>NC_143398.1:161379899-162068166 GCF_052110815.1 Crocodylus siamensis
AGAGTGGTTACTTTGATCTGAGAGACTCAACATTGTTTTTTTTTTAAAAAAAAAAGCACCTTAGGAGTAAAATCCATAACCTGTGGACTGCACTGAACTAAGAATGGGACCAGCTGGATTGTAAACACTCCAAATTTAGTAGTTTTGCCATAACCCTGCTTTTAGCACTTTTGTTATTCCAACAAAAGCATTTCCCTCATGGGAGAACAATACCTCTCTGCTCATTCAGCAGTCTGGACTCTATAGAAACCAGCCTGGAAGCAGTTTAATACTTTGCACACCTGGTAGAACCTCATAGATGTCATCCTCCTCTTCACCACCAGCTGCTATCACCTCCTCCTCCTCCATATTCAGGATAGCATTGTGTACTGCTGTGTTTGGAGTGTCAAAGCTGTCAATGTCGTCGTAAGTTTCTTCCTCCTCCTCCTCTTCCTCATCATATGGAATGGTGAAGGAGTTCATGTCTGGCAGAAAGGAAAGTGAAAAAGAATGAGCCAGAGAAAACCAAGCTATTAGGTTAAATGGTGTTATTTGGAGAGTGCACCAATGTTTATCCAAGAACCAGGCTAGCCTTGCTCAGTGCTCATCATCATAAATCTGATTCAACAGTAAAAGCCATCAGAATTGGGCTGTCCCCTTTAGATGTCCATGGGTGACTGGCCCAGAACATGCAAAGAGAATACCGGGTAAAGACTGTTAACAGGGGATAGAAAGCCCTGGGGACCTGGAGGAAATCTGCAGGGTATAATTCCAGTCACCGGACACTTTGCAGAGTACATACCTCCCTAGAGCAGTGTTTCTCAACCTTTTAAGTAGCAAGTACCCCCTTACTTCTGAAAAATTTCAGAAGTACCCCAACACTCAATTTTCCAGGGGATTTTATATTTACAGACTAATGTGTGCCATATGTTAGAAGATGGGCTGTGTATATAAGGCCATGACATGACAGATGTCTGATCTGATGTGGGTAGGGTTGCCACCTTTTACACCAGGGGTGCACAACTCAAGTATGTACCTGGTCTAGAGGTGATGCTGGCCAAAACTAGGACGACTGAACACCAAATTATTACTGGGGAATTTAAAGCACCGCACAATGTGCAGTGCACTAAATTTTTTACCATAGTTTTGAGAGGAGGAAGGGACAAAAGAGAGAGAGAGAGTTGGGGTACCTGTTTACCCCCTGCCTCTGTCTCGTATACCCCCAGGGGTACATGTACCACAGGTTGAGAAACTATGCCCTAGAGCACCAAGGAAATGCTACACAGTCACTGGGCTCACTGTGGAAAGTATAATGCAGTAATTCCCAATCAGGGTGCCATGGGCTACCATATAATATTTGTATTGTTAGGTGTTCAAACAAAATAAACCCAGAGATTTCAAACAGGAATCCATAATGTCAAAAATCCTCTGATCTGTTGTGGGTTTTCTGAGTTCTCTGCAATAGAATAATTGCTCTATTATTTTTCTGTGGTCAAAAAAGCAAGTGAAGGCTTTGAGGTAGCATTTTCCAAGGGGGACCTTGAGTCTAAAGATGGTGAAAACCACTGGTATAACGAAACTCTTTTAACAGCACAACCAAGATTTTAACCAACAGATCAGAACGTATCAAGGGGTACAAAACAACAAAGGTGTCTTCAATTCCCAGGAAGTTTACACACCTACCACTGGGTTCAGATCTCAGTTAGGCTGGGGTAAACCTGAAATAACTTAAGGGTTGTTAGAGCAGTGAGGCTCCAGATTTTCACCAGAATCTGGCCTTTCTTCTTATACCACATGCATGCACCAAGAGAGACTCTCAGCCCCCGCCCCGGCCCTGTTTTCTAGTCCTATTCAATTATAACTTGGGCATTTTGTGGAATTGCCACACCACAGCTTGTTCTCTCAGTAGTAAAAATATTGAGTAAAACTGGCAGCCCTTCTGTTTCAAGTAGCAATGGTCTCTTTTTAACCCCAAATGCACTCTCTCTCCAGCTGGATTATCTGATAGTGGGAAACAGAGACTTTGCAGGAAAAAGCCCCCACTATTCCCCCACCTGCTTACTCAGGGGTAGCTGCTTCTCCCCCACTGTTTATTAGTTTCTTCAGTGCTCTGCCCCAAGACTGACCAGCAGAGGGTGCCATAAGAGCAGACATCTTGCATCCAGCATCCCACTCCTTTGCACAAGGTGACACCAAAGAGGCTCTCTCTCCAGTAGACTGGTAAAGAGCAGTCTTATGTGGCTTTAAGTCCTAGTGCTGCTGCACAGGAACAAAGTGCTTTTCTATTCATGGGAGCTATCATGTGAATTTCAAAAAAGATATCAGGGATATAAGGGCCAGAGAAATTAGGCAATGGCTGAACACACCCACCTCTGTGACAGAAGTTGTAAAGACAGGCAGCAGCTGCCACCACGAAAAAGCATGCACATCCATGCACTTCTGATGACCTCACTCAGCAGCTGTGTTGCAGAGTGCAAAGTACACCCTAGAAAGGCACTGGCTACTGACACGACTGCAATAGCCAGCAGAGGATGCTGGTGTGTCTCCATGTGCATTCTGCTGTCTGCCATGGGATGGGAGGGGGTGGCAGAAGTCTTATCCTGCTTGGCAGAGGGGGAATAAGTTCTGCTATCCCCTCGGAAGATTCTTCCACTGAAGAGGGGTGGTGGGTATAAGTGACAAAACTTTGTAATGTGGACTGGCTTGTAGAGAGGGAGGACTTGAGTGGTGAAAAGCAGAGTACCAGGAAAAGGGACTTCTGGCTTCTGTTCCTAACTCTGGGAAGGAACTGCATCTTTTTATACAGAGGTCCAGGAATTAGGATTCCTGGCTTCTTTTCCCAGCTCTGCCACTGAGTTTGTGTGTGACCTTAGGCAGGTCACAGTACCCCTTTGATTTCTCCATCTGTATCAGAGGGATGACAACAGTAAATGACCATCTTGCAGGGGTGGTGAGTTCTAAATTCTCAATATTTGTAAATGGATTTGAGATCCCTGGATGAATGGAACTAGGGAAGTGTAAAGTGTTTATTAAGCTCCCTGGAGCTAAGGCCTCAGACTGTCTGAAGGAATAAGGTTCCAAACTTGTTGGCCTGTCCTGAGCTACAGTGTTTCCCCACTACTACTCACCCTTCAGTAGGAATTGGATCTGATCCACCCAGTCTCTAGCTTCTGCTGAACTTGAAGCTGTAAACTGGAGAGAGAATGAATACATCCATGTGTTAGTTCTTAGGAATTAAGCAGAGAGATCAGAGACTAGCTGTCAGAGCAAAAGACTAGGATCCAGGACTCCTAGGTTCTATTCTGGGAACTGCCACTCACCCACTGTGCAACCCTGAACAAGTCACTGCACTTCTCTAATCTTACATTACAGAAAATCACAAGGGTGTAACAACGCTGATCCACCTTAGAGGAAGGTTGCCAGGCTTAATTTATTAAAGTGATCTTGACTCACCAAATAAAAACTTGATTGTTGTGTAAAGTATTTTATTATTATTATTATTACTGAGTCTGAGCCAAAGTTTCTGAAATCCAGGAAAGTCCAGACCCAAAGTTTATGACTTTGGACTGTTTCTGTTATTTTCAGCCTCACCCAGACAGAAAACAGCATGAAGTCAGTCTGCAAAACCCTTGTTTTAAAATGAGACCTTTTGGGTCTAGTTTTCACTCCAGGGCTCCCAACTTATGCCAAGTGAGTGCCAAATGATTTAGTTCTGGTCATACTTTATACCCCTGTTGTACTGATGTAAGTGCAAGGTGGAAAGCAGTGCAGAATCAGACTTTCCAGCCATGATTGAAGATCAGTACCATTTGGTTGTCATCATAGTCTTAACAAGGCAGATCACCCTAGGATACTTAGATTACTTACCAGGAACAAGGGGCATCAGCACCTTCTGTACAGCACATCACTTGGTCTGTCTTGCCACAGATTCAGGTTTAGTGATTTAGGACACGGCAAAGAGGCCTAATAACACCTACAGAGATGCTGAAGTATGTACCCAACCCTGCCTACTTGAGAGCATGTACCACATGTTTGTATGCAGAATGCACACAGATAATACACACTAAGCTCTCATGTTCAAAGCAGCTAGGTAGTCAGATAGCAATGAAAGGTCAGTGTGTTCAGCTGATCCTACCTCGTAGCTGCGTTTGCCGGAGCAGGTTAGCTCAAAACAGGATTCCTTTCGAGAGTCCTTGCGCAGGTGAGGAGCCATTCGTGCACTGTAGTGCTCAACAGAAAAGGTGCCTTTTGGTTGCTTGCCTATAATAATCAATCATACAATCATTGGCTTTGCTTAGGCATAGCATCTTGTACTGAGGGAGACAGCAACACAGAGGTGACAGGTGGTGATAGTGTCAGCTCACAGATAGAGAAACAGTTGAAGCACGCAGAAAAGTAACTCAGGTCACTTGATGAGTCAATGGGACAAAAGTCCTTATTTCCCTACTCTGTACATCGCTAACCCTGGAGGAATCCATCTGCAAAGGGATAACTACAACATCTCTCAGTCTATGAAAAGGAACAGCAAAGAAGAGGCCCTTATCCTTGCGGGAGGATAAGCAGCAAAGGAAAGATAGCTAGGGTCACAGGAACATACAAAATGAGTTGACTGTAATGAAGCAGAGACCACTGTGTACTTGGGGAAATATGATACAAACGATTATTCAGCTGATAAAGAACTAATACGTTGATGTGGATGAAAGAAATATTTAGTGGGGCCTTTGACAATTCAGCTCTGGAAGCATTCAGACATGTGCCCTCCCAAATCCTCAGCTGGGAAAGTTGACGTAACCTCACAGAAGCCATTAAGGCTGAGGTGATTTACACCAGCTGGGATCTGGCCTGTTCTTTTCCTCTTATACCTGGCAACTAGACATTTTCTTGTTGTGTAAGGAAGGCAGCATGCTTTAAGGATGTAATAAGACTCGACACCAGAACACTGGAGTTCTGTGGCTGGCTCTGTCACTCTTTTGCTGGGTGGTCTCAGATTAACCTTGCTATCTACTACCCATGCCTCAGTTTCTCCAGTTGCACATGCCATAAAAATGCTGACCCTAACCTTCCTGGATGAGCTGGGTGGAGAAGTTTAATTGAATATTTGTAACATGCTTTGAAATCCTCAGACAAAGGGTACTAGAAAATGGCAAAACCATGCTCATCAGTGTTAGATTTTAATTTTATCCTAAGAGCAAAATGGTCATCATATACTGAGGGTACATGTGTATATTTTTAAAGCTGTTGGTGTGCAGTGTTTCTGGATGGGTTGAACAGTGTACAGAAGGCCATATATCTTGCTGTGCCAAACTCTGCTGGAGATATTAGCTGTCTGTTTATATGTACCTGATGGAGCATAACAGCAAAATATTTATATACACTGACACATGGATTATATACAGTCACTTGGGGGTTAAAGCCCAGCTGACGCCTAATGGAAAACTTGGTATAGTGTTTTATTTACACACAGTTCCACTCTTGCATTTCCTCTCTCTCGTTCTTTTACCCATGTTGGAATTAAAACAAGGTCAGAATCTTTTTCTTTACAGAAGTGCAAGTACCTTATGTCCCAGCTAGCCTTAAAGCCCTCTGAAATGTCATGATAATTATTTCTTAGAAGTCCAAACAAGAAGTCAGGATTTTAGATGGAAAACCACAAACAGCAGGAAGCAACAAACTCCTAGATAAACAAGGTCTCAGATACTAACTTGACAGGAATCAAGCATCCAAATCCCTTAGGCACCTTCGCAAATGTCAGCCAACACCTTGTTTTCATGCAAAACAAATAATCACAGAAGAGAATTTTTGTTTTACACAACATAATAATTAACCTTTGGAACTCCCTACCACAAAGTTTCATTGAGGCTGAGATCTTCCCCCACCAAAAGTTAAAGATGCCTGTAGACAATTATGTCAGTTGCATGAGACAGGATGTAAACTTTCCTCTTTCAGGGCTTAATCTGATCATTAACTAACAGGGGTTAAGGCAGGAGCATCCAATAGGCCTGTGCAAAGCGGCTAGTATTCGCTTTGGATTTGGCCGATTCAGGGGACAGTGATTCAATTCAGTGATTCAAATCACTGTCCTGATTCGATTCAGACGAATCTGATTTAGAGATTCAGCAGTAGCCGAATCTCCAAACCAGCCAGGCCAGGCCCATCCCCCGCCCCTCTCCCAGCCCAGCAATGGCCACCCCACCCGCCTGCCTCAGCTCCCAGCACTTGGGGGAGAAAAAAAAAGCTGCAGCTTAGCAGGTGTTGCCAGGCGGGGGGCGATCCCCACTGCCCCATGCTGCATGGGGGACTCTGCACGAGCCCCTTAGCACCCCCCATGGGCCAGCTCCGGCTCTTTAAGGAAAAAGAAAACCCTGAAGAACCCCAGAACTCACTGCTCCTGCCGGTGGGGGGCGATCCCCACTGCCCTGTGCCACATGGGGGGCTCTGCAAGAGCCCCTGAAGCCCTGAGGCTGCACCAGAATGGGTGAGTCCCGGGGCTTTTCTCCGCTTCTTTTTTTTTTTCCTTAAAGACCAAGAACCCTGGCAGGCAGGGCAGCCATGGGGGTGCTGCAAGAGCCGGGGGGGGGGTGTCAAGGGGGCTTGCGCAGAGCCTTCCATGCAGTAGGGAGCAGTGGGGATCGCACCTGGTGAGCACCAGGGCTTTTTTTTTCTTTTTTTTTTAAAGTACCAAGCTGGAGCAGGTGGGGGCATCCAAGGCAGGGCTGGGGGAGTGGGCAGGGGTTGGGGAGGCTGGCAGGGGTCTCCCCATGGTCCCTTCTCCCAGCTCCTCCTCCCCTGTAACTTATCAGCTCGGAGTGGCTGCAGGAGGAACAGCCCAAATCATCAAAGCTCTCTGAATCTTTGCTGAAGATTTGGAGAGCTTTGAATCGATTTGGACCTTTAAATTGGTCCCCTGATTAAATTCAGATTCAGAGATTCGGCCACTGAATTGGGCCGAATCTCCTCCTAACCGAATCAGCACCCAAAGCTTTGCGCAGCCCTAAGTGTCCAACTCACCTTGTACTGAGGGCCTGGATTCAGCTCAGGGTATGAGGAATCTGCGGTGGTGGTGGCAGCTCCAGCTCTGACCCAGGGTACAAGGCAATAGCACTCCAGCCCCCACCATGTGCCCCTAGCCAGAGCCAGAGCTGTAGCCACTGCATGCACTGTGCCAGAGCAGCAGTTTCAACTCCAGCACAGGGCACATGGTGGGGGCTGGCAGCTGAAGAGGTGGGGCCATAGCAGTGTGAATAATCAAAATGGCCAGAGGGCAACCCATGTTTCAATCAGCCCTCTCTTGCCCTCCTGCCACCAGTAACCATATCCACTGGGACTCAAGAGCCTAGATTCTGTGGCAAGCCACTCTTCCTGGCTATGCTGATAGTTTAGGAGGCTTAAGAGAGTGGCTCCATGGGCCAGATCTGTATGTTTGATTCCCTTGCCCTACCGCTGTTCCATAATTGCCCATTTCAGGGTCATTTGTGCTTCTCTTTGAAGCATGTAGCACTGGCTGGAACTGCTTTGGTCTAACGGATCCCATGTTTTCACAATCCTAAATCCAGAATGTGTCAGATACTAGGGCTGTGTGATACTTCGGGTGGTGATTCAATTCGGAGGCGATTTGGCCCGATTCAGTGGCCGAATCTCCAAATCTGAATCCAATCAGGGGTCCAATTTAAAGATCTGAATTGATTCAAAGTTCTCCGAATCTTCGGCAAAGATTCAGAGAGCTTTGATGATTTGGGCAGTCCCTGGTGGCTGCAGCAGGGAGCTGCAGCCACTCTGAGCTGGTAAGTACCAGGGGTGGGGAGGGGCAGCTGGGGGAGGGGACCATGCGGGGACCCCTGCCAGCCCCCCCAACCCCTGCCCACTCCCCTAGCCCTCCCATGGCTGCCCTTATCCACCCCAGCTCAGTAATTTAAAAAAAAGCCCCGGTGCAGTCACAAGGGCGCTAAGTCTTACCCAAACAAATTTAAGTTTAGCAACAGAGTCCCAGCAGACAGGGAGGGGTCTGTTCTCAGCTGCATCACTGGCTTATTTGATGAGCTCCTTCTTGCTCTGTACCTGTATTTCTTCCCCACCCCTTGTCTCTCTTGCCTACTGTTAAGGTCATTTGTAGACACTTTTTAGTGGGTTTAAAGCAAGTTAAATACCTTTTGCACCACTTTAATGGTATTGCTGTTTGCACATTCGGCAGCATATTGCATGTTAATTCTGGCCACTGTAGCACGTTTGGTGGCATAATGCACCTTAAATTACTGGGATACATCAAAGGATTTTGGGGCACTGCAAAGTAAAACACCTCTGAGGAGTTTTAGTCTCCTGCCCTACAGCTGCAGAGGGAAGCACCAGGATCTGTGCAGCTCAAGGGCTGCGAAGGCAGATGATGCAGGCACAGAAGGAAAAGAAAAAAAACAAAAGCAGTAAGCCTGATTCCCCACCCCTCCGGAGCCTGTCTGCCTGAGCTGTATTGGAGCCCAGTGCTCCTCTCCATGGCTGCGGTGCCCCCCAGGACTGCCCGAGCCAGGTGCCTAAGGGGCTGTGCCGCTTGGGGGTGGGGGCCCACTGCTGTCATGGAGGAAAGCACCAGCCCCCACACCCACAGCTCAGGGACTGCTCTGCCCACCAGCAGCTCGCTCTCCCCTCCCTGCCACTGGAGAGGCAGGTACGGATTGGGCTCCAACACAGGTGTACACAACACAGGGGTTTACTTTGCCCTAAATTGAAGTGGTGTTTTTAAAAAAAACACTGCTTTAATTTGGGGAGAATTCAACCTCTGCATCATCTACAAATGCCCTAAGATGCTAAATGGTAATGTAATAAAAAGAGAGGTATAGGATTTTATATACCATACTAAGGAAGGAATAGTTTGCGGTGGCTCCTGAAACTCCAATGACTTCAGAAAGTAAACTGATTTGCATTTCTCCCCTGCCTCCCCCTATTGAGATGTTAGCACTTCCCTGAACAAGAGCTCTGCTCTTACCCTTGAAGCCCATTTGTGCTCCCAGCCACTGGGTGCTGCTTGAAGAACACATGCAGATGCTTGCACACTTACTTTTTTCATTGGCATAGTAGTAAAAGATCTTTCTGTTGAGGACACACCATCGCTTCTGCCATTCTGACCCAAAAAAACTATGGTCTGTACAGAAAGGGAAAACAAAAGTGTGTTAAAGGCAGTAGAGAAAAGTCAGCAGAGAGGAAACATTTCCTCAAATCCTGTTTTGTTCCTTCAGTCCTTTTCCCACAACAGTCTCTCAGATTCACCCCAACAGAATGTGGATGTGATATCCTCATGCTAGGGCATTAAATTCAGAATTAAGCATTTAATATTGTGATACTTCAGAATCTAAACCCTCTTCACTAGGAAAAAGCGTATGTTCCAACCTCATGTTCCCTACTGCACCAGGAACTAATATGAGGTAAAATCCCAGTGGAGACCACTAGTGTTGAGGTGCTGGTGTTGCCATAATGGTCAAGGAGATATGTGAGAGGCAAGGATTCTCATGGATCGTATCTTCTAGTGGATCAACTGTAGTGGAGTCCAGGGAAAGTATGTAGCTTTCACAGGAGTTCATACATCAAGGTGCACCTTAGATGGCCCCATAATCTTTACCTAAGTTTTCTAACACATGTAAGCACCAGAAACCAGCTGTCTCCACTAGAATTTCATCCTCTGTTAGTAGCCATGAGTTAAACCTGAGGTAAGGACACCTCTTTTCCCTGGAGAGTACATGACATTAATGTTTCATCCTATTGGCTTTGCCCTTTGTGCAGAACAGTGATCAGAAAAGGAAAACAAATATAAGTTGTGCCTTCCTTTCTTATTTACAATGAACATAGGAAGCCTGAAAAATTCTACACACCCACACACAAATCCCTGCAGGACAGACATTTTCCCTTCCCTTGCTTGACCTTGACTTGTCAATATTCAAATCTTATCTTCCCCAAATCTACTGGTGAGGTAACTGGATGATACACAGTTCTCTCAGTACTTGACTGAAATGAGCAGTTTGGGCCCATCCAAACAAGTGCACACATGCCTCTTGCAGCATCTCAAAGCCCTCTGAGATGCTGCAAGAGGCATGTGTGGGAACAAAAAAGTGTTCCTGGCGTGGGGGTACAATTAGACCCCTGGGGGTCAAAAAATACCCTGGGAAAAAGAAACAGGGCAGGGCACGGTCCCCAACCATGCTCTGCAGCAACAGAGGCTCAGGTCCTCCACAGAGATGTTCTGGCAGCCAGTCAGAGAGTCTCTATGGCTGGCCCTTGTCCCGGTACTGAAGTGTGCCAGCTGCAAGGAGTTGGACCCGGGGGCGGGGCTGGAGGAAGGGGAAGGGGAGCATGGGAGAGGACCCCTGCTGGCCCCATCCCCTACCCGCTCCCCAAACCCTTCCGGATCACTGCTCTGCCCGGGCCCATCTCCCACCTAGTCCTAAAGCCCCCTCCCCCACCCCAATGGCTACCCTGCCCAGCCCCAGCACTTAAAAAAAAAGCCCACTGTCACCAGCTGTAGCAGCAGCTGCTGGGGCCTCATGGCAGAGCCTCCCCCCACCCCCAATACAGCCCAAACAGCCACAAACTGTCAGACCTCGCAGGGCTATGTGGCCCCTATTGGTGAGGCTGTGGCCCCTATGGGGGGCTGTAGCCCTGTGGGGGGGGCAATCCACGAGCTGTATGGGGGGGGCAGCACCCTGTGGGGGGCAGGGGAACCATACCTCCTCAGCAGCACCCCCCAATCCACCCACACCTATCCATACATCCCACGGCCCCCCACATCCCTCCACAGCCACCCACAGTTCAAAGCAGGCCATCACACTGGGAACATCTTCTGGGCAATAGTTGCCCAAATGGCCGGGCAGTAGCACACATGGCAGTAGCGCTGCACAAAGGTAACTCTGTAGCTACAGCCTACTGGTAGCTGGCCCAGAGGGACAGATGCCTCTAATGGCAGTGTACTTCCTATCTGGGTCTGGCAGGCATGCAGCCTTGGGGCCACATGCTGTCACAGGTGGCAACAAGTCACAGCCAGGCAGTAACCCCCACTGCCAGACTGCTGCAGTTGGTAAAAGGTGCAGGGAACTCTTAGGGCTGCTTCAGCAGTCTAGCTGGCACAAGGGGTAGTGTCCCTAGGTACCAGTTGGCTGGGCCCCAGAAGCTCCTGAGAACAAGTAGCCCTGAGCTACTTGCTAGGGAAGCTTTTTGTACTGATGGCGCCAGAACAGGGCTACTTTTTACACTGCTGGGGCAGGTACAGGTGCTGGCCCCAAGCTCTAGCTCCTCTTGGCCACAGAAGGTAGGAGCCAAGCAGTTATTTTTCCCCAAGTGCCACAACTTGCACCACACCACAGGGCATGTCTGGGCATGTATGCTGAGACAAAAAGCCCTGGCTCAAATTTGCACTGCTTCTATTTGAGCTATGTACCCTTTGTGTCAAATCCTTAAAGAGAACATTTTTCCCAGGTGTTTTTGAGGGTATGGGTACATGCATATTTTGAGTGATTTCAAATGTGTGTGCATGGATGGGGGAGGAGAAGAGGATTCTTGCTCAGAACCATCCAGTAGCTGTTACATTCCCAACAGTTATGTGGGGACAAGCTAGAAATCATACAAATGTCATATTAACGTTGAAATTGTTTTGCTATTTCATCCCAGGTTAAAGTTGTAGGAGTTTTGCTACATTTTTCTAGAAGCATTGAACAGTTGCTGTGGGGCCCCCAATCAGCAGCTCCCCTTCTGAAACATTTCCAAATGCCTATGTGGCCATAGCCTGTTTGCATCAGGCATTAACAGAGAATAAGTGGTGGGATTTTCAAAAGAGCAGCAAGGTAACTTTGGTGCATAAGTCAAAGCAACTTCCAAAAAGATTTGTACTCATAAACCACTTAGGTATTTTTTTGAAAACTCAGTCAAGGAGTTGAATCACTGAAACAAAAGTTTCTTCACTTTTCTGTTTAGTGGTGTTACCAATCTCATGAACATACCAAGATCTCCAATCATCTTCAGAGTTTTCCAAGGGAAACAACCCTTGAATTTCCAAAATAAAAGACAAGTAGAAAAACAACTCTTAAAAAAAATCCAAAAATCACCACTGCTTCATTCTCACCTCTCCATCTTTATACCTTGCTGATGAGCTTCATTCAAAAGACATCAATCCATACCCACTACATTACAGGACACCTTCAAAAAAGGTATGTTTGACTTACCTCGGGACCTCTTCTCCAAGTATCCTTGCTTCAAAATGCTCTCCACTTCTTGAGTAGGTTTCTGTAGGTTGTCCTCTGACCCTAGAGAAAATGGAGCAAAATCTCATGATGTTTTCCTACCTCCAGAAAGCACACAATTGTGCAAAACCACAGACATGCAATGGACATCCAGACAATGAATGTAACCACCCCCACAGCTTATGCTCATATACACAGGATATTCCAGCTTTTGGGGACCACAAAACCCTTTTCAAAACCTTAACTCTCCCCCCCGAACAGAAACAGTCTTTACCTGCATAAAGCTGCTCTAAGAGTTATGATTTATATTACACATAGGCCAGAATTTATTGAGGTCATCAAGATTACAAACTATCTTCCTCCACTAGGGCTTTTTACTTCCACTATGTACAAGGGAGGCAGAAATCTAGGTGTGGACCATAGGAGAAACAGTACTATTTTAGATGCTGATCTGAAGGGTAGACTTGCTAGTAAAAAAGCAATGAAAAGCTGGCAGGAGTGGGAGGGAGGAAGGGTGGACAAGAACAGTAGCAGAGGGCTCTTCAGGTCCATGAAGACGCACAAGTTCTTTCTGACCTGGCAGTTCACTGCAGGATCCTCTCATCCTTAACCACAGTAGTCCCCCCTCAGGCTTATACATGCAGTCTCAGTGTCTTTGCTCAATTCTATCTCAAGCACTTTTAAGGTGTGCTCATATGCATGCTTGCGTGCACGCACAAACACACACTAAGCCCATCTGACAAGATACAACTCCTTGCCCTAACTGTCCCTGAAACACATCTTGCTTACACGAGAGCAGGTCATGCCAGGCACTATCAAGAGGATGTTATTGAAGGCTTTTGGCCCCGGATCAGGTTATTCAGAGGCTGTGATGGATATGTGTGGCCATATAGTCCGACTTCCTGCCCCAGAAAGCTTCACCCCACTGTTCTTGCATCAAGCCCAAAAAACTTGCAACTTGTAAGCTTTACTGAGAAGACGCTCCATCCAGCATATAGTTGTGCCCTGAACTGCATGCCAAAGCCAGTTCACTCAAGAATTCTATGGCTCACAGACTGCCACTGAGAACGCCTTTCCCCTACCTCCCCCCGAGCCCTGGCAAGTCTCACGTCATAATAATTTGTACTGAAACACAATAAAAAATGACTAACTAAATGCTACTAATCATCTCCCCAGCGCCCAAGCTTGGCAGCCTTTTAAGTATGAATAACTTCCCAGAATCCCAGATCAGAAGGGTTTCTCTTGTTTTCTTAGCGTCTCTTTCTAACATCCAGCTCCCGGTCCAATCTATCCCTGCTGTCAGCTCCCTTGTTCGCAGACTATTTTCATTTTTGTGTTTTATAGTTTGCAAACTCTGGGGTTGCTATAAATCCTCAACAAATGGGTCTCGGGGTGAATGCCAGGCACAAGAGCAGCCACACACACAAAGTTCATTTTTGTAGAAACTTTTCTCCACACACGCACCCCTCTCTGAGCTTTTTATTAACTGGGAACTGGAGACTTCTGTTGGGGGCAAAGCTGTGGGTGAGTGTAAGGCAGTCACATGATGATGGCTCTTGGGCAGGGTTTGAATTACAGGGAAGCTTGGGGAGAGGGGTGCTGAGTCCCCCATAAGAGTTGAAAGCCCTCTCATAAGAGATGAGAACTCACCCCTAACCTTTCTAAGCAGTTCAGGAGGCAGCAGTTGCTCCTTCCAGCTGCCACCACTACAGACCCTGCCAAGAGCCGAAGTGTAATTCGAACCCTGCTCTTGGGTGGAATTTGCCCTTCTATGAGGGACCTATGCATCACTTACATCCTTGCTCAAAGGCTCGAGCAGCACTTTGGTCAGTGTAAATTCCACCCCTGTTTAATTGAGGTGGGACTGAGATGAGTGGGGTCTTTATTCTTGAAGCTGAACAGGGGCAAATTCGAAATTACTTGCAAGGAATGTTTTTCCACATTTGCCTGTAAAACACACTGCCAGAAGATACTGCCCAGGTCAAGCATAAAGCAGGATGGAAGTACAAGACTGGACATGCATATCCCCCACTTCTCCCCCAGCACTGTAAGAGTAAATTTAGGGAAAGAACAAGGAAAGGGCTATCGATCTTCAAGTTTCAGGGCACTTGTGGACCAGGGAACATTAGGGATGGGAAGGGAATTTTTCTTGATGGGGGGAGGTAAGCTTATAATTGCTCACTCTTTCTTCCACAGCACTTGGCACCATCAGAAACAGGATGCTGGACTATATGGATCACTGGTTTGATCCAATATGGCAAGTCCCATGTCCCTGCATTTGACTTGGGGTTTTGCTGTAGGAGGCAATTACTGACATATGGGCCAACTGCACAGGTCTGATCAGGATCCGGAACTTCCCAAAAACATGGCATCTCACAGGTGCTATCAATCTGGCACACCTGCCCTCCTTTCAGCAGCACAGGTAACAGCATCTTTCTTATCGGGCTTTTGCTTTAGAGCTGCCAAACATCTGACTTGTAAAAAGGCACATTAAACGTTTAAAAAAAAATCCAGAATTCGGGCCCCTTTTGTTAATGCAAATCTAAATGTCATTTTATGGGACATTTATAATTATGAAAATGGGACAAGGCTGCCTGGTACACAGGGAGACCCCGCGAGTATGAATATTACATTAATGTGCCCAACACTAGCTTGCTGATCCCGCTGGCAGGAGCATAAAAAATGCTTGAGTGAAACTTTTATTTAGACGTTAAGATTCCAGGCCCCAGCGGGATGACAGAGGCAGCCCCAGTGAGATCCCATCAGCACGAATGCTTGAATTGAATTACCCAGGGGGGAAGGCAAGAGCTGCAAGCACTGCTTCGCTTATTTAATTTCATTTACTTTCAGTACATTATCAGCATGGGGCTTCCCTCTATCCCCCATCCCCAAGAAACAGGGCTGCAGGAGATTTGCGTGCATGACATTGCTGCAGCTCAAGCCAAGTCACAGACCTATTCCCCCTCCTGCCCCTTCTCAGGCAAATGGAATCTGCTTGCTCTCTCTGTTTGCAATCAAGAAAGATTTTGGAGGTTTTGGGGGAAGTTATAAGTCTATTCAGGTACCACCAAAAGAAAGGGAATGGAGGAGCAAGGGAGGCAGCATGGGACAGGAGACCAAGTACTGGACTAGGAGCCAGCATCTCCCAAGTTCTCATCTGCAGGACTTTCGCCTGGACTTGTTTCTCAGGGCTTTTCTACACATGGGCTAGGGAAAGACATTACACAAACTGGTTTAAGTAATTAGCAACCGGTTTAAACCTGTAACAGAATAGACATTCAGTGCACATAAACCAGTTTGAGAATAGCTGAAACTGGTTTGAGATAAACCTGGTGGAATGCAGTATCAGACTTAACTGCTTTTACAGTTAAGTAAACTGCTTTTACAGTTAAGTAAAACTGATTTTACTTAACTACTTCACAGTAAGGGTTGCCAGAATCTGGAATGGATTTCCAAGGGAGGTGGTGCTCTCCCCTACCTTGGGGGTCTTTAAGAGGAGGCTGAACATGCAATGATCTGCTACAGTTCCTTCCAACCCAAACATCTATGAATCGGCTCAAACCGGTTTATGCAATGTCTGTCCCAGGCTCCTTCCTGGTTTACCTTAAACCGGAGTCCCCCAGCATCCCAGATGCTTTGCAGCCCTGGGTGGGGCTCTCAGCTCCACAGCAGATCTGGCCCCCGCCCTTCTGCTTCCTGGCTGGAGCTCCGGCAGAGACTTGCAGTTACAGCAGGGTCTACCTGGCTTCCCTCTGGCCCCCCCACCCCACCCCCACTCACTGCTCAAGCAGGGATTCCTCCCTCCTCTCTCCCACAGCATGGACGTAGCCAGCATGTGGTATGTCAGCTAATGCCGAGAGGTGTCTTTGTATGGCAGACAGGACAAGTGTCTGCTTAAGGCTTTTTGGAGCTAATCAACAGCTAGCTGGTAATGTCCCTTCATTCCTTCCTTGAAAAAAATTGTTTAAAAAGAGCTTGAACTAATGAGAGAAGCTTTTGTTTTGCTGATGGGCTGATAAATGCTATGTAACTCCTTGCTGGCCCTGGTCATAGGAGCAGTCGGGGGGGGGGGGGGGGGGGGGGGGGGCAGGGTGCGGCTTCCCTAATCAGAGCATTCTGCCTGGCCAGGCCACACCCCACCGTGGAAAGGAAGAGAGGGCTGCTTTAGCAACCCCCCTTGCTTCTAGCCTGAATCACTGCAGGCATGTCTCTGCACTTCCTTAGTCTGGAGGGGATATCTGAACAGTTACAAACTGGTTTAGCCTAACCAGGTTAAACTAACCTGCCAAGATTGAATCAATTAGGCTTTCTGAATGTCTGTCCCTAGCCATGGAGTTAACCTGCAACAGCTAGGGGATTTATTTCATGTGTGGATGGATACTAATAATAGCAATCAAACAGAGTTAAACCATAAAATTAAAACTCTACTTTATTCCAGATCAACTTTCACATGCAGGAGACCCCTCAGTGTTTCATTACTGTCTCCTTTCTTTCCATCTCTGTATCCAATTGTTGCCTCTTGCATTGTAGCCTCTCTTGGGCAGTGATGGTCTTTTTGTTTTGTGTTTATACAGCACCTAGCACAATGGGGTCCTGGTCTGTGAGTGGAACTTCTAGTCACTACTGCAGTGCTTACAATAAAAAAACACTCTCTTTCTGTAAAAAAAACAAAAAACACTTACTCTCTGTGCCTCAGTTTTCCCACCAGAAAAATGCAAATAAAATTATACTCGCCCTCAGTTTTAAACATGTATTAGGTTTCCTTTGTACAAAATACACCTTTCAGCGGGCTGAAGGGGTGAGTCAGTTTGCACAGTGCTTTAGAAACCATTGTCCGCATTATGGAACACAAGGCAAACATAATTATTGTAACTTCTCTAATACAGCCCTCATAACACATACACAGACCCAGAAAGATAAAATCTGTGGAAAGCTGTGTGACTGCAGAGGACATGGCCTTTCAGCACTCAAAGCCCTTTCTTGTGCGAGACAGAGGCTGCTAGGCAGCATGTTTCCCCTTCCCACCCCTCCCCAGACTCCTTTATGCTCAGAACAACCCTGTGCAAGTCTGCAAACACAAGTTCCGGGTAGGATTCCATCTCCCAGCACCTCTGTGGCTAAGTGAGCCATGCACCTGGGCTGCCACAGGAGAGCCCTTCAGTTTGCATTCTGTTCCCAAGAAAATGGCTGATAGATAGAGACACTAGAACCCACAAGAGATATGGCCTATTTAACCAGGTGCATTCTAGCTCAGTGAGAAAAGAAAATCAGGGACAAGAGTCAGCTGCTGACTCTGGGTCAGGAGCTAAGAAACCATATGGTCTGGTCTGTGACAGTGCTATCATCGCTGACTGAGGCCTTCACAGACCAAACCAGGTGGCTTTTGCTGGCAGCAGATGGCCAAATTAACCTGAAAAGGAATTCACCAGTCTTTCTTTACTTTTCTTGATAAATGTTTTGTTTAACTGGAGTTCATTCTCATTCAGTAGGAAGCCAAGCCAAAACAGATGAGAGCCTAGTGTAGAACAAGTAGCCAGGAACACAGGCGAAGCCAAGGAGGTCTTTGGTTTCAATAGCCAGAAGGGTCTACTATGACCATCTAGTCTGACTCTCCTGCATACCACAAACCATGGCATCTCATCCAGCAATTCCTGCTCCTAAGTCAGATGACTTATGGATGAACTAGAACTCATCCAATCTTTATTTATAATTTTAGTGATGAAGTTAGTCTATCCTTTGGTAATCAGGTTCAATCATTAATGATCACCTTTAAAAATATTTTGCCCTTAAATACATGTTTCTTAATTTTATCTGGAACAAATACACACCCAATATGCACACATACGCAGTCTCTCTCTTCCATGCACACACACATCCCACCACTATACCCCTGGCAGCCCGAGTGACATAGTATGACATGTCTTTTGATATGTGTCCCAGTCCAGCTTTTACTACTCTTTAAAACCCACCCCAGAATTAGGATTTTTTTTTTTTTTTTTTTTTAGAGGGGAAAGAGTATTGATGACCACTTGTTAATCCTTCTCTTGCCTTGCTGGGACATTCTCCTACTTCTTGAATTTGTTTTATGTCTCAGAGCAATTTTCTCCTTCCAGTATGCTGTGAAACATTGTGCTCTCCCATTGTATTTTCATGCTGAACAGCCTTCCAACCACTTTGGAAATAAAATTATTATGGTCACACCCAGTTTTGGGTTCCTCTGCAGACAAAACTTCCACTTATTTCAACGGGAATCCAGTTCAATGGGACAGCAGCCCAGGGAGAAAGCACATAAGCAAAACATAGAGGCCAAGCAGCCACAACCCCCTTTGGTGTCAGTAGATGCTGAGTGCTCAGAGGTTACCAAAATCAGGCACTACATTCTTAAGAAGGATAAGAATCAGCTCCCTCCTGTAGCATTTCAGTACCTGCAAGACATGTACAGGGGAGCAAATCAGTCAGACAGACAGACAGACACACACACACTCTAATAGAAACCAGCTATTTCTCAGATGGTCTTCACTGCAACATGGAGAAAAAAAACCCTCAACCATTATTATTTGCATCCCTAGGAGCTCCAGTGTGCTAGACACTGAACATATGCTCCCAGCTCAAGGACTTGACACCTCAGACAAAACTAACACTGGGAGGGAAGTATCAAAAGGGCAAGTGACTCACCCAAGCTCACATAGTAGGTCAACTGGCGAGCTGGGAGCAGAACTCAGGTTTCCTAAGTTCCAACGTAGCACTCTTCCCACTGGACAACATTGTTTCTCTTGGCAAAGTACCCCAGTATCCAGGCTGGAATTTGATGAGCATTTTACCTCCCCCAGAACCCTTGGAAGGCTTCCAAACTGCATTTTCAGCTCTCATTCCTTTGGTCTCAATGTAGCAGGTACTATTATCCACAGCAAGAGGTCACATTAGCTACAGCCCAACAGTCTAAATGCTGGCAAAATAACTGAGGTTTCAAAGCCCTGGAAAGGGGGGCAATGCTGCTACTACTGAGCATCCACCACTCCAGTGCATTGAGGGGTGCTGAGTATGGATAATGCTCCTTTGAATTCTACTGGGAGCGATTTTCAAAAAAATAGGGTAGAGTTTTCAAAAGCCCTACATGGTGGCCAAACTGTTTCCACGGAAGTCAAGGATTGTTTTATTGAAGTCAGAGCTCCATAACAGAAATTATTTCTTCCCTTATTTAAGCTGCCGCACCTCTCTCTCCCTTTCAGAACCAAAAAGATTGTGAAGGAGGCCTCCCTTACATTCCTAAGTCACACCTTGTGTGTGGGACAGCTGGCCCAAAAAGTCGTTCTTGTACAGTCCAGTAGCAGGCATGGCTGGAACTGGGATGCAGGTACACAAGACGATTTGTTTACGAAGCAGATGGAGAACAGGAGTTCAAGCAGACAGTGCTGGGCCTGATGGAAGTCAAAACCGCAGACACACACACACACACACACACACACACACACACACACACACACACACACACACACACACACCCTTGTACACCTACACACACACACACACACACACACACACACACACCCTTGTACACCTCCAAGCGGTCTTGTGTTTTCTTCTTGCCAAACTTCCATTTTTCTACCCAAACCTCTGCTTCATGCACCCTGTTCCTCTTCTCATACAGGCCAGTCTCTCTCCCTTCTCTGTGCCCTCCCATCCCTCATTTTCTTTGTGTCACACTCATCTCCCTGAGTTTCCCTGGAACTTCAGAATTAAATTTTCAGTGCCTTGAAAACTACTTGGAATCATTTATAAAAGGGGAATGAAATGAGCAACTACTTCAAAGAAAATGGGAAACTAAACAATTGTCAACATGGATCACCTGAAATAGATCTTGTGCCAGACTAATTTTATTGCATTTTTCAAGGAGGAAAAGAAGAAAGTAGATGAAGAGAAAGCAGTGGACAGTGAAATGATTTACTGGAGCTTCAAGTAGCTTCTTCATAAGCAGCTAGTAAGCAAAATTCAAAGTACAAGCATCTACCTTAGGAGAGTTACCTACACTGAAAATTGGCTGACAACCAGAATGGTGCTAGAAATCAATGGCAACAAATCACCTGGAAGAAGTTAAATGAAAGATCTTAGGGTTCAACCTGGGAAGCCATTCTCTTCAATCACAGACACCTGAAAAGCTACATGGCAACACAATTTGCAAATAAAAATACTTGCACAAAGCTTGCTCAGATTCAGACACGGGTCAGGAAAAAAGGTCCTCCCAGGCACGCTGGAACTAAACTGTCTTTTGAAATGGCTACCACTGGCCAATGCTGAAGACTAGAGCCAGAAGGAGGTAGCCTAAAGCAATGTCCATGCTCTTATAACAGCAGTTGACAATAAGGAGTAGACACAAGCCCTAATAATGAAATCACCATAGGAAATAACCCCTTCCAAAACAAGAAAAAATGAACCAGAGAATACTGTCCTAGTAAAACTATGATGCCCCTTCAGCTATTTATTGGTGCCACACTGTTATTGGCATAATGTTGATAACTATGACAGACAGATCTCTGGCTATCTCACTAGCTGGTCTGTACAGGTTTTCTTCAGAGAAGTTTGTGATTGTCCGTGACCAATAGGCAAAAAAAGTCTCCACGACTGATAGGCAAAAAGGGCAGAATCAACATAATCAACCTTACTTTGATTTCAAACAGGACTGGGGAATGGAGGGAAACTACAAACTTTATCAGTGTCCTTTTCTGCCTGGAAAATTTCACAGCAAGTTTGAAGTTAAACCAACTTTGCCAAAGGGGAAAAAAATGGAATCCAAAGAGGAGGCAGACCCTTTGGCCCAAAAGTTTCCATCCAAATCACTAAGTCTATAATTGCAAAATAAAAAACACTAAATCTCAATATCTATTTGCACAGCTCATTAGCTAAGGGCTCACACTCAGCAAAGAGGGAGGAAAAAACCTTCAGCACCAAGTACATTTGGGAAGTTGCTATGGAAACCAGCCTTTCGCTAGGGCTTTGCAACTGCAACTTGCAAATTTCTGCTCAGATGCGTCTATCTGTCTGTCCGTCCATCTGTCTAGGGAGTGAATGAGGACAATGACATTTCTTCTAAAAGTAGTCTTTTTTAGTTAATATATTACATAGATATTCCTTGCTCCCCTGTTACTTCTCTCCCCCAAACATAACATTATGTCAGCGACTCGACCTGCTGAGCTACTGGGACAACATGATTTACAATGTGAAAAGGGAAAACCTAAATCATCACGTAATGAAAACATTAAAGTTAATGCATCACAAGTGAGGAATTTATTACCATTAACTCCAATAAACAGTTATAAACCACCCGTCCTTTCCTGTCCACGCACAGGGACACATACGCAGGGACTTCATTAAGCTCAACTTTCTTTTCTTCTCCACTAGGCTAGTCATGTGTGTTCCAACCAGCCACCATTTATTGTTAACTGGACTGGCTCATTTTCCGGGGACTGAAGAAGGCTTGAAGGCCTCATCCATTTCGTTCCACGGGCGGCTCGGTGCAGACGGATGGAATAGGAAAGTTCACGAGACGTGCAGCTCGATGGGTTTATTTAAACGCTGCTGAAATATATGCTTGACAAAAGCCAACTCTCGCCCTGGCCCTGTAGGTCGTTACTCAAAAAGGCTGATGTGTAAGTAATAACATATGGGCAAGCTGTGCGGTTGCACCGGATACCAGCTCATCACCTCAGGGTGCAGTTGACCAAATATTTGCTTCTCACTGATGTTACAACATTGCCTTGGAAGCCTGAGCTGGAAATCTGAGGCCTTATCATTTTTTTTCCCCTTCTCCCTCCCCCTTCATCCAAAAAGGGCAGAAAACGACTTGTAGTTCCCTCCCACTAATCCTCCCATCCTAGTATATTTCCACAGGGCGTTCAGATGCTACTGGGATGAGAGCCTAGGAAAAACATGAAATAATAACAATTAGTTGTTACTAATTATGGCTCAAATCCCAAGGTCTTTAGTCAGTTAAAAATCCTGACTGGCTTCAATAGACGCTTAGAACCCAACCCATTCATCATATGTGCTCATGGGTCTGTTACTGTACTGTAGGGTGACTCACTATGAAGGCTGAACTGGGATTGGTTCCTGCTTAGCTCACACACATGCACTGTGCCCTCCCCCCCCCCCACATTATTATTTGTATTGCAAATACAACAATGGATTGGGACCTTGATTAAGGGCCAGGATCCCACGGCGCTAGGCACTACATGCAGTCAATCAGTCATTGTCTAAGTCTAAAAGGCCCATCACCTAGTATGGTTAAAACTTTCCTGCTTCTAAGCCAAGAGCATTCAGGGGAGTTGTATGGCTAGCAGTCATGTCTGACCACCTGCAACTCCCCAGCCCAAATGCTCTGGTACCCATTTCAAGCTGGGCAGACTGAGGGAAGCTTTCCATACAAGTCCAGAGCAAAATTCAGATTCACCCTCTGTAACTAGAGCTAGACACCTTCACCATTTTGCCACAGTGCCCACATGATGCACAGAGAACAAAAATGTCCTTGCCCACAGCTTCTGTCTCCCATATACCCTGCCCTAATTCTGGTTTTAGGATACTTTAGAACCATTTCTTCTCTCCATCCCACTGGCATAAGCCAAGAACACCTCAGCCCATGAGATCAGATATGAGCGCATGATATGTAATCAATCTTACGCTTAAACTAAGAGAAATTAACTGAGCCACTAAGTGACCTTCTATAAATGTTGTCTTCCCCATCAATTTATGCCACTTTGTGAAAGGAAAGCACCAAAGGACACCCATCCAGGGAGCAGCTAAGCAGCATTTACTTGTTCTGTCTGGAGTGCTGGTCTCTCCAGCTTCATGCATTGCCCACTAGCGGACCTAACAAGAATGAACAAGAATATGAGTTTTGTAATATATTCAGAATAAAACTAATTCTGGGCTCAACTTAAGTTCCTTATGGAACAGATTCTGTAGTGAGTGACTTTCCAAAGAAAATGCCTTGTCCTCTCCAGTTTCACCTGCAGGACAATGGAACTGCAGGGACAATGGTCCCAAAGACTTCCAACAACGATGCAGAAAGTTATTACCGGTCTGAAATCTGTGGACCTGGGGCCAGCTCTAGAACTCACCTAAGTCACCTGCCCAACGAATGTGTCCTGCTTGCAGGAGAATCTACTGTGATCTTGGATTCATGTGGAAATCATCATGTGATTGTCAATGTTTAGCATCCTTTTCCAGTTCACCATCCTTCACCATCTCATGTGTTGCCTGGTGTTGTTCACACCCAGGCTCACTCGCACAACCCCCACCCCTAAGCACTGCACTGACTGGAGGGAGAGTGAAGAGTTTGGAAGGTGGCAGAAGAATGCCAGGGAATTAAATGCTAGATAGAAAGTGAGCAGCAGTAACACCATCACTCTTGAAAGATACTGTAATAACCAAGGCTATTCAAAACCTTGCTTCGAGTTGCAAACTGTATCCGTTTTTGACGGTCCAGGTTCACCATGGCTCCCCACTGCCTGCTGTTTTCACAGACCATGGCATCACGTGCCAGAACACTCAACCTGAGCTCCTCACAGCCTGCTAAGGAAGATCAAAGGCCACAAATCAGCGCAGAAAAATTCCCCAAGGGGCTGACAGAATTTTAATTTACAGGGTCTCTGCCAGGCTACATAAGACCAGACACCTGTTGGCTGAAGCCTCTCTCATGGCTTAGCCCTTTATTTCTATAAAAATTCTGTAGCACATAATCGTCTACCTTGACACAAACGATTCCTATAGATCATTGTGGAAAATCAAGAGGATTTAAGGAGAGAGGAGGGTAGGAAAAAGTAAAACAAACGACATGCAATTTTTCAAGCGGAAACAATGGCAATATGAAGATATATAGGTGTCAGCCATACTGTAGGAGGCAGAAGGCTATGCTCTTTTACCTCTTACAGTGTCACTCTCATGACCTCTACCATTTGAAATGCTTTGATTCCAACTTGCCCAAGGGATCTCTGAGCACCGGGGAAGAGATGAAGGATGCCCGCGCCTGACCTCACCTCTACATTGTCTAACAACTGACAGCATAAATCAGCTTTTCCCCTCCGCAGACCCGAGTGTCAAGAACCCATGTGAGAAGGCTGGAAATATTAAATGATTTCCCCAAGGGTTTTCATTGTTAGTTGGTTTCTCTCCTGTAACTGTAGAGCTGTGTTTCACATGAAGAATAACTCTCCCCTGAGACCTCAATTTGTGTATAAAATGAACTATAGAAAAAAGTCAAGCCACCAGCTTCTACCTTTGGAGGAGGTTACAGGGGAGGAACAGAGCAAAACCCAAACAATTAGTGGAGGCTGGACTTGTTCCATTCAGCACTTCTGTGCTGCAGGTCTCTTTTTCCAGCTGCACTTTTTAGCACCAGACCACTAAATCGAAGGCTTGACAGTAACTCCCTCTAAACATTCTTTTTTCCTACTAGGCTAAGAAGAGGCAATAGATTGCAAAGTACTGTAAGAGATCCAACAGCTCCTTACTAAGCAAACAGTGCCACCTGTAATAAGCCTGCAGGTTGGAACAGGAGTTGTAGGAAGGATGATTTGGAGGGTGACAACAATAAGCTTGGGGAGCTTACAATAGTTTTGAGCATACAATGCGGACCTGAATACAGGGCGCTTAAATAACTATCCAGTTGCTACAGTCTTTTTATTATTGCACAGAGTCCTAACCAAAAATGTCAGTGCCTTTCAGGTGCTCTCTTGATCTTTCTATGCGAAACATGGCCTAGAGAGAATGTGTTTAAGGAGTCAGGAGGCCACTCAAGGTCTGATCCTGTCCCTGATGCTTGCTGTGAGGTTTGAGGGTAAATCATTCAATCTCTTTGGGAAGAACCAGACTGCAGACCCTGCTCAAACAAGGGGTTCTTCTGGGTTTGATTCTGATCTTGTTTACTCCAGCACAAATCAGGAGCAAGTCAGTGGAGTTTATACCACCAAGAGATCAGTGACACTACTGAATAAGAGAAGCAGGGCTTGTCCTTGGCTGTAAGATGGGCAAGAAAACCCGTCTTATGTAAGACAGTACAAGCAGCTCAGAGTTGTAATTTATACTGATTTGTCTTTATCTAGAGTAGTGGTGTACAGATGACTTGCACAGGGCTGGTCCATGGATCGGATCAGACCCTCTGCTGATCCCTTGTACCCTGATCAGGGCCCTGTATTGCCTCTACCCAGCCCCACGTGCCAGAATCAGGGCCCCACACCACCTCCACCCAACTTATCATGCTGGGATCAGGCCCCACACCATGCTGTGTGCCCAGTTTAATGTACACAGACTCACTACCCAGCCTGTGGGGCTCCCTTAAGGTCCAGAAATTTGGCAGCAGGAGTAGTGCCACTGCTCTCCCACCAACACATTTTGGACCCAAATGACCCAGCACTGGAGGCCAGATCTGGCCTGTGGCCCAGGGGTTATGCAGCCCTGGTCTAGAGCAGTGGTTTTCAAACTTTCTAAGTCATGAAACTTTTTCATAACAGTTATGCTGCAAAACTTCTATCCCTATCCTAAAGGCCAACTTAGAGCCAGGCAACCTGGCCCAGCAATGGCAGTGCACTGCCTCTGAGCCTGTTCTGCCATTACTCCCAGTGTCTTTGCAGAACGCCTGATGACCTATTGTGGAACATCAGGGTTCCACAGAACAGTTTGAAAACCACTGATCTAGTGCTATGGGTTCTGACAGCCCAATTCAACAACTGGAAAAGTGATCTGGACAACCTCTAGAACCAGAAGAAAAGCAGCCAGAACCAAAAGCAGCGTAGCACTAAGTTGGTACTAAGCAGACCTAGGGAAAAAGTTACCTGAACTAGCTCTGTGGGTGCTAACTTCTGGACTGGAAGTAGTATGTCCTCACTAAAAAGCCACTGTGCCCAGGCTAATTAGTCTACCTCTCAGCAGAGATTATTATCCCACCTGCAACTCCACCCTAGGGCAGCAATTCTTTTGTTTAGGGGTAGCACACCCACAGCAATGCAATATCTCAGCCTTACACAGCATGGAGCTGAAGGGCTATTTGGGGAAGGACAGGAGGTTAGCAGATCCTCTTTTTATTTGACTTCAGCAGAAAACCACTGATCTAGTGGCCAGAAGCAGATCCTGGGATGAGAAAAATCTCACAATTCCCTTTGAGATCAACAGGAACTCTGGCCACTTGCAATGGATGTACTGAATCGTCCTGCATGCCAATATACTAGAGAGAGTTGCAGGGGAAGCTGTTTGAACTTACATGTTTACAAATTTGGCAGCTGAAGCAAAGGGGGGCACCACAATGGCCAGCCTCATTGGGGTGAGGCATAAACCCCAACCACTTGGGAAATGCTACTTTAGTGGACTATTGTATCATCTCAGTCTCCAGGTTATGCCCATTTGGCTTATCGCTTTTCAATGTCCTATTGGGCCATGCCTATTTGCTACTTCTACCTGAATTCTGGCTAATAGACTTCTGCCACTGCCATCCTAAGTCAATCTAGCCTGAAGCACTGACATTTTTTATGACTATCCTAGACACTTTCCACTTTCTCCCCTTCCCTAGGAAGCTTTCAGTTTACAGGCACACAAAGCGACAGAGGACAGAAATGATATGCACGGGGGACTTGTTCATGGATGGTGTGCGGGCTTTTACTGAACAGCTCAGGAAGGTCACATAAAGGCTTAAGCAGAAGAGGATGCAGAAATGATCATATAAAAACCTACCAGACTCTTTGGGAGCTGGACCAGTTTACTACAGACAGCATTCAGCTGCCTGTGTTTCAGCAAGCCCATCTGTAAAATGGGCAGCCCAACCCCACCCCTGCAGGGTGCTGTAGGGGTTAATTAGTGGATGCTTGTACAGGGCTGTGCAAATGTAAAACCCCACAGAAGTGCTAAGTGGAATCATTATTTCATCATTCAAGCCCAGCATCATTCTTTAAAAACAAATTTTGAAGGTAATTAGGCCTAATTGCTTTTACAGTTTAGCTACTGTGTTATTTCATTTAAAAAGCAGGTCAAGTCACCTTCATGGCAGGTTCTTCATAAGAAACTTCACTGTGAGAAGGCAGCCTTGCGTTCACCCCAAGGAACTGTGAGACTATAGTTAAAAAGCCTCTCCGTGGGACTGCCTGGCAACACACGACAGCAGCATACAAAACCAAATGGGTGCAAACCCCTTAAAGCCGGTTTGAAAATGGATTTCATCAATTTCCATTAGGAACTGAATTACCCAGTCTGGTGCCAGCTGTTACAGACACACCCCGAGTTTCATGTTCAGCCCTTCACTTCCCTGGCTAGCAACTGTGATATCTGAAAGCAGCAATTTTCAACCAAGGCTGCAACACCCTGGGTTGCGGTGAGATCTTCTTAAGAATGATGTACATTAGATTTGCAAACACCCACACATGGTTCACAAAAACCCAGAGATTTGAAATAGGAATCCATACGGTCAAAAACACTTTGACCTATTGTGGTCTTTCTGAGTTCACAAAAGTAGAATTTTTGCAAAAGAAGAATTACTATTCTGTAGTCAAGAAATAAGTGAAAGCTAAGAGCTGGCAGTTTCTGAGGGGTGCCCTGAGCCTATTGAGGGGCATTTTAGCGTAAAAATGTTGAGAAACATTGGCCTAAAGATCTAGAAACAAAATCCTGATCTCAAATCAAGGGCTGTTATTCCTGAAATTCTAACACTGAAAGGCTCTAGCACAGGCTCATGCAACTAATAAAAGGAAGATGTTCTTCCCATGTTTATTAAACTACTTTATTTTAACAAGGGGAAATACAGCGTTTCTCCTGTTTCCCTTTTATCCAGGCCCAGTTTTATTTTTTCCCTTTATATTGATAAATTGTTAAAAAAGTAAAATCAACAGGTCATAAAGTAATAAAAGCCATGTTCTCTAGTAAATCTTCCCCGCGGGCTCAATTTTCCTCTCATTTTACACTGGTGGAATGCTGCTAGCTCCCATGGAGTCACTGTTGATTTACGTGGTGTATGTTAGATTAGAAATAAAGATCTCAGATATCAACAGAATGTGAGATGTTAATCTAGAGACAGTCAGCCTGGTACTTCTATTAGCATAAACCAAGAATAGCTCCACTAAAGTTAGGGCTGGCTCTCACAGAAATTGCACCCTTTAATCTATATTATAGCGGTACAATTAAAGCAGCACAGCCTCCATAACAGTACTGTATACAAATACAGCTTATTGCTCTTCCAGAATGAGAAAAGGCTAGCTAAGAAAACTGTCTAACTGCATCTAGACTAGGAACTGGACCAGTCCAACTATAAAAGGGAAAAAAACAAAAATCACTCCCCTAGTAGAAATAATCATGTTAGTACAAAACCACTGTGTGAATCAAACTTTAACAGAGCAAGCTTTAGCAGAGCAGTCTGCTC
This sequence comes from Crocodylus siamensis, assembly GCF_052110815.1. Lineage (NCBI taxonomy): Eukaryota > Metazoa > Chordata > Crocodylia > Crocodylidae > Crocodylus > Crocodylus siamensis. The sequence continues at coordinate 161,408,481 of NC_143398.1, forward strand.
CAAAGCCCACTGGGAGTTAGGGAAAAGGCATATTAAAAGTGTTCAGTGCGGGTAGTAGTGGTGGTGTAGCTGTTCATTGGATGAAACTGAGATGGGGTGCTCAACCCTCAGCCATGGCACTGTCATCTGGCCCACCGGGGGGGGGGGAGGGCGCAGTGGCAATTAACATGGCCACTACTTCCCCCATCACCAAATTTCCAAACCCCATGTGGCTGAATCACAACCAGGCCCTGGCCAAACTAACAGCGTGCACCAGATTGAGTTAATGGACCAGATCTAGAGTGTGGACCAACCTGGCACTGCTCAGCCAGCCTGTAGGGCAAAAAGGTTGGGCACCACTGAAACGGGAGCAGTGGAACTGGAGTGCTCCAAGGCATGATTGTACTCCCTCTCCCCCATAACACTGAGGAATCCTGACAAGTGCTTCCGGATGAATGCCCTGTATTTTCAAGTAAAAAACATTTGAAAACTTGGAGGAAGCTTTGGAAGCCACATGCAGTGTGTATGTACCTGCAGCAGCAAAGCCTAAAAGAACACCCTGCTGCAGAACAAAAATGAAGAATCCATTTCTAAGGCTTCACTTTATGTCACTGCTCCTCATGCCACTCACAACCCAAGTACAGCAAGGGTAGCACGAATGTCTGGAGTTCATTAGTAGATCCCACTTTGTACTGGCCTGGGACAAAGATGTTTCCTTTCAAAACTTTAGGTTCCCACAGCTGGGAGCTCAGGTGATGAAAGAAATGTTCTGGGTGGTTTCTGTTCCAGCAGAAAAGTGAGAACTGGGATTCAGGAACTGTAGCAAATATCCAGGGCAGATTGATTTAAATCAAAGTGATTTAATTCATTCACCTAAAAAACAATTTGAATCACCAAGTAAGACATCCTGATTTAAACAATCAATTTGAATCTTGTTTTGCGATTGTACTTTCTATTTACTGACAAAGAAAGGCTGATTCTAACTGGGTGGTAACCAATATATATTGATAAGAACAGTCTTTATACTAAATTTGGCACTTCTTTTTACTAACCAGGAGGATGCAGTGTATCTGTACACGTTTATTTAAGTCACTGTATAGTTTTTTTATATGTGTATTTGGATTCATGGCTTTTACACAATTACATTAGAAGACAGTAAACGATATAGCTTTAATGAGGCGATGATTACTTTTTACTCACGATTTGTGTCAAGCACTATCTGAATGGAAATTGGAATCCATTAAAACTGCACAAAAACCAACATTTAAAATTTTATTCGTTAAATAAAATGACCTTGTACTGGATATAGAAGGGGAGGAAAGGATTTTTTTCCCCTAAATATTTGTGCATTTAAAAATGATTTATTAAACAGAGGAAGTATTATGTGTAGTGAGGGAATTAAACTGTTTGCTTAGGTTAGCCTGTCCTTCAGGATTTTAAATTAGTAGATCTTATCCTCTTGCACCTAATTTTTATTCAGAAATTGGAAGAGGAAAATCAGCTTTTCTGTTTTTTGTCTTTTGTTTTCTTTTTTTAAACTCTCAATCACTTTCTCAACTTTGAATGAAATATTACCTGGACCAAACAAGCTGAAGAAACCAAAATGAAAGAAACATCCTCTCTGCATTTGCAGAAGAGGACAAGATGATTAAAAGCCAGTTTAGCACCTCCACAAATTCTCTTCTTACATACTTAGTCGGCGACTTCCACCAGTTAAATGATTTTTATTTCTTAAAACTCCAGCAACAAACTTAAACCTTTTCATTTTATTTATGCATTTGTTTATATTATTTGAAAAGGTCAGAACAAGTTTAGGCCTTAATACAAACTTGCCCACATTTTAAATAGGTTTACTATTAAAAAGAAAAATAAACTGAAATAAAACTCCACTTAATTGAAATAACATTCCTTTCGCTTTTATCATAGGCTTTTATGCAAGTACAACAGCCCTGAGAAGGTAGGATCATGTCACTGGCAAAAGACGCCTCTTGAATCCTCATATAGAAAGCATGCTAGGGCAAGCAACAGAAGCCTGCTATTGTAGAGTGATCCTGAACACAGTACAGCAAGCCAGAAGGAAAAGGATGAATCCCAAGAAACTGAGGGGCATCATGACAGGTGCTGATGGCTAGCATTCAACAGCCTGTACTTATGGAGAGAGAGAACGGCACGAGAAAGACAGGATGGTCAGTTTAAATGAAAAAAGGATGGAAAAGAACTCAGCATCAATCTCTGTATTATCCCAGACTGCCCTGGCTGGTGCCAAAAGGGCTTAATGCATTAGGCTGGTACCTCTGCAATATGCTGCCTTCAGTGCGGAGACATGGATATCTGGCAACTGCACTAGCAATGGATCCTACCTCACACTTTGCCCACAAACCTATTTTACCAGTAGCATTATCCTTATTACTATTCTGTCCTCCCCAACCAGTCAGCTTCTTTCAACTTAAGGCTCCTTCACCATTCATGCTCCCCAATTCCTTCTGGGGCTTGTCACACGGAGCCTGTGATAAATAAGCAAATCTGGTGTCTCTGAGCTCCCCCAAACTTTTGTCTCTCCCTCTTCTCTGAAGAGCCCTGGATCACAATCCAGCACAAAGCCATGTTGGAGCTGGGAAATCAGGAAGTCTCCCTGTAATCTGGGGCCTGCTCCAGGGGACGAAGAGCACCGTGTGTGTTGTGGGAAGAGGTTCCTCAAAGCCCAGTGTCAGCTGATGCATGGCAATTAGATTAAAGTATCTTCCATTAGCAAAGAGTGAGAGTTTGCTAAGTGTGGTTATCTGTTAGCCCAGAGTCATAACAAACCTTACAGATAAATGAAGTGCCAGCTACTCCCTTAAAAAAAAATGCTGCTGCTTCCTTTTGGAATTGAGGCTCAGAATCCCCCTCCCCCACAATTGTCTGAGGAATGGCTGGAATTTGGGGTCTTTCTATGTCTTTCCTGGATTCTTTAAAACCAATTCCTGGAAAATTGGAGTATTTAAAATTTTTTTTACTTTTATTTTTAAATGTGGAATGCCAATGCTAAGATTTCTCCAGAAAGTGACAAGGATGGAGCAAGCTAACAGGTGTATTTTACTGCAACTGTAATGCCTATTATGGATGGAATTGTCAAAAGCATTAATTTCTACTGGGTGCTAGAAAATTATTTCCCTTAATTAGCTGTGGAAATACCAGTTTGCATCTTCCTGGCACTGCACTAGCATTCTTCACTCTCATAATCTGTGATTCACTGGAATTACCTCACATTTTACATAAGGCAATGGAGGAACAGTGAAACAAAGAGTGGGGGGCTAAAGAAGCTTTCCAACACATAGGATGTGATCCCTGTTCCTGTGATAAATTAATTAAACCAAGTCTGCCTCTCTTTCCAGGAACAAACTCAAATTTGTATACAGCTTCACTGATCCAAGTTCAGCTCAGCAACAGCCTATGCTGTCCTGAGTTTCATAGCTGATCGGGTCAGAAGGGCCCTGAGCAGATCATCAAGTCTGACCCCCTGCCATGGACAGGAAAGAGTACTGGGGTCAAACAACCCCAACAAAGTGACTATCTAGCCTCCTTTTGAAGACCCCCAGGGTAGGAGTGAGCACCACTTCCCTTGGAAGTTGGTTCCAGATCCTAGCTGCCCTGACTGTGAAGTAGCGCCTCCTGATGTTTAGCCTGAATTTACTCTCAGTCAACTTATGGCCGTTATTCCTTGTTGCTCCCGATAGTGCTCGGGGAAACAGGGACTCTCCCATTGCCTGTTGGTTCTCCTTGGCCAGTTTGTAGACAGCCACCAGATCCCCTCTCAGCCTTCTCTTGTGGAGGCTGAACAGGTTCAGGTCCCATAGCCCCTCCTCATAGGGTCTGCCCTGCTGCCCCCTGATCATGCGAGTGGCCCTCCTCTGGACCCTCTCGATGCTATCCACATCCCTCCTGAAGCGCAGCGCCCGGAACTGGACACAGTACTCCAGCTGCAGCCTGACTAACGTCATATAGAAGGGGAGGATCACCTCCTTGGACCTGCTCGTGATGCATCTGTGGATGCATGACAAGGTACAGTTGGCTTTACTGACCGTGTCCTCTCATTGGGAGCCCATGTTCATCTTGGAGTCTATAATGACTCCAAGATCCTTTTCTGCCTTTGTGCTGATGAGAAAGGAATTCCCCAGCCTGTAGGTATGCTGCTAGTTCTTCCTCCCCAGGTGCACTTGTCAGTATTGAAACCCATCCGTCCACCTCTGTAACCTGTCCAGATGTAGTTGCAGCCTGTCCCTCTGCTCTAGCGTGTCCACTTCTGCCCACATTTTAGTGTTGCCTGCAGATTTAAACAAGGTGCTTTTCACCCCCTCATCCAAGTCGCTGATGAAGATGCTGAACAGTGCAGGCCTGAGGACCAAGCCCTGGGGAACTCCACTGCCCACATCCCTCCAGGTCGAAAATGACCTGTCCACCACCACTCTCTCGGTGTGGCCCTCCAACCAATTTGCAACCCATCTGACTGTGTATGCATTGACGCCAGAGTTGCCTAATTTTTTAAGGGGTAAGAGACCATGTCAAAGGTCTTCCTAAAGTCCAGAAAGACTATGTCCACCGCGACACCTGGATCCAAGGATTGTGTAACCTGGTCATAGAAGGCCACCAGGTTGGTCTGACAGGACCTGCCTCAAATGAACCCATGGGAAACTTTTTTATTTTTATTTTTACTTGTGACACTAGATCCACAAAGTGCAAGGGAAGCTCACAGCAGGGCTCCAGTGAGGGCTGCAGATCCAAGAAGGGACATTTACTACCATCTGGCACATAGAAACTAGAACACAGTCAGTCCTCTTTTCTCCAAGCTGTATTGGGCCTACAAGTCCAGGCTCAGAGGAGTTTACATTCTGAACCGAGTAAAAACTACTAGAATTGGTAAAAGACCTAAACAGGTGCAAGTAAAGGAAAGGCTACTCTTGGGTGTGTATGTTCATGCAAAGAGAGCAGGTGGCCACCAGAGTATCTCAGGAACTGTTCTTCATACACTAAATCCCTTGCAAAATCAAGAGCTGAACCAGGTTGTATTCAGTGTTACATTGTCTTAGCATCTCTGTTAAATTTTGCACAAACACAAGTATAAGTTTTAATTTAAAAGAAAGCTTCTTAGCACTTACAGTCCCAAAGAAAGCTTCTCAAATAAGACTTCGTTGTAACGCTGTGCTACCAAGTCTGGTTTCACAGAAACATGACATCCCCTTGATCAGCAGTATAGGACAGTCGACTCTGAAGCCTATCAGCAAAAAGTATCTGGATCCAAGTATCTAATGTCACTTATTTTGAGTCATTCTTTACATTGGCACAGATTACTACTCCAGTATGTAACACAGAGTCAGCTAAGTCAAAACTGCAAACTCTTTTTTTGCAGAAGGGTCCAGACATTTTGGCACAGAGGGTAGAGTTTGAAGAAGACACTGCAGCCAGCCGGGTCCCTCTCTGCCCAAGAAATGTCCCTAGCCATAAGGTCTTCACTGCCCTGAATGACAAGGAGGGAAGCAACAACAAGACTCGGCCACCACTTTTACTCGTTCCAAAGAAGAACATCATTTGTCACCATGAAGTAGGGGAGGGTGGAAAGGGGTTTTTATCAAGGAAGTGTCAGTCTGTCCACACGACCCAGAGAACAAATGTGTGTTTTATCGCCAGCTGAACAAAAGCAGGCTAACACCTGTAGCAGGCGTGTGCCCAGTCAGCTCTCGCCCTCCTTGCCCAGCTTCTTTCAGGAGGGGGAAGTCACCATGATGGATTCAGCCATCTTAATTAATGTAAACAAACAAAAGAGGAACATCAAATAATGCCCTTGACAGCCTGAAAATGGAGCTGGGACTGCACAGAACACTTTATAAAGAAGAGAGCTTTTGATGTGCAGGCCGTAGGATCAAGATTTGTAAACAGCAGCAGCTCTGTATCGCAGCTTATCCAAATATTTTCATTTCCCATCACAGGCCGAGAGCCAGGGGTTGATGGTTTTGTACTCTTCAACTTTCAGCTTTCACCCCCTATCTCCCAAGCAGGCAAGGGGGTGGGGGGAAGGGCGATGGTCGGTCACCAGCTCCCCCGCAACCCCCACATGAGCACCATGAAATTGCATCATGTTCAGCAGCCTCAATGCCATTAAGGAACACACCCATTTCCATATCCCAGTAATACTAGTTGCATGTCTCCTCTAGACAAGAGTTCCTTTTTGCAGGCTCCTTGTTAGCTGTGATATAGTAAAACTCAGCCCCTCTATTTATCCATGACTGGCCAGAAATCCTGCCTGCATAGCCCAATTTTAGGTTCTCTTAGAAATCATAGAAAATTAGGGTTGGAAGGGACCTCAGGAGGTCATCTAGTCCAACTCCCTGCTCAAAGCAGGACCATCGCCAACTAGATCATTCTGGCCAAAGCTTTGTCTAGCCAGGTCTTAAAAACCTCCAAGGATGGATATTCCACTACCTCTCTGGATAACCTGTTCCAGTGCTTTACTACCCACCTAGTAAGAAAATTATTCCTAATATGTAACCTAACCTAAACTTCCCTTGCTGCAACTTGAGACTGTTGATCCTTGCCTGTATGCTATGCTCTTGCATGCTATGTCCCAGTACTGCCTGCCCCCTTCTCTCCTCCCCCCAGAACCATGTCCACTAGTAGGGCTTTCAGAGGTCTATGTTACTGCACCACTTATGCCAGTGCCACTTGATTGCCATCTCACCTCTCTTTACCCAGGGAAACCTATAGGTAAGAAGAGGCTTGCTTCCCCATGCAGAATAAAACCAAAAAATACTCTCAAGCACTACAGTAGTGTTGTTTGCATAAGGCAGTTGAGAGGAATTAGCACATGCATCATAACATGGTTTCTACAGACAGAGAAACAACTCCCTGGGGTAGTAAAGAATATATCAGGTTTTCTAAAAAACTTGGGGTCCAAGCAAGCAAGATATCACAATTTTGGGGAAGTGGAGGCAAGTGTTAATTGCATACCACACAATCATCATAGTACAAGAAAATCCTTCATTGTTTTTTTGATCCACACTGGAGGCAAGAGGAAGGTTTATGCTATAAATATCCTGCAAATTCCCATCCTGACATTAAGGTTGCATTTTAGGTCTTTAAAAACACATAGAAATAAAATCAAGTGCTTCCATTGGCTTCTCTGGCATATTTACAGGCATACAGAAAGGCTTTCAGACAGAAATCTGACTTTGACTTATAAAGGGCCTGCAAAGGTCAGCATATGGATAGACAAAGGTGAAGTGCCTCTCACTGGCAAGTATTGGGTGGGAGGACACTGACTCCAGGCAGATGCTACACACTGCCTTAAAACTGGCGGCTCCCCTGAACTGGGGCAGCGGCTCACTCGATGTAATTGATATATTGTGGACAAGGTGGAGCTGTAAAGGATGCCTGCCTGTGTTTGGTGAACAAACCAGTCTGATGAAGGAGAGGCCTGTGCAAGGAAGGTGCAATTCCCCAGGTTTGCCACAGGGAAGCAGTACAAGCTCAGGAGTTAAGATTACAAGAGCAGAGCCCCACCTCTCCTCCCTCCCCCTGCTCCTGACTTTAGGCCCTATCCTGCCTTCCCAAACAGTGGGTAAAACCAGCAGCAGGACGAGGAAAGTCATCTTCCCACCATTCCCCTCCCAAGCATAGAGGGGGATATCCATGCACAGTCTCTCTCTCACATTCTTCCCCAGAGGGGAACAGAGATGGGAAGAAACAAAAGGCCTGAGGAAATTAAGCCATTCAGTGCTCCCTTATGCCTGCATCATTAGATCAATTTGTCTGTTATTCTATTTTACACTGCTGCTTTAAAGGAGGTAAAAATCTTAGCATGTGGCACATGAAACAATCTTAGAAACAGAGGCACCTGATACCCAAAGCTTTGCCTTCCTCTCACCCAACCAGTAATTGCCTTCATAATACATCCTTTCCATGATTATATGTTATATATAGACAAGACCTCAACAATTTTCTGGAGATCCAGGGCTGCAGAACAGGTCAGGTCCCTCCTAAAATTTGGAAGCAGTTGGATCCTCTAGTAGTGCTAAGCCAGGTGAATGCTCGCAAGCTGATTTACACCAGCCAGAGGGATTATGTTTTGGGAAGATTTCCAAATCCAAGCCTGGTCAGACTCTAGAATTTTCTAGCCCCCCGCACAAAGATTTCAGGTACCACAAAAGGCATAAAGGAAGCCTGCTTGGTGACGCCTCCCCAGCCTGGTGACTGGTAGGGCACAGTCAGTCCTAGCAAGAAGAAAAAACTTGACCAAGGTCGTAGATCATATCAGTAGCACTCAGGTTTTCTGGTTCACAGTCTGATGGCAAGATCTGGACTACATATGACCAACATCTCACTGGCATCTTCTTAAATCACCTGAGCCAACATTTTCCCTTTCATGGTATGCCTATGCTGCAGTGTAGTGGTAACACCAACCAAGGCAGCTTAAATCAAGTTTCTCATGGATAAGTCAACCTGTGCTGAGGTCCACTCTGGATGGCTTTCTAGCACCAAAGCTGGCTCAGTTATCGACACATCATATTTTGGTCTACAGTGTACACATTCTCCTTTCCTCTCCTAATAAAGATGCCACAGCGCAAAGGTGGCCCTGCCTTCCTTCTTCTAGACTTCCTCTTTCCTGACTTCATCCTTTTACTCTGCAGACTTTTCTTTAAAGTGCTGAATACAGCACTGCTTCACTACAATTATTTATATAAAGGGGGACAGAGAAACACACTATGATTAAAAAAATTATTGGTAAAAGGAGATAAAATAAAATATTGATCGTGCTTGCTGTATCCCACTTCTAGAAATATAAGAAAGTGACAGGGCAGCATAAAGAATGCTGGGTCCAAAAAAGCAGCCTCTTGTTATTACCTCTCAAACACCCACCAGCAGTGATAAATTCAGGATGACACAGATCAGAAGTTTATTATAAAAAGCACCAAATGTGGTTAATCAGACCAGAATCAAGTGTCCTTGGCTACAAATCTAGTCTCTGTCAGGATTTCAGAACTTGCAGATGATACTCGGATGACTTCCTCAAGTTTAGAATAATCTCCCAGGGTGCCTCTTGCCTATGAATCTATGTCTGTTTAGAGGTCCTGCTTGCACATGGCTAACAATGGCTTTGGCAATGGTGAAAACCCTTCAACAGTCATCTTTTTTGGGGGGAACTGGGTGAGGGGATGGGGAGGGAGAAGAGGACATGCAAAAGGATACCATTTTCCACACTGGGTTGCAAACACAGTTTGTGTTTGGGCTTAAATTACAATCTTGGCTGCTGGGAAGCTATGGAGATCCAGTGTTGATACCAGTGACCATTCTCCCAGCACAGAAGAGAGGTTGAAGTGTTTAGGCAAAGGTGAGAGAGACACTGAGACCCTTGAAATGTCTCTCATCAAATCAAAATGCTGGGCTTAACAGCTCTAGCTACCTCAGAGACCAATAAAAGAACCAAAACCGGTTATGAGACCATGATCTGAGGTTAGAGAAAACCCAGCAGAGTGCTGACTGATTGGAGAGTTATTGGAAATAAATAAAAAGGTTGCATTAAACCTAACAGAAGGTCACAGTGTGAGTGCATCTTACAGAGAGTAACTGCACTGATTACGCATGCCATGGTATCATTGTGTGCCTTAGGGATGCGGCTTGTGGTTTCAGGTCTCTTTGTTGAGGAGAGATTTATATAAAACTGATTATTATTTTCACAGTGAAGGAGAAAGTGGCACATAAATAGAGCAGCTTGCCCTGCTCCAGAGCCCTGGACACAAGCTCCTCTTCATTCAGTCACAAGTGCAATGAGCTTCGCAGTACTAAGCCAATTCTCAAGTGGATGTTGTTATTTATTCCCTTTGTAATGCAGTTGCACCTGAGAAGCACCAGTCAGAGACCATGACCACAATGAGCAGGAACAGTAAAAAACAGACAGACAGGAAAATGAATGGTCCCTGACCCAAAGAGCTTGTGGCTAGCTGTGTCACAAAGCAGCAATGCTCACAGGCAGTCATTACTCACAAAGACACCCTAGGAAAGAGGGTATGTTAGCAGGGCAGTGCCAGGGGTCTCAGATGCCCTCAAAAGTGTTACACTAAAGTTAAAATAAGTCACATTTTTCCCAGGATAAAGCATTTTATCTCAGGACAAAGTACAGTTGTTCAGGCATCTATGTCAGTTGTTCTGGGATAATTCCTAAAAAAGTTCATGGGATAAGAAGTACCAACAGTTTATCCCAGGACATTGCAAAATGCACCTGAACAGTTTTCTTGGGGTTCCATCAATGAATCAATGGCAGAAAAACAGTAATGCATTCAGCAGTTCACTATACCCTGATTAGAAGAGTTGATGTGTGTACTTGCTAATCCTGTGATATTTCTGTTCTGGGAGAAACATAGGCACAACTTGTTCAGGGACAAATGTAATGTCTGTCCTGCCTTACACTGCTAAGAAAAAAGTAGCACCATTCTTGATATGTTGGATAGTATACTGGAGATGTTGAACATTTGATCAAACTCCCATCATCCTGTCACTCTAGCCTCAATGCCTTCCTTCCAGGGCCCTTCCTACACAGAGGCAATGTCTACACATGTGCTTTACTGCACAGTAGACTAATTAGCTGTGGAGTAAAGTGTCACCGTCTACACATGCAGCGGTATGAAAATGAAATAAACTAATCTGTGCCACAGTAAAACAGTACTGTTGGGAACAGTACTTTTTTACACCAGGGTAATGTACTGAGATTAAACACACATGCAGATGCTGATTGTGGGCATAAATTGCACCCGGTCAACTCAGCCAGCCAGGAGCCAGACTTCTGCCTGGCTTTTTTTTTTTTTAAATAAATTTTTTGTGTTCTAAGCCAAATCAACCAAACCAAGTCCAAATCCATGAGTCAGTCCAGAACTGTAAGTGGCCCTACAACCAGCAAACATCCTCCACCAGGGGCTTCAGATATTTCCAAAGTCTTTTGGCAGGCATCCTACATGCAGGCCTGAGCCCAGAGGCTTGGGGTTCAGATACCCCCAAGTTTCACCTGCCCTCGGCCATATGGCCACAGGAGCAAGCTAGGGAGAAACCTTCCACTTCCATAAAGTGGGTTTTAAGTCCCAGCACCTTGGTGGGTACTAACCAACACCAGAAGAACAGTTATCCCCAGGAACAGTTATCCCCAGCTTAAGGAAAACTGCCTTCATGGACCCAGTACATGGTGTTTCCCCTGCCAGGTAAGTTGGGAACCTACCACAAGGATAGGTTACTGCAGCAGACTCCTGCCTGGCGCCTAGCCACATGGCTCTGCACTTTCAGTATCCCCATGACCTAGCCAGCCCCTCTGCCAGCCAATGCTGCCATCCAGAGCCCTGGGCTGACCAGTCCTGGTGTAAAATGCTTTGCTCCAGCCCAAATTGCTGCTGCCTTGAGTGGGCATCTATGCTGCACCTGGGAGTAATAAACTGCTCCACAGTTTATTGCTTCACATTAATTGCATGTGTAGACACACCCAGGTTAATTTTCCAGCCTCACTTTAGCAGAATAATTTAACTATTCCAGGATAACTCCCCCTTGTGGGCTCTCTGTTCTGAGCTGATTTTATTCCTAATAATGATTCTACTTCCAAAGAGAGGTAATTATTATGGAATAAAGTAATTTATCGTACAAAGGACCATCTGCACAAGGAAGCTATTCCAGAACAGCTGTGGTGGAACACTTACTCTGCTGTTGGTTATGCTGGTCAATTTCCCCATGTGGACAAGGCCTAAGATGCCCTTTACATGTAAAACTTAGTTTCCCCACCCCCTGACCTGAGCCTGTCATAGTTCTCTCTCTCTCCTTTCAAACTGCTCCTCAGGATGCTTTTAGCTAGGGATTTACAAATGTTCTAGCTCCCAAGTGCTTGAGGTAAGGATTAGGAAATCTCATCGCCACTAGGATTTTACCTAGAAAGGGTTAACCTGTGCTAGCAAATCTCAATGTAGGTACATACATACTTTTTTGTTGTGAGGATGCAGCCTTGGTTTCCTTTCAACATCTCAGCCTTAGAAACCAAGAAGGGAGAACACTAAAGAAGACAACCAAGCTATTAAAACAAAACCTCCAGAACCTAAAGCATGATGCTAAAAGGATCCATCCAGTTCCACATTCTATCACTCTGTTCTCATGCTGCCTCTTGTCTTCCTCTCTCCTGGCTCCTTAGCTATTTCAAGGGCATGTTCTTTATGGCATGGGTGCTGTCTTTTTAACATTTCTCTGTACAGCACTTGGCACACTGGTAGCAGAACCCAAAGCATCCATATTTGGGACTAGATTAACCAAGGAGCTTAACTTCCAAGCAGCACCTACTCTAAGCCTTAAGCTTAAGTTCTGGGTTCCTCTGCAAAATGGCAATCATATTAACAATGGTAATAGTAGTAATAATCATAGTAACAGAATCGACTTATTATTATCCCTATTAAGCGTCACAATGAATACCGCTAAAGCAAAGCTTTTTGGGAAATCTAGTCCCAAACTGTGGGTGCTAAAATTGCTTGCATTCTGCTAACACAGAACTGCCAAGCTTGTCCCAAAACCTATTCTAAATAGGGATGCTGAGTACTTGATAATACAGTCCTTTATTTAAGAATGCTGCTTTTATAGGAGTGCCATTAAAATGTAGATTATTATTAATAAACTTCACAATTATGCGATTCCAAAACAGTCATTAAAAAAGAACTCCACTCAGCTTACTACAGAGTTAGAGAATCTTTTTATTTTTAGAATATTACTACCTATACCTTGGGTATAAAGGATGTTCTGTTCTTGTGAACTTTCTTCTCCAGGAAGCAACATACTGTGCCACTGCTCTGTTCTAGGAAGATCCTCCTGGTGTTAAGGGGAGGGGTGGGGAACATCATGAAGAATTTGTAACCGTGCATGTAGAGGTGACATTTATAGGGCTCTCAAATTGGAAACTGTACATTTTATTGCACTCTCTGTCAAAAAATGCAGTTCCATCAGAGGTTAGAACGACAAGGGAAACAACCAATCAATATCTGGGCTTCTAATATCTGGACTGAAAAAAATCATTATCCTGTTACTTTTATTATGGTGTTATGCTTGAAATACGATAGTTTAAGGTTGTTTCCATTACCCAGCCAATTTTTAAGGGGGCACTTCCCCCCCGCCCCAGCTCTATTCCCTTTGGGCTGAAAATCAGTAGCAGCGATCTTGAGTGGGGGAAATCTCATGTATAAAAGTCCTGAACTAAGAATCTCAGGTCAGCAAGTCACTTATACAAGTGTTTAAGTCCTGCTGTCTGTACTTGGTTTGACTATGTCAAACAGGGATCCCAGGGTATAAGTAGGCAGTGTTACCTTAATGTGGCTGAGAACACAATTAAGCATTTCCACCTAGCTCACAGTCATTGCCTGCACAGCTGCATAATTACCAGTAACAGTCACAATGTAACCCAGCCTGTGATGTCACTACCCACCACTTCCACAAGTATCAAAGAGAATTTAACATGGCTTTTTTGTCAGCCTGCTGGAATGTACTCTTTCAGTAAGCTTTTCCCTGGGGGGGGGGCGCACCAAGCAAGCAATGAAACTGAAATACTCCTCCATCTCCCACCTTACCCCACTGACAAACAGGCTACTTTTTAGAGGAACATCATTAATAAGTTTCAATGATATGAACATTCTGCATTTCCGTACCACTCTTTCTCTCCACACCGTGGGATCTTCCAGAACCGAGCAGTGGCAGGAGTATCCATTACTCCTGTCGTTTAGAGAGAGAAAATGAGGCACAGAAGGGGAAAATTACTGTCCAAGACCACAAAAGAAGTCTGGGGTGGAAGCAGGAATAGAAGCCAGATGCACATCCATTCGTTTAACTAGTTAATGTGTTTCATAAGACAGTCCCGAGTCCTTTATTAAGGTTGCACCCAGAATTCCATATCCAAGGTCAGGTGGTCTTGTTAATTATCACTACCTCAGTAGCATTTGGAAACCCTGACCGAAATTGGGGTACTGCTGTGCTAGATGCTGTACAAACACATGGCCAGAGACTGTTGTTGTCCCAAAAGATGAGATGGATGGAGGAGGAGAGGGAAGGAGAGGCGCTAAAAAGGAAACATCTTGTCCAAGCTATAGGCCAGGGACAGTAAGAAGCAAAGCCCAGGTCTTCTAAGTCTCATAGCTAGTTGTCCTGTGCTCAGTTCCCTACAACCTCTGCCCCAAAGAGTTTAAATTCTCCTTAATATTAAAGGCATCACAAAAATACAGTGCCATGCTAACTAATCCCATTTAGGTACTACAGGGACTCAGAAGGAGAGAGTTTCTTGAATTTCCTTTTTTGTGGGCAGGCATCATAATCTCCAGGTTTTTCAAGTTTGTTTTTCGCATTTGAGTTATTATTGATAAGGTTTGCATTATATATCCATAGAAGTTCTGTGTTTTTGTTCCATCCTATCTTGCTTCAGTCCCACAGAGTGCTAAGTGGGTCCTTAATGAACAAGAGTTATCAGGACCCACATGGGGCTCTATCTTCTGCTCAGGCAGAATCTACTGGCACCACAGATAAGAGTTCAGAGCTATGCAAATAAGAACTAGAGATAGCATGCTGTTTCTCTGTGACCAAATTAGCCAGTTTTCCTTCGTTCCATTCTCTGGGTAGGTGGGTATCCCAAAATGCATTGAGCAAATACTCACAGCACGTGGCCCCTTGCACCAGCAGTAGATGCAAGATACTGGAGCTACCTAGATTTTTGCAGAAGGCATTGATACAGTACAGTAGTGTAACCATGCCAATCCCATGGCACCAGGTAAAACAAACAAGGGAGGGAGAGTAAAGCCTCCACTGTGGAAAAGCCCTACAGAATCTATAGGACATGAAGCCAGTAGGATTCCACAGATGTTTAACAGGATTCAACAGAAATCATTCAGAAAATCTGCAGAATTTGAGAATCAATGGTGTTCCTCCTACTTGTATTTTTAAACCTTCTCATAGAGGTGATACAATTCTCTGTTCAGTTCTGCTCTGTTCAGTCCAGAAATGCTCTATAGGATGTAGCAATAAGAATAACTGTCAGATGGACATTCCAGAGAATGTTTACACTCCAACTGACTCAATCTGTAGCTCATATGAGACACAGATTTTTTTCCTCATGTGCTGTACCAAGCAGTGAACTCTGACCACTTTAGGAGTGCAGATTTGCATAGCTATCTGGCAGTCTCTTGCCTGTATTCCAAGCATGAGGGTTCCACAATGGGACCAGGATTAGGAGCACTGATAACAAGACACAAGAAGATATATCAATAGGAAATAGGCTACTGTAATTTACAAAGGGTCCTCAGAACAGGCAATGTACAAGAGACGTATAAAGTTCAGTAACAACAGAAACCTAAAAGGGTTTTTTGGGTATAAGAAATTTCTGCGTGGAAGGCAAGGCAGTGTGGCACCTTATGGACTCATTCAGAGAGTTATGAAATTTTGTCTTCCCTGATAGGATGTATTTGTCATTCCATGTTACTTTTTTTCTTTATAGTTCTATTAACATGGAACACGTAGAAATTAACCTGGACCTGTGACCTGGACACCCTGAGCTTTCTGCAACCAGTCTTTCGCTGCACTAAGGCTAATGCTGCATCCCTGCCACTGCCCCTGAGCCAGGTTAGGTACTCTCCATACTTTCTTTTAATCCTGGCTTCATTCCCTACTCTCTGTCCCACCTCTCTGAGACAGACACTCCATGCAAAGAAAGGTTTCTCACCACCATGCTGCATCTACAGAGGTTCTTTAAATGGGACATGCCAGAAAGTGCTAACCTTTAAAGGATTTGTGGTTTAAGAGCAGAGAGTTGGGAGAGACAAGGCAAGAGGCAAACCAGCTAGGGGCGCACACGAAGAAAGACAGATCAATCCCAACGATTCATCATGTCAAAAGCTGTCCAAATAATCAAAGGCATCAGCCAGGTTGATGTATAGCTGATGTCACCAAGAGAGACCCTTAATAAGGCAGCCAGTACAACATCTGCTGGTCAGGGAGTGTCTTAGCACACGCCAGGCTAGGGCACAAGAGCACAGCCCATCCATCACTGACCCACCTTAATGGCCAGTCTTATTAGTAAACATTCTCTGGGCTTGACAGCCCACAGTGGAGCAGAAGATAGCTCCTCTGCCCCAAAATGAGCTGCTTCACCTGGCAGTTCTGATCTGGGACAGCGCTGAGGAGTGTGCAGCATGGACTCGTACTTTTGAAAGGCTTCACATGGAAAAGTGAACCTCATGTAGGAAAAACAGATGTGCTTACAAGAGTAGCCTATTTTCCAGGTTTTAGCTCAGAAATAGAAACACTCCATACAGCTGTGTGCAAAGTGTAGCAGGTGGCACCTGGTGCATCTACATATCACAACAGGTAAAGATCAATGCATGCCTAGCTCTACAACAGCTTAAACTTTGTCCACAATATATAAGCCTGCCTTAATCCCAAGAAGGCTACTGTTACACTGGATAGTGCAGTTGGGTGCAATTGTTTTGGGACTTGACAGCTGCAGCCTCTGAGTTCTCAGCTACCCTTTTTCCTTGTCATCTCTCAGGAGTCTTGGACAAGTCACGTCACCACTCTAGGTCTCCGTTTTCCACTTTGATAAAGGAGAAAAAGTGGGCAAGAGAAAAATCAATGCCTTGGTGTTTGAATGACCCTTTGAAAATGCCTAAGTGCTTATCATTTTTAATAGTTTGCAAATTTGGTGGAAGAGGGAAGGTCACTCAACAGACCAAGTAAGAAGTTGTGTTGTGATTCTAACACTCCCCTGATAAGGAAATGTTTGCCATCTCTCAACCTACAGTTCTTCTTGTTTTATATATACCCCAAGTTGTCAAAAATAACTAGTGATCTGGGGTGCCCTTCTTAAGCCATCTTGACCTCCAAAGGGCAGATACACAATGCCTTATGAAAATAAAAGTCCTTTAAGAGTGTCAAGTTGGCACCCCAGGTGACTGATGCCAGTGTTTATACTCATTGCCTCCTTCATACAACAGAAGCTAGTCCAATCAGAAAACACAGGGAAGAAATAGATAGCTCACCTCTCAGTCACTCACTTTGGAAAGTCTTTACAGCCTTCTGGCTAGTTAGGGACATCTGGTAAAGTGGGTAAAGTGACTAAAGTAAAGTGAGTTTCACAGGTCTCAGTTCAGTTCTTTATGCTGTAGGTGAATTTCATCACATGCTGTGGACGGCTAGTAATTTACATGCTTTATATGGGACTTCCCCAGACCTCTACACCACTAAAGATCCACTTGAGGACTTGTGGTACAGAGGGGTCCCTGTGTACAAAAGGAAGCAATTTCACTCAGAACATGCATAACACCAAAACCAGTGCCACAGCTGTCTCCCTTTGCTGGTTTTCTCAGCAGAGCCCTGGAACTAAACAGATCATGGGAACTGAAGAGCTCTAATGCCTTTGGGTGTCCCATCCAGGGCTTGCTGCACTGTTGGGGAAAGCAGCCTGATTCTTATATTGCAGCAAAAATATTCTGCATGGGGCTGCAAAAACTTTTGCAGTAATGTTCCTCATTTCCTCCTTTATTTCAGATATACGGAGGGTATGAGGGAGTTACTGTCTGTTGAAATCAGACAGCAAATCCAATGACCTCTCCCAATGCTGAGGGCAAAGCCACATGCTACCAGCCACACACAAGAAAAGCATGTGCATAAATTATTAACCCATGTGGAAAAGAGCTGGTTCTACTTTGTATAAAGGTCTGAAATCCTGATGCTACATATAAAAAAAATTCACCAGCAGGTGGCACTTCATTCTTTTTTGTACAACCTCCAGCCTATCTCTGCATGTGGCACCCTAATCTGGACCCATGCACACATGCAGTGCCAGACAGCACCTAGGTACACACGCATCTGCTGGTGGGGAATGCATCTTGGCCTGCACAGCACTCTAAAGCACTGCTAAAGCTGCAAAGCACACCTTGGCATGCATATGCTCCGGCTTCAACATAGCTGTATCCAGAGAGCCCCTTGTATGCAAAAACAGGCACACACTTGCACACCCCACTTTTCTGCAGCTCAGATTGTAATGTACCGAAGCCTACACACATAATACTAGCACGTGTTTCAAACCTTCTGTAACTCTCATATTGTATCTCATACCCATGTGCACTGGTGTCTATTACAGTGCTCAATTCCAGAAGACTGCAGCCCCAGAGACAGAACAGCACAGAGCTCCTTAGGATGCCCTGTCCTGCTTGGCCCAGAGTCTGCATCCTGTTGGATTAACTGGAGTCCAGTTGATTGCTGTAGTTTCAATAGCTTGTTCAGACATCGATTGCCGTCATGTCACTGGGAGAAAAGGATTAATAATAGGGTGCTCAGGTTGGCTCAATACTGCTGATAGTGCCTGACAAAATACTGTTAGTAGCGCTCCCACTGGGACACTATCTGTGTAGGAAAGCTGCAAGAAACATCATTCAGGGTTTTGTGGAATAATGATTAACTCCAGATCTTCAGCCTAGAAAATCCGACAAATAGTTTCTATTATTTCCAGATAAATTCTCTCTCCTATTTAGTTCATTGCTGTTGCACACACAGACCTTTTCACCAAAACTCACCAGGGGAGATGCATCTTTCCCTGTCCTCCATCCCTTCCTCCCCTCTTTCCTTTATTATCTGCCCCCAGGGAAACACAATTCCATGTAATCCTCTCCTTTCCCTCTGACCCTTGCCTACAGAAAATGAATCCAATTTGCAGCACAGAGGGTCAAGGAAGAATCACAGGATGACAAGGCAACATGGGCCACTGGATACAGCACCTAACTGGGAAGCAGACCTGGGTATTGTTCTTGGCTCTGCCACCAACCTGCTGTAAGACCATGGGCAAGTCACTTTTCCTTTCTGTTCCTTTACTGCCTCCTGTTTCAATAGCTAGAGACAGTTCCTACCTTAATGAATTTAGGATGCATCCGTAGAGTGCCAAGCACAACAGGGCCCTCCAGTGGTACTGTAATAAAAGTAAATCCTAACTCTACCCATAGAGCTCTATGATGCAGCCCATGCCTGTCCTGACCATACAAGAGAATCCCCTGTCAGAGAGCAGAACGTGACCTCTTGGTGGAAGGAACAAATGAGTTCACATCTCTCTACCACGAGTGCCTTCTTCTGACACCTGGTACAGGTCATAATACCAGGTCAGATCTCAGACTGGAAGGGGTCTCCAGTTCTGCTCCAAACTGGCAATTCTCACTTGGGAACAGCATGCTGGGACCTGCATCCTGTAAGTCCTCCAGGCACCTTAGTAATAGGGTCACAGGCTACACTCAAACTCCAGGTAAAAGGCCCAAACAGTTCTTCAACTGGGGCAAAACTTAGGCATATTTTCCCCACATAGGGTCTTGTGGCCATCACCGCAACTGGGCACTATTGTTATAGTGCTCAACATCCACAGTGGGTAGAGGGAGGCTTAAGGGAATGGGCATAATTGGGCCATCAACAACCCAAAGCATTTTTTGGACCCAGAAAGTGCATTTCCCCCAATATGGCTAAGGCAATTCTACTTCATATGCTGTGATGTGGCAGCTGTAGGTAAGTGGTGATCACTGCATGCCGAACTTGGACATATTCATAGCTCAGCCGGCTCTTGAACAACCCATTTCCAAAAAGCTGCCTAAACCCATCCAGACCTCCCTTCAGTCATTCCCCATCTTTTCCTCTCACTTTGTAGGAGCTTGACAATTGCATTGGGCCCTAAGTAAAAGCCACAAAAGCAGGCTCCCATCATCCATAAACCAGGAATTTACAGCTCTGGCGTGATAAATTTACTTACGGGCCTAGCTCTTAAAGATCCCTCCTCTTTTTACAGTGTGAATTCCACTGAACATTTTGAGGACTTGGGAAGATGAAATCAAAATGGAGTCAGTCCTTCCTCCACAAGACAGGAGGAGTTTTACAGGACCAAAATTGTAGGGGAAAAAAAAACATTTATGTAACAATACACCCAGAGAGATGTATGCTCTTGGCATTTGCTTGCACTCTCCTGCTTCCAGAGTCTCATTTCTGTGAATGAGCTGCTATTGAGATGTTAATGATGCTGTGAAAAGGGTAATGCAAGGTGGACAAGTAATCCCAGAAAATGCAGGCGTGGAAGCACACACACCCACCCACCTACCCACTCACGTGAGCGTGAGGGAAGAATGCTGCCAGTGACTCAAGAACTACCGATCCTGTTCACTCCAAAATTTCTGTGCAATGAATGTGCTTTTTAAACCAGTGCCCTCTGGCAACTGTGGCCTTTTGAGCACCAAGATGAATCTCACACAACCCCTGCACTTTGGACAAATTGCATTTACATGTAACCTTTTCCTTCCCCCTCCCCTGCCATGAAGAGAAAGGATCTCAATCTGACATCCCATACTTCAGCATCTTCAAGCCGGTGCTGAGCACAGATCCGGTGACCTCCCTCTGAATAAAAAGAGGAAGGGATTGGGGCAGTAAATCCCGTCCGGGTGCACATCAGCCTGGCAGTAAATCGGAATCCTCTCCGTGCCCTCTTTATTATCACATTCACAGCATGAAGTTATGAGCTTCTTCACAGCTCCTGCTATAAAAATGTGATGGATGGCAGGGAAACCTCAGGGAGTTAATCTATTCTCCCATTAAATTTTACTTTAATTGGTCTTTGAGTCAATCAGAAACTCACTAGACAGTGAATTAAGAAAAGAAAAAGAAAAAGAATGAAACGGGAATAAAAGGAGGTGTCTTTTTGCAGTTACTATATTATAATGCTGGATTAGTCTTCTATTGAGACAAGAGAGGCTGTGGGTCTGGACAGAGGAATCTCAGCTCTGCTTGAGGTATCAGCAGAGAGAGAATCAAGGAAGGCAAAATAATCCCCAGAACACACAAAGGCATTAATGAACACTGGTCATCAGCAATAATAAAACAATGGAAAAGCCAGCATTGTGGAACCTATCGGTGACAACAGTAGAAAGGGGAAGGGCAGAAACAGCATCACTGACATTTACATGGAGGTGGGAAGCAGGGCAGCCTTTGCAATCTGGCAGTCCATAATATCACGTGGAGTTCTGATCTCAGGTCAAACCCAGAACAACTTAACTGGGGTTTGTGAGTTGACCAAGCCTATAATTAATGCTAGTGTAACCAAGCCCAGAATATCGCCTTTCTGTAGGAATCAAAAGAAAATCTGCTCAGTTCTGAGCAGCATTTAAAGCTCCAGTGGGCTCAGATAAAGGTATTCAGGGTCCAGTAACAGCCTCTCAGGACTTTCTGTCTTATTAGAGGGAAAAGGAGTGTGTCCACGTAAAGCTAAATATCATCACGTAAATAAAAACTGTAGCAGAAAGAAAGAAGCTGGAGCAAAATGGAAGGCAAATGAGGGCAGCTATTGCTTTGGAGACAGCGTTCCAGAGCTGACATCTGAAGTTTATGCCCTGGAATATATGATAATAAGGTTTTATGGGAGTGATCCCCAGGGACAGACCTTGTCTCCATAAACAACAGACTTCAGGGAAAAACTGAGGCTTGAGTAATGTACTGAGCTTTCACTTATGCTAAAATAAATAAATAAATAAATAGCAGTGAAGGCAAGGAATAAAAACCCTGTGTTCTGACCCATAGCCACAACTCCTGTCCTCTTAGGGCAAATATGTTTAGTGTGGCTGGTCCTGAGCTCTTACAAGAAATGTACATCTTGAAGGGTTCAGTAACCTAGGCATACAAGGCATAAGCTTAACTCCTGGAAAGCGCTATGCACCTCCTGCTCCATGGACATCTATTGTAAGCTCTTTGGGGGCAGAACCTTCCACTGTTGACCCGCAATGAGCAAAGCACCCTGTTTGTGCTGCTCAGAGTCCACTGAAACTACTGGGAATAAGACCCAAACTCTGGAGTACAGAAGATCCTGCTACCTAGGGGTTAAATCACACTTACTTTAACCAGCCCTATTATCAGCTTAAGGCTTATGGCTGTCAGTGAATTCCCTCTGGAAAAGAAGTTGGGAGGAAGTGAAGCTCTGAGTCCTCCATAAACTCCAATTATATCTCATTCTACAGCATGTATCCCCCTGGCAGGCCTGCCAACTCATGCAATCCCATCACAAGCCTTGCAGTATCTGTTGCTTTTTCTTAAAGCCCTGTGCTTCTGGAGTCATGTGAATAAATGACATACACAGCTTTGCTTTAGGCAAGAAAAAGGTTCTTCAAAGAAAATCTTAGAAATCTGAGACACAAAACCCAGGGTGAGGGGAGAAATAAAGGAAAACAGAAATATATTTATGTTTTAAGATCACTTGATTTTAAAGCCAGATTTTGTGATTTTAATAGTTGGGCCCAATTTATGCTTTTGCGGTACTTAGGGATGACAGTGCAGCTGTCACATCATCCAAGAGCTTTAAGTTGCAGGCCTGGCTTTTGTCAGGTATATAAAACACAGAGGACTCCTTGAACTTCATACCTCCCTCCCAAATGTGTTTTCATGCAATAGTGGGGTGTAAAAAGATTATGTAAGCAAATCTCTCCAAATCTTCCCTGTTCCTGAATTTCCCCCCTCCTCCCAAACACACATACATGCAACCAAGAGGCCAAAATGCACAGCACACTTCCTGAACAGGAAGCAGAATTTGGGCTTGACCCCTGGATGAACTCTGCTGTATCTTCAAGCCAAGGGAGTGATGAGTCTCCAGAGAGTGTGCCCTTCTGTGCGTGTGCATGCGTGTGTGGATGGGTGGTGAGGAGGAGGAGGGAGGAAAGAGTGGGGTCTTGGGTAATTATGAAAATTAGATCTTTTAAGTGCCAGACTTTTGGCTCAATTTGGACTGACAGCTCATCAAGGGATCATCTGACGCCCTTAATGGGCTAACACAGGTTCAATGGCTGTGTGCAGTTAAATCATGCACATTTGTGACAGCTGACATGGAGAAGGGGGAAGCAGACCCAGATGTGCTGGAGGGGATTACTGGGACCATTCTGCATTAAACACTCCCTCCCCCCTACCCTCTCCTGGGAAAAATCAGGAAAATGTGTTGTGCATGCACTCACCACCTTCTGCACCAACCAAATTTTGCAATGAGTAATAATGATAATTTGCAAGACATACCCCAAAAGGAGCCAGGTTCTGCTGTCTCTGATGCTAGTGTAAATTCCAATTATGTCTGCCAGTTATCTCAACTGAAAGCAGAATTTGGCCCAACTCACCCTCACAGTAACTCAGCGAATACAGTTACCTTCACTTTACAAAGAAGGAACCCGAGGCACAGAATTAAACCACTTACATACCCAGCTTTCCATGAAGTCACTGCAATTTACATGTCAGGACAGAATATGATTTGAAATACCCATTATCAAAGATCTGATTGACCCAAGCATAGTAAAATTCCAGTTCATGCATGGAAGACCGACATGCCCTCCTGTCTTCTCAATGACTCTCTGTGCTGGGGTCAAGCAAGTTCCCTTTCCCTAGAAAAAAGGCTGCAAGAACTCTCATGCCTGCTGGCTGTGACAGGGACTAAGTATAGACAGTCAAAAAGCTGGAGGCTGAATCAATTAAATGTTTGCAGGTTAGTCTAGGTCTAAGCCGTATATATTCAACTGATAAGCAAGTGAACAGACATTCACTTTTGATTCTAGAAATGCAGCCACATCCTGGAGGGCCCTAGAGCACACCTCCCTGCTCAGCTGAAGCAGACAGTTTGGGCCAAGGCTAGTCTGCCCATCCTGCAAAGGGAGGTTTGGAGGGAAGGTACAAAGCTTCCTGGATGCTGGGGGCCTGAGGGTTAACTTGAATCTGGAGGGGATCCGAGACAGAAGTTCAATAAACCAATTTAACTTAAATCAGTTAAGTCTGACACTATATCCATCCAGGTTTATCTTAAACCAGTTTTGGGCATTTTGAAAGCAGTTTATGGGCACTGAACTTCTGTTGTGTTACAGATTTGAACTGGCTTCCAATCACTTATACAGGTTTATGTGTAATTTCTGTCCCTAACCCCTGGGAGAGAATTCTCTGTGGTTTTTACTTGTCTTGTTAGGGGATCACTTCTATCAACTCTTTTGCCCCTTTTCAGAGCATACACACACGCTAGAGCATGCATACAGATAACCAGAATGCTTTCCCTCACTGCATAGGAAGCATGCATCTCCTGGACTTATCTGCTACACTGCTCAGCACTACAAGGGTTAACATTCTTCAATTAAAGCACTTCCTGGGTGACCATTAAAGGTTCTAGGCCTGGATTCTAATCTCAATTACTTTGGTGTATATATGGAATAACTCCTCCATGCTGTTACTCCAGATTTATACCAGCACAAAAGCACAGATCCTGGCACTCTTCTTGCACCTTCAGATACATTTACGAGATTTCTTAATGTTTCTCACCTATGATTCCAATCCCCTCCTCTTTTAAAACCGAACAGAAAGGGTACACAGGAATAAACAGTGCATGGTACCTAACCTGCCTGGTGTTTGGTTTCCAGCAAGGAAAGAGAGGCCCATCTCCTTCAGTTCTCCAGGCTCTTTTAACTGAATTAGTGTACTAAGCGCCTCAAAAAAGCCCATGCAATGAATGTCGTCGATCAGTGCCTCAGAAGGAATGTTCTGAGGGGTGTAATTCTGCCGGAGGAGAATGGACTTCCTGAGCACAGGGGCCTAAACTGCAGAGTAACAGGGCCCTAAATCTCTGGCTGTAGATTTACAGCCTCCATTCTCTTTCTTTACTGCAAATACAATCCGGCAGTAATGGTCTAACACAGGAACACCATCACCAACCGGCTGATGGCTCACATAAAAGCAATGTCAACCAAAAACTATGAGTTTATAAAAGGGAACAAACCCTCAACAGTGACAAGAACATGAAACCCATTAACAATTTAAACACCCTCCATTTTTTATTCCCCACCTTGAAGCTATTATGGCTGATAGAAGGCTTCACAGCTGAGTTAACCACTTCAAGGGAGGGCTGAGCACACGCGCGCGCGCACACACACAATTCACTGAGACCTCAAGGTGGGAGGTTATGTGGTTTAAAACCATTCAGGGCTTTGCTCCTGCCAGCTGCTGAGCTGCCTCTCCAGTCCTAGGGAACTCAAGGGCACTCAGCACCTGGCAGGACCAGGCCCTTTACAATGCAGCTCCAAGCTCTTTGAAGAGCCACCTAGTAACCCTAAAATATAAAAGATTATCACCACAATTACTGGTAAAAAAAAAAAAATTACAGGTGTGTTATAATCATTTCTCCCTCGAATTTTCATGCTGGCCTGCATCTCTTCGGCAACTAGAAATATTACTGAGTCAATGTTTGTGGCAGCTGTTGATGGGTCCTAAGGCTTGGATAATGGAAGAGTCAAACCTAGGGCTGGGTGTGTGGGAGAAGTAGAAATAATTGTTTGGAGAAAGTTTCAGAATATTTCAAAAGCTTCTGCAGAAGATACAAGGAAAATCCCAGCCAACTGGGACAAGATTTAACAAAATCCAATTTAGTATCCTACCCCTAGCCATACTAACCTCTGAAAAAGGAAATGCTGACTGGATTAAAATTCTCCCATTTTCATTCAGGCTGGGTAGGCTGTTATACAAGGGAAACCCAACACACTTGGCTGTTAATTGGTGTCTTCGCTATTAGGGTAAAGCACTGGGAGTCAGGACTCTGCTGTTCTATTCCCAGCTCTGCTGCTGACCTTGGAAGCATCCTTTTACCTCTCTCTGTCCCTCAATTTCCCCAATCACAAAACAGGGATAACAATAGTTAACCTCTACCGTGAACTGCTTTGATATCCCTGAATGAAAGATACTTTGTAAGAGCAAGAATATTATCATAATCTTTTCTGTTATTAGAGATCTAATACATGGGCTGATCCTCATTCAGCCAAATTTACTGAGTCTATTATGGGAACTCCCCAGAGAGAAAGACTGGCTTGGACTCTTTCATATGTAAAAAGGAAGCAGTTTCATTCAAAGTGCAATTCTCCTTATACAGAGAACTGGATGCTATAGGCCCTTCGTGGTAATAAAATATATTTACAAGCAAAGACATGCAAGTTTTTTTGGACTGTATAGTACATGAAGTATAGTCTCTCAACAGAATCTTCAAAGGCACCAAGTGATTTGGAAACACAAATTTCTAAGCTTTCTCATTAACAGTGGCTGGAGAGACTAAAAACTATTAAGGAATGGTAGTAAAACTATTTCCAGTCTGTGATTAGATACACATACACCCCAAATCCCAAATGATCCAGGATTTCATGCTAATTAGCAAGACACTTAATGTGTATTAATCCACCTACAGCATAAATTTTATCAGTTACAGTCCAAATGTGAGAGCACCATTCTGTGTACATGAGAAACTATGGACCAGTTTCAACTGCACTCAGACACAGCTCCCTCTTTCTTCCTTTCTCTGGGGCCACTTTCCTTGCGGGTTCTGATACAAATATCCCCGATGCCCGTGTGTGAAACGATGAAGCTGTAACAGAAATGCTATCCTATCTGCATCCAAGACTAAACATAAACAGTCCCCAAATCCTCCACCCAGTTATTCCAGTAACACAACCCTTTCCTCTTCCTTCCTTCCTGCCCTCCCTCTGCACAAAGGGGGCAACTACTGTGTCCTGTGAGAACATCTTGAAATCAGATATTAGTCCCCAAATGGAAGGAAGTCACAGTGGAGGCTTGTGCCATAAAGCCGGTTCCATCATATTGCAACGCCAGCAGATGGGGCCATAAACATTTCCTCCTCCCCTCACTAACAACCACAGCCGCTTCAGATTCATCTTTATCTTTCTGTCAGGTCATAAATACCTCTTGCTCAGTGTCGCAGCTGGGACATGCCAGGCCAGTTTACTTCCTGTTGAGGTTCATTTTAAGCAACAACAGAGTGAAAAGGTGGGTGGAATTTAAAGTGGGACGTAGAAAAGCTCATACTATACATGGGTAGTATGTGGTATTCCCAAGTTCTCTTCGAGTTTCACATTCAAAATAAAACAGAGTTTTCACAGCAGTGCAGCCTGGGCCCAGGAAACCTGCAAACTAGACTAGTTTCTCCCATTAAAAGGTATCAAAATCCAAACATATGCAAATTAGATCCATCCCAGTTAAACCACTAAAGTCAGAAATAAACCTAAACAAAACGTTTACTGCTTACTCATTAGACATTTCTCTGGAAGGTGTGAAGATCTGCAGCTGTATTAGACAAGATAAAAAGGATTATAAACCTTTAGGCTGCAAGTTTCTACAATAGGAAAGTTATTCTCTCTCTGCCCAGTATGCTGCATCTTGCCCCTCAGAACTGGCAATTCGTAGAGAAGGAGTTAGATGGGCCACAAATCTGCTTACCCTGTCAGCTCCTACGATCTTATGATTTTTTTTGTATTGTAGTAGCACCCGAAGACCTCTGGCCTTATTATTTGCACAATGCCTCCACACAAATGCACAGAGTCCTTGTCAGAACCTTGTAAGTACTTGCCTGGTTCAACATACTGTCATCGCTGCGGTTTGCTCACTGCCAGTCTTATTGAGAACTTGGATACAATGATGTGTTGTGGCCAGGAGTCCTACAGATTAAAAATGTTTTACATAAGCAAAAAAAAAGTACCAGCTGCTAATTTTACTGTTAATTAAAGAGGTCTATCCACCTATTTTGAGATTTTAGATGGATCTTGAATAGGATACCACCAATTCCCTCTCTCTTGATCCCCACTACACATATAAAGAAACTGAGACACTGTGGGATGGGAAGTCTTGTACAGGGTCACATATCAAGCTAATAGCAGACTAAGGAACTGAACCTAGGACTTCCTATTCCAGTTACTATACAATACTTCCTCTCTGGAGCCACCGACAAGCTAACAGGAAGCAAAGTCCTAGCACAATACGGATACATTCACTCTCCACTGTCCAGCAAACAGGAGACCTCTGACAAAAGGCAGAGAGCTTTTGACCCTTGCAATATTTGTAGAAAGAAGGTAACCCTTGTACAACAAAGCTGCAATCAGCTGTAAGAAACTGTGCTTCAAAGAACAAATTCTGGGCTAAGCAGTTAAAACTCCCTAACTAATAATAATAGTGACAGGCTGACATTAATTAGAACAAGTGGACTCTTGTTCAAACAGCAGTTTACTAAACGCTGCTCATCCTGCCTGGAGAATGGATGCCCTGTACTGGTTTATTACACTGGACCCTGACCTTTGATTTTACATATATTGTGTTTTGTGGGCATTTTGGCTAAAAGGGCGAAGGGCTTGAAAGGGGAAAGGATAACAAGTGGTCCACTGAAGCCCTGATAGCGGATGTTACAACTCAGCAATACTTTTCTTCCCTTTTTGTCTCTTCGTGTGTGGCTACACATGATGCAGTGGGAGAAGCAGGATGCTAGTTACAGTGAAGTTTCAAATGACAGGTTCAAAAATCAAAAATGCTTTATTTGGATAAAGCTCTCAAACAATTAGCAAGGATAATGTGCCACTGCAGGGCTCCTACTATTATATGTATGCTGTATATGTATTCGTAAGGCTTGGATTGCTGTAGTTTTTGCTGGTTGTTCCTATATTTAGAAGTTTTTCCTTCAAGGGCTTTCAGGCATAAATGGGCCAGTATGATCAGTTAATCTGATAAACAAATGTGCATCCCACAGAACCTCAGCCAGTACTTCCACATCACGTCCTTACTTTCTGTTTAGCTACATTCCAGAAGAATCAGTGTTCCCAACCAATCTGCTAGAGAGTAAAGCCATTTAAAGAGAGGAGGCAAATTTAACATGTTTTCCCTCCACAACTCCAGGACAGTCGTGAAACCCGCTTCCTAGACGAATGCTTGCTGAAATAGAGAAACTGCACTGCATTGCCAGTGGTTCTCAACCTTTTGAGACTCAAGATAGCTCTTGATAGACTCAAGGGCCCATCAGGAAATTCTAGCTCCTAGCTTTCACTTACTTTCTGACAACAGAAAAATAACAGAGCAATTCTTCTGTTGCAAAGAACCCAAAAAGCCCACAACAGGTCAGAATGTTTTTAACACTATGTCTTCCTATTTGAAATTTCTGCCTTTATCTTGTGAACCATGTTTGTACAACAGTGCTAACATGTCCATGCGCCCAGACAAGAGCATGCACATACAGACATACACACAGGCACAAACTAGCAGAGCCCTCTTCTCAGCCTCATTTAGAGAAGAAAGAGAATAAAGGAGGAATCACTAGATCTTTTGAAGACAGCTGAAGCAATACTGGCTCAAAAATGCCTTGTCAAGAGGGAGTCTTTTTGTTTTTTTCCCCCTACTTCATACAGGACATGTTTTTTCCAAATGGTCTTTCTTTAATCTGGCTGCACCAAAGTTCGGCATATAAATTCCAATACATGGCTTTTAGCAAACAAAAACATGGATGAGAGTCTTGTCTTTGCAGACTCTCATATGTAAGGAGGGTATTTCTATGTATTCCAATCTGGTTCTACATAAGAAAAGCAGTACCCAGCCCTTGGCTGCCTTAGGATATGGGAACCCTGTAGACACTAGTTTGCATTTTCCCTGCCAGCTTACTTTCCAAAGCTTTTCCACTGAAATTCTCTGATGAAATCTCAAAATACACTACCATGGAACTAGAAAAAATGGCATGGCTGGAATCATCGTTAGCTTTATCATCAGGATTCCCAAGCTACGGGTGACTTCTGGAAGCACAAAGGGACACAACAGGGACCAAATAATTCTTAAACACAGGATGCTTTGGTTAAGCCTGTGCATGAAGCAGATGCCCAGGTTCTACTTTAAGAGCAATTTTGTAAAAGAACAATTTTGGGCTATGCCACCCTTCTATTAAGTGCTGCTTAGGTCACCTCTGCTACACCCTCTAAATTTAAGTTGAGAGAGCACAACTGGACACTGCTTGATCTAAGATGTTATATTGAGGAAGGATGGGATAAGGCTATGTGGGACAGCTTGTCTTTGATTAAAAATAGACAGGAGTGAGACTGAAGTAAACAAAAAAAATGAATTTTCTCCTCCATCAAACTATTCAGCACCCCCTGGAGTGTTGGAGGGATCTGGTTTGCTTGTTGTGTCTTCTTATACCACCCATTAATTTGTTCACAAGGGGGCATGTCACCTGAATCAACTGGCTGACTCATGGCTGCAGTGCATTTCCTTTTTTTTTTTTTTTTTTTTTTTAGCCTGGTTGATAGGCAATATCCAAAGGAAGCACAGACCTGCAAGCAGGACCTTACTTCTTGAACTGAATTCAACGCAGAGGAACTATGGGGAGCTGTGGTCCGAATCTTCCAGGCCAATGACACAGCAGGAAAAGACCACTGGTGAGAATGGCCTGTTTGCGAACCAAGCCTCTGCTACTAGAGGTCAAAGAGGCTCAGATTGGATCACAGTGTTCTCTTCTGGGTGCCAAGTCAGTTGTCAGACCAAATCTAGGCACCAAGAGAAAGAAGGGAAGCCCTTCATGATGGGCTCTGATTCAAATGAGAACATCCAGAGTGGCACTATACTAACACAGCCAGTCAAGGTCAACTCTTAGCGGGGCAGGTCTAGGATTGATGTCAACTAGCTATATGAAGGCAAAAAACTACCCATGTGTCGTCTCTGCTGCGATTTTATATCTAGATTAAATAGGTGATGAACATTTTTGGGTAGGAGCTGTCTCTTTGTCTTGTGTTTGATACAGAAATCTAGCATGTGGGGGTTCATGGCCAAGACTACTGTGATACAAGTAATAACAATTAGCTCATGTTATCTCAATATACTTGCAGAATGGAGACAAAGCCAAAATAGTCTTGGATCTAAACAGCAGGATTTCAAACACCAGGGGCTCAGTCCTGCCCTGGTGTGTATATATAAGGAGCGACTCTAATGAAGTTAACAGAGTTACACCAATGTAAAACCAATATGTATGAGATCTATGCAATTCAAATGGATTACTCTACTAGTTCCTAGCAGCTCTAACCCCCTCAGCACCCCCACCCTTGCCCCAGAGAGGGTAGGCACTCTAGAGAGACACATGAAGGAGAAGAAAAAGGGAATATTATCAGGCATTTCATGGCTGTTTACATTAATCTGTGAAGGAAGCTGCTCATTTCAGTGTTTGCATTTACCATTTCTTCTCTTCCTTTGTCTGTCACTGCATTGTGAGGTTCAAGGTCTAGACCCCTTCCAGCATTCAATAAAAAGAAAAATGTTGCTTTTCTTTAAAGAAAGAGGGTAAACAATATACTGAGGAATTTATTTTATCTTTTTAATTGTGGGAGCTTGTTCATCATTTGTATTTTCCAGGATTAACAGCAAGAACTGGAGCCCTCTGTTTTCTAAGTCTTCTAATTCCACTAAACATCCGCTACCCTGAAAGGACTCCACAGAATCCCATAAAACATTATTTATCTGTGTGCGTTAGCTGCACGATACTGTAATTTCCAGAATAAATGCTGGGTGTAAATTGTTGTTTATGTTGGAGTCTGACTGTCTTTACGAGAAACAAAGTGAAAACTGAATCTTCACAGCTTTATTTCTTCCGCTGAAACCTCTTCTGCAGAAGGAGAAATGCCTGGTGGAGCTTCTTAATGGACAGTTGTAAAGACTGTTGGATTAAAGCAAAGTATAGGGAATCACCTCCGTACCCCCTTTTACTGCCAAATCCTCAGTTGGTGTAAATTGGTGTAGCTCCAGTGACTTTAGTTCATCTGGCCCGCGAGTGTCATTTAAATCAAGCTAAATTAAAGTGAAAGCAGTGCCATTCACATGATTATAATTAAAGGCCTATCAGCATTTTTATTACAAACCTTGGCTGGTTAAAAATGCTTTATTCTACACCAGCATCCAAACCACAAGTCTGACATACAGTCACTTGGTCAGAGAGAAGGGGGATCTCCATGGGTCAAAAAAAAGCAGAACTGCTCTATAGCCTTGTTGCATCAGGCTATGCATTACAGCCCCTCTCATCAGGGAAGCAGGTAAGGAACAATTAGTAGTAGATTCATTGATCCTACCTTCTGCATTGCACAACTAAAGTAGGAACACCCAGCAAAAAAAGTGGAATGAGCACATCCAGCCCCTGAATATGCTCTTGACTCCCTGTACAACAGGTCTACTGCAGCTGAGGTTAAAAAAAAAAAAAAAAAAGAAAGACAGACAACATTGCAGGCCTCCGGGTAGACTTCTGAGGTGGGACCCACATAAAAAAAAAAAAAAAAAAAAAAAAAGAATGGGACTCTTCTGGGCTGTAACAAGAAATGATAAATGCCAAGCCACTCAGAAGCCAAATGTCCTCAGTTCCCACTCACTGCACTGGCAGTCAAGAAGGATCATTACAGGAGGACAGCAAGGCTGATTTCCAAGACACAATTGGGGTGTGCCAGTAACAGCCCAAAAATTAATTTCATGCAGCTTTAGCTTTGTACAACTGTTTCTAGACGGCCAGCCCCAGTAGTATTGAAGTGCCAAATACAGGACCTAAATGCTAATGGCTTATGACTACTCTCACTATCTGAGGAAGCTTTATTTCATAGCCCACCTTCAGAGATGATGATGATGGGATGCAGAAAACCTGCCAGACAACATGTTGCAGCCTCAGCTAGGAAGCACCATGTTTTAGAGGATGGGAGCTCAGGAAACATACTTGCTTCCTTACCCCTCTCCTCCCACTGATCTGCTCTGTGACCTGGGCAAATCATTCCCACACTTCATTTGCCTTGTCCATTTAGACTAATGATTCTTACCTACGGTGCTGTGGCACCTTGGGCAGTCTTGAGAACCTTTCAAGGGTGCCCCGGGGTGTCATGCATTAGCACTGTTAGACATGCAAACATTATCCAGAAGATAAACCTAGAGATTTCAAATAGCAATTGATGATGTTAAAACCATTCTGACCTGTGATGGCTTGAGTTTTTCTGCAACTGAAAAAGGGCTCTGTTATTTTTCTGTACCCTAAAAACAAGTGAAAGGTAAAAACTAGCATTTTTCGAGGGATGCTCAAATCTAAAATGGTTAAGAACAACTGATTCAGATGGTCAGATCCTTGGGGTAGGGACCGACTCCCAGTGTATTTTTGTATAGCACATTCCACAAAAGGGCCTCCACCCTGGTCGAGGCCACTACTGACAGGGGATCAAGCTCACCTTGGGCCCCAGGCTAGATCCAGATTATGGGGGCCACACCTGGGTCAGATCTGGCCCAGGGCACAAGATCATGATGGCGGTGGCAGGAGCCACTGTGGTGGCAACAGGGCAAGCCGTCGCACTCCAGGCAGCCATTGTTATGGCAGGATGAGCCAACTGCAGTGGACCAGGCACCTGTGGGGCAATTGAAGGCTGAGACACAGCCCTTCGTTTCCTACCCTGCTGCTGGGAGCCATGTTCACCATAGCAGGCCCCACTCCCACTAGCTATGCCCACAAAATCCATGGCCTACCAGCAGCCCAGCAGGCTAGATGAAGTAGCTCTGCAGGTCAGATGTTTGACACCCCTGCTCTATTGCAATACAAACAATATGTGAAGAAAGGCCTATATAGCAAGAGGCATCGTACATTGAGCTCAGCTTGAGGAAGCAAAATAGGAATCCAGCCTGACAGTATTAGCCCACAGTCAGCCACCCCTAAGCCCCCAACAACTTATTTCTTGACGTTATGCTCTGCAAGAGGTCCCTATGGATGCTGCCACGCACCATGAAGGAGTAAAACCGCCAACCCAGCCCACTGGCGTTGGTTGTCTGTGGCTTGACAGTCCTCACTGCAAGTTTGCACAGTGGCAAGCTAAGGCATCTTCTTCAAAGGGGACTTGAGTGAAGGGTGGACCTCTATACATGGCCAGATCAGGCACAGCCATCTCTGAGCTGAATGCCTGCTCTGTCCTCCTAATGAAAGCATCACAACTCTATTTATTATTCCTCCTCATCTTTGAAAATTAGTACAAGGCAGCACATCACTCTGGCAGCTGCCACTGCTCCTGTCCCTCTTCTCCAAGGTGGGGGTGAAACTTCTGCCCCCATCACCCAGGGAGGGGCAGAGGATCAAAGTTCAGAGAAACTTTTGATGAAGTGCTGTAGCAAGCCCATCATCAGAAGCAGGAAAGGTCAGAGTGTGGAAAAAATAATAAGAAAATATAACTGCTTTCTTATGAGGAAAATATTATGAGTTCTTCCCCTTTTTCAGCTTTTATGGAAGGAGATTCTGCCAGTTCCCTCAGAAAAAAAGAAGAAAAAGTAGTTTTAAAATGAGATTATGCACCTTCAGGGTGCCATTAGGAAGTTTTACTGTACTGAGATGACATGAAAGCTCTGGAATTAATATCCCTGAGATGCTTCAAACCTGCAATAGCAATTATTGTACTACGTGTCCCTGGATAAATAATAGGGCCATTCAACTAATTAGCTTCAATGATTTCAGCTCCCTGTAAATTCTCTCTCACTCGGCTATAAAAATAACACTAGGCAAACTTTTGGTAACAGAAACTTCTTTCAAGAAAAAAAAAAAGAGGGGGTTCCCCCAGATCCTAAGTCATAACTGCTGTCATGGCAATGGTGTGATTCCAAGGACTGGAAATATTAATAGGCTATAACAGAATATATAAAAGGAGGGCCATTATTAATTGCCATTTACTGGTAATAAACCTATCACACCAATTTCTGCCCTCACACATGTGCAACCCCATTAATTTCAATGGGTCTGCATGTGTTAATTGAGAGCAGAATTTAGTCCACTGGTTGTAATTAATTAATCAGATTTTCAGTGCAGTTTGCATACTTTAAACTGTTGTTTTTTTAAAAAGCCTTCACATAGCTCTAGGTTTGAATTATACAACAGGGGCCTCATTCTCCTCTGTCCTGCAAGGGTGCAGTCATTTATGCCAGCATAGTATTAAATGCCACCACTATCCATTTTGCACTGGTACAAACGATTGCACAACAGAGAATCAGACCCTGTGTAGGTGAGTGCTATATGTGTACTCCTACCCTCACACAGGAACATGCACGTTTGTTCCCACACACTCTCTCTCTTATTTTGATCTATACTGCTGCTAATCCAGAGCAACCCCAGTAAGGTAAAACACTGCATTTATACCGTCATGCCTGGTCTACTGCACAGACATGTACCTGTATATGTTTTGAGACTGGGAGGGAAAGAAAGGAAAGGAAAAAAAAAAAAAAAGGCATACATTGTTTACATCACTGCTTTCAACTGCAGGCTAAATGGAGCATTTTTTTTCCCCCTTTCTTTTTTAAATAAAGGAATTCCTCCTCTTTTTAAATGAATCCAGTGTAAGGATGTCATCCTTTACTTCCAGATTTACATCCTTTACTCCGCCAGTTTCCAATTGCCACCAGACAAATGTTTCAAAACCAAGTCTACTGCCATGTAAACTAAGAACAACTATGAATTGCATTAACACTTGGAATAGCAGGGCTTTTTTAAAATTAATGTGATAGGCGTGTCTCAGGAACTGCTTAAGAACGGATTTCCTTGCCCATTTGTTTGTAACCTAACCTTGTATCTGGCATGCAACACCATCTTCCATTCTCAAAAAGCTGAAATATAGCCATAAGCTTTACACCACACGTGAACTAACACCTTCTCCTTCAACATGACAAAGCAGCAAAGTCAGTTTCTGGTTCTGAGGTTAGAGGGCATGAATAGGAAACAGGATAGCTGCGTTCTTGTCCTGATTTAGCTGCTCAGATGCAGAAAGGATTAAGGGAGTTTGCACAGGAAAAAGGGGTCACTGTATTGAGAGTAAGAATACCTGCACTACTTTTTAACCTGGTTATAATGGGTGGCAGTGATAGCAGAGATGGGCCAGCACACTTCAGCATGGGCTAGCAAGCCACGTTCCTTTCCAAGGTCTCCAGCAGACTGGTGTAGTTCCTGCAGAAATCCATGCCTCCATCTCTTCCCTGCAGCTGTTACTCATTGTCTACATTTCAACTAGCTATGGTGCGCTGACCCACACTGCAATCACACCTTCATTTGCTGTGTGGATATACCTCAAATCACAATGTAGCAAGGTCCTTAACTGCACAAACAATTTCACTGGATTCAGTAACTAAAGTTCATAGAATCACAGGAAAGTAGGGCTTGAAAGGACTTCCAGAAGTCATTTAGTCCAACCCCTTACCTAAGACAGGACCATCCCTATCCAAACTATCCCATACAAGTCCTTGCCTAACCTATTCCTAAAACTACACAAATCAACCCTATTGCAAAACTACAAGGAATACTGCCCTGAAACTTTAAAAGCACCTTAACTCGCTATGGGTAAAGCAGGGGAATCAGCATCCTGCAGCTGCAAGGGTTGTTAAAATGCACCTGACAGATCCAAGGAAATGTCCCCCGCTACAGAGGAAGGCAAAGGCTCCTACAGCACATACCGTAATTAAGCACACAGTTAAATGCTTTGCTTTAAGGCCTCAGTTATTCGCTCTCAAAAAGCTTTTGAGATTGAAGGATGAGTGGAAAGCTCCAAAATGAAAGCATTATTTTGGACCCATCTCTACTTAAAACATCATTTAGAGACGAAGAGCTCTGTTTCACAAAGAAGCTGAAGAGAGGTGGGGAGAATTTCTATTTGATAAGGAGGCACAAAAAATAAAAATAATAATAAAAAAAAATCTCTTTCAGGACTAGTGTGATACTTCTGATGCCAGGATTTCCTAAAGCATTCAGCAACAAAAATCAAGCATGGGGTTTTTTCGTGTGTTTGTTTCTGGGTTTTTTTTTAAAGTTGGCCCCATCAGTGGGTGCTGAGCCCTTAAAAATCCTGCCCTAGCTACTCTGAAAATGGGGTCCTCTAAACCCAAACTGGCAAGAAGATAGACACCTACCAAAAAGGAGGCCAAATTACCCCACTGAAATCAAAAGGAAGACTCAGTGCTTTGCAGAATCAGGCCCCAATGTGTGCTGATCCACCCCTCAAGCCCATCACTTGCAAGTTTTCACATCTTCTGGCTTGTGAAAACAGATTATTCCTGTAGCCACTAACATGCGTCCATATTTATAATACAAATATAAACTAAACAGATATGGGCTTAGGTGTATAGAGAGCAGCACACAAACACAAAGTGATTCCTCTAAAAGGAAATTTATTTCAGACATTCCCCCATGCTGGAACAGTAACACATTCCACTGCCAGCATTCTATGTAATGACCCTTGGTGGCAATATTAATAACAGTGTGATCAGACCACACGATCCTTAAAGAACTGCCCCAGTGTTATCCTAATGTGTTTAAATCCCTTTCTCCTTTTCCCCATGCTTGCCTAGCGCTGAGATGCACAGCTATTTCAAGCCCCTACATTTTCACCTTTCAAGGGATCTGCACTCTCAGCTGATGAGCAATCCAGGCAGCTCACTCGAGGAGGATGGAAAGTCATAACATCTGTTTTGGAAATTTATTTTAGCCAATATTTCTCAATAAAATAAATTGTATAAATGAAATCAGACTGACACTGCAATATTTCGTAACTAGCTGGCGTCTCTGCAGCACTCAGGGATTGTCAGATGTTTCCCTAAGGTTTTCCCAGTTTATATATTTTTTAAAAAAAAGCAAAACAGGAGAGAATGTGCTAACATTTCTGTGTGGCATATTTTTCAAATCAATGCAAATACCATTACGTAATAACTCGATTTTGCATGTTTTACCTTGATGCATGCTCTACTGTCTTTGATAAGCATGGCTGCTACAATTCCCAGTCTCATTTCAAACAACAGGACAATAGATGTTAAAATAATTTTAAATTCCAATTCTGAAAGTAATTAGCTGATCTGAACTCCTCCTCCTGCCTCTCACCTTGAAGTCTTTGGAATGAAAAGGTACTCAGAAGTCTTCAGGGTTGGGGTTTGAAGGGTTAAGTAGCCTTTATTCCTCAATAATGTCAATGATATGCGTTGGTAGTTGTACTACCATACTGCATAATGTTAATTTTTCTGTTCATATGATAAGAGTTATAAAGATTGCAATAGTAAGGTCTAGACAAAATACCCATCACTTCCACCAGAGGCATTTGCACAGTCCTATAGCATTCAAAATACCATATTTAAATAACCTCTCCCATGGGATTATACAGGGTGGCAGTGTTGACAACTAGTGACCTGCAGGAAATAGTCATTAGTCCTCTACAACAGGGACTGGGACCCTCATTCATCAATACACTTAAGCAAGTGTGTATCTTTAAACTGAAGTCAAAGGAACTTCTGTGCATATTTTGCTGAACTGGGATCCAGACTCATTCCAGGTCTACTTCCATTAACGCTCCAGGAATGAATCAACTCCTTGTTTCTTGTTTAAGGAAACACCATAAAGCTGCTATGTTACCATACCCACTTTACAGATAGGGAAACTGAAGCAGAGATCGGTCGCATGATAAGTCAGTCAGTTGCCAGAGCTGGGAACAGAATGGAGGCCCCTCTGATGCAGGTGCATCTATTCCACAACCAAGAGCATGTGACCTCTCCAGAACTGCAAGTTTCAGATTTGCACATCTGCTGTTGAACCAGTGGGCTCAAACCTTAAAAGCCATCAGTACTGGCAACAACTCCTTCCGAACTAAGAAGCAGCACAAACAAGTTAGGATGGAAGCCTCTGACTCTAGCCATCCCTTTGGCCAGAAGAATGATGTCCACTACACAGGGCTCTGACAATGGGATCTATGCAGCCAAAAAACCTGGAGAATTTGCCATACAAGGGAAGTGAAGCTGGGAAAACTCATTTCCCCACACCTTCAAAAACCAAACTAATATTCTAGGTGGGAATGTACAGAATACTACAGAATATACCACTGCTGGATACAAACTCTAAGTCCATGCTTCAGAGACTTACTTAGGCTAAAAATCTGGTGCAAACTGGGCTAATTCCACCAAAGTCACTGGAGAAGGGACTAGAATATAATCTTCAGACTGTATGGATGGTTTGTTGAACAAAGCAAGAGGCCCAGGAAGCAGGACTCCTGGGTTCTGTTACTAGCTTGGAGTAGCTGCAAAACCAAGTCTCCCAGATTCTATTCCTGGCTCTGCCAGTGGTATGCTACAGTTAACCTCTGTGCCTCAGTTTCCCCAGACTATAAGATGGGAGTGGTCATGCTTCCTTACCTTTGTAAAACACTTTGAAACCTAGGATAAAATGTCTTCTATCACACTAAGAAATATTTTTAGATATTGCAGTTTATCTGTCTTGTTTCTCTGAAATATCCCTGTATGGCTGTTTCTCTACCCTGGAATTAAAACCACAGCTTTTGTCTCTTACACTTACTCTCAGAGCACATCTGTATCACTTGGACACACACACAGCATACTTCTCCTTCATTACAAATATGAAACAGGGACACAAAGATCAATCAATCCCTTTATTTACTGACTCAAATTATTGGCCAAATCCTAGCATCTTTACTCAAATTTCATACACGCTCCCATAGACATCCATCAACACAATGCTTGTGTAAGAACCTCAGAATCTGGCCCCGTCCCAGACATTCAGACCTGGGCAAATGAGACCTTACCATGTCTGGCAGTTGCACACCAAGGTTTGCTACTTGGAGCTGCGCTGCTTTCATAGAGATGTGACAGAGTCCATGCATATAATGGGAAGGGATGAAGAGACTGGGGTGCAAGGCAGGGTTGCCTCCATTATTCCTCTGCTTCACCTGGATGGCAAGCTTCAGTTCTGCAACTAGAACCAGTGTCTCACCCACTATTCATCTTGCCAATCAATTTTTACTGCTGAAGAGGATGGCAATAACAATATAACACCCCCACCTGCCATGACCCAGAACAGTAACATACTACAGACCTTTTTAAGTGACATAGGGGAGCTGCAGTCTCTTTGTTTCTCCAATAGCGGATGAGGGGCAGCTTTGGGCCAACTCCATCTCATGTGAACACACCCAAGATGCTAGAGGATGCTTTGCGAATGTGCCGAATGTGTGAGAACAACTGACCTAAGAGCTGGAGGAAGAATGGTCTCACCCTGGTTTCTCACTGCTCCAAATACCAGTAAACAAGGTAGCATTAATTTCAATCCTGAAAAAAAATCAGGGTCAACTTGCAGTGTTCCCACATAAGAAATGCCTCCTACTCCCAACAGCATAGTCCTTTAAGGCTGGTCCTTTCAGAGCTGCAGGGCACCCAACCACAGCTGTAAACCAATGAAGCATATTGCACAGCTTAATTCCTCTCCTCCCCAACTAGATGCTGCATTGGGAAAACCTGAAGAGAAGACATTTTACTGTAACACTGTGGCCCCCACCCCCCAAATAGCTCTTTCCCTAGAGTTAGCAAGCACTTACTGCATTTTGTTGTTACTATAGGAAGTGAAGTTCTCACCTACCACATGCAAGTCAAAAAAGAAAAAAGCCTGCTCTAAAAACACCTGTAAATACAAGGGAATGAAGCGCATAGTTTATACTGCACTACACAATGTTACACATCAACAGGACTTCATCACAACTGGACAATTTAGCATCATTCCATTTTGGGAGTTCTGTAACAGGATGAATTGTAACAGGATCGACATGATTCAGGGCTGTGGGGAAGAGAAATCCAGCTACTAATATCTTCTCTGGATGCCACTATCTTGAAAACCTCAGCTGCTTGCAACTATGAGCAAAACAAAGCTTTTAGTTAGGGCTAACTCCTTTAAAATACCAGGTCTATTCTCATTTACATTTAATGCACTTTCACACTATCACAAAAAGGAGGCCTTACCCCCCATTTGCCTTTAACCATAACTAGATGAGTAACCACAGAATATTTGGTAAGCAATTATGCTACAACTCTCACGTTCGTAACTCAGCACATCATATAAAGTTCTTTCTCCCAAATCACTGTACTACCCAACAAATATTTTTTAAATTAGATGTTTTCAAACTGTAATTTTGTAACAGGAAGACAATTTCTTCTCTTTTAAAATGGAACTGAATCCAAATGACAACATTAACTACAGTGCAGTTGCTTAAGATTTATACCTGCACAATCGAAGGCAGAATGCAGTCCAATACGTACAAAATAGGACACAAAAGCACTGAATAAATGAGTGCACGTATACACATGCACACTCTCCTAGCCCTTTCAAAATCCATGGTGTACACTGCTTAGCTCCACAGTTGCAAGAGCATGGAAATTTTCTAAGACTAACATGTTAAACAGTGTCTTCACCTGACCCTTACATTTGTACAGGCAATGAAGCTAATCTACCTGTATAAACTGTAACATGCTAGGAGAAGTCAAGAAACTGTTTTCATGCAGCTGCTTGATGTGCATATGCAGTTGTCCAGAAAGCAAATTAAGAGACTTTTTTTTAAAAGAATTACCTCCCTCCTGGTCCCCCAAATTAACTTATAGAAAACTATTATTGCTGGAAAAAGCCTGAAATAATCTGAGTCTTAATACTACCATAGGGTTTGGGAAAGAGGATTTAAGACCCCAAGGGTCTGCCAAAAATGCTCCCATGTCAGGGTTTGTTTGTTTGGTTTTTTTTAAATATAATAGATCAGCTTCCCTTTGGTGCAACTGTCACCTGCAAAGTTTACCCCTGTAGTTTCTCTGTGCAGACTAGAACTCTGGGGAGTTGAACATTTACCCTTTTAGCATGCCAGAATATTTTCTCAACCACATTCTTGACAGTCTAGAACAGTGACTGATTCTCAACCAGGGTGCTCAGAAACCTGGGTGCCTTGAGATCCTTCAAGGATGCCACAGGGTACCACACAATGTTAGCACTAGTAGGTATGCAAACATGATTCAGAAAATAAACCCAGACACTTTTAATAGGAATCCACAGTGTCTAAACCATTTTGACCTGCTGTGTTCTGAGTTTTCTGCAACAGAAAAATTTCTCCAATACATTTCTGTATTAGAGTGAAAGCAAGAGATGGCATTTTTGAGGGGTGCCTTGAGTCTAAAAAGGTTGAGAACCACTGGCCTCAAAGAATACAGGCCACATAAATAATTTCAGTTAAAGGTTATGAAGGTATCTAGCTTCTTTCAAGTTCTCAGAAAATTTAAAGTCCCTAATTCTGTTCCTATTTACATATTGGTGTTCACACCTTTAACTAGTGTGCATTTATTCCTAAAGCCTGCAGAAAAGATCAGAATCTAGATCTGTCTCAAATCCACCAGCTGAACTTCACATAACAGTATTTTTAGGTCTTGATTTCTACAAGCACAAATGCACCTATATGAGGCTTTCATTTGTCTGCGAGGCAGCTGCTTCCAACAGCATGATCCCATACCTGTCATGTCTGCAATTTCACCTCATTCTCTGTAAAATAATGTGCTATCAAGGAGACATTTATAAACACCTATTTAAATAAAATGAAAGCATACTGAATGCATGACAATACAAAGCCATGTATTAAATGTATAAATACATATTTTTAACCTTTCTGTTTTATAGAAGCAAATCAAGAGACTGAAATATCTGTTTTTAAAATAGTCTAATTTTCCAAAAATAGGGGTTTTCTTCTTTTGCACTATTTTTTGTAAAGATTAAATAATGCAGCCTTTTATTTGTATACTTTTCTTTTAAATTATCATGTATCCAGAAAGACAAAGAAACCTTTAAATATTCAGTATTTTTTAGAATCAAAATTAATTTGGTATTGATAACATTTAAAATTACTCAGTTGTGCTCATTTTCCATGCTAAAAAAAAGACATTGTGCAAACCTTTTGTGAAACCAAAAAAAGAAAAAAAATTCCACCCAAAATGTCTGAATCACAAAATAATAAAGAAATTTATATAGCTCTCATTAAACCTTGGCATGAAACTACAAACATTTTTGTCACTTTTGCACAGCCCCGATTACTGTGCATTATGCTTTGTAACAGTTTTTCCTAACATCATCACTAATGGATTCTATAACATGCTTTATAACAGGTTATTAAGGAATATGGCTATAGCTAGTAAATCGCTTTATAATATGAATATAGCATTTAAGAAACAGCCCTTTCATTTAAACTGTTAACTGGGAAAACTGTAGTATAATAAATAACAGAGGTGCGACATACATTTGTAGGAAAGGGCCCCGTCTCCCTGAACACAGCCTTGCAAAACTTTGGGGGGGGCGGGGGTGGTAAAATTTTTCAAATCGGCTCATTCATCATTATCCTTAGAATCTACTTGCACTGTGATGCCCACAGGACGCAAGTCCCCTGAGACTACTTTCTTTTACAAGTCATTTATTTTATACAATGGTATCATAAATTTTAAAAAGTTCAACCATGTTGTGCATGGGCCATTGCCAACTAACTGTGACATCTCATTGCTGTTTATGGTTTCTCCTCCCCACACACCTCACTGTTTTGTCATCCCTTCACCAAAGAGCTTGGAGCTTGATTCTGCTCCCATTTAAGCCAATGGCAAAATTCCCATTGACATCAATGGCACTAGGATCAAACTCTTTGGGATACAACCTATGCAAGTGCGCATGTGCATAGGCATGAGGAGAATTATCAGTTTCTAAAAAAAACAAAAACAAAAACCCCAACAACTCAAAAACAAACAAACAAACGAACAAAAATCAACAACAAGGGTGAGAATTATAGGGATAGCATAAAAATAATTTTGCAGATCTGTAGTAACCTAAATTGCAGGACCGTTTTTCATCCCATTCACATGAAAGAAAAATTGGGAGCATTTTCTTATGAAACCAGAGAAAAAACAAAACTCTGTCTAATCTTATCTAGTTGCTAACTTCCTTTGGATTTCTGCATAGTGTTCCTCACTGCAGCACTGGATACCAAGAGATCTAGCCACAATGCTAGCTCGAAGCAGCACGCAATATTCATGCTGCTTTACAAATGCAATAATACAAAGCAAAAATCCAGGTGCTTGTTAGTCTGCAAACCACAAGTAGGTGGCAGTGGAGATATTTCTGGATGAATCTTCTCAGCTGGAAATGTGCAAGGAGAAGGGGGAAATTAATCCTCAAACAGTAACAAACATACAAAAATAAATAACATCTCAAAATGTTAACTCCTTTCCCTGTATCAGATCATTGTTAACAGCTAATAAAATATCTGTCTGCAGGGACATGAGATAGAACAACACCCTAATAAAGAGACTTGCAGAAGGGAAAAGCGATCTTCTGTTTTTTACACCATTCGAATAAACTGATGGATCAGGAGATTTGGACAATTGTTTCCTGTAAAATTAAAAGTGTAGTTTGCAAGAACTAGCTTGCTGCAGCACTACAGAGGCCCCGGATATAGTTCTTCTATGCATCCTGTTTCCCTTTACTTTAACTACTCATTCATGTTTTTTACTAGGGCCCATTAGCAAATACCATATGTAAAATGATTAATTGGTGGAAATACGTAAGAAAAAACATTACAGTCTCTGGTCTTATAATACACGGTAATTAATATCAATTGAATTAATCAGAATGGGCTAAGGGAAATAAGAATGCAAGCATACAAACACTGGCATTCCCTTCAAACAAAATGTAACGTTTTCAGTATTTGCCTCCAGCTGGCAACAATAAATCCTCTTAAATTTGCCTTCCAAGGTCAGTGAGTGCAGGAGATGCATGTATATGATTTTCTAGTTTACCTGCTAAGGAGAGACTGGGGTCAGTAAATTACACTCCCAATTCAGCCTAATTGAATAGACTACTGGACGTCAGGCTGGAAACTGGAGGGAGCATGAGGACACACTTGACAACATATATCTGTCACAGGAGACAAGAAGAGACAGGTAAATGGACTG
Organism: Crocodylus siamensis; assembly: GCF_052110815.1. Lineage (NCBI taxonomy): Eukaryota > Metazoa > Chordata > Crocodylia > Crocodylidae > Crocodylus > Crocodylus siamensis. Next base: position 161,453,121 of record NC_143398.1, read on the forward strand.
ACAGAGGGGAAAGATATACCACACATATAATAACCACATGCAATGAAAAGGACAAGTGTTAAAGGAAGAGTAACAGAGCCACTTCCACTAGCTGGAAAGAACTTCACTCATTGTTTTAATTAGTAGAACCTGCAGCTGACATGAAAAGGAAGAGGGAAAGGCAAGATTGAAGACCTTCTGAAAACTCCTTACACATTCACATGGTGAAATGGGTGGCAAGAAGCAATATTTTTAAGCAAATGCAATTATGTGCCTTTGAACCAGACAAATTTACTAAATTGACAGAGAATGAAATTCTGATATGAGGAGGAAAATGGGTACCCACCCTGTATTTGCTAAGCAAGACAAACCCATTGGATTCCATTAATAATTCTAAGATCTTGCATAGAATTACCCCATTTCCCCATCCCTGTAAATTTCAACATGCTCTATAAAGGAGGGCAGGAGCATTATCCCTTCTTTTTACTTTTTTTTTTTAACACAGACGTGGAAACTGAGGCACAGAGAGGTAAGTCACCTTCGCAAGGTCACACTAAGCAAGCTAGAGGCAAAGCTGGGAATAGCAGTTACCTTGACAGAGTCAGCTCCTGGATCATCATGACTTGCAGCAAATGGGATGAAGGAACAGAAAGAAAAGGGAAATGGGCAGAGGAATGACAGAGGGAGAAATCTGATATGGAAGGAGATGGGGCAAGAAATATTTGGTTGGGAGAACCAGAATAGGGGAATGGGAAGTCAATACCTTTAATAAAAGTCTTATCTAAAGCCTTTCCACTGATTTTATTGGGGTTTGAATCATGTCCAGGATTGCTAATCCAAGAAGATTCATTTTATTGAAAATCTGCAAACATTTACTGGCAACCAAACTTTTTTACGGACATATGTTTTACATAACAAAAAGGTAACCCCTCTTCCAGACCTTGAACAAGGGTAGGGTCCAAATTATAGTAAAAAGTTTGGTCAGCAGTAAAAAGTTTGCAGATTATCAGTAAAAAAAACCACCAAACAAAAAACCAAAACCTCTCTTAGGTCAGTTACCCTATTTGATTGCAACAATGGTTTTATATCACGTTGCCTCCACCCTAGGAGTCCCCTACTCACCCCCACATCCTGTTGCTCCCCAGGCTCCCTTCCCCAGTCTTATCCCCCCCACCAATCCCGCTCCCCCCATTCCAGCACTGATCCCTAAAGAAGGGCTACTGTCCACCTCCCATTTTTCTGTAACCAAGCAGTTACAGGCAGATAGGAGGCAGCACCAGGAGCAGCACAAGGACATGGTTGGGGGTTGGAGAAGGAGCCACAAAGACCTGAGAAGAGTTTATTTTGGGATGCCATCCTCCTGCTTGGACACCAGGTGGTGTTGCTGTGCTCTGTGCTTCAACAGTGTGTCCAACTTCTTTAACTGATTTTTCAGAATTGTTTTTGCTTCATGTTTTTACAGACAGCACAATTTTTAAAAAGAATCTGTGGACAGGCATTTTTAGCTTGTCTATTTATAACGTGCTTATGAGTTTATGGACAGTGGGCAGCCCTTAATTCAGGACCAGGCCAAAAAGGTCTGCCTGGTCAGACAGAATAGGTCCAGCTATTAAGGGAGATGAAAGACATTGGGATATAGAGAGCTAGGTAGCATTAGTGTTTACATAACAGCAAGTATCATGAGGAAGGGGTAGGCAAAAACCAGGAAAGTCTTCAAGCAATATTATTCCCATCAAGATGATGTGCAGCAGCTATACTATACACCTTGTTCAAAGTGAACAATAGGGGGCACCATGCAACTATACTATCTTTTCTAAGTGAGCAACAGAGGTCATATGGGTAGGAAACCATGGAGAAAGACCCTATGCCATCTTAGGCAGGTAGTAGCAGGGCACATCTACAGTATCTCCAATACTGCAACATGGGGTAAGCAACAAGGTTGAGGAGAACATAAACAAGCTGGGATGAGAAGAATGACTCTTCTTGACAGGCTTAATTAAAACCTTCCTTTTTCAGGGTGCTGGGTATTTTCCCAACTGATAACAAGTCACCTGTCTCCAGCATCTCTCAGAGGTTTTCAAAGTACTTTTCAAATATTAGTGAATTACTCATAACAAGAGGGAATGCAGTCATACCCATTTAATAGATGGAGAAACTAAGGCAAGGCACACAAGTAAAGATTTAGAATCAGTAATGGAGCTGAGAGTAGAAGTCTCAGCTGCCAATCCTATATTTCAACCACTGGAAAAGATTTTCTGCTCATGATACCATGTGAGTTTATTGGGACAGAGCCCATAAACTTCTCATTGGCTGAGAGAAGGTGCTGTAACAGAAGGTTCCAGGCCAGTACTTTCAACAATACATTTCATGTGGAAGCTGCTATCTCCTTAAAACATCTGATTACGCATATTGCAATTGCCTGACTTCCCTTTGCTATAAATGGCATGCTTCCCACAGCAGCCTGCTCCCAATGAAAGTTCAGAGTCATAACAGTGAGGACTCCTGAGGACATGTGCAACTTTTAATGGCTAACAATGTTTAGCCTGTTTGGCTGTTAATGTAGCCATAATTTTAAATACCAGGAGTGGAGGACCAGGAAGCTGCCGACAGGATAATGAGACCCTGTGGCATTAGCAGTTTAAAAAGAATGCAGAAAGTCTGCCAGTTGCAGAATAGCCTTACATCCAAGAGTCCTGGAAAGCAGACACCCAGGGCAGGTCTCACTGGTGGGGCCTGGCCAAGGATCAAATTAAAATAGCAGCAGCATAGCCTTTCCTCCACAATAATGTTATTTTTAGTGTTCTGACTGGACTGTTTGCTAGAAGGAAACCCAAAGGACACTGTAGTAGGCATGTTCTGCTCTGGCCAGACCACCTTGATCCCTTTTGTGGGTGTGAAAAGTACTGCCCCTTGGAGTGGTGCCATTCTGCACAGAAAACAGCAAACTATGACAACTGAGGAACCTCACTTGCCCAACAAGGAACAGTGTTTGATGTGTGAATCAGGAACATGGTAGATCCACTACTATATGGACCAAGTCCATTATTACCCCACCTTCATCCCTGTGTAAAGAGGAAGTGCTAAATTTGTCCCCGGCTGAGACAAGAAGCAGCTTCAGAGAAGCTATTCAGCCAAAATCTTCAGGCAGGCCCTAGAAAACAGCTCATTATAGTTGGTCTCTCCTTCTTAAAGTCCCAGTTCTTGGAGTCATGCAATTACATGAGACTCTCAGATATCATTAAAAAAATACTTTCCATCTTTGTGTTTGCAAGGAAAAGTCTTGAACTTCTGAGGCTCAAAACACAGAAGGCAAGTAAGAACATTTCATTACTTGTATAAAATTCACAAGTTTTAAAGGCACTCACTGTAAAAGCCACACGTAGTCATTTTTGAATGAAGAGTCTGACTAAAGTTTGGGAAACTTAAATGGTTAATATTTTAGTTGAAGGATAGTGCTATGGCAGGGGTGGGCAATTATTTCGGGCGGAGGGCCACTTACTGAGTTTTGGCAAGCCATCAAGAGCTACATGACAGGCAGCCAGGGGCAGATAAATATTGATTTTCTAAATTTTTTAGGAGCCCCATGGGCCAGATAGAATGGCCTGGTGGGGTGCATTTTGCCCACCCCTGCGGTATGGTGACTTCTTCATAAAACAAGATGGGATGCAGCTCAAGTACCATGACTGAAACCACATGACATTATGAAGAAGTTGTTGTCTGTAAAGTGATACTTGATAACCTGTCACTAACATACCCTCCTGGAGTTGGGGCAGCCAGACTATCTTGTGGCCTCAGCTTTCCTATGGGTGAAATGGGGCTACAGACACTAAAATCAACCATACAGGACTTTATAAAGACAAATGTTCATAGTATGTTGGAAAACACCACTCTGAGAGAAAACAGACTACCGTGGGAAGATAATACAAAGCACTGTAAGAGAGCCAAGTATAGCGGAAAGGTGCGGTACTCTTCTACATAATTCCAGTATACAGTCATTCAATTTTAATCATAACTGATGCAATGACTTCTGCAAAAAGAAGCTATAGTGTACTCTAATCCATCTTTTAATTCAACATAAATTTTAAAGAATCAATGATGAACACTCGGTTTGCCTAATGTCTGTTCTGCCAAACGATACCCCCGTGGGCTTAACAAATTTAAATTGCTGGCTAAAGAACATGCATGCAGGGACCACTCCCCCCACGTCTAGAAATGTAGCCACTCCTGATGCAAGATATGAAATACAGCAGCAACATTACAGAACAGTTCAGGACAGGGAGGAAAGGAAACATTATACAGGGAACTTTGAGAAAGGAAAAAAAAATAATTGCTTGAAACCACAGAAATCACCTCGCAGTCTTAGAAGGGAAAAAGTATCATGAAATGTTTAATAGCCACAAGTGGTCAGAACCTCATTTGTCTTCAGCTTCAAGTTTTGGCTTTTTCAATTTGGTCTCTTCCATTTTTAAATTCTGCCCCAGTCCAGAATGGAGGGGAGAGTCAGGCCAAGACAGGACCCAATCCTTTACATGCTAATGCAGACAATCCTTACTCTATGCATGCAAGTCAACAGAATTGCTGGTGAGGCATGCCAGCAAGAGTTGGACTGTGATTTTTGCTTGTTTGATGTTAATGCAGCCGTAAAAGCAACAAAATGGCACAAGCATCACAGCCATAATTTTGTTCTCTGCTAACAGAAAATAATTTAGCGGAAGAATGTGAAACTGAAGAAGAAAGAGGACCTATTGTTTTCTACTGTTTTGTTGATTTAAATTGGATCTTACTAGCAACAGCATTATGATGTTTGGAAAAAAATCTTCATCTGGATCCAGGATTTCAAACACAGTATAACAGTTTGGTGCCAGAGGTTTGGCTCATTATAAAGACAGGAGCCATTTGCAAAGTCTAGATGCAGATTCAGGTTTGGGTTTCAAGTATCTCCGCCCATTAGGGTGATGCTTGTATCATTGTTTTTGATTTGGGTCCAATTCTTCTTTCTGCATTCATCACAAAAGAATGCAGAGGCCTTTAGTCATCCAGATGAAGCCTCCATCATTGCCAGCAGGAGGCGAGAGAGGCAAATGAGGTGTACAGAACACCTTTCAAACATATATGCACAAGACCTAGACTAATGCAATATATTACAGATCTTTTTTCCCTTTATTTCAACAAAAAGTGAAGCTGCCATTGCTGCCACCTCCATCCATTCCACCTAGAGACAACTACAAGATTTCTTTGCCATCTGACAGTGCAACATTTTTGCACATTTATAGAAAGCAAAAGCTGAGGAAGTGTTCTCTTCCCATGTAAATACTTTTCCTTTGAAACAAAAAACTTCCTTCACACGAGCTCAAATAATTTCAAACTCTCCCAACATTCTCATGGATCCTGAGATTAGAATCTGACCTATTGTCTATTCATCAGCGCAAAGCACAGGCAGATTTTTTTTTTTTTAAAGAGGTGAATGCCATGTTCACTTCAGTATGGGCAATTCCAAGTTAGTTTTGAATAGTAGGCTCTGTGCAAACACAGTTGCTAAGGAGAAAATGTCTCCCCAACTTCAACCAAAAAAATAAGGATTAAAAAAAAAAAAAAAAAGCCTCGCTAGATTTTGGAGGGTACCAAAGCAACAAGAGGCACTGAACTCCAAGCAGCCAGCCAACAGCACTACAGCTTCAGGAACAGGCTGGAATTATTTGGTTTTGACCGCCAGATGACCTCAAGGGCTGCCCAAGCCTGATGGACAGTCGGACCATTAGTCCTTTTAACACACATTCTTTTCCTGAAACGCAGACATCACTCTGCTCGCTTGCAGAGAGAGTGCACCATCTAAACCAGCCATGACCCTGCCCGCTGGGTTATGAGCCTAAGGCTAGGGGAATTCATTCCGAGGAAAGAACACAACAGCTCGTCTTTCACAAAGAGCCCCCAAACTCCAAGCATTCTCTGAAGGCTGAGAAAAAAAATTATCAGAAGGCAGCCCCTAGAAAGACTGTATATAGCTTTGCTTTCTCACCCAGTATACCGCACACAACTGGAGCAACAAAAGAACAGATTCAGAATCTTCTCTCTTTGTGCTTTCTGATGCTATTAATTTTCTAATCGGAATAAATGATAAATGTCCCTCACAATCTCATTTGGTAACGATCGGGCTTCTCAGCTCTCTTTACCAGGGAATGCGAGACTGCCATACAATTTTTATTTGCCTCTCTCATGTGTTGAGGCATAATTTTCGGTCTTATTATTCCATGCAAAATGAGGCAAGAGTGAATGAGTCCTGCTGCTAATAGCCCACAACAACCTATTAATCCGCAGCAAAATTAAGCAGCACAAAGGTTAGGGAAACTGTGGTCCTGAGGTTAAAGAACAGCAAGAAGGCAGCCTGATCCAAAAGCCTGCTAAGGTACCATGAGAGTTTTCCTACTGCCATCAGTGGGATTTGCATTTAGACCCTAAAAGTTTAAGGGTGCCATTCAGGCTCCATAGTCATTTTGCTTTGACTTCAATATAACCCTAGCTCTTGATTTTCTTCCTGGCACTTTACAACCTGAAACAAGTCACTTACAACCTCACATGACTCAGTTTCCCCAGGAATCAGATCTAGATAATATTTAATCCCTCCCCCCACTTATTGTAAAGATGTCTGGAAACTACTTCAGCCACAAGAGACAAGGGAAGTAGAAATTAACTGCCTACCAAACATGGGACTATACAGCAAGCACTATATTATGTCCAGACCAATTGCCAAAAAAACCCCTCAACTCTACAAGAAAGATAAAGAGATAGTTTAGTGTGAAAGGGGGCTGTGGAAAGTGTAAAAAGCAAATTTCTCCCTTCCTGCCCCAAGAGGTAATGCATTCTAAAACTAAAATGAGTCGATAAATACACATGCTAAACCCAGCACACATGCACATACCCCCCCACCATCCCCTACCCACCTTTCATCTCCATTTTCAGTGGCTATGTCACACAGAACCATGCCTGTCCCAAACCTATTTTAATTTCCCTCTAGGGATGAGTGACAAACTATGCTGAGCTAAATGAGGAAACATCTGTTTGACTTTCCTAAAGCTGGCACTGGGCACCAAAAGACTGAATCACGAATGCCACTTTCACAAAACAGGCTCTCCTGCTGGAAACAACCCCACTGGGGCAGAGAAGGCTGCTCCAGGGTTTGAGAGACTGAAAGCCCTTCCTGATATTCAGTCTCTGTGTTTAGATATGGGACTGCATTTAATAGAATACCCCATTTCATCCACATTCGGGCACAAATAGAATGTGAAGGCAACTTCCTCAGCTGCAGCTTGTTTTCTACTGGGAGCATGAAAAATACAGGGCCCCTTTTTGTTGTTAACAGGAGACTGCTCTAAACTTTGGTTCTGCATGCAGTTTGCTCTATGTTCAGGAAAACCACACAGGACCTTTAACTATTTTTTTTCAAGCTGCTTCCCACAGCTCCTGACATTCTGCAGACTGTGCTGGCTGTTTGTTTTCTCTAGCACTGTGGCTGTACAGGACAGTGTGCATGACCCCTGCACTCCTGCCAGAGGTGTGTCTAATGCTCCCAGAAGGTAACCTTTTCACCGGAGTTTTCTCGGGTGACCCTAGAGTTCCATCTGTCCAAGGACCAACTCCTGCGGCATGTGGAAAATGCAGCTGGCCTGTCTCCAAAATGCCTCTTTCAAGACTTCCCCATCTGCATCTCTTCTGCTTTATCCAATTTTTCCATACAATATGCCACCCCTTCACCCCAAAATTAACCCTTGCTGTTGAGGAATGGGAATCTTCCCATTTTAGCAAAGTCTGAATCTGATTTAGAGCTAAGCTCTGCCCTCATTTTACTTGGTACAAATCTGGTTTGGCCCCAAAGACTGATAGGAATTACTCTTCATTTACAATGGAGTGAATGAAGAATTTCACCCTTGATTTCTATCCTAAGATATTTCATCCTTCTTCCTTCCGTCCTTGTTTGCACTTGGTTCTGCAGACACCCCTGGCTGGGCGATTAGTCACTGCTGCTTGGGCAATCTAAGAAATACATGTTGTATCACTAAATACTGTGCATGGACGGTAAACTGGAATCATGGGGGATTTTAGGTGGATGACTGGGTGGTCGAAGCTGTATTGTACAGCATAGATTTCTGTTCTGCTCAACAAATCCTGCACTAATTCTTGAAAAAAAACCCACTCAGTCCTGTATCTGAGGCTCAGGATCCTGTTTGCAACACAAGCAGTAGAGCCCATGTCTCCAGAGTTTCAATAGCAACCTCTGTTCGGTTGCTACAGGTTTTTGCACCTGCAGTGAACTGCTGAAACACACCAACAAAGCCACGCAGTTTCAATCAGCACAAAACTGTATCCACAAAGGCAGAAACAGGGCCCTACTGAAGTGCAGCTGTGCCATAGTTTATGATGTTGTGCTCACCTGAAAATAAAGGAGACTGGAGTTGCAGAGCTGTTAAGCATTTGCTTCAACATCTCTTTCCTTTACCTTAGTGTTATGCAAAATTTGAGACTCCCTTCACTTCCTCCCCCCATTCAAACCCAGTACCACAAAACCCCTGGATGGCTTAAGGAACAAGGATAAACATTCAAACACATTCAACTGCCCTGCAGAGATTACTGTTTCTCTGCCCCATTTAGATGAGTAACATTTAAAAACAAACACAAGCAGGAGTTCTATTACCTACAAGAAAGTCTACAAGTAATGCAGGGTGGTATTGTTCATTTTGAGGGTTGCTTAAAATGCCCTGTGCCTTCAACTGGGAACTCTGGACTTAGGAAAAATCCATTTAGGTCTATGGGAGCAGAATTAGACTTTCAAATTTTGGTTGGGGTTTCCAAAGGAAGTTAGACACCCAATTCCCATAGGTTCAAGAGAAGAGCCTAACTTACAGAGCTGTCTTCAAAAATTCACGCTTTCCACTTATTGCTTTACTTATTCCAGGCCAAGATGCACAGTGACCCAAGAATTACCTTCTGTGTATTTGTAGAATTAGCATTAGTAAGACTAACTGATGAAGACGATCCTGATAAAGAGTATCACCCTCTCTGCTATTCATTGTTTTAAAAACAAGGAAAATGGATTGCAACACAACATAAGGGAAGAGATTGTCTTTAGAAACTGTTTTTTTAAGGTCTATGGCTATACACTACCTCACACCATTACATGAATCCCTCTTCCTTTAAGAGAACTAGGACAATAACAATGTAACAAGCCTAGCTAAGTTCCAAAAGAGAGATCCATGAAGAATGTTATTATGCTGTTACGTTTTTGGCATTGGAAGGAAATACTCAGCCTTTTGACTTAGCCTATTTTCACTGATCCAACTTTACAAACAAGCTATTGCTTTTTTTTTTTTTTTTTTTTTTAACTTCAGGTTCTTGCAATAAGGAGAAAAAATGGCAGCCATTAGAAACACTAGTTAGGAACTTAGTCCAAAATCAATTTTAATTAAAAACACACCACTTTAATGTTGAACATGGTCATTTTTACCGTTGCTGGTGGCTAGATGGTCTATGTAGTTTTTCTGCCATTGATATGCAAAGGAGGATTTTACACCACAAACAACCACTGTTATTAATGGGAGTTGTGTGTGTAAATGCCTCATGTGTCCAGAAAAGACTAACCACCTTATGGCTTTAAGGGCCCATGTAACAAATCTTAGAGATCATCCTTCCCTAAAACCTGGATTTATTTATTTTTGGGTAGACATGGAGTAAATAAACTATAAAGCGAATAATGATATTTTATGCGTGCGGCTGTGACCCAGAGTCAGTTGGTCATATGCAGCAAGCACCCATTACCAAATCAATAAGCATTAAATCAACCTCATTTTCTACTATTTAAATTAACTATAACTGTTTTAATTGCAGATTCATAGCCTGCAAACTGCTTATTACACTTTACATTATAGCTGAGATTTGCTTTCACGTTACAGACCATTGAGGGTGCTCGGCCCCGCTGAAAGGCCTCCTTTAGTCTACAGTAGGAAGCCCATTAAAAAGGAAAAAAGGGAGGGGGGAAGAAAAGAAGGGATGGGGGAAGGAAAGATGACTGTGAAGACACAGCGTGGGAGCTCAGCTTAGGGAGCATGTATTAGAGGTCACTCACTACGCAGCATAGCAGAGACTAGAAATTAAGGAACAGATGCAGCTCCCACAGAAGTTTCAGTCACTCCCTACAACAGGGACAGGTTCTAGCTCTGGAATTAACAAGAAGGCAGCCAGCCACCACTGGCACCTCACATTCAGGGCCCAAGGGAAATAGTAAGTAATGCACTGTGAGTTTCTAAGAAAAGTACCTTAAATAATCATTTAGTGCATCCATGGCTTGCATTTTTTTTTGAGGCAAAGACCAGAAAGCAAGCGTCTCATTCACAGGTGCTACCTTGGCTGGCTCCAGATCACCCAACAAAAAGCAAAGCCAGGCTAGCTACTAACGCCCTACCTTCCCTAGCCAGCATCCATCAGTGGGGCTCCAGATGGAACAGGATACAGAGGTGCCCTCAAAGTGAAACACCAGGGAAAAGAAGTAGCAGCAACAGCATCCCCTGAGTATTCTCCTGGCTGATGGAGTCTCTGCTTGAGCACAGCCTCTGGTTCCTGTACAAGCAAAGGGTGAACTTTGAACAGTGAATTTATATACAGAAAAATCACAGCTGACGGAACAAGGAACCAGACTAGGAGACTGAGGTGCAATTCCTGGCTCTGCCCCTAGCCTGATATGTGACTTTTTGGACAAGTCACCGGTATTTCTACTCCTATCCTTTTGTGGTCTTCTGTATTGAAATTGAAGTTATTTGAGACAGGAATTATCACAAAGGTCTTAAGGCATCTCACTCTCTTAAATCTCTGTACAGAGTCCAGCACAACAGAGCCCAGGTTATGGCTGAGACCTGTAGGTACTACTGTTATATGCAAACAAATACAGGAAAACACCAGTGGAAAAGACAGTTTTTTACTCTGGTGCCAATTAATATGTGCACTGTGGTCCAGATCTTTACTGAATTCTGACCTCACTTCCAGGTTGCTCCCAACTTACTGAAGCAAACCACACACATGATTAGTAGAACCATGAGCTCCAGGCATCAGCTTTTTAATTTCTCTTTCAAAATTTCCACCCTTCCTAGGCAGTGTGTGTGTGCTCACAGTGCGAGGTACTGCTCTGGCATGTTGCCTCTGTTACTTTACTTGTCTTCCTGACTTAACATTGGGACAAGGAATGGTCTGTAGGTAAATCGAAGTTTGTTAATTTTTTATGACTGTCAGTCTCTTGACATGAGTGCTAGATAGACTAGTCCCTGGGTCAGCAGCAATGACCCCAGCAGCACTAAAACATGTACAGAGTAAACACTCAAGGGTGGGCAGCTAGGGTTTTTCTACAGCAAGCTTGCTCAGTGTTGGCTACAGCATCCTTCTCTGCTTAGCTAAGTCAGGCCTCATCCTGTGTGATTTAATAACACTGTTATGATCAACTTCACTAGTACTGGAGATGGAATTACCCTGGCAGTGTAAACTACTTCTTCTGACACCAAATTCAGGAAGAAGAGTGTGCCAGAGTAACTCTTTGGAGCTTAAAAAAAAGAAAGAAAGATGCATTTAAAAGACTTTGGGACAAAGAGAGGAGCTCCTATGTGTGGGGAGAATTGCTATCACCATCAATGCTATTTCAGACCTTCAACAAGCAGATGGCATTTTGGTAGCAAATTAAACTATTTGATAGGAGACTTGTTTGCATATCTTGCCTATTATCCCGCTGCCAGGATATATGCCTGTGTATTGTCAATCCCCATCCACTGCTTAAATCAGGGTTGGGCAAAATGAGGCCTGCAGGCTTGATGCGGCCCGCCAGGCCATTCTATCCAGCTCACGGGGCCCCTAAAAATTTTAGAAAATTAATAGTTATCTGCCCCTGGCTGCCTGTCATGCAGCCCTCAATGGCTTGCCAAAACTCAGTAAGCGGCCCTCCACCCAAAATAATTGCCCGCCCCTGGCTTAGATCATGGGTACTAGAACAATAAAGGTTAAATGGACTCCAGTAACTCAAAGGTTGGCACCGTTTTTTCTTGATTTTTTTTTTTTTTGGATGAAGATCACCCTGTTCTAGGCAACCAGTTATGATTGTTGGTCAATGAAGATACATTTAATCATGAAACAAGTAAGAGCATAAGTAAGGTTTCTTCTAAACAAGGACAGGCATCTGTCTTAAGGTATTTACTGCAGTGATGGGGCCAGGCAGCTGAGAGTATTTTCATAATTACCTTTAAATCTCCATGCTTAGAGGAATGAATAGTTGGGAAACATTATAGCAAGCACCAAACACCACACCCCTTTGAGCATATGCATGCTGACCTACATTTTCAAAGTAGCAGTTGCAGGGCTTTCTATATCTGGGTGCTCACCTTAAAGGGCTCCTAATTTCAGAAAGTGTCAAGTATCTGCTCTCTAAAAGGTTGGCCAAGTTAAGAAAACTAGCGGAGGCACCCAAGAGCACTAATCTATTCCGTAAGACAGGCAAAGATGTTTTTCTTTTTCTTTTTCTTTTTTGGGGGGGGAGGGGAAGGGGTTGGTGACATCTTTTATTGGATCCACTGTATAGTTGAGACAGAGGTTAGACAAGCTTTCAGGCACAGACTGCCCTTCCTCAGGACTCTGTGGCCTGACCAGATTATCAAGGGAAAAATTAAAAACTTCGTATCTATGCAAGCTGTTCTTCCCAGAGCAGGCTGCTTGTAGGATCCTGCTCCAATCTCTTGGGTCTGAGACAGAAATTTAATTCTGGACTCCTAGATTTTCTATCTGTTCAACTGGCTCCCCAGCAGGAATTCTATACGCACACTGGGTATAAGCCAAGTCTTCTCTAACATCTAATTTCAGCACAACAAGAATTAGCTCATCCATAAATGACAGCAGCCCTGCAACTTCCATTGTCCTTCTGAATGCCCAAAGCACAGATTAGGGATAAAAATATCTGGTTTTCTGGCTGCTATACTTGACAATAAGCTGCTGAAGCCCCCCTTGGATGGATTTCTTAAATAGCCCCTTTTACTTAAGCACCTAGCTTTAAGTTGGATTTTTTGTACTCAGGGCTGTGAAAGCAGAAGAAAAAAAAAATCTAACATATCACCAGGAGCCCCACTGGATCTACTCAAAAACTATGGGTGAGATGGTCAACCCCCAGATTTTCTCCTGGGAATTTATATGGTCCTTATTATGATGGTACACACCCACTATGACTGATGGAGCACTACACAATCCTTAATGTGCTTATTTTAACAACCTCCCTGAAGTCAGCAAAGTGCTATTATCCCCATTGAATACAAAGCAGTCTGTGCCTCAGTTTCCTAGGTGACTTGACCAAAGAAGAAAAAACCAATGCCTTGTAGCAAAGCAACTGGCCTCCTGAGGTCTTGACCAACACCCTATTGTCTGAGCCATACTTCACTTCTGAGACATGAGATTAGATATAAAAAGCACCCATGAGGAGTCTGTAATAATCCATGGGACTAACCAGTCTTGAAGCCCCGGGTTTATATCATGGTGCATACAAGCACTGCCATGTGCATGATGTTCTGGCCCTATTTTCTTGCTCCTTGAGTTACAGAGCATTGAGTGCTCTCTGTTAAATGGCCCAATTTAAAAAGCCCTTTTAAACTCCTAACCCCATTACAGCAGTTGAAGGCAAGGGCAGAAAGGCTGTGAAAGAGCATCCCAGGTGGCAGGTACCAAGAGTCCTGCAGGAAAGGGACAGAAGACTACCTCGTATGTAAGAGAGGACCAATTAGATGCTGGCAGCACTGGCAAGCAGCATAAAAGACTCATCTCATCATCCTTTGTAACTAGAGGCACATTGGGGAAAGAGTGAAGCCTTGAGGAAGCTGAGAAAAATGTGGCAAAGTCCAGGGCTCTGATAGGGATGCAAAGGTCCCCACCCAGGTACGGGAAAAATGTGCAATAAAACTGGCTGATTTGGCTTAACAGGTAATTACAGAGTTAATAAAATCAGGATCCTTGACACAGTAGGGCTTGGCGATATAGCCCATGTCACAGGCACTAAGTGACTTTTTAGGTTGCTGATCATTGATCCAGCAGACAGTAACAGCTCCGAATTGGATCGATGCAGCTGTCGCACTCTAGCAACGGGGCTGCCTGCTACAAAACCTCATGAAATTTCACATGAAGAAGTTTACGGCTCTTGCACTATGACCTGTTCAGAAATGAAACATCTGGTCCATTTGCCTCTTCTGCTTTTAATACAAAAAAGTGATTAATCCATGCTAAGAACTATTTGCCAGAAAGATCTATTTAAAAAGTATTAGCATTTTTTATAAAAGGAGGAAAAATAGCCGTTTCATATTTTGCACACTTACAGAAAGAATGAATACAAAGCTTGAAGGCTGGTTTGTTTGTTTAAATTTAACCAACTAAATGAGGTTCCTAGGATGAAGTTTGGGACAGCATTTCTGCACCCTTCTGTTTCTGTCCCCCACATTTTCAGGTTTCCCGGTTTAAAAAAAATGAAGACTTCAACTGAAAATCCATTTCATTGCCAAAACATGTTGACAAATATAATTTTGGCTGGTTGTAGTACACACCCAGCACTGAAAGCATAAGCTCCTACCACTGGAGATGAAATTAAAAAAAAATTCTGTTAGGTGCCCATATGTGGGAGACTGGTATGGTTGTCAGAAACAGTCATGATCACAGGAACTAAGCCAAAGAAGGCTTATTTGTATCATGTGAATACAAGCACGCAAGTAAAAATACCACCAGTAGTGCTAGCCATGTCTCTAGGAGGTGTGGCTAAGCACTGTCCGTCCTTCTCACCATACTGCAGTTGCCTTGAAATGCATCTTGGCATCTGGTACACCTCTAAAACTAAAAGACGCAGCACTGCTTCAGACAAGTCAGTACAACATCCCTTCTAGTTGCCTGTCTGTCTAAGCAATCCTCCAGTGGAAAAAACTTAAGGGAACTGACTCTACCAGAGTCTATCGACTCCGAAAATCAAGTGCTGTAGTGACACTTGAAGCTCTATGATGGTGTCAAACTACATGGCTTCTGGACAGAAATTTTTTTTTAGAAGATTCACTATGAAAGAAAGGGACAAGCTTTGGGGCAGGCAAAAAAGGGTATCGTAAACTCTACACCTATTTTAAACCTTTATGTATAATGATCTGTAATGCAACCACAGTCCAATTAGCTAATATAAGTAAATAAAAAAAACAACCAAAAACAGGTGCCCCCCTGGCTGAAATCATGATAGGGACAGGAATGTCATCAAAGCCCAGAGACACATTTTTCACCTGGCTATGTGCAGTGCACTTGTGGCTTGCTACCTTTGCAGTCAGTATAAACTGTAGAAACAAAGAAATACAGCTGGATTAATATTTAACAATGCCACTAGGGCATCTTTAAAATATTATACAGAATGTATTTACAATTTACGTTAGAGGTATACCAGCTCTAGACAGTTTCTAAAAAGCTAGTCACCCATGTTTCAGTTAAGTGTGTGTTTTGTATTATCGGAAAGAATGTGATTCATCAGAAAGCTGCATTCAGCTTTGCCCTGCATGAGCAGTTCTAATGATAGGAAGCATGGTCTAGTGGACAGAGCACTAGACTGAGACCTAGGGGACATATTCAATTACCTGCTTTGCCACAGACTCCCTGCACGACCTTGGGAAAGTCACTTAACCTACTTAGTGCTCAGTTCTCTATAAGAACGATGAGGATACCATTCAGGAGTTCTGAAGATAAAACTCATTGAAAATTTGAGAGGAGCTCATGTTCTACAATAAAGAGGGAGAGAGGACTCTACTACATTTCTAAGATAAACAGGTTTTGCATGCAAGAGTTCTAGAATAAATGCAATTGTGCCTGGCTTTGTGCAAGAGAGCAAAGGCAATCAATGATGGGGGAAGGTCCATAATCTGGCCTTAGATATGGATTCCAATGGGGCCATAATCATTACTTTGAGTATACATTGGGGTCAGGTCTTTTAAAACAGTGCAGTCATGCCACTGTTCAAAGCAGTAGTGAATCAAGCCCACATCAAGTCCCAACCTTGTCTCCTCATGGTACGCCTGTAAAATAGGAAGACCTCTCTCTTTCACAGATAGAAATCTGAGGCACAGAAAGAGGAAGAGAACCTACCTTCAATGCTCAAATTCACAGAAGTTGTCTGCAGCAAAACTGGGAACAGAACTAGTTCCCCCAAGCCCTAGGTCCGGTGATTTAAACAAAGGACCATCAGTCCTCTTAAGAAGCGGAGTGGGAAGGCCATTTTACAAACAAGGAAAGGGTTAGGAATCATATTTATAAAGCTAAGACTATTTTAAAAACAAAATCAGCAAAGCCTCAGCTTTCAAAAAAAAACCCCAACCTAACTTGTGTTTGTGTTAAAGCTGCTTGAAACAGCCTTAAGGCTAAGTACAGACAGTCAAAAAGCCTGAGGCTGAATTGATTCAATCTTTGCAGGTTAGTCTAAGATGCACAGATTGAACCAATGAGCAAGTGAACAGACATTCACTTTTGATTCCAGAAATGCAACTACAGGCTTGCAGCAGCTTAGGCCAGAAGCCAGGGGGCACTATAATACACCTCCCTGCTCAGCTGAACCAGACAGCTGGAGTCAAGGCTAAGCAAAGTGGGTGGGGGGTTGCAGGGGATGTACAAAGCATCCTGGGAGGCTGGGGGACTGTGAGTTAACTTGAATCTGGAGGGGATCTGGGACAGATACTACATCCATCCAGGTTTATCTTAAACTGGTTTCAGCCATTTTGAAAGTGATTTGTGTGTACTGAATTTATATTGTTACAGATTTGAACCGGTTTCTGATAACTTATACAGGTTTGCGTGTAATTTCTGTCCCTAACTTAAGAGTTCTGTGGTACATGGAACACGTTTCCTCTTCATGACTAGGTACACTACATGAAGTTCAGCTCTGTAGTTCTGACTCAAGCAAAACACCTGAAGCAGGCCTGCTTCTGGAGAGTTTTGGTGGTAAGCAACACTCCCATCAAATGTCTTGGGGGCGCTACCTATGTAAAGATTGCATGGCTAACTCTAAGCATTTATTAATCGCTCACCTTCTTTTACATCCTGCTTATTTGAACAGAAATTCTCCATGATGCCATCATTCCAAGGTGGGGGCATCTCCCATGGGAGATGGTAACTATAAAGTCCTATGCAAGGATAGCTTCATAACTATTGGGGGGGAAACGGTGGCAGGAAGTAGAACTAACTGTGATTCCAAAAGCATGACTGCTTTGTATATCGTATTTGATTTTTGGAAACTCTCACTGTAGAAGCATCTGGTAAACAAAAGCAGGGTACAATAAATAAAGGAAGCAATGCTAGACTAAATTCACGAACACCGCAGATTCTAAACTCAGGGAACTAAGGTTGCATTTATTGTAATGCAAAATAATTCCATGCAAATCTGCAGCTCCCAATTTTTTCTAGTTAGAACTGGGGGAGAGGGGAACATCAGCGGTATTTGCCAGACAAGGCCAAAGCAAAACATATTCTTTATAAGCATCTCTCTCTTCCCTGCACATTTCCTCTTCTCCGCACTGAAGAACTGGTGTGCCAGCGCAAAAAGAAGTGCCTGATAACAAACCACCGAATCTACTATGTCATACCTGACAGTAGTCCTTAGTCTAGCAAATTCTTGCAAGAAAAAAGGACAGCATATGTATATGATGAGGAGTGGAAGGGAAACAGAAACCCCTGAAGTTTCTTCTTTACAATTTTCAGTTCAAATATTTTCAGAATACATTTGAAATCTAGACAACTATAGATCCAGAGCTGAGAAAAGCCTTTGCTTGTTAGTGTTCATTACAAGCTAATTCTTCAAGTGCTTCGCAAAAGTATATAAACACTGATGTCTTCATCTTACAGATGAAAAAACAAACACTAATGCCAGGTATAGAACTTACATTTTTACTGGTTTTACATGATCAGAAACTGGTCTATACCTCATAACAGAAGAGACGTTTGGCACACATTGTGGTTTAAAAATGGCAGAACCTGGTTTAAGATTCCCCCTCCCCCCTGAAGGGCGAATGTGTGTTGTGTTCGCTACTGATTTAAACTACACTACTTACAGAAAACCGTGCAATTCAGATTGATTCTGCCTTGGGCTTTTTGGTTGTCTGTACTTAGTCTAAAAGCTGAAGTGACCATCACAAAATACTGGTAACCCCTATAGTACTGTATCCTTGAAACAACCAGTACCGAAAAGTTTCTAATGGAGATGCAAGCACCTCATTAAGGACAAATTATTTGAATCCAGCCAAGATTAAAATAAGCCTGACCTATTAGGGAAAGGTTTTTGGAATAGCTTGACCTACATACCCATTTTGCTAAATACATGCTTAAATTAGATTTCAACCTGCTTGTGTGATGCTCCTAAATACATTGAAGGTTGCCTAATACTGTACTAAACTAGCAAAAACTCAAGTCATGTTTGCCTGTTTCTGCCTTTGGTTTATGATAAATGGATAGAAGCCTCCAAACTGTTTTAGGAATAGCCACACTAGGACAGTCCATCGATTTTGAAACTGGAGTTAGGTAAATCAGTACAATTTCTGTGTGTAGACACACCTGAATTCAGGAAGTTCTCAACATGTAAGGGGATTAAGAACAAGATACAAAGCTTTTAACTCACACTGTACCTGTTTGAATACAGCCAAGGGAAACACTGACCTGTAACTGTCCCCTTCCAATCCCTGTTCAGTGGCTTTATGCAATATGGATTTGATGGTTCTTGATCAATCTCCTAGCAGGTCAGATATGGTGGTTCACATCCTGTGAACTACCACCACTGTTGATACTAATTGGCACCCTCATGGACAGCAAAAGAGGCTGAAGTCTCAATAAAGCATGAAGATTTAAATCCCTTCTCTCTTGCAGAGATCCCCTTTAGGGCATCAGCAGCAGTGGGTTTTATCTTTTGGGGACCTTATGCAAAGGTTCAGTTTCAGGCCCCTGTTCTTTATTAGACAGACACACTAAAATATACACCCAATGTAACAGGGGGTCCTTGCCAGCTCAGAACTCTAGGCAGCTGAATGGTTAGCATTGCTCTAATGCTGTCCCCAGACACAGGGCACAGTCACTTTGAAAGGCTTACACCCACACTGTTGCTGCTCACTTTACACTTGTTTATTTAGTAAGAGCACATTTTCATCCCAAAGTATGCCAGAGAATGCAATATCAGATATCACCATGCAAAACCATGGACTAGCTTCCCCCGCCCTCACAAATGCTGCTGTAAAAATCCCAATATATAAATAATAGTATTATTGCAACAACCAGAAGGCCCAGCTGAGATCTGAGCCCTACTGTACACAGTGTTTTACACGCACATAGAAATGGATAGTCTGTACCCAGAAGAGCTTACAATTTAAACAGACAAGAGAAGACAATTACCCTCATTTTGCAGGTGGGGAACTGAGGCATAAAGAGGATTTGCACACAGGGAGTTTGTTACTGAGCCAGGAACTGAACTCACATCTCCCAAGTCCCATCCACTGCCTTAATCAAAAGAGCATCCTTCCATCTTTATCAGCTCGATACGGTTCTGTAATAAATGTACTGCCAACAATCACGGAACAACCAGCTAGTGCACATCTGCACAGATATTGAGGGACGAATTCTGCTCTCATTTACATGGGCGCAACCCCGCTGATTTCAGTCTGGTTGTACGGGTGAGCCAGACTAAATTTAGCCCTCAGGCACTTCCAAATATAATTGGAGGTGAGAAAAGCACAGTGGCAACACACAGCTTTTAAGAGTATACATAAAATATTTAAAAAAATGGATAAATTATATATGTGTATACAATGCCCAGAGATGCCTTGATTTATATGATAGGGTTTCTTGAGAGCCGTTCTGCTCCAGGCAACAGAAATGAGAAGTCAAGCTGAACAGCAATACTGTATCCCAGAGATTGTGACATCTTATAACATAGAACAGAGGTACCCCCGGGGCACCATGTAAAAATTATTACAGAGCAGCAAAACAACAATGTAAGTTAATTTCATTGAAATTAACAATAGTTTCCTCCCCTTGAGCACACAGTGAGGTATAATCAGAATTACAAGGGGAGGAATGTTTAGACAGTCAAGCAGTTTGGAGTGCTTAAATCTTGGTAAGTGCTTTGAAAGATTTGGGGGGCAGGGGGAAGAACAACCAAGATTTGCTGGGGCGGGGGGGAGGGAATTAAAAAGGCCTTTCAAATAATCGCTTACTTCTCCACCTGAAAGCACAATGATGAAACCTGTTTCTATATCAAACTAAATATTTCTCCATCAGGTACACAGGCTGTTATTATAGGGGTGTTCGCAAATCCTGTGCCAGAAGAAGTAGTAGGCTTTGCTTTCAGGTAGGGAAAAGGCAGCGTAATGAAGCCTTTAAAATAAATACAAGATCTCACATACATAGAGCTCTATATTACTGATGAGGCTAACCCCGTAAGCAATTCAACCTGGTGTAGAGATGGATTTTGTATAGCTTTAAACTAGCTGGGTTAGGTGTGCAAGGTATTTTATTGAAGTAGTTATGCAAGTACAACTTTCTGGCATGACTGCTATCACACTAGAATAAAGCTGCCTTATGTGGGAAGAGTCCATCTATTATGTGACTGAGCAAATTGAGGATGAAAAGACATATAGTAGAAGGCTGTTCTTGTCATGAGGGCATCTAAGGGGGACTTATCAGATCACACACTGGTGACCCAGATGCAGTCAGGTGTCTGAAAAGACAATGATGGACACTTCAACTTTATTTTAATTTTGTAATTAAAAAAAATATAGATAGAACTTTTTCCTTACTGCAGGGGACTTACCTAATTTAAAAGTCACTCCACTTTTGTACCTTGTTTTATACTCTATTAAAAAAAGGAAAGGGCATATGCTTATTCAACGTTACTGATACTAGCTAGCTACCAGGTATCAATATATATAACAATATAAATACATTCACGGTACGGGCTTCTACTACTTTAAATGATACAGGTATAGTTAACCCGTAACAGCCACCCATAGAGACATGTCCTTAACAGGCAAGGCTCCAATCCTGCAAAGCTTGTACTTGAAACAATTCTTATTCAACGAAGTATTTACACACATACTTAAACCTCACTGATTTAATCGGCTGAATAAGGGATGGTCTTAAGCATATGCTTAAGTGTTTTGCTGAAATTGGGGCCATAGTTCTTGCCACAGTGAGTTGTTTCATCAAGCTCAATAGGATCAGTCACGGTAGCAAGCATGATACACTAAGCAGCATCGGTGTGACTGGGCTGTGTGCTTGTGAAGGTCTGTATAAATGTTTAATAAAACCTTGTAATTTAAAAACAGAATCTAAAATGGAGTTACATGGGGTGAGGGAGAGGAGAAGGGCTACAACATGAACCCCCCCAATACCAAGTAGTACATACTTGTATGAACTTTACAAAAAACAAATTCAGAAAAAACAGTTGAGGGGGAAGAGAAACCTTTCTGAATAACAAGGCTGGAGGTATCAGGCCTCTTGCTCTTTTATAAATTAAAAAAACCTTGCCTCAGCAGGAAGGTTTTTCCAATTTTCAGCCCTTTTTGGGATTTCTTATCTCAGAGAATTAGTGGTGAGGGGGATGCTTCATTGTACAGAAGATAATCAAATCCACTGGTTAGTCACAGGTAGAGCAGGATTTAATGAATGAAACAGCAGTTTCCCCGATTTTATGTCTTCTTCACCTTTAATTAAAAGGGTGTGCACTTCTCCCTGTCAACCTGGTAGATATCAACTGGGGCACAAACAGGAAGGATGGAAGGTCTTGTACTTCAAGTTGAAGGGCCAGAAGTCAGGAGACAAGGCTTTTTACTCTTGGCACTTCCAGGATTTATTAGATGACCCTGGACTTCCTGTCACTTTGCCTCAGTTTCCTCTTCCTTCAAACACCTATGGGAGCATTGAAAGTCTGAACCCAGACCCTCACTTCACTTATGGGGGAGAAGGTAGGGGTAGAAAAACCTATTTATGCAAATACATTTAAAAAAACCAAAGTGTGTGTGTGTGGGGGGTGGGAATTAAACTGTCTAGTAATAACCACTAGAAACAGAAGGACTGAGTCAAAGTGAAAGTAATTTCAGAATGAAGACTAAAGTCTGTCATCACCTCATCCCACTGAATTCAACTAATCTATGAACCAAATAGGCTAATGTATCATAGACTTCTCAGACATTAGCAATGGCCAGGGTCAAAGCACTGTGCACTGAATCCTACTCTGCACCCAGGCAAAACTCCTGGATCCAGATGCTCAGCTGGTATAAATTGCTACACAACCATTTTCAGCAGCTGAGGATCTGCCCTCCAAATGAACAGGTATATTGGGAGGATGGTAGGATTTGGTTTTGCATGTGTGCATGTCTCAGGGAGAGCCCATTCCAACACACACTTACTTTCAGAAATTCCACAAAAAGCTTTAAAAAAAAACAATGAAGGAGGAGGAGAAGAGGAGGAGGAGGAGGAGAAAGAGAAAGAAAGATGTTTTTCCTTTCCAAGCAGAGGGATTTTCTCCCCTTCCAACTGACATGTGGAATTCAATAAAAGGGTCTCTCAGACCCTGAGAAAAGCAGAACAGAAAAAATGATCTACAAGTAAACAAAGATGTAAATAGTGTAAAAGGGCTTCACTTTTCTTCTGGCTGCTGGGTTGTTTTTTTTCCTGTTTCCCTCAAACAGGAAAGCCAGGCATGCTGGCCAATATTTCACAAAGCTGACAGTCCCCTCCATCACTGAAACAATAGTGCTGTGCTACTGACCAGGGTCACAAACACACAGGGAGTTTCAGAAGCCTACAGTATCAACAGAAAACATCAGTCTCTCTCTCTTGTTTTCTTCCTGTGATTCTCTCTGAGTCCTGTATATTTTCACTGAATACCTGTAAAAGTCTAGAACAAAGTCACCCTGTCCCAAGTGGAACAACGATTTTTATGTGGATACTATTTTAGGATGTGCTTTTTATATATATTAAGCTAACTCAAGATCCAATACTGAACTGTAGATGAACTACCAGGGAAGTGGTCCCCTTTAATATATTAAAGTCCACACACATACATAGCATATGAAATACGACGTAGTATCTATGTATATGTAACACATACACATATGTCCTTTCCACATGGGAGACCCCATTTCCTGCTACAGGTGCCCAAGAACTGTGGTAATAAATATTAATACTTCACCATTTTCTGTAGTATAATACAGAGTTATGCATTCAGGTGAACCCAACTAGACCAAAGGACTTCAGCATTTTTCTTTCACAGAGGCTATTTTTTGCATAAGAGAAATATTTACAAGGCATAACAAGGTATGAATACTGAATTCATCATCTTGTACTAATTTCAACCATCCAGGAATTTAAAACAACGTAAAGCCAGAGCTCACGTTTTCTGCCCCAAAAAGGTTTTGTGAGGTATTAAATACAAGGCAAGAAAAAGGGTGTGTGTGCAGCAGAGAGATGGGATAAAAAGAAACAGTGGCACACCTTTAGCACCCCGCTTATCAGGAGCTTTAAGTTTTAAAAGCCTTGTTCAAGTATTAATTGCAAATAAGAAATTATTAAAACAAAAACCACACCATGAGAAAAAAAAAATCAAGACTGCATGGTACTTGGTTATCATCACTATCCAGAGCCTTTTGATACTGCATATCTTGACTTCTGGGGGGGCTTTAATTTTTTAAATCTAACGTAAGCTTCTGTAAGTTCATTTCTCATAGTTTGATAAAAGGCTGAAGAAAAGTCCAAAGCTCTTTGGCATAAGGATCTTAAGAGATCTGCCATCATAAATGCCTAAAATAAAAAAAATGGGCATGGATTTTCTGTCTCTATTCAGTCTGCACAGGGAAAAGCATATACATGCTCTGTAAGTTTACCTAGGAAGTGTCATGTAGCACAGATTTAAAAAGAGAGAGAGAGAGAAAGACTAAGCTGAGGACAAGTCTGAAAAATGTGCCTACTTAACAGGCTTTAAGCATTTTTCCAAACAGAAATGCAGATTTCAATGATAAGATGAGTGAGTGGGATACAGAGAAAACACCTGAAAGATCCACTGACAGCACTTGTGTCTGAGGTACTCAATGGCTGTTTACACCAAGTGCCATCTGGCTGTATAGATATAATAACAATTATTCCATCGAGGTATGCAGCTCTCTAAATCATATTAATATACAATGATTCCACTAGTCTTATAGGACTTGATGTTTCTGTGTGCTCCCATTTAACCTGGGTAATGCGCTAAAACAAGCCTGCCTCATCATTAAGAATTGATTTTTTATTTATGTGAATGTCACTTGCAATCCCATGATATCCCTTTGTAATTCGGAAAAACAGGGGCTGCATCCCTGTGTTAATCTATTTTTATGGCATATCTTTAAAAATTTGCCACATCTTGCTACATTTGGATATTTATGTCTAGATTTGCATCCCTGCACAAGGGTGCTCCTTTGCTTCAGAGATCTATTTCACACAGCAATGGTGCAAAGTGTCTAATATACTTCATTAGCTACATTACATCAGATAAGGGTTTTATTTCTTTAAATTATTTAACCTTGGTAGAGCCCACTGGGACCACATAAATTACAGCTACACTAATGAAAATCATTAGTTAGGCCATTCAAAAAGACAACAGGAACAGAATTAAATATATTTTAAAATCAACTTCTTTTTTTTAATTTGAGATACCAGATATTTGATAATTTGGTGAGATTATCTGTTTCCTCAGTCTGACACTGACTATGGCTCAATATAGGACCATCTGAGGCAATCAGACTATTTTTGCAGAATGCACATTTTTTCTCCCCCCCTTAAGCCCCCCAATTTCTGGAGCTCTTTTAAAAGCTCCTCTGTTGCCTCATAAGGAGAACAAAACTATTAAACACCTTTTTATCATCATCAATGGGGCCAGAATTTAGTTCCTAATTACAGAAATAAATGTCAAACACCTGTGTGTCTTCTTTAAGGAGGGAACATGTAATTCACCTACACAAATCTGAGGAATGACTGGGGAGGGGTAGGGAAGGAGAGGAAAGAAAAGAAAGATATAAGGGCCCAATCCTGGTCCTCCTGACAGCAAAACTCCTACTGGAAACAGGATTGGGCCCTACACACAGCAAAGTGAATCAAAGGGAAGTAAAATTAAATACATTTGCTTCAAGTTGTTATGTGAACATTAAGTAATAAAAACTGCATGTTTAATTTAGATTCTCCCCCACTAAGTATCTCACGAGGGACATCTTTAATAACACCTTCCCCATCCATATCAATATTATGGTAGATGTAGCCACATTAATTCAAGTTACTCATCTTCTGTCTGCCTTTTCGGGGCAGAATTTTGAACTATGAATTCAGGAAAAATAAAAGCTCTATGCACTCAAAGTTTAATCCAGCTGCTTAAAGAGCATTAGGGAAATTAAGAGACTTCCTAAATTTCTCAAGTATCAAGTCCACAAACAAAACAGAAACATCTTATATCTTGTAGGTATTTTAAGAAAAGGGCCATAAAAACAAGATAGGACTCCACATATTGATAACAGTGGGAGGCTTGAGTGAGCGAAGAAGGAAGAATTAAGTCCCACGTCATTTTATTGTCATTCATAATTCCTCTTGTGGGAAGTTAATATATACTGGGGGTGGGGTGAGGGGTGATTGTGAATTCTCAACCAAAGCCCTGCTTATTTTTATAACGATCACATTTTTCCAACCCCTCCAAACCCATGCTCAAACAAAATGAGGCCAACTGAGATCTGAAAAAATATTAAATGTAAAAAAAAATTCTCAGATAAAATTTTCCCTCAATAGGCAGGCAGGAACTTAGACACGTTCCTTTTGGCCTACAGAGTTAGGCCACAGCAGTTCTGTGACTTGGTTGCAGGTGCTATGCTATGACTACTTTAAACAAACAGAGAAAATTAAGCCATAAAAGCAAAAACATAGTATTTGAATAGTGACGATAGTCCAATTAAAAAAAAAAAAAGCCGAATACTGCTCATTTGCTTTGCCGCACATCTGGTGCAGCACCAGAGAAATACAAAGCTACACCACACCAGAATCTGGCCCACTACCTCCAGAAGATTCAAGAAACCATCTCTTTAACTCAGTATTGGATCACACTTGTACTGTATGTAAGATCATGCTCTCCTATGACCCCTATAAAACCTAGGCTTAAAATGGTGATTTAAGAATGGCAGTTCAATTTCCTAGCTCCTGTAGATTTAAAATCAGAATCTAACATAAGCCAAAGCCAAATGGATTTTCTGTGGTTTAATTACTGTGTCTTGTTTCATTTTTAAGCGTTTTTTTTAAACTGTAAAATACTGTGTGCGTGGATAATTTTAACGTCCCAGCTGCAAAACATGGGATTTGCAATGAAACTGCTGACTGTAACAGTAAAGACAGTGCATTGCTATTGGGTATTGCTGCAATTTGCCATCTATGGCTGTCCTTTTAAACAAAAAGCTTCACATGCAGCATGCAAAGAAGTTAGAAGTGTGTGCGCGTTGGGGGCTTGTGGGGAACACATGTACGATGAGAAGGAAGAGTCTGTGGATGTGGGGGGAGCCACAGATCAATCATTTATAATTAACAAAAATCCTATTGGTGCTTTAAATAGAGATCAATGTGTTGCAGGCTGAGTGGATTGCGAGGATGTATTCACCTTCTCGTAACTCTCCTAGCAAGCTGTCACACCTACAGAATCACCATTTGTTTTGTTAACAAAGCTTCAGGGGGCGCCAGGCTCTCATTGAAATTTCATTAATCTAATGGAGTAAAGTCCTATAGAAAAAAATCAAATTCTCGTTGGGCGAGATGGTACCTGGGAAAGATAACCTCTGTTTGAACTCCCAGACTCTGATCACTCTGCTATTAGTCTGAGGAAATAGACAGCAACTAGGATGATTACAGCCACCGGCCTCAACATTTTTTTTTCTCCCACTACCACTGCCAACCTCCTTTCCCCCCTCCTCCCTGTCCCCCCTTTCCTAACTAGCAATTTTGAGTGCAAGCTCCACAGTGTCAGCTTTAAAGAAACACAGCAGCATGTTTTGTGCGGAGGGAAATCGTTCTAAGATGCTACAGAATGGCTCACAAAGGACAATCTATTGCTTGTTGTAGGATTGGGCAATAAGAACAGCACGCATGTTTGGGTGAGGGGAAAAGGTGAGTGGACACATACTTTGCAGGAATTTACTTACATGCATGGACCATCTAAAATCTTAGCTACCCAACTCACCAAAATATGGATTGGCAACAGAGGGTCTGCTAACACAGGAAAGAGAAAGAAGCGGGCCAAATCTAGCCAGCCCATAAGCACATTAGATGACCCTGGCATTGCACTCCGAAGCTGGACATATTCAATAAGTATGAGAGAGTGCTCTGGCAACTACTGCTGACAATCCTGAAACTTTCAGGCTATCAGACTTTCCCAAGAAATACACCTCTGTCTTCTCTAGATAGCGCAGTTCCTAAGCTTCTACACTAAACTCTTTAATACAGACAGTGCCATAGCAATGAAGTTTGGTGCCCAGGGCAAAGCCTGCAGCAGCAGCCTATCCTTGCCTGTGCACAGATCCAGGGATCACATGCCCCGCCATTCTTGCCTGGGAGTGCATGCAGTGGCAGGAGCTGCCTTTCCCCCATCCCTATGCCCCCCACAAACAAGCCACTCATGGCCCCATCTCATGTCCCATCCTGGCCGGGCAGTACCTATTAGCACCCCTCTGCTTTGGTGCCCAGGGTGGTTGCTCTGCTCACCCCTGCCTTGCTACGGCACTGGCTACGGATGCCTCCACACACATGCAAGGCAGAGATTGACCCAAGCCACAAAGTTCTTCTAGCACTGCGGCATGTTTTTATCCACGCGTTTTAAGTTGGGCCTTGCAGTTAAATCAGTGCTGTTCAACTTGTAAATGGCTAGGGGCTGCATGGCACTTGGGCTGTACCAGTGGGGGCCACATGTCATGTGTGCTACAAGTACCCAGGGCTACATGATGGTTCCCCCATCCCTGTACTGGACTAGACCCACACATTGACTGCCTCTTGGGGCAGGGGCAGGAAGTGGAATCCAGAAAAGTGAAGGGAACCCCAGAGTCTCTGGCTGCTACTGTAGCTAGAGCTGGAGCAATGTGGGAAGCAGTTGCTGAGTGAAAGCCCAGGAGCCACAGATTAATCCTCATGAGCTGCCAGTTAAAGAGCCGCAAGTTAAATGACCAATATTGTGAATTCTAGCTATTTTGTTATGCATCTTGCTCTAGTTACTGTTTTCCTCACAGCTCCTGCTCTGAGCTCTATGCATTCACAAACATCTCAAGTTTCATTTAAACCCTTTCCTCCTCCTTTCTTCATTCACATGCTTGTGAAAGGCCTGCACATGCAAATTCAAAAGGTCAGTAACAACAAGAGCAAGATTCTTAAAAAAATAATACTAAAAAAAAAAAAAATCACCTCTCAGCAGCCCATGATTTTGCTGAACACTTGAGGTACAACATCAGGACCGACTGGGGTACTTAGATTCAGCCCTCAACTGAAGTTCCACTGAAGCCACGGAAGAAAGGGGCTACTATGAGCGCATAGGGGTAACAACCCAACTCTAAACAAGTTATAACCATTTTAAAACTCAACTGAAGAGTGAAATTGTCCCCACTTCAGAATTGTTTGTCCACCTCACTTACAAAATTAGGCTGCTGTGTGTACGTGTCTGCAAATGAAATACAAAACCAAATACTTAGCATCTGGGGCATGTGGTTCAATAACTCTTACCCAACAGTCAATAAAATGGAATGATTTTTTTATTTTTATTTTAAATCAAAGCACTCCGGCAATAAATAGAACTTTAGATGCATCGGATACAGGAATCAAGTCCTGACAAATCTTATTTGAGCACAAATTTAGCCATATGGGATTAAAAAGCACTTGCTCCATTTCATCTAATGTCACAATCTGTAGCTATGTAAAAACTTATTTGCTTCCTTTTTACAATATGAATATATTGTACACTAGTGCTTTATATTTCAGAACATCAAAGGGCTTTACAAAATGAGTTACATGTCAAATCTCCCAGGAAGAAGGTTACTTACTGTATTAACAAAATAAATAAATAAAAGATGGGGAAACTGAGACACTGCTCAATAGCTAAAGCCAAGCTGGAAATAGGTCCCTAGTCTCTGAACTCCCTGTCTTGTGCTTTGCCACAACACCATGCCTGTTCTCTGTATAATTCAATGCAGAGCTTTGCTTACTATTATTTGTTCAGGTGCCAGGGATGTGCAGGGCATTGTGCCAGGAGGCAATATGCACTATGGCACCAGTCTTTTGGCTTGGTCGCTAAATATCAGGAACTGGATATTCTGTTTCCAACTCTTCCATCGACTTGCAGTGTGACCTTGGGCAAGGTGCTTCCCCTCGCTGCACCTCTCCACTGATCTATTTAGAGACTCTCCGCTTCCTTCAAAGAGTTTAGAGTAGGGTTTGTGTAACACCTTACAAAATGGGGTCTTGGGATCTTCATGATCAGGATACAAAAGTAGTCACCACATAGATCACGATCACATAGGGAGATACCTGTTAAATACACATCTCATTGAAGTGGAACTTAGTGATAGAGGGCTGAGCAAACTTTGAAGAGCTGGAGAAGGCTGCACAATCTACAGGGCCAGGGAGTATGTTATAGTGGGACAGGGCACATGATGAAGGAAATACCCATAGGAGGAGAAGAAAAAGGGAGCATCAAAACAACAGATTTAGCAGACAGCTGGCCTGGTCCTGAGGGAGTAACTGGATGAAAATGGTACGGGGGGGACAGAGACAAGGACGGTTTTAAAGCAGATGATAAGGAGTCTAAATGGGGCACCTGCAGCAACCAAGGATCAACGAAAGAGTGACATTGCAGAAATGTAGAAGGGAATTATGACCTGAGCAGCAGTATGCTACCATCTTCCTGTGTTTTTGGTTATGGCCGTGTTGGTCTAAGGACATAGGCAGGCAAGGCTCTTTGGGTAGATGTGATGTATGTTGTTAGACCAACTGGGTAGTTGACAACTGCTGGGTTGGTTGGTGTAATAAAAGACATCACATCTACCCAAAGAACCTTGCCTGATTCTTTTCCTGTTGCACTTATCTGAGATAGCTCAAGTTGCAATTAAAATTAGCCTGTAAATCCCTAAGCCCTCTCCTGACACATGGGCCTTGTTTATTTGCTCTCATACACATGTTCTTACTTCCTATTGTGCATCTACATGCAGAATTGCAACTTCCTGTCCTCCATCCTCTGACTCCATTAACTCCACGCTGCACCCACTGAAGACAGACACCCACTGAAACAATCTAAACTTTCTGATCCAAAAAAATAATGGAAGACAGTAATAGGATCAAATAATCCATCCCATAGGAGTTAAGATTTCTTAGGAGAAATACGGCCTCTGCACAAAAAGACACCTTTCTGGGAAGCCATCTCTTACCATAGAGAAGAGAGCGCACAATTGGCTGTGCATCTCTCTCTCTCTCTCTCACACTCACACACACAAGCACACAACTGCAAACACACATACGCGCACGCACCACACAGATGAGTCTTCGGGGAATTGTATGAACTTTTGAACCAGAGATGCAGAGACAGAGCCTAGCCTGTTCCCACTTTAATAAACAATTTTTTTTTCTTCAATTAATTAAGGTTTGGAAAGAAAAAAATTGCAGAAGAGAAGTAATTTAGCATGCAGCACATACTTTACAGATGGATCCTACCTTTGGATGCTTATTAAATCTATGCATGATTGCGCTGGAGAAAATTAATCGCATTGTTTTTCACTATTCAGAAGGGTTTGCAAACAGCAAAGAAAATGATGCAAGGCTGTTTCCCCTCCCCCCCCACAATAGTAACAATAAGGGCAGAAACCTAATTCAAATTACATCCACAACTGAAGAGCATCAGAGTAGACATATTTTAAATTTAAAATTTTCTCTCTCCTACTGGGGGAAAGTCAAGGCTTGTCATACCAGCCTAATGGAATGTTGGTGTTTATTTTCAAAACTTAGATTTTTTTTTGACTCTGTGGCCTCTGAACTATTCAATTAGAGAGTGAGGGGTTTTATTCAGATCCTGCTGGGAAGAAAGAGCTGTATGACCAGTTGGGGGTATACGCTAGAGTAAATCTACTGTAGCCCAGCTTGCTGAGCATAACCCGAACCCTCTGGTCCTTTGATAATGGAATTTCTTGTTGAAAATATGCAAGCGTATTAAAAGAAATACCTGGAGAGCTGATGAACATTTGCATGCCGTCAGCTTTAATAAAAGATTGGCAGCTTCCAGAAAAGTCAAGCCAATCCCCAACCCCCTTCCTCCTATGTCTCCAGTCCTGGAAGGGGTACATGAACTGTAACCTCACGCAGACTGCCCTGAAAATGACCTCATGCTGAACTTGAAAGGACCACTCTCTTTCTAAAGGAGCCAAGAAGAATCATTTTGTTTTCGAAAACTTGCTCACTTCCAGGTTCTTTCAAAAACAGATCCTCACAACCCAACTTTACGCAGTTGGGGTTTATGATGGGAATCGCTCTCTGTCAAGGACTCAATGAAGGCAACCCCATCTCATTTTATTAGAAACATCAAAACAGACTTGAACCTGGGTGCCAAGAGATTTAAAAAAAAAAAAAAAATCACAGCTTCATTCTTTCTCTAACTCCTCCTCTGACCTCCAGAGCAGAACTGCACAGAAATCCACACCCTGGTGTCCCCATGATCCTGAATTGACAGGTTTTACAAACAGTCCCACATTGAAATGTGGTGAGATAGAAGATCTGGGAGACAGAAATCTCAAGAAATACAACATGAAGGAATTTGGTAGAAGAAAAACAAATGAGAATGAAAAGTCTGCATGAATAACTTTGCCCAATCAAGTGCCAATTTTTCAAGGAAGCAGGAACTGAGCTGGCAATACACCCCAATTCTATGTTGTTCTCTTTTCTAACAAATGAGTAAAAACTGCACTATTCCACCATCACAGGCTAAATGGGACAGAACCTGTACCTGGGACTGGACCCCGAAAAAGAAAACTTGGAATAGCAAAAGAAGTGAGGCTGGAGGTTCAGCGTGGGATATTCTTCCCTGTGGAGTTGTTCCTGAACCAAAACCTCCAAAATGGTGCTTGAGCACATGTGGAAGTGCCATCTTTCAAGTAAAACCAAAACCCTGTGCCCTCTACTTCCCCTACATCCCATGGCCATCAATAATCTTTCAGATGATTTTATACTAGCAAAAGTGTAAGTCTGGCCCAATACTGACTAGGGTATTTGGGGGTTTTTTGGCTTAAGATTCCATGAGGCTTTATATCAACCAGCTCCAATTCCCTCCCTGCTTGCAGTTATAAAAATGTTCCTTAACCTGCCCTCATTGGCATTGCTCCAATGAGTATGGAGATGACATACAGCACATTGCTGCAAGTTCTCGCTAAATGTTGCATTCCACAGTGCTTGTGCCTGAAAAGAGTCTACCAATACTAACTGTACCCTTCTTTGAGATGTGTATGTCTATATGGTATTATAAAGACTTTGCATAACACTGAAGGCAGGTTACACTTCTAGCAACTTGAGAGTGTCAAAAGCCCTGTGTTCCAACTCAGGGCTGTCTAACTTCTAAATGGCTGGGTACAAGTCTTCCCACCACCAGCCCATATTGGCCCCTGATGAACCACATGAGCTCCCCATGTGTCCTGTGGCTCCAATGCACAGATGAGCCATATCATGCAATCTCCCTGTATATGCAGATGTGATGTGTGGTGCAGTCCTGTTGTGTGGTACCCCTCCTGTGTGGCAAGGGACTCCTGCTGCACCTCACCAGCCACATAGGATCCCCAGGGCCCACTGAGCCCTCTGATCCCCAGGGGCTGCATTGGTCTGCCCCACCCCCATTGAGGGGGGCAGGTAACAGAAGCTGAAAGAGCGAGGGGGAGCCTGGTTAATCTAGCAGAAGCAACAAGGGAGCAAAAGGAGGGAGCAGTGCCCAGACCAGGAGCCCCAAGGCTGCAGTTTAACCACTGAGAGGCTACATGTGACCTATAGGCAGCCAGCTAGACAGCCCTGTTCTAATTCAACTCTGACATCCATCAGTGGCACTATATTTGACTTAATCCATCATTTTCTGATCTGTAAAGTAGGAATAATCTTTCCCTATACTACACTAAAGACATGCTATCATCTGGAACATATACTGTAGGATACAATACTGAGTTTTGGGTACTTGAAATCTTGGCACCCGTCAAAAAGAAAAATGTGCTTGTTTTATTAAACTGGAGCTGGAACAGGCCTTTATTATGGGTGCTCCTGCATGCTGATCTTTAATTTTTTTTTTAGATTAAAGAAAACAAAAATAGAAAGACTAAGAGGTATTTTTTAAAGTTGCAATTTTATTCCAACATTCCAATGTCTTGCCTTCAAAAGCTTGTCTATCTCAACCAGGCAGCTGGTCCAATAAAAGAAGTAACCACAAAAAATCCTTGCCTCTCTACAATTTCTAACTAATATAAGGCATAAGCCTGCAACAAAAACCACAGAGGCAGTGATCTGCCCATACAAAACTGCCTGCATAAATAAGGTCTTAGTCATCACGCAATAAACCATAATTCATTTGCCATGAACTAGTTAAAATGCTGTAAAAGTTGTTCTATAGTTGCAACTCTAACTATGCTATTAAAAATAAGAACAACATATATGGGATATTTTTTATCACGTTTAAGTCACAATGGTAAAATACAACTAAGAATCTATGGCATGTTCTGTTGTTATGAAATATGACTTACTTTTGATTAGACGAAGGGGGAATTAAATTAAAGAAAGAAATACATCTTTGATAAAGTTATCTGCAGCTTTACAGGTAAAGCAATATGCACATGTATGAAGCAATATGAATAAGTAATATTGGACAGGTAGTCTAATGGTTTATTTATTTGGCAGCTTCCGTCCAGATTCTCAAAAACTGACATTCATGGAACTACTTAAGTTCATTGTAGATTCTAATGGACATTATACACAATACTGGCTTCCTAAAGAAGCATCACACATACCAGCAGTGTCACAGTGAACATCTTTGTTTCAAAATGTTCACATATGTCTCATTTTTCCACATCTCTAACACTGGAGCTAATTTTAATTAAAATGGTGCTTAGATTCAGGGCCTGTATTTTTGACCATGTGCTACCCCATCGCAAGTTGCTCCATCCACTATTCGGTGAGCTACATGAAGCCGACTGGTGACCTCAGTTTAGTTCCTTGTGGGTAGGCTCAAATAGTAACATATGTCACTATTGCCATCCTTGAAATCAGATGCTGAAGTAGTGTAGTGCTTGTTAATTTGGTATAGATGCCAGAATACTTTCTCTACCCTTGGAGGTATCCCATCTCAGGTTTGAGCCTCAGTGGAATGAAGATGAGAAATCTAGTCCCATATGATATACAACTACTATTTCAAGTGTTCTTGATTTGATACCTTTACAAAATGAAACCTTTTAAAATGTAGATGTCCATCTCACCTTTGTGTTTGCTCTTCCATCTTTTCTATGGCTTACACAACACTAGTTGCTATGTTTTGCCTGTGTATATCAATTAATCATTTTTCACACAACTGGATATAATAAAGGATCTCCCTCTCTCCCTCACTTCAGTAGTACTATTTTCCCCTTCCCCCCAACTTTATACGCAAGTTGTGGGATCAGGTAAGTTGTGGGATCTGTCCAGGGTCAAATTCAAAATCTGATCAAACTAGAAATAGCACACAGGTCCCCTCAACTCCCATATCAATACATCTACCTCTTGAATACATATCCTCCATGCCAAGGTGCACAATTATTTGCAGACCACATTCACTGATTATAATTCTCTTCCCAGCGAGGTGTACAACTGAGCCTTATCGTAGGGTTCTGAGGATACCACACAGGCCAGCAAAACAACATTCTTGTGAATAGCTGTCCTGAATTGATCATGCTTCCTGGATGAGG
Organism: Crocodylus siamensis; assembly: GCF_052110815.1. Taxonomy (NCBI): domain Eukaryota; kingdom Metazoa; phylum Chordata; order Crocodylia; family Crocodylidae; genus Crocodylus; species Crocodylus siamensis. The sequence continues at coordinate 161,488,136 of NC_143398.1, forward strand.
ATAACACCACCCAAAAGGAGTTTCCTTTTATACCTCCAAAAATAATGTTTATGTTGCCATGAGTAATAGACAGAATGAATATTTTGAAGCTTGCAGCAACAACTCAGGTCCCTAAGGCCATAGAGTTCAGGAAAATTAATTTAAGCATGATCTTAAGTGATGTCCTGATTTGTTCCTGTATTGGGAGTTAAAGGAAGAGAGATTTTCCTCTTTTGAAAGAAAGGGCTGCTTAGCATGAACTATGTTTTTAGCTTAAAATGTGACTCAGGAACTTATTTTCTATTCAAAGATATGGAGAATCACCATATATTTAAGGAGGGTAATATTTTAAAAGAAATACCATCCAGGAAAGACGTCCTCTGTTTTGTTTTTTAGCAACATCAAGTCAACAAAATTCCACATCCAGTTTCAGATTATAACAGTCAGCTCTAGTTGTTCCAGCCTGGTAGCAAGAGATGCATAAAAAGTATGATATTTTCAGAATTAAGAATACAAAGTGCAACAGAAAACCCCTGCCCTGCTACTAAACATTTCATCTGTCTTGCACAGTATATCCCTATACACCATAAAGATTGGACATGCCTACATGTTCTCCACTCTTTATTTGTATGGCCATAAGACTCATAAGCCTCAAACCAAATATATACATATATAATGAGACAAGCCTTGTCTTGAACAATTTACAATCTAGAGACAAAACAGATAAAGGGGGGTGGGGAGAGAAGGACTGGTAAAGACAGGAAGTGACTTGTCCAAGGTTACCCAACAGGTCACTGGAAAAAAAAAAACCATGAATAGAACCCAGACTCGGCAAGTTCTGGAATGGGCCGGATTCACAGGCCTCCCTGCCCCCCAGCATGCTGATCGAAGGCATTAAATACATATGTGATGCAATCTGTAAGCATACAGGAGCAAATTCTGGTCTACATTTTATTCTGAAAAAAATCCTCTGACCAGGATAAAATTGCATAAATTACATGCCTGTATATGATTAACTTACACATATGCCCACTCGTATTAACTATAATACTACTGTATGGTTATATGAGTTGTTACTGTTGTCCTTTATGAATTTTCTGTGCTCAAGCATCAAAGCTCTTATTTGAAAAGAAACCTACAGTTCCTGGCCCTTACTGCTCTTCGAAGGTTAGGTGAACTCCAGATAATACAGCCCCATTTGCCAGAGCCTGCAGGCAGCCTATAGCAATAGTTCAAGAGGTACAAATGCTGCATAAAGACTAGAAATAGGATATTTTAAATTAATATTTTAACCTATTTTACTGTTTTTTTCCTTTTGGCTGAAACATCAAGCTCATGCACATCATCATTAATGGATGCAGGAGCAGATAGTTGCTATCAAGTTCCTGAGGTCAGGGATAAAGAATACAACTCCCCCCTTCCCAAATTTAGTCACATCCCATGACTGTTCAAGAGGGGAAAAGGAAAGAGGAAATGTATTCTTCAGTGAGGACCAAAACCCTCAACTCAAACAACTTCTAGTTTCCCCAACATGTCACTGCTTCCTCCGAGGTGCCAATAGTTCCAACCCTTTTCCCTCTCAGCCTTCAGACCCACCAACTTCCCCAGTAAGGCTCTGGTGATGCAACTTTTGGGTAAGTTTCAAAAAGTGCTCAATGCTGGAGGGAATGGGATAATTTAATTTACTATCAAAGCAATAAAACAAGGGGTACCATACCAATGGGACAGCACTGGACAGGAGGCAGCAATATAATTCTGGGGAGTTTTATTGATTAAGTTGAGTCTACCCTACTGCATAGCACACTGGACTTTGCATATCAATATTTGCAAAGTATTCTTCATCTCACGCTCTGAGAGAACATGGCAGCAAGCTTTATCACTATTTACAGAGCTGCAGTCACAATGTTGAATAAGTAGGCCCAAAACCACGAAGCCAACAAATATGCCCACTTACACACATGCAGGGAGGCTGCTCCAATGTGCTGTAAATCCAGCGTGTTGGAGCAGACTCAATTAATCGTGTCTGCTGGAGCACGGAAATTAACACACTTCAACAGCCTCTAGCATCACGTGCATCAGTGTCCCCATGCCGAAACCTGGTGACAGGTGCTTTGAACTAAAGCTCGTTCAATGAGCTTTAGTTCAAAGCACCCTGCTGCTGTTTTTTCAGCATGGGGGCACCGATACAGATATTACTTGGATGCTTTTAATTAGCATGGCTCACTAATTAAAGCCCCTGCCTCCCCCCCCAGAGTACGTCTATAAACGCCCTTTGAGATTAGAGTATAGAGACAGGGAGTTGAGACCTGCCTCCTCATGCTAGCCACAGCATTTGTATTTATACAGAGCTACCCATGCACAGACTAAGTATACTCAATAAACCTGTGCGAAGCAGCTAGTATTTGCTTCGGATTCGGCTGATTTGGGGGACAGCAATTTGAGTCGGCGATTCGAATCACTGTCCTGATTTGATTTGGCTGAATCTGATTCAGAGATTCGGCAGCAGCCGAATCTCCACATCAGCCAGGCCAGGACCATCCCCCGCCCTTCTCCCAGCCCAGCAATGGCCGCCCCGCCTGCTCTAGCTCCCAGCACTTGGGGGGGGAAAAAAAGCCCCAGCTCAGCAGATGCTGCTGGGCAGGGGGGATCCCTACTGCCCCACACCATGTGGGGGGCTCTGCAGGACTCCCGAAGCCCTGAGGCTGCACCAGAAGCAGCAAGTCCGGGGGCTTTTCTCCATTTTTTTTTTTTTCCTTAAAGGGCCAGAGTCTCAGCAGGGGGGGGTGTCGCTGTGGGGGCACCAGGGGAACGGGGTTGAGGGGGCACATGCAGAGCCCGCCCTGTAGCGGGGGGCAGTGGAGATCACCCCCCACCTGGCAGCACCTGGTGAGCACCAGTGTTTTTTTTTAAAGTACCAAGCTGGGGCAGGTGGGGGCATCCATGGGGGGCTAGGAGAGTGGGCAAGGGTTGGGGGGTGGACTGGCAAGGGTCCCCCCCCAAGATCTCCTCCCCCAGCCTCCCCCTAGTTCTTACCAGCTCAGAGTGGCTGCAGCTGCCTGCTGCAGCCACCAGGGACTGCCCGAATCAAAGCTCTCCAAACCTTTGCCAAAGATTTGGAGAGCTTTGAATCAATTCGGACCTTTAAATTGGTCCCCTGATTCGATTCGGATTCAGAGATTCAACCACCAAATCGGGCCAAATTTCCTCCAAAAAAAATCCCCACCCAAGGCTTTGCACAGCCCTAATATTCAGCCAATGTGACAGCTTTTGTAATATACATGGATACTTCTATATACAAATTCTATATTTATACTACAGCATATCTTCCACACAGGTCCTATCTGCTGTTTTTCCCATCTATCAGTCTCAAAACCTTCTTACAAAATATACCAAATACCCTTCTCTCCAGATGACAAACGAGGAAACCAAGGTACCAGGAGCGGGATGCAACACACCCAAGGTCACACAGCAAGTCAGTGGCACAACCAGGAACTGGCCCCATGTCCTGCCTCCCTGGCTAACTTCCTGTTCACTGAACTCTGAAACGACTCTGAAGATGCATGTTTGTCATTTCTACCAACTCCCCCAGGCATTTTTTGTTTAACCTTCTTATGAGCCACTGACAAGTAAAAGATTTTCACCAGAGGGCTGGATGAGAGGGGAAACAAACAATTTTTTTTTCTTTTTTTATATCGTTGCAGTAATGTACAAAGATTAACTGACTGGGCTGTTAGTGAATATGCCAATTTGTTTTAGATTTTTTTTAAAGGGATGTGGCAGAAGGGAGAGAAAGAAGAGGTATGGACTATACTTTATGGTTGCCATGGATGCAAGGTCAGCCTTCCAGACTTGGCTCTACCAGCAGAGTTCAGACGGGTCAGCGTGTGACCGGCTCAAACCCTGAGGTTAAAAGTTCAAGCAGCGATGGAAAAACCAATATGTCCATGCAGAGTATGCTGTACAATTTATTTCAATTTACATCAAGCCATGCATATAAAATTCAGATAAATTCCATTCAGATCTGATGTTGCCTGACACACAATGTATGCAAACAGATGTCTTTGGGGCACTCTCTCAGCTTTAGGGGAAAAATACTAAATTTAAAAATATGGTCTCAGAAATTCTCTTTATTATATTACAGAAAGTAGATACAATTTTAGCAGGGGGGTGTTGTTTTTTTTTTTTTAAAGGGTTGGATCTTCTGCTCTATTTTTTTTAATCCTTTGAAATTTTCCTGGCTTCCCCAGTCCACTTTTTTGTCATATTAAGAAAGATAATGAGCATTTCATAGAACCATTTACAGCTGTGGTCCCAGATACCATGGCAGTTGTGGTCTCCATTCATATCCAGTGCTACTTTCTGTGGATTTCTCATGACAGATTATTTTGATTTATACTTGGATCCAACCACCTTTTCTCTCCTCTCCTTGATACCCACCTTCAAACCAAAAATACCTTCTACTAGATGCTGCAACTAAGAATGGCCACAAGATGGCTCCCTGCACCCCTTCTCCTGCCCAAATAGTGCATGCATCTGCCTTCCCTAAGTACTATGGGACAATAACTATTCAGGGTCTGACTATGATCCATAAACATAGTGTATTTTCATTGTGAACTAAATGGACCAGAGCATATCCACTGGTGCAATAAGCTGTAATGCAATACAGGACAGAAAGAACAGAAACCTCAGTTCTTCTTACTATTCTCTCTCTCTTTCTCCATAAGTTATCTCCCTGCACAGGAAAACAAAATCTACATTTGCTGTTTCTGTTTAATGAGTAGTAGTAATAATAATAAAAAAGATAATAATAATAACAATAATAATACTTTAAAACAGACCCAAATGCTCAATGCAGAGCCTAGGTGCACAAATAAAGGAAGGTTTCCAGTAGAAACGCACAGATTAGGAATTGAGTAGTAACATACTGGCTTACCTGGGAGCCAGAGTCAAAGGACGTCTTAAGTCAATGAAAAGACTCCCATTAATTTCAATGGTTTTTGGATCAAGCTCCTTGGACACCTTAAGATTGTAAGATTAACCTCAACACCACCCACAGGGTTCAATCCCACATCCCTCTTTCAAATCAGCTGGAGCTTTGCCTGAGTGAGGACCTACAGGATTAGGCAGAAAAAAAATAAAAAATGAGCATTTTAGAGACGCGCTGTAGCCTTTTAAGGGAAAATAGCCAGATTGTTTCTTATTAAACAAGTTACAGAAACAGTCACATTTAGAGGGTTACTTGAATAATCTAAAATAATGAGAAGCTGCAGTACTTTGGACCATTACTGCAATTATTTCCAAAAGGGTATTTGGTCAGAGTAAGTGCATATTACGTTTTTTGCATCAAGCAGCATTTCCCAGCTTTCTACAGTTATCATTCCCATTTTAAAATTAAATATATTTGAAAGTGCAAGCAGCAACTTTTAGTTTGGAAAACCACAAAAATATTAATTTCCAGGTTTATTCTGATAGATAACATTAGCAGAAGCATCTTATTTTGTTTAAAAAAAGCAGTTGGAAACCTTAAAATATAGGCTACTAGCTTTCAGAGTCCCTCATTACTGTGTACAAGCTAACAATAAATTTATGTCAATTTTTCCCTTTGTCCCTAAAAATCACTGTTACAAATTCTTCAGACAGTCACAGGAACCTCAACAAACCTCTGGTTAGTTTCTCATTGAAGTCAGAAGATGCCAATTTCATAAGCTCAAAACACAAATCTCATTCCTTCTGCACCCACCAAGGTTTCCCCAGAAAAACAAAATCTGAAGGATGCAAATAATGGGCCAAATCTTGACGTCCTTATTCAATTTTATGTAGCAATTATTCTGACTTTGACAAGAGTTTTGCTCGTGACCTGAAGTCTACAGGAGTAATGCCTAAGTAATGGCTTAATAAGGACCTTGGTGTATTAAGGTAAGAATATTAGGTCAAAAGCTACTCATCCATCCTGGAGCACAAGTGTATGTTTGTGTTACAAATGTATGTATGAAGCCTTCTGCTTGGTCAAAGCAGTTCCTTATTCTAGGATATGGAATTAATGACCTATCCAGTTTTCAATGACTACAACAAGGGGATAAAACTTACTTTAAAAGCCCTCAGTTTCTCGTTATGTACAAGTACCTTATTGTCATCATTACCCATTATGACAAATCCACTTATGGACAAATATCAACCCAAATTCTGGTAATTCATTTTTTATAGAATCTGGGCAGCAGAGGCTCAACTGTCCAAACATATAAGTGCTCTGTTCCTTTTGTAGAGGGAATAACATAGCTAAAAACAAGGCAGGGAGATTTTAAGGCATTCTGTAAAGGTTTAACTATTAAGTCTCAGTCCCTGGTTCTGCAAAATGGACATTTCCCCCCCCTGAAAAAAGAGCATTTTTTCCTCAAGACATGGTGGTTGCTGGAAGCAAACTTCCAAGAATAAAATTTACTGCGGCAAGAAGCTTTTACTGTATTTGTAGTGACTGTTTCTTTTATATCAGTTCCAGACTTCAGCTAGCAGTATCCCTTGATGAACAGATGTCCTGGGGAAGTATAACCATTCATTCTAACAACAGTTTGGGGGGTCGCTCCCATAGGACTCCCTGGCCAAGAGGGCTATGCTTGGCGTGAGAAATCTACTTTTATGATGAGCTGAAGAGTAAAATAAAATGGAGCATTGCTGCGAGCGAAAGATGTTAATTTGCTACACTACTGTATGTGGGGAGGAGGGGGAAAAATCCAGTTACAGAATCACCAGTGTTTAGAACCTGCTTCTAGTTCTTCATCAGCATGAAAAATTACAACTGTAACCAGATTTTTCTCTGTCACCAGCGTAAATGTGCGATTACAGCTGTTCATATTTTCACTCTAATGAAGGGTTGCACATTTAAATGGTAAGATTTATTATATATTGTATACTGCTATGTACATGCAAAACTGTTAATTGACGCCTAAAATGCCACTTGTTTATTCTGACATCAATTATCATTTTTCTCAATTTTTAAATTAAAAAAACCCCCAAAAAAACAATGTTCCAGTGCTGACAGGTTTCAGCTCCTTCCAATGAAGAATAAACAAGCAAACTCAAACCCTGAAAGGAAAGGAGAAAAATGCAGCAATTTAGACTGAGGAAAAAAAATAGTTTGTTAAAAAAAGAAAAGAAAATGGACGACAAAACCGCAAATGAGGTTAGTACCCTTATCCTGGTGAAAACAAGCGTGTCAGTTGCCTAAGTTTGTTTGATTTTGCAGAGAACTGGTACGAAGCTGGGTTCATAAACAGGTGAAATGATGGAGTTTATTGCAACGAACATCAACACTGAAACTAAATAACTGTGTTGCCATCTCGGTCCCGCTGAAAGACGGATGGTAAACTTGACCTGCCGCTGGTACTATCCGATTGTCATTTTTTATTCCCCTTCACCGCCCCCCCAGGCTGAGCCGCGCTGTGTAAATGTATGTGCGTGGTCAGGTCAGGCCCCGGGATCGGGTGAAACTCCGTTCACATTTGCATACAGGCGGAGTTTCACAATGAAGGCCCATCTGTTCCCGTCAGAGAGTACAAATCGAGTGTCACCCAACTCACTGCAAACGACAGCAGCATGGTCATTAGATGGAGGAACACTTAGCTCAGGTTACGGATATGGAACTGCTGATTTGGGTTTAAATACCTGATAACTGAAGACTTTTTATTACATGCGAACAAAGAATGAACCTTGAACTGATCACAGGAGTCTTCCCCCCAGTCCCCATACACACACAACTCATACACACTCCACACCGACACCCTCCCTTCCCCACCCCCCACAACCTCTATCCATTGCCAACAACAAAGCTACTGTATTTTCCACTGTCCAAAAATTAAAACACGGTCGAAATATCATAATGGTTTAAGAAAATTATATTAGAAAAGGTAGGAGGGATGTAGGAAAGAGAGAAAGAGAGAGAGAGAGAGAGAGAGAGAGAGAGAAGAGGGATGGTTGTAGACAGAAGATGAACTCTGAACTCTGAAACAATATTAATGACCTTGGAGGGCACGCAATGTTGTTCCTTGAACTTCTACTAAATTTCACCAGTGTGCAAATTTTTGTTGCTATAGTTCAAGCAAGGTGAGAATCTACCCTCCTCACCCCTCCAGCCGTTTGGGTGAAGAACCGCAATCATTCCTCCATGAATCCGAACTCTATTCAGTAGTCTATTGACAGGACTGTTTATACTAAAAAAGAAATCGATCAGGACCCATGTCACAGACTGCTCCTCAACCTAAAAAAAGTCTAATATATATATTATAGCTGACAGAAACACAAGCCGTACACAACAAGAACAGCTCCACACACAACAAACACCACTATAGCTGTAATGGTGCAGTCCAAGTTCACAGTGAAATGCAATGTTACACTTGAATACCAGGTTGTTCCACCCTCTATCCTACCCGGATTTTTATTATTATTATTATTAAATAAAATGTCCTTTCTTTCCTCTGCTCAGTGGGATTAGACATTTCTATATAAGAATCTTTCCTGGGTAAACTGCTTTGGTATTCCCCCCACTTCAAAAAGGGCTCCAGGGGTGATGTTAAATGCATAATAAATACATACTAATATTTTGCCCTAATGCTGAACTTCTCATCCAAGGATTGGCCCATTACAGACACTGAATTAAAGCTCCAACACCCCCCCAGGGAGGAAGGGAAGTATCATCATCATTTTACGGGGGGAAGGAGACAAAACTCCGACAGAGAAAGGTTAAGGCCCAATTTTTATAATGAAAAGCGTCTAATTTGGGGACATTCAATTTTAGATGGATAAAGGCATGACTTTCAAGTGCTAAGTACCTGTAGCCCCAGCTGAAGGTGATAGGAATTGCAGAAGCACAAGCCCTCCAGAAAAAGAGATCAGGTGCTCAAAATGAGATGCTGAAATTCACAGGTCATTTTTGATAATCCATTTCCAAGCTCACAATGTGGGCTAGTGCAACAGCCAAGAACTGAAGCTAGAACACCTGACTTTTAACTTTGTGCCTTTAACCAGTAGGCAAGCCTTACTTTATGCCTAAAGCTTGAGAAATTCATTTATAAAATAAATAAATAGGCTACATGGTCTTATTTCTCTAATCCGATGACTACCAGAGTGCCTCACAGTCAGTACGTAGGAGACTCCTTTCCTAAAACTTGTCAAACCAAACACTCAATAACCCAAATGGAAGTTATAAATACATCAAGAGGAGAAAAGTCTTTGTATCAGAAGTCTGAATGTGAGTATGTTGTTGTTGGACTTCAATCTAGTTTATGGGAAACAAACTCCAGCAAAAAAAAAAAAAAAGCCACACAATGAATGCAAGTTCCTACTGTATCATCCTGATCCTCACATATCCCTACAGACTTTACTGAAAAGTTCCTTTAACCAAAGTCTGCACTTGCATATTATATGCAAGCCCTTTGTAGAGAAGCCACATATTTTCATTCAATGTGGCTGAATACCCTGGCATGTTCAGAAGGAAACAATAAACCAACAAGCAAAAACATTGATTATACAAGGTTCTCCCTTCTGTCTATTCCAAGAGGGAGAAGAGAGAGGCATTTAGGGGTTATCGCTGCTTTAATTCAAGTTTTCCTACAGGGATATGATCCCATTCCCCTCCCCAAAAAAGATAAAACAAATGTCTGCTAGAAATATTGGCTGCTTGGATTATTGTTATTATTTTTTGTTAGGAGTGAACAGGAACTGAACCTTGAACTTCATTTACCCTTTGAACTTGTTACCTTTAAACAAGATTCCCCATGCTTTCCTTCTTCAAACAAATTTCATCACAATTACAGTCCCTTCCACTTCACTTAAAGATATATAATCATTGATTTGACCTAATTACCTGGTATGGGCCTTTCTCTACAAGGTGAAAGCCATATTGGTGTGAACAGAAGCTGACCCCTGCATTCTTGATATCCCAATTTTATTCTAATTATTGTAAAGCAGGTTTTCCATCTTACTCCGTTCCAGCACCCCCCCCATCACCCTTCCCCTCCCCCGTTGTTATTTTGTTCCCTTCATACTCAATGATGCCCTTTGGGTTAGGAGCTCCCAGGCGACAGGCTTCTAAATGCATCTTGCATTGAAAGCATCAGGTTTTTAGCTACAGAATTCAAAAGGGTGTCTGTTTTCTTCACATTCCTGCAGCACTGACAAAATCCTATAATCAAACTGTTAGTTTTCAACAGAGGTGCCAGAACAGTCCTGTTCTACAAAGGAGACCTTCTTTCTGGAAAAGGAAAGGGCCTTCTTAGGAGGACACTTGCATTGTTTATGCACTGCCTGACTTACATACACAGGAACTAGCCTCTACAGAGGCAAATGAAAGATTGCATTACTCTGTCACCTTCCATCACAGAGTCCTAGTTCAGTTTACCACGATAGTTCAGTTTACAATGATTAAGAATATTCATGCAGAACTGATAGAGAAATATCACTGCTATTTGCAGATAGGGAAAGTTTAACAATAATTAGCACCAAGCTTCTCTAATATGGATTGCTTAAACTGTGGCAACTACACCCAAATTTTAGACACAGAAAATAAGTGACACTGATTTTCAAAAGTTTCCAGGTAGGTCCAACTTCTTTCATATCAGTGCTGCAGATGTTTGAAAATAAGACCACTTGGGCATGTAAAATTTGCTTTAACATTCTGGAACCCAAGGTCACACAAGTATAGCGAACTGAAGATCTTTTTGCTCCTGGTTCTGTAGCTGATCCACAAAGCAACTGTCTTTCCAAAGGGAAATGGAAAGAAACAGTGAGACTTGATAGACAGAGAGCACTGAACATGAAATCAGGAGATCTGGATTCTATTTCTGACACTACCATTGACCTACAAAGTGACCTTGGACCAAGCACTTCATACCTCTGTCCTTCATCTGTTTAGACTTCAACCTTTTCAGGACAGGGGAACCTCCCCCAACACCCCACTTTTTTTCCACACCCCAATCTCTTCAAGGGCTGGCAAAAATTAATTAGTTAAATTCATCCTGCTACAAAAAGAAAAATAATTAATCTTTGGGAGGGCCTGGGCAGGATTAAAACTCACAAAGAAACTAAACAGCTATGGCCAAACTTTTTTATAGGAATCTCTTCCCACTTTTACTTGCAATTATTTTTTTTTAAAAAGCACTAAATTTAAATGAGATGTGGTAACTCTACCAATGGCAAAAGCATTTGCAGATGCAGTGGGTAGCCTGAAGAGCTGGAAGAAATGTTAATATTCAGAAGCACGGGAAACCTTCCAAAATATACTTTTTAAAGAAAATATCCCATTAGGGTTTTTTCTTCCCATATCTTTAAAATAAAGTTGCAAATCCCAATACCTAGTAATATAAAGAGGAGCAGCAACTGAGACTCAGGGTCATTTAGAAATGTCACCTTCCTAACCTTCTCATTTGTCTTGGGCAATTGAAAAATAATTAGCAATTGCAGAAAGGTTCGATACCAAAGAGTAAACAAAGGAGACAGGGAGGCTCATCTTTCCACAGTCATGGCCCATGCCCTGGGGCACAGCGTTCTCTCAGTCACAAGGTGAGAGCCATGTCCATGAAAAATTAGTATAGGGCTGGGGAAAGGAAGAAAGGGAAGAGCAGGTGTGTAAGGTCAACCGAGGCAGCTCTTTTTGCTCAAGTCCTTTCTGCCCTCTCTAATTTAAATGTCATAACAAAGAGGAAGTCCTGAATTGAAGAAGCAGCACCAAGTCATGCAGATAGGTGGTGTATGTGCCTCAGTTTTGTGTCATAGAGGTAAGCATCCATTTGTTACAGTCCCTTGGTGAGAAAGGCCATGCTCACATGCCCTGGAGCTCCACTGTAATAAATAGGCACTGAAGATTAAAGGAGCAAACCCCACCACCTGCCCCAAGCTTGAACCCATGGATTTAGTGTGGAAGGGGACAATTAGGGATGGGAGCTTTGTATGCTACAGGACTGGAGCCATTTTATGATTGCTCCGGCCTCGGAAGTAGTGCTTGCCTTCTTTCTCAGAAGGCCCAGCTATCCATTGATCTGGCATATTCAGGGTTGAACTGCAAAGTGAAGGGAAAAAAAGAAGCCATTCTCTTCCAATCTCAGCATACAAGTCAAGCCCTGCCCAACTAAGAGCCAAAAAACAATAGGCAAGGAAAGTCTTCCTAACATAGCTGGCTGTCTTCTGATCTTTGGGTCCTTATATTACCAACGAGTTTAAATGTCAAATGAATAAAAGCAAACAGAATACCCAGATTTCAGGGCAGGAAAAAGCAAGAGAATTAGGAACTGGTTCCATTTCATTTTTTAAAGGATTTTTTTTTTTTTAATAGAAGGAAACATAGGGGTTTTTTAAAAAAATTTTCACACAGTTTAATATTGACAAGTGTTGATAGTCCTTCGTTGAAAAGTTTTAGTTTTCCAATAATTTTTTCAGCTGTAGAAGAAAAATACAACTGACACCGTTTCCTTTTGATGCAAAGAATAAATAAATTTAAAAAATAAATAAAATCCCCTCATTTAAGTAATTTAAAAAAAAGAAATTGGGGGAGAAATCTCAGGAAAAATGGAAGCATTTATTAGTTTATTAGAGAATGGAGAATGAAGGCAGAAGAGGGTGGCACCCCAGCCTTATTCAGAAAGGCAGAAGCTTTCACAGGTGACATCCCACTTTGTGTCAGATGCTATGCTGCCTCTCATCTCCAGCAGCGATTCTCAACTGGGGTCCTATGGCACCTGTCCTGGAATGCCTTGAGATCCTTTCAAGGGTGCCATACAATGGTAGCACTGTTAGGTGGACAAATATGATTGACTAGATAAACCTAGAGATTTCAAATAGGAATCCTAAGGGTTAGAAAACATTCTGACTTGTTGTGATCTTTCTTAATTCTTTGCAACAGATAAATTGCTCTGTTGTTTTTCTGTATTCATAAAAAAAAAAAGAACTAGGAGCTGGCATTTTCTGAGGGGTGCCTCGAGCCCCCAAAAGTTGAAAACCACTGATCTACAGAATGGAAACAAATATTGGACCAACCAACAAGTAGTCTGAATTTTTACTTATTGGGAACTTCAGCCAATCAGACAGATCTCTGTCAAGTGAAAAATGCAGCTACCCAGGGACAATCAAGAAAACTTTTCGCCCACCTGAAAGACAACATTATGTTCCAGGAAGCAAACAAGTCATGCCGTGCTCCTTTATCCACTACAGTGAGTCAATAGAAAATGTGATAGTTATCAGGTCAGTGATCACAGAACCGTTTACATTTAGCACACTTAATGAAGGGCTCCCTACATTGTACCCTGCACAAGTGTATCAACCAAAGCATATTTTAGGATATCCAGTAATCTAGAGCAGTAGTCTCCAAAGTCGGGGGTGAGCAAGACAATCCATTGGGGTGCAGGAAGAAAATATTAGAAAGTCTATTTATATTTATATAAATATACATATACTGGGAGTATGTGCTCAAAAACTTTTTACTGATAGGGGTGCGCGATCAAAAATGTTTGGAGACCACTGATCTAGAGAACAGTAACCAGAATAACAAGAGAAGGCTGATTTGGCTTTATAAGAGACTGGGCCAAAGACATGTTCAAGGTTTTTGTTCAAGGTTAAGGAGGTGATTTGGGCTGCGGAGAAGCAGATTTAGGCCAGATTCATATCTACTGTTATAACATACATACTCTTATGTAAGATATTCTACAATTATTGATGGGAAGGGGAGGAAAAAAAGGGGGTTTTTTTGTTTGCCTGTTTTACAAATACCATGGAAAGATGAAAGAATGCCCATTGATGAAAGTGGGCATGAAGGATGCTAAGGGTTCCATCCCGGCCACAGCCAGGCTAAAAAATAACAGAAATAGGAGGCTTCTACACCACCGCCAGTTTCTTGAGGCATTCAGTATGCAGAGCAGTCAGAACCCCACTTTCCTACTGCAATAGGAGACCACGCAGAGCACACTCCTGTACCTCCTTTGGGAGGTACCTACACCTCTCTATCCGTCAGCTGGTGTGGAAAATAGTGGGCAAATGTCTTTGCACTGGCCATGTTTCTTGTATTTTTGGGAGCATTCATACCACCAGAACCAGAACCATGGAAAGTATATCAGGTGGTGTTGAGGCAGTCTTTGGATTTCCTCTTCATCTCAGCATCCTCATCACCCCAACTCTAAAATTAGAAATAGCTTTGTGGTAGCCAGTTCCACCCACCCCTCTTCTCTAAGGCCAGCTATGTGAATAATGAAGGCCATCTTGAAACAGCTTTTGTTAAAAAGACAGGTAAATGAATAGTTGGAGACCTGGATTCTGTAAATCTTCAGATTTAGGAATTGTGCCCTTTCAATCTTAAGGGAAGCAAAATAATATAGTAAAAAGATCAATTAGTTTTAATGCATAATGAAGAAACAAAGTCAGAGAGTAGAGAAATCAACAGCAATACCAATATTTTGGAACAAGTAAACAATAGTGAATCCAGCCATTACTCTGGTAAATTCAATGTCATGCCTATAAAACAATAGAACAAATATTAAAAACTGGGGGTTGGGGGGGATGGTCTATGAACATCTATACAGTAATTTAATTCTGAGCAACTAGCAACCTGGGTTTATAAAAGGACAAATGACACCAAAGCACATGTGATCCCTGTTTCTGATGATCAAGCTACAAAATTAGCAGATGAAGGGGAATGTAAAAGATGCAATATATCTGGAGACTTTACTGAGTGTTTGATGCCGTGCCACAACAAATCTTTCTTGAAAAAATAATTTACATCAGCTTAGATATAAATAATTGTCATACAGATTGGAAATTGGCCCAAGGGCCATAGACATAAGATAATGATAAACAACTCTGTATCATGGGGGGGGAGAAGTGTCCGTGTTGGGGTATTGCAGGGTATTAGGCCCCATTTTATCTAATACAAGTAAACAGCCCATTAATTCAATGAACAGGAGGATACTAAATTAGGTGGTAATGCAAATATCAAGTGAAGGCAGAGGAAATACAACTAGGGGACACAGAGAGGTTAGGAATACAAGCAAGAGACTTAAATGAGATTCAGTCTATGAACATACAAGCTAGTACACTGTGGGAAAATAATCCAAAGTGCATTCAATGGGAAGGCAATGTTTCCACAGCAGTAATGTTGAAAAAGGCCTTGGAGTAACAGTAGTGACCAAATAGAAGAGGAACTTCCAATGCAACACAACAGCACAAGCCACAAGTTGATTCTGGGCTTCTTAAGGTGAGGTAACATGTTATAAAGATAGAGGCTTTTGTCTTGATGGTCCAAGTAGGAATTATCATACTGGAATACGCCAATAGACTGCAGTTTAGCACCTCTAATGATCTCTGCCATCAGCCCATATTGTATTCTTGGTCAATACTATATTATGTAGAGAAAGGCATTTTTTCTCCTTTAAGTGATAAATTAATTACATTGTATTAGCACATAGAAGTCCAAAGACAAGCACCTGATTATGGCAGATGCTGGACAAAACCACAACAAGCCTGCACCAGTTATATCAACTTAAAGAGATGAGACAAAAGGAGGACAGGGAAATAACAGAAATTATTTGGCTCAAAGTTGGTGGGTAAGGCCTGAATAGAACATGGCTTCCTACCAGCAAGTCCAGTTTCCTGTCCACTGACCATGTTATCCTGGAGGGGAGGAAGGTGGGGAAAAAATCAGCTCCACTTGGACAGAAAAGAATGAATGGGCTTTTAAATTTCTGGAATGATGGCATGACTATCATCATTATCCTGGAGTTAAACTCAACTGGGACTACACCTAGAATAGTTCTGAACACCTCCAGGCCAGAAAGAGTACAGTACCACCCAAATAAAGGGTAAGGGGCAAGAGGATTTAACGAATGACGAAAGACTATGAGCTTCGTTGCTTCAGAGTACTCCCCTTGTGGGAATCGCAGAAGGCAGTTAACACTCAGGAAGTACCTTTCACCCCAAGATCTCCAAGCACTTCACAAATGTTAAAAACGCCTACTTCGCTCTTTCCTTGCTTCCTCCCCCATAAACAATACAGAATTTTGGCTACGGTGAAAGACTAAATCAAGTATTTGTGTTAGAGACTATATTTAAGTCCAGGTTTCCTGATACAGAGGATGCTACTTCAAACTTCTAAACAGACCTCTGCTTAAATTCACATACTTACTACAGTTTTTACTAAAGGGGAGCATGTTACAAGTATCTGAAAGATGTAAACACCAAGGGGGGGAAAAAAGGAGTCAAAAGAAATTCTTTAAGGAAGTTCAAGACTAGGGTAGAGTTACAGTTAATATAAAGGGCATAACTGAGCCAAACATCTCCCAAAGATATCTCCATATTAGATCACAGAACACTTTCCTTCAAGTGGTAGAATCCTGACTGATTGGGTCATTTAGAACAAGAATGGGCAAAACACTAGAGAAAAATAATGGGATCTGAGTGAGGGGGAAGGAAGTGTCTGATAGTTTATTCAAAGGTTCAACAGAAATCCATTGTACTAAGCCTAAAGGGGAAAGTTTTTCCCTAGCATGTATGCTCTCTCTTTACACTTCATGCATCAGGTGTTTATCAGAAACAGCAGAGTGCATGTTCCAAGATTTGGAACAAGTTCAGAGCATGCAGGGATGAGGAATCTTCACGCCAGTAAATTTTTTGTCCTCCCTTGGCTTTCAATGACTCCTTCCATTCCTCCTACTTCTTCAAACAGCCTCCACAGCTTCACTCTTGGCAAGGCCTCTTCTCTCCCTTCCCATATGGGTCTCACAGGACCGTCATACCACCCCATCCTTCCTCTTTTGTCCTCTCTCTAGACAAATGCATTAATCTATGCAGGTAAAACCATCATTGACCATGCTGAGGGCTACTCCCCCCACCCCATTTTTCCTTATCCATTCTTCCATCTCTGCCTGTCTCTGAAGTGTCTTCCTACATGGAGAGATGGAATCAGCTTCATATTAACATACCAAAAATTAAAATAATTCCTGATTTAGCCTCAAAACCTCTCCATTCTTCTCTCCCTTATTTCCTAGGCTGCCTGGGCAATTTGCCACTCCAGTCTAGATGCATCCTTAAATTTATTTCAGCCTGGCCCAGGTCAATGGAAGTCACTCTCCTGACTCCAACGGACCTGAAAAAGCCATCTGTGGCCTCCAACTGCAATATGAGTATAATAATGCATCCTTTTTGCTACCCTGTGTCTGACTTGCCTATTTGAATTTGTAAAATCTTAGGGACAGGGATTGTTTTATACTATGTGCATTTTGTACAGCAGGAACTACAATAGGGTCCTAAGATCTGCTAAAGTCCCATGGTTCCACTGTAATAGAAATAAATATTGAGTGGCATTCCATAAGGATACCTTGAATTTGCACAGCAGCATACAGCTTTCAGGCCAGAGCATAAACCCCCTCACCCCAATAGTTTCCTTGTGGGTAGAGTAAGTAAATCTTTAGAAATAAACACAACACTACCATCCTCAGGCCGGGGCAGGGGCATGGAAGCAAAGCGGGGAACAAAAGACAAAAAACTTCTCTCTTTGCCTCCTATCAAGGAAACTATGTAAGATCCAGTGGCACCTTCACCTTACTTCACTACAAACTGGTTGCCATCACGCAGGTAACTGAGTTAGTCTCTGCAGCAGCAGTTTCTAGGCCTTAGGTGATGATACTTTTCGAAGAGCTGATCTAGCTTCCTTTAACATCCAGCCAACTTCATCTGCCAGAGTGTGCGCACCACCTCAGGGGTCAAGGTAGATGGAGAAAAAGCAACAATTCACCAATTTAGAACAGTGTCTCTCTTTTTGCCCCCTCCAAGAGCCAAAGAAAAAAAATAGGGGTGACTTTTATAACCAAATAAAGAGAGCTATGAGCTCAATAACAGAAACTGTCCCATGGCAAAGATTCTGTTACTGTTAGGTACTGATTCCTTTATCTCTCAGAAACAATCAACCTTCAGCCAGAGGAGTCTAACCTTAAAACCCCATAACTCAATTTAACATAGTGTTAAAGTTTGGGGGAATATTTGTCAGTGCTGGAGCTGATACAATCAGTCTAAAGGACCCTAGAACAAAGAGCAGTGGGTGAAGAGCATGTCACCTCAGTGCACATTCGTTTCCTTGATGAACAAGGAGCTATTAGCTAGAGCGAAAGCATTATCTAGGTGAAGGATGATGCTGATTGTTTTAGCTGCTCCTCTTGTAACAGTGGATTATAACATAAAAGTTCCAGTGTTCTTCCCCCTCCACCCCCACATCCCTGTGTGTGTTTGCATACATAGAGCTACCCTTCAAGAGCAACCAAAATCAATTTGGGCTTCAGATCTCTTTCAACTGCGACAGTCCTCACAGGGCTGAACAATAAAAGTTTAAGTTGTCCTAAAAAGTATTCCATCACCATAAGCCTTAAACAAAGCTACTCTTTAAACATACTCACAAGTGGCTTCATGCAAAATGACAATGACAAAACATCCAACATATCCTCTTTGCTTACATCAACCTACTGGCAGGTACAATAGCTCCATGAGAAACCTTACTAGATTAACTTTATTTCTTACATTTAAATGCAGAGACTCTAGAGAACCAAATAGAAAACCAACAAATCACAGAACTTCATCAGTTTTCCAGTGTTCCACATATCTTTAAATTTTGAACTGTTTAAGGCAACAGCGGTGATTATTTTTGCATGTTGGGCAGTGCTGAGTACACTGTTACCATTACTGAGATAATTACATATTCCTGATGGCTCTAATTCAACAAAACATTTAAGCAAGTGCTTAAATCACACTGACTTCAATGGGACGTAAGCTGATACTACTGTACATTGCTTAGCACTTGTCTGGATAATTTCATGCAACTGTTAATCTAGAATTTTGGTGCTCTTAAGTATTTAGGGTGCGAGTCTGCAGAGAGACTCTTGCTCAACTTTACACAGAACTAGTAGCTGTATAACTTTACTCAGGCGAACAAACAACAGATGTGCACAAATGCTTGCAGGGATCAAGCTATTTTCTTCCTAAAGATTGTTTTTTGCATCTCTCCAAGGAGCCCTTCTCACAAAGATCCTGTCTACTTTTACTGTTTTTGCCAACCCAGACTTGTAGTTTAAACATGCCATACTGCTGTAAAAATGGCTTTCCCTGGCTTCAAACAAAGTTATCAGGATATATTAATGCATTAAACACAGGATTTTTTTTCTCTTTTAAATATATATATATATATATAAAATAATTAAATCCTAGCTTTTTCTTCCTAGAATATCATCCTAGAACATTTCAGTTCAAAGTCCTTCACTGAAAAGAAATAAAAGTAAATATTATAAAACAACGTTCCCACTTTGTTCCCATTCAGTTCAAAGTTATAAAGTTATAGGGTTGAAACAAACCTCAACGATTTTCTAGGTCCAATGCTGCACAGAGGCAGGATCCACTGTTTTTGAACTATCCTAGATGCTGATAATGAAAACCTCCGGTAAAATGGGGATTCTGCAGCTACCCCAGGCAGCTTATCCTGTTTCCTTAATATTCCTACAGTTAGGAGGTTTTCCCTGAGACTTAATCTAAATCTGTTTTGCTTCACTTTAAATAATAAGCCAGCAGAAGAATCAGGAATAAAACAAGGGTCTCTGAACTCCCAGTGCAGCCCCATATCCAAGGCACCAATATTTCCCACAAACAGGAACACCACATATTTACAACTTAGCTGTAACTTAAACCTGGAATTTGCTGCCACTAGAAACCATGGCACTATTCAGTAGGCCATAAAAGATTTGCATGCATACACTGAGAGAAGGATAAATCCTCACATGCATGACAGAGTATTAAATTTTTTTACCGGACTTTCAGAAATCTGGTGGGTAGTAACATTCAGGCAGTGATTGCAACAGGTGCAAAGCACTTCAATTCCACATCTACTTGTCTGAGTCAAAGCAAGTGCCTTGCTAAATTAGGATTTTTCCTGAAATAAGGCATGTTGCTATCTTGTGGGACTTCATGGACAGTCTTAAAAGCTTAAAAACCTCTATATAGCCACATAAAAACAGCCTAGTCAAAAATGGCACTTTTCCCTACATGCTGCCTTCACTGATCTTGACCTTGAGGCAATGCTGTATTAAAATTCTATGAAAAATTGGGTTAACAGAGAACCTATACACAACCCTTAAGATAGGAAAATTGATTAATTCTTTTTAAAAGGCAAAAAAAGATGTTAAAAGTTCCATTCCAAGTTTGTTAACTTTTGCTTCCTGAGTATTGATCCCTCTACTGCGGAGAATGCAGACACAAAGCATTTCCGCTTGAGATTTACATACTCATGAATATAAAGACCTTTAGGAAGAGGGTACGTAAGTTATCCCAGACCCCCAGGCAACAGTAACTTGCACATTGATAATTCACGTGTGTTTGACATGGTGAACATGCAATTCGCCACAAGAGAAAGCTCAATCTTGTGCCCTGACAGCTGCCATATCACATGAGAATAAGCTACATGATGGAGCACCTTCTTAAAGGCATACACATAAAGTCTCATGTTTCCTACAAAAATCTAAAAGTATAAGCACGTTTTCCCCTCCTTGTATTTGATTAATTCAAAACAGTGATCCTAAGCAAGTGCTTCCAATTTACACAATTAAGGCTTCTGTGAAAGCAGCATTTCAAAGACATCATTGAACTTGGTTTAGCCTAGGTACAAGAATTTATTCACCTGATCTTATCTTGGTAAAGAAAGGGGAAACATGCCCAACAATAAAAGTATAACTATATTTTAACCACTAATTTTAAAAATGTTACTGCCTCCAAGGTCAGCAGAGAATTGGAAATTTTAGAAAGCTGTATAAAAGCACGAGTGGCAAAAATAGTTGGGCATCTCACTGAATTGTAGTAATCTGGGTTCTACACTCTCAGCACAAAAGCCATTCAACAACTGGACAGCAAGATATTCTGCATTTGGTAGAATACCCTGTGTTAAGTCAAAGAACTGCCCTAAGTTCACTATTAAAGTACTACAAGGAAAGCAGCACTTGCTTAATACCCATGAGAGGACACGTTAAATTCTAAGCATTCAAATGCTGCCTGCTTGTATTTGAAATCTTTAGAGTGTTCAAGGAACCAAAGACAGATATTACTCCTGGTCAAGAGAAAGAAGGCACACACTGCTTAAACAAATTATTCCAGCCTTACAAATAAATCCATGGAGTGGTTAAATGCAAAGATCTTTACTTTGGAATTCAGAGAGTAATTCTCAAATCCACTGAGAGGAAGATATTCAAGAATGTGCACCCGAAACAAGAATGCAAGGGCCAGGACATCATATTTTCAGTCGGGATCCAGATTAGCTGTGCTGCCAATGGTCTTGCTCTTGCTGCAAGTTTCACAATAACTTATGTTCTTCTGAAAGCTTCAGCTCTTGAAGTTATACTTTAGTGTCGATGGCAGCATTAAAAAGGGGTTTTAATCATTCAAGATTATGGAGGAAAGCTTGAAAGTGTGACTCAAAGAAGCTCAAAGCCAAAAAGCCAACAAAGGGAACCTAAGAACCTATTATTTTCATATACAATTTGTGCTTTTAAGCCAATCTCTGAACATCCGAGGTTGAGAATACTGAGTTTCAAACACATTCCCCAAAACTTCATTATGTTTAAACCTTAGAGCTTGGGTCCAGCCCATCACTTAAGGATCTGGGGGGGCTGCTTCTGAATTTGCACTAACACCATTTAGATATAGCTGGCAACAATAAGCAAAGTTAAAGCAGGCCTCTTTGGGCTACTAGAGCGGGACAGAGTCCTTAGTGTAAATGATGGTTGGGCCTTCAGGGTTTGTTTGTTTTTTGGGGAGGCAGGTTTGTGTTTATTATTAAAATCAGTGCTTGTTTAACATGTTTCAGCTACTTTATAAAGAAAGCCCTGTTTACAACCTGGATTCTTCCAGCTCTTCAGAGACAAAATTGCCAGGAAGACTCAGGCTAGCCTCTAAAATGCTATTAACTCAGTCCATGGTTGTGTGGGGGAAATGGACTACAGTCACAAACAAAAATGAAGCCAACTATCTTGTCTGCAGATGCAAATCTCACCCCAGTAACAAGGAGAATGTAGCTGATTATCACTTGTACACACAGCTCATTAAGTCCTTGCAAAACCCCAACTGAAAGCTGGAGAGTTTTTAAAACAAACAACCAACCCAACCTCCATGGATTTTTAAGATAGTACTGACAAATTCAGTTCTCACTGTTCCTAATTATTTGAGGGTCTGCCTGGGATGCATCATTTATTCATCCATTTCTGGCAGCCTGCACACAATATTCCTTCCAGTATACCTCAGGTGAGCTGAGTCATTCCATGCAAAAGTATGGCCAAACCTTTCAACAAGACAGAGGAGTTGCTAGTTTCACAATGCCATTGGAGACATAAATAGTAGATAGATTTGTTACAGCATATTCTCATTCAGAAAGTGACACATTAGAGAATATTGGCTCTAACTTGAGGGATGCCAAACTTCTTTAAAGCCTCAGAGAGAACAAAGCATGTCCAGCAAGTGCTCTGCTCCTTTAATAGGGTTTATTTAACTTCACATTGAAGTGACTGGAAGTGGACCTGCTTAAATATGGCCAACAAAATTAGGTCCAGTGTTAGGGAAAAGAATGCATCTGCATTTTTAGCTGGCTCGTTTCCTGGTCTTGCATACCCAATGCCCCACATCAAAAGGAAACAAACCAGGTGGAACTTTCATTGGCAACTGCACTTGACAAGAGCCGCATTCTGAGGACATTTGACATATTGACTACAGCAACAGCAAGTTCATAATCATCCAGTCAAAACAACAAAGAGGCTTTCTGGCATAAGGAAGATGGATGCTTACTTCTGACACCATCCTACAAGTAAAATAGCAAACTTTGGGGCCTTAATTTAAGTTTTCACACTCACCTGTGAACATTTAGGATTTGATCAACAGAAGCAGAGAGAGCCCATGGCCTCAAACTGAGCCAAAAGATGCTGAGCACCTTCTGAATAAAACAAAATCAGAGGCACTTCTCTCTGGTTCTCATTTCACTTGCACTACTGAAAGTCAGTGGGCATTGGGAAAATATGTTTAAAGGGATTTAAGAGACGTATAACAAACTAAGGCATTAGTAACTACTTGGTACCAACTACCTGGACTCAAACTCCAGCTACACCAGGGGCAGGCAATTATTTTGGGCGGAAGGACTCTTACCAAGTTTTGGCAAGCCATCGAGGACCACATGACAGGCAGCCAGGGGCAGATAATTATTAATTTTCTAAATTTTTTAGGGGCCCTGCGGGCTGGATAGAATGACCTGGCAGGCCACATCTGGGCCGCAGGCCACATTTTGCCCACCCCTGAGCTAGATGCTATAAACCTAAATTATCATCCTTGTGGGTCACCAAAAGCAACTCCATCAAGATCAACAGAAGTTCTTAATGAATTTATACTGGGGAAATCAAGATCAGACTCTGGACAAGTAACTACAAGTAACCACAACCTACTCCAATTAGGAGTAGGAACACCCCAAAAATGTGTATATATAAAAACAAAAGAAAACAAAAACCCCACTGATTTGCAAGTCTTTTTTTTCTGATCTTTTGTATTTTATTATTTGAACATACTGAGCCAAATTCAATCATGAATTAATTCCTTTCCACTTATAGCATCACTTAAAAAAAGAACAGAGACTGGAGTTAGGGGTAGGCTGCTGAGGAGATTAATTTCAATAAGAAAATGT
This sequence comes from Crocodylus siamensis, assembly GCF_052110815.1. NCBI lineage: Eukaryota > Metazoa > Chordata > Crocodylia > Crocodylidae > Crocodylus > Crocodylus siamensis. The sequence goes on from NC_143398.1 coordinate 161,511,828, forward strand.
TTCATAAGGCAAACCCAAATTATTTCACAGCTCTATGTCCACTCACAACTGAAATAAGTTTCGTCATTCGGAATTCGACAACTGCTACAGATACTACCCAAAATGTTATTTTCTTTTACCACAAGAGGGAGCTGCAGAACTCTCATCTCTTTTGTGGTCCATAAAACCCCCCTTAACTGCTGCTTTATAGTCAATTACAACGCAAGATGTTAAGCCATTAATGCACACAAGTACGCCCACATATGTCAAAACAAAGATGCATGCCTACCCAAACACCAAACACATATGTCCATATGCCTCTTTTAAAGTCAGCCTACATTCTGGTTTTTCAAACAAGGAAGCCCATTTTCAAAGAAAGGCCCCAAAATAGTTCAGAAAAAGCACAAAAAATGAAAGAAAGAAAAAAAGACAGAAAAACCCCCCCAGAGATACCAAAGTGGGGAAATCAGATGTGTAAGAAATACTTAGATATATGCAATTTAGAAAAGTAAATGTCTAGGGAGATGTGAACAGGGACTCAAAATGCCTCCAAAAAATAAAAAAAAAATCCTGTAGCATGAATATTCAGTCCAAATGAAATTAGCCTGTGAGCAGAGGCTCAACTGAAGGCCTATCACATGTGAAGAGAGTCAAGAAATAGCTGGAGGAGATAAAAGGTTCTCCACTGGATTTGAAGGGTAACCTTCAGCAAGAATAACAGAGACTACCCACAACGAGAAATACTCTTTTATGCAATTTCCAATACTTTGTGATACATAAAATCAAAGAGTGGGAAAGGTGCACTTGCAGTACACTAATGGATTGCATAAGTGCACCAATGAAAAACTGGGTCATAGACTGATAAAAGAAAAGGAACTTGTAGCTAGATGCCACAGTATTCATTGCTATTTAGCTCCATAGCTATAGCCTATTTAGCCTCTGATCCTGCCAAAAGCATGGTCTTGGTAGACCCCCATGTACCTAAGCAGTGGTATGGTCTATAAGACAGATTCTAGGATGCCATTCCAGGGTTCTAGTCACCAACTCTGTCACTGACCTGCTCCCTATGTTATTTCAGACAAGTCTCTTCCCCTGCCTGTACATCTTTCTTCTTCTATCATTTGTCTGTCTATTCACATTGTAAATTATTTAGGATAAGGACAGTCTTTTACTAGGTCAACATATAGCACCCACAGGGGAACATAATCTCAGTTGGGACTGTAGCCACAGCTGCAATAAAAATAAGAAAGAGCTCATTTTCAGGGCCAAGTCTTTATGCTATGAAAGGCAAAGGTTTTTTTGCAGGAGTTGGTATCTGAACCATATTCTTTATAACAATATAAACATTAAAAAATTCCCCTCAGATTTCTATTTTTCCTCTATTTCCCCAAATCCCAGGAGAAGTCATGATAAAGTAAAAAAATAATTTCACCTGCCAAATTTTATGATGTTAGAATTAAAAAAAAAAAATCAAAAAGCCACGGTGAACTTTTTCAGAACCTAAAAATATAATATTTGTAAAATCTCTATGATTTAAGAAAAGCATAAGTGAAAAGAAAAGTTGTAAATGTTGACCCAAATTTATCTGTTTAAGTAATGGTTGAAACTTTGAAATTAGTGGAGCCTTGACCTCTTTCAACCCAGCAGAGAATTCACCCAACATGTAGAATCTATGGACCAATTTTTACCATTATACATGTTATATACACCCCAATACATATATTCCTCTTAGCATTTCAGCAAAAACATTCTATTACAACAGAACATGAAAACATGATGATATGAGAGGCAGGGTAATTGATAAGGGCACAGGACTGGAATTAATACCGAATTCTAATATCCCATCTCTGCTACGTGACTCAGTGTATGACCTTGGCTATGTTACATCCCTTCCCCCTATGCCTTAGTTTCCCCATCTCTGCAACAAAAGATAATATTGTTTCTCCCATCATTTAAAATACCTTGAGCTTAAGGGGAGAAAACCCCAATATAAAAGAGCTAAGTATCTGTAAGAAACAAATGCATACCTCAAAGCTTTGGCATCTAATTTACACTTAAAATTAAATTGCTGGACACTGGAAAATTAAGTGAACTACAAGTCTTAAAAGAAAACATGTAAAAAGAGCCTTAAAGTGGTATGAGCAGAATACATTACACGGGAAGTGTCTCATCAGAAATACTTATCATTATAATAGTACTTAGCACTTATATAGTGCTTCACAGCCTCCGAGCGCTGTACAAACATTAGCTTCTTAATCACTCATTAGGGATGATCCTATATAACACTGTCGTGGCTCATTGAATAAAGTCATCCCTAACTTGCAGAATTGCTTCCCCTATCACACTCCCTGTCAGAGAATACAGAAGTTTAAAAGGTTCCCTGGGAAACTTTGACAGAAGTGAGGAAAAGACTCCTCAAAATAAAAATGAAATACAAGCATTTCCTCAATGCCATCTCTATTTTTTAATGGAAACAGAGAAAGCAAATATCATCCTTAAAACAAAGACTTATCTTCCATTAAATCTTCTGGTTCAGCCTCAAAACAGAAGGATGGGATGCAGTGGTCTTTAGCCCACTGTGGGATTGTGCCACTAAAAAACCCACCCTCTTCTTGTTGCAATGCAGGGCTAGAAGGAATGCAGCACCTACCACAGCACAGAATGTCGGCAAAGTCACCAAGACAAGGATGGTTCGTGTCAAACAGACAGTTCAGAGCCTTCTAAAGAAAGTCTGTTTTTTCCTGAAGTTGAGCTAACTCTTTCCAAGCATGAACCATATGTCCTCTAGGACAAAAAGTCGCTTTTGTTCACTTATTTTGTATTACAGTAGCACTTACGGGCCTCAATAAAAATAGGGCCCCATCACATGCTGCAGAAACAGAGTCCCTGCCCTGAAGAGCCTGTAGTCTGAAATGACAAGACAGACAAAGTATAGGAGGGAAGAGAGGCAGAGATTAACAAAGGGTGCAATTTCCAAAAGTGCCCAAGTACCATTCTCCAGAGAGACTTGGGTAGTTAATGGCGTGCAGCCATATTCTCCACGGGAACCCTCCAAGAACCAAGGGCGAATGAAAAAGGCAAGAGACCAATACATGCAAGTCAAAGCACACTCAACTCCCATGTGGATGTTCTCATTCAGCAGTAAAGTGGCCTTAATTCACCGTGGCTTAATTCTTCTCCAAGGATTAACATGCTTTAACTTACGTGCATTGACTTCACATTTTTCACCTTAATTCTCCCAAGCATCTGTGCAGACAAATCCCATTGGAATCTAATAGAATTTGGAGGGGCAACGGGAAGAAAAGAGGACGGGGTAAGTCCATCTGAAGCAACTGGCCCTAAATTACCGAGCAGGTTAGTGTCCAGAATGGGACAAGAACCCAGAGTAACAGTCCAGCATTCTAGTATCCTTGATCACGCAACCAGGGGTCAAGTGGCACAAGACAAAGAGAATCCCAAAACTTATTATTTTAACTTAACACAGAAGCAACAGGAAGTCTAGTAATTCAGCCATGGATCAAAAAATGCCCTTCACCACCAATCCTTGAAGGTATTGTCTTCTGACAATCTTCATTATGGTAAGGGCACACATGACCAAAAAGTCTTTAAGCCATCTTCATATCCATTTGAGGTCAGAATACAAAGAGGCAACCATGGGATCTATTCCTAACAAATCTGTCAGAAGTCCTACTAGCCTGGCTCTTATTAGGAATGGCAAATACAGCCAGAGGAGTTGGTCTGGTTTTAAAGCAGGATGTAGCACTGCCAATATCATCTTTCTTCTCTTCCAGATCCAGAAAAAGGAATTTGGATATTACAAATAATTATACAAAGTTTGTATTTATCTAAAAGGAGGGCCCTCGACAGTATTAATAGAGGGACATTTTGGCAATGTCGTGAAGTACTGCTACTTAGACAAGCTGGTAACCCTCATCCATTTATTTCCTCAGGATGTGTCTGGAAGAATCAATCATCACAGAGTCCTTTTTGGTCACTCAGTGAAAGGACAAGGAGGGATGCTTAGTGGTACCTTGAGTGTTCACTTATTTACAGATAATGCCACTAGCAGTCTGCATGCCAGGGTCCACATCCAATCAATTATGTCCAAAGGTAAAAATTAAAAAATGATCCATTTCTTATCCAAAAATATAAAACCAGCTTTACTTCTTGCTGCTGCTCTTCAAGAACCTATAACTCATTTAATGTTGCAGCAGTTAGTTTTGGTCTCATTGCCAACATGAAAAAAATATATAAATCAATTTGCTTGCCATTCTCCACCTGGGCCTCCATTAAGTCTGCAGTTTTCATCTCTGTCTGAAAGCTTCCAGTGGTGCCAAACATTTACATACCCCAAGAGCATTATTTCACATTATGCCCTTTATGGCTGCCAAAAATCACCATTCTAAGTTAGCAAAGCAAATATCTTCTTGGACAAGCTTAAACAGGCATGGAGGAACCCTGGGACTTCATAAAAACATCATTCATGTCATAACCATGGGATTTCAGAAAGACATCATTTGTGCCATGAGACCATGCCTCTGGTCTTCAGCACTTGATGTTCATTTAGTCTAATATCCATTATCCGCGTCATCTTCTCTCTATCTACCCACTGCATAAGTGTCTTATATCTAAAGGGAAAGAGTTTCTTAAAAGAACTAATTAACAGCACCTAAATTCTTTTCACATGCTGCAATTAGTGACCAGCTACCAGATCAACCTTGTTGTCAGTGTTACAAAGCCATTTATTTTATAGCACGAATCAGTACAAGTTGCAGGTATACACTGCATACCACACTTTGCGAGGAAGATAACTTCATAATCACAGATACTACCAGTGATATGATCCCATACCAAATAAAACCTCATTTCTCTTAATTTGTGAACTGAACCATGGAATGTTTGGATTTCAGCAGTGGGTCATATACCTGTCACTGCTGGGCTACCAGTTGCAAGTGGAGGCAAGTGTTATAGATACTTTTACACCCGGGATGGCCCAGTACAAAACAGCAAAGATCTACTAATGCTTCAAGACCCTTCAAATCACCACAGAGTACATCTTCTGCCTGTTCCTAAACCCAAATCTAGAGCATCTATGTTTCATTGGGAAGAAAAAGATATTCAGATAACTATTAATTACTCCAGTGCCCAAACTGAAGGGGTCCTTTTCTCAGAGGGTGGAAGTTCAGCCCTTTCTGAAAATTAGGTCCCCTTAGGTGTCTTAAGCTTGATACCCAAGAACCACTTTCAAAAACTGGCCATTTGACCAAAGTTTGCTGTTTCACCATAAATCCAGAGTAAAATGAATCAGTACAATTTACACTTACACCACAGATGCCGATTTGTCTCTTTAGCATAAGAGTTATTCAGTTTATTGGAACTTGCCCTGGTAAATACAACAGTTAGTCCTCAACACAAAGCATGAGCTGGACAGAAAGCATAACTTTAACAATGGAGGCATAACAAAAACAGAAATGACAGCAGGCCAGGGAAAAATATAGTATATCTCCAAATACAATACTGAAAATATTTCATAGTCAGAAGTCACTTACCGTCGTCCTGGTAATCTGATGGAAATGATGCATCTGATACCATGGAAGGGGCACATGTCCAGCTCTGGTTGTCATCAGAACTGTCCTGTGTATAGCCAGCATCCACTGCATCCCCTCCTGGAGAAGGAAAAGAAGAGGTGAAAACTTTAACTAATTTTAGCTGGATCAATGCATAGTCCTAAGTGATGGGCCAGTATCACCTGATGGTCCCAGATATCCTCCCTCTGAAATATACTGCAAACTTCAAACGGGACTTTAGCAGACACAAAAACAAAAATATTATTTGGAAATAAAAATGTACATCATTTGCTTAATGCATGCTGACATTTTGAGGAATTTTTGATCAATGTTACTGTTTCCTCTATATGTAAAATGGGTATTATCATGTCTACTTCATAGGGTTGTTAACCACCTTACTTCATATATGAAAAGCTTTGATAGACTCTAATGAAAGGTACTAGAAATAAAAACAATATTGTAAACCTGATTCTCTATAATGGCAAACTATCTTGCACAAACGGACTGAAGCAAAATTTGTGTGCACTACTGTAACTGTGTGTTAGATTTTGTCACACTGTCTGGAGAACATGGTTGGTCAGCTAAGGACTTTCTGCTACTGGTTTAAGATGGGAAGTGCTCACTCAGATGCTATAGCGATGGATGTTACTAAAATAATGTTCAGATAGATGGTGCTGTAAAACAAGCATCTACGCAGGAAGAAGATACCAAGAGACTTGGTTGTCAACAAGAGAAGTAAAAGACTACTTTAAATGTGCTACACACACACCCCTCCTCCCCCGCCCCCCCCCCAATAGCAGGACAAACAGGGCTACACACACACACACACACACACACACACACTCTGCTCTCCTCCCCTCTCCCCCGAATAGCAGGACAAACAGGGCTGCAAAAGTCATTCAACACATACAAAATGAGAAGTGGGTTTTCATTTGATTTGAATATTGGCTCAAACACTAAATTGTTAAAAAACTAGAACCTGTAAATTTATCTTAGCAAGTAACGGAAAGGTTATGCGTGGTGATTTTAAACAAAGTGGGGAAATCACACTAAGGATGTTGAGAAAAACTTTACCTCTCCAGGCCCTCCAACATGCACACACCACCAAATGTCATAAGCATCACATAAATTAACAGCTGAAGAAAGGAAACCTAAAATAATATTTAACATGTACTTAACGCTTTCTATCATAAAGCTGTTGTCTAAAGACAAATATGCAGAGTAAGAATCAGGTTGCATCAACACCGCTTTCACAAGTGGGTAAACTAAGCCATGGAAAAGTTAAAATAGGAATTGTCCAGACAGCTCAGCACCTGCTGTCAAGGTCAGATTTCTAAGAGAGGTCATTCCCCTCTTCAGTACAAGACTATTAAGAGTTTAGCATTTTAGGTGCTGCTCTCTCTTGAAAGTCCAGCCCCTAAATGTCACAAGGGAGGTGCTTAGTACAGAATGCCTTGCCACCATTATACATTTGGCCTTCTGCAATTTATCCAAGGCTGGGAGGGAGGCAGTGTCACACCTGGGATTAGAATTTGGGAGTCCCTGGTCCTTTGCTCAGAAAAGGCACAACTCTCAAAATCAAAAGAGGCCATAAAAGTAGCTGATCATTAATAAATCTGTTTCTATAACTATTTACTGCCACGTCTTTTACCAGTCCTATGTGGTTTCTCACAGTAAACACATACAAAACATGGTGTGGAGTGGATGCCTAAAGGAACAGAAAGGAAACTCAAAAGATACGTTTCTGCATTTATGAATTGCAGCATTCATTAGGAGTTCAGGAGCAATTAATGTCATACCAGGGAGAAAAAAACTGAACAACAGGCATTGTAGGTGGCAAAGCACACACTCACGCACTGTTTGCTTCTGGCAGCTACCAAACATGGATCCAAAACTGAAGAGAGGTGGTTTGGTTGAGTCAATCTGGCGAAAGTCTTAACAATGCCCCTGACTATGTGACCTTGGAGAAGAGATTCCAGCCCTCTGTTTAACCATCTATAAAGGGAGGCAATACTTGCCCATTTTAGCACATTAAAATCCTTGAATTTTTAACACTGTATTTGTCATACCTTTTGAAAGAACAAGTAAAACAAAAAACCCCCCACTGCTACAGCACAGATTTCTAGGCAAAGCACTACCACAGAATGTTCCTAGTAATGAACTACCTTCCTAAATGCTGTGCTGCAGTATAAGGGGTTTGACTATTGCATCACTGCAGATACTTGGTGCATATGCCAGTGTTACAAGACAGCTACTGTTGAGCCCACTCAGGCCCTGATTTGTTAGGGAACATTTTCTTGCAACCAAACCAAAGCAGGCTATTAAAAAAAGCCTTTGGAAACAAGGTAACAGGTGTTCCCTTATAATGAGATACAGGTGCAGCATTATTGTGATAACGAGCAAACTGTTTATGGGTTCAGGATACTGTGAGGCAGCAAGGCATGGGGCACCATTCTCACTGGAAAGCAATGCATTGCGCATCAGCGTATCACTGCGGTAAACTACCTGGAAAAAAACAAGGGCTCAATCCTGGCACTTATACCCAGGAATAGTTCATTATTACATCAATGTGTTTACCAACACGAGCAAAGCTGCAAGATGAGGGCACCGATCTGTTACACAACAGGCTTTTGCAGGCTATTTAATAAACCCATGTTGCATCCAGAGATATACAGCAGCATTGTTGCTAGATGTGCATTCTTCCTTATTACAGGCTCACATTCAGGCACCGAAACATATGCTGGATTTTCACATGCATGTGCAAATGGGATCAGGCAGCATGACCCAGTCACAAATATGCACAGGCTCCAGAGGCACACATGCCCAAACTCTAAGGTTGTACAAATTAAGACAGACTCAAAACCGAGGTTCCTTTCATTTCAAGTCCACGTTTGTTTCCACAAAAAGTTTCAAACCAGGCAATTTAGCACCCAGCTTCAGAGAACAACACTCCTCAGACCCACATAAACATTCCCCCAACCCCTCTTTTTCCCCCAAATACAAAACAAAGTCAGTCTCAGTGCTTTTGGTTTGGAATTGCATTAGGCAATTGAAACTTCTTGTGCTCTAATCCATTTCTCCATAAAGTTTATGGAGCAGCAACAGCTAGTTGAGTCCAAGCAGAAAAAATAACCAACAACTTGTCAGGGGCCAAGCTATTGTTCTGAATGAAGAAAAATCTCATTAGCCTTTAATGAAAACACAGGGAATAAAAACCAAATAGCACAGAAGCCCCAGCAAATAATTACCCTGCACCTGACACAGAGCTGCTCTATCTTCCTACTCAAATCCTCAGTAAAATTCCCCAACTTACCACTCTTTGGAGCATGAACAAAAGTTAAGGTTGACTCTAAGAGATAGAAGAATAGGAAGGCCATGAGCTGAAGCTCTCCCCAGGAGGTTCTGTGGTACAGTGCTTGGTTGTCACCAAGTGTACCAAATACTACACCTTGTTTCTGATGCTTAGGGCACAGGGAGAAAAGGAAAAAGGAAAAGACTACAGCAAATCACACCAGCTCTTAGCTACCTAACACTGTATATAGCAACAGTTCCTTCTTTTGCAATACAAAGAGGGGCCCAAAGGTGTGATGTGTAATTAATGGAGAGATCATGCATTATACATATTGATTCAAAGTAAACTGGTAGGGGAAGATCCTTTCTCCAGTGACTTGTATTGTCAATGGCTGGAGAGTGAATGGTGATTCCAAACTCTAATTGTAGTGACCTCAGATAGAAGTGTGTCAGTTCAGGTTGCAATCAGTTACTTTGGGTCCCTGCTGGAGAGCAGGCAGAAATCACCTAGGCCTGGCATTAACAGAGATGCAGTATCCAACAGATCCGCCATATTAAATGTGAAGGAAGGTCAATAGTTTTTTAACTAGTAGTATTAGAAGAGAACCTGAATGAGACATGCATGATCATACACCCTTGGGTGTAAGCAGGCACAGCACTAGGGAAGAGAGCCCTGAATGAATCCAAGTGAGGTATAATGAATGAGCAAGAAAATACTCCAAACTGGCACTTAGGGTATGCTTCCATGCAGACACCAGATTTGTCCATCCTACAGAGTGTGCATAAATAAACATCTCACTGGGAGGACACACTGGAGTTCACATCTTCCCCCAGATACAATGTTCCCTGGACTTTTGCAAGTATGGGAATGAGCAAGTTCAAAATTTGAGCCTACAACACATTACTGCACCCTCCCACAAACTGACAGGGAGGCAGCACAGTCTAGTAGACAAAAAAGCCTTGTACTAGAAGTCAGATGTTCAAGGTTCTAACCCCAGTTTTGTTACAGTCTTACTGCATGACATAGTAAAGGGCTCCATGCCTCAATTCCCCCTTCCATAAAATGGGTTAAACACCTGACTTGACGATGCACAGATTTAAAGCACTAACTGTTGTGATTAGGGCTTCAGGAGCCAGGCCTCTGGTGCATGCAGCTGTTCACATGCATCCAAAAGAAAGAAAACCTTTCACTGCTCCTGCTATGTTTTTTAATCCTACAGTGGTTCTTTGCATACAAAGCAAAAACAAATGCATTTCTGGCACATTTGGGAAGAGGAAGAATCTCCTATGTAAGCAAAGGGGTTCTGTAGTTAAAAAATGTATTCACATCTACAGTAGATTGTTAAGAGAGCTACAACTAAAGCTTTTTTTGCATTCCCCTTCCGCAAAAGTCCTTCCTGGGTACCTGGAGTTTCATTAAGTATATTTTTAGGATTTAAGAATATCAATACTACCCAAGTTCCATTTAAGCTTTTATAACAGACTAACTCATGCCAATGAGGAAGTAAAATCCCTGACTCCAGTTAATATTCAAGCGCCTGTAGGAAACAAAATTCCTACTTTAATCTAATGAGTCGTCAGTATCATGCTACAAATAAAGGTCTCTGATCCAAATCCCATCTGCCTTCATGCTCAGCAGTGTTAATATCTCCAGATTTTCAAGGACTAATTTAGCAATAATGCACTTCCCAAAGCAGAGCAGTGGAAGTATTGTCAATACTATGGTTTAATATCCCTTATTACAGTCACTTGCCTAAATTATTGAGCATCACATAGAAATACATCAACACAGATGCACCCACACATGTAAATGTTATTCACATGTAAATATATTATAGCCTCACATTTGTAACGCTGTAGTTAAAGCTCTGTCAACACTGCCATTATAAATTATATACCTTTTTGAACACATTTATGTACTAGAAAATGTCTGATGTTTCCTACTGAACATCTTAAGAGGCTTCATCAGCTCCTAAATACCCATTTGGATTTGCGTGGTTAGTTCTTCTGATTAATGTGTGGGTAGTGAAGGTCTCTCCTTTTTTTTTCCTGAGATACACCATGGTGTTTCCATCTCTATTCACATGCATTTCTGATATGTTCATCCCTATGATACCTAGGTGTTATGCTTGAAATCATCAGTCTGCACATTTTGTCCTGATCTTTTCTTTTTGCATTGCAGATCACTCTAACACTGTAATAGATACTAATTTTTCCCCATTCCTACTAACCGAGCTACACAAATGGATTAGTAACAATAAATAATAATAGTAAGAATAATGATGATGACAAACAGGACATCTGATTTATATACCTCAAAATATCATCCAGTATTGCAATATATATATTTTTTGGGGGGGGGGGCGGAAAATCAGGTACAGAAGGTAAGATGATTTGCCTAGCTTCACACAATGAGCCAAAATGCCAAAAGTGGAAGCAAAATCTAGGTCACCTGATGATACAGATCTGATCAACTGGCCAAAAACAGCTCACCAAGTTAGGATCCAATGCAAACTGAAATATCTCCCAACATGTAGAAGGAACCTATTTATCATGGTTTTAAAAGTGGTGACCCAACAAGGTCTTGGCTGGCTGACAAACAAATTCAATCCAAGACTAATTCTATGCATTCAGTACCCAGCTTTGCTAATAGCATGTAGTAAAAAGCAAATTAATGAACCAGTAAAATGCCACTTATGTTCAAAATAGCCAGAAAGTGGAAATACGCTAACATCTGAGTATTATTTTCCAGAATGTTCATTGCTACAATGCCTGGGAATTCTATAAGGGAGGGTAGCCCTGTTGAATATTCATGAGGCAAGAGGTAACTCTTCCACGATTGGTTAGCACGCTGTCAAGTGATAACCAATTAGAAAGTTCTCTCTTGTAGAATAGGTTCTTCAGTGATGCAATAGTCATCTTTGGCCAGTAGGGCGAGCTGCAGTGTACAGCATCACCTTCCACTTAAAAAAAAAAACCCAACAGGCACACAAAACCTCCCTACCTCCCATACAACAATAAAAAAAATAGTCAACAAGATTTTAACACTTTCAGAGCCTGATTAAAAAGAAAGTAACAAACTTCCAGGTATTAATAAATCAGCCAGCTCATAGCAACAAATACATGCCAGACAATGCTCTAATGATTGGGAGTACTTTATCAAACAAATGATAGCCTGCAAAGGAGAAAATCCTGTCCCTTCACATGGGATACAAAATTCACCATTGTTCTTGACCAACTGGGGTGGATCAGAGTAGTGGAAAGGGTCCCAGTGTTTACTGGCTCAAAAGCTATTCTTGTGCTGTTTTCTAAAATATCTGACCTTGAAAAAAAAAAGACAAAAAAATTAAGAGGCCAAGGCTCAAAAGAGATGAAGGGTAGTTCTGGATCTGTCATGTGGCAAAACACACACTTGATGACTAAATAAAAACAGAAGGCTAAACCTGGGAGTTACTGATTTATGAGGTCTTGCCTTTCTGGATTCCCACCTTTCCTTCCTTGCCCTCATCTGTCTTCACGTAACAATTTTTAAAACTTTAACCTTGCAACACGGATGTATAAAACAACCTTCCCATGATTTTTTTTTTTTAAGTTCAGACAAGATATTTGTAACTGCAACCTATGTTGACAAAACTTATTAAATACTCAGGGCATCTCTGGGATGAGCCATTTCCAATCAAATTAATTGCCTGATATATTTTGGGATAGGACGAAAAAAAGAACATAGGGTGAAAAGCAAGGATGTCTGGACCCTACACTCCTCAACAATCACAGGAAACTATATTGAAAAAAAATGCCTCTCAGTACTGATGCCTGTATCAGACCACTCCACACAAAGATTCTTTTTGCCAATCCAACACCCCCCACTTTTCCCAGTTCCTCTCCATTTTTCCCCCCTTGTGTTTCATTCTTCAAATTCCCTCTTCAGCCTTGTTTCCACTTCCCAGGTTTTCTGGCTTGTAGTTTTTGCCACTCTCCTATTGTAAATTCTGCCTCTCAAATGGGCAGCAACTCCACAGGGCAGAGCAGTGTGTCGGTCCTACTAGAAGTGAGCACAAAACCTGTGGAATAGAAGATTCTCATTAGATATAAATAGTTTGTGATCTATTAACTTATCAGTGAAGGGCAAAAATGGGCCCAAGGCAAACCAAATGGCCAAGCTATCCAATACCTTGTATTTATACCTACTAATAAATTAAGCTTCTGTACAAAGTAGGTATGATCTCCATTTTACAGTTGTGGAAATTGAGGCATGAAGGAGGGTAATGACTAAGTCTTCAATGAGTCACTAGCAGAACTGGAAAGAGAAGGGAACTCTCCCAGCTTCTAGGCTGGTACAGGCAGTCCTTGGACTTACGACACAATTGGTTCCTGAAAACTGTGTCTTAAGTCGAAACATTATACCTTGGAACCAATTTTCTCATAAGAAACAATGTTATAAATGGGAGATTGGTTCCTGAACCAAGGCCCGATACCCTATTTTCAGCAAAAATACCGCAGAATTTTGTATTCAATCAATTACAGATGAGTAATATAGCTACATTAATGTGTTTATATTGTAAATAAATAGCAATCATATTGATTTGGAAGGACATCTTTGAGGCGACTTTGCTGGAGTCTTCTCAGGGGACTTGGGTGCAGGTTTTTTCTGGAGTCTTGTCTAGTTTCTTAAAGAAAAAGTGTCCACGGAAGTTTGGAAAGATGTTCTCTAGGGAGATGAGCAACACAGCGAACTTGTTCGCTGACATGGCATTGCATTGGATCAAGTGCTGTAAGTCGAAACTGACATTGTAAAGTCGAAACACTGTGTCAATTTATAAATGTTGTAAGTGTGAAACATTGTAACTCAAAACACTGTAAGTTGAGGACTGCCTGTACAATTTATAAATTGACATCCTGTTTCAACTTTATGATGTCAATTTTGACTTTGCCACGCTTGATCTGATGTGATGCCATGCCAGCAAACAAGTTTGCTGTGTTGCCCATCTCCCTGGAGAACATCTCTGTCCAAACTTCTGTAGACACTTTCTTTAAGAGAGCAGACAAGACTCCAGAAAAACCTATAGCCAAGACTCCTGAGAAGACTCCAGCCAAGAACCCTTCAAAAAGTCCAGCAAAGTCTCCTCAAAGATGTCTTTCCAAATCAATATGATTGCTATTTACAATATAAACACATTAATGTAGCTATATTACTCATCTATAATTGATCGATTACAAAATTCTGGGGTATTTTTGGTGAAAATACAGTATCGCGCCCATTTATAACATTGTTTCTTATGAGAAAATTGGTTCTGAGTTACAACGTTTTGACTTAAGATAGGTTTTCAGGAACCAGTTGTGTCATAAGAACAAGGACTGCCTGTAACTCGAAACACTAAGTCGAGGACTGCCTGTATATTAGTTCATGCTTCCTTTCCTTACCCCATACTCAATTTTTCAGCTTGGGTTCAGTTAAGGAGGTGTTTCCTTTGTCTGTTTGTCCTTCCGTAACTACTAAGTCCACAGCAACTCCTTCATCTCCCTCAGACTTGTTCCTCTGAGCTGTCTGATATCAAATCCCTCTTCAACTTTATGGAAAAGCCTGCTCACTACTGACTTCTACAAATCCACTCTGAATTCTTACCTGCTCTAGAATTTGGTGTATCCAAGACTGGAAAGAGGATGATGTGACTAAGGCCTGAAGTACCTGAAAAATGATTTCTGTGAATATAATCACTTCTGGGAGCCAACATAAACCAGAGACATTTCACCCATCAACAGGTCATACTCCTTGCTGCTTCCTTCACCCATGAAAAAAGCAGTTAATCTTCTATGGATGCAGGCAGTGATGCAACCTGCATACAGACACTGCTTTGCTTTGCCTTTTGAAGGTCTACTGAAAGAAAATGGGACCTGGGGAGTGGGGGTTTAAGTTGGTCAGGTAATAATCATTTCCAGATCAGCTCTGCAATCTTAGCCTGGCACCTCAGAGAGACTATGGCCAATAAATAAATGGTTCTGCAGGCTAAAGGATACCTTGAGCCACCATCTTCAGCATTTGCCCTTGGTTGACTTAATAGGGCAAAAACAACTAGCCCTGTAATTAAAACTCAGGAAACAATTCTGATGATGAGGTGCAAGTAGCAACCAAATCCAACTAGTTTCCTCCCACACTTGTGTTGGCTCCCCCCTCAAAGCAATCATACTGAGGACTCCAAACACTTAGGGATCAGCTTTGTTACACAAGAGTACGTAACAGAGTACGTGCATTTATGGCATGTAGAACAAAGAGGCCTCTAAGCACTACTGTAAGTTAAGTAATTATGTCACAGTCCCTTTTCAAGAGAGAATCACATACACAGAGGTTACCATCATTTGCTACACAGAACGAGAACAAGCAAGCATACTGAAAAATAAAAAGTGACAAGAAAAGGAAAATGCCCATTTCTCCCTGAAAGCAGAGCTCATGGACTAAACCACTTAGAAAAATTCACATTTGCTAGAAACAGAAATGGGCCAGACTCAAAACTCTACCATGGGGCTCAGAGAAGTTGGGACTCTAGATTCTCAGGCTTAATACTAAATAGAACAAGAGTCACATAAATAAACGGCACTGCTTTTCCCAACAACTATGGTAATTCTGCAGAAGGGATTCAGTCACCCATCTCGCTCTTTTTTTTCTAGGGTTAGTGTTTTAAAACCTGCTAACTAGCTCAGAGCATTTACATTCATTTTCAGAGTCCTAGGTTCTCTCACTCTAACATTTTACATACCAAGAAAAGGCCCAGGTGATATAATACGTGAACACTATATCATGCTTCATCCCCAGTAGGGCAATTTCTTCAGTACTCTTCTATTCCACATGAGCACGGTATAATGCTCAGGCTTTGTGTTCATCTAAGCACAGTGCAGTCACCCTAGAGATTTCTCCATAAAACACCATTGCCTTCCTATTACATGCACAGGTTCAAAAGACTCACGGAGGGTTCATTTGAGAAGGTTCTCCGTATTTCAGGGACTGCCTGTCAGGTAATTTAGAGCTTAACCTAATAATTAGAGTATTTTATTAACTGACCAAAGGGAGAGCAATAGAACCTGTTAATATTTAACTTACTGGGATTCCCCAAACTGTTGTATATTTAGCATCTTTACTGACATTTTTAAGCCTTCCGTTTCCTAGCATATTCCTAGTCCTTAAAGAAGTCATGCAACACTCCCAGCCACTCTGGAGAGGATTATAATTGAGAGAGACAGAGAGACCCTGCACAGTCTACTTACTCATGCAGAGAAGAACTGTAGGGAAAACTGCTTCAAAAAAAAACTCCGCTTGCCTAAGTATAATATTTTAGGGTTGTTGGTTGTAGCCATGCTGGTCTAAGGACACAGACAAGGTTCTTTGGAGAAATGTGGTGTCTTTTATTTGTTGGAAAAAAGCGTTGTTTGTAAGGTTTTGGGCACAAACCCGAAACAAAGGTGTTTGTACCCAAAAGCCTGCAAGGAACAATTTTTCCAACTATTTAGTTGGTCTAATAAAAGATATCACATTTACCCAAAGAACTTCGTCTGACGGTATAACACTTTAATTTGTATTACCATCATATCAGACACGTAGATCAGATCTCCAGTTCATTAGGCACTATATAAACATAGAATAACAATATAGTGCCTGCCCCAAAGAGCTTACAATAGTCTCCTCCATTTCACCAAGACTGAATTACTTAAACACAGTTTGGTCAGCAAAATAGGAATTTGGAAAGGCATTTGGTAAGCAAGATGAAAAAAATTCCCACAGGCTGCAAAGGGTTTGGATTCAAGCCTCTGCTTAAAAAGAAAAACAACTTGTAATAGTAGGATGCTCATACATGTGATGGGGGTTTAGTCCTGAGGGTTTTATCTTCTATGCCCACTAAACTGAAACACTGGGTTTTTAACTGAAACCCACCATTTCAATTTTTCCATCACCGTAGGGCAAGGGGATGTTTGTTTTTTTGTTGGAGCTGGAGCCTGCCTGCAGCCCCGGGGAGAAGGGGATGAGCTGCCAGTGGGCCAAGCAGCCCCTGAACTGTGGGGGTACCCTGATCTGTCCCTCCGCAGCAGCAGCACCCCTGGGGCTGCTTGGGCAGGCTGCTACCAGAGTGGGTGCTGTTCTAGCTCAGAGGCAGCACCTAGCCTGATCCAACTCTTCTGTGAGCCCACCCAGGGAGCAGTGCCCAGTGGGCTTCCAGAGGATGGGCTCAGGGAAGAGTTGGGTTGGGTGCATCTGGCCTGCTAGCAGACTGCCCAGGCAGCCCCAGGAGGCGCTGCCACCATGGACGGAGGACTGTGGCCCCCCGCAGCTCATCCCTAGCTGCAGGAGAGGCTGGTTGGCTTGCCCCCCAAAAAAAAATGCATTGGTCCCCTCGCTCTTCTGCTTTCAGCAAGCACCTGATGAAGGCAGAAGCAGCAAGGGGCCCAATCCTTTTTTTCTGTGGAGCTGTCCACCTCTCCCACAGCCAGGAGGTGAGCTGACAGCTGCATCGCTGCAATTTGCAATGTTGCAAACTAAACTACATCCAGATGTAGTTTAGTTTCCAGGAATCCAAACTCATCTAAAACCTCCAAACTGGTGCACATGTAATGTGTAACACCATAAAGTCACACAAATTACATTTATATCATGTGTACATCATGACAACTGTCACATGTACAAGCGCCTCTAATGTTGAACTGATGTTACAGCCATGGTGGTTCAGGATGCAAGAGAGGGGCAGGAGTTTGTTAAATAAGGTATAACCCACAAAAACTCTTGCCTCTCAAATACTTGTTCTATGATTTCATCTCATCATTAGACTAATTCTGTTCACACTAATGTTTAGAGGAGTTTTAACACAAACTTCAGCAGTATAACAGGTATAAAGTGCCTCTTGAGCACTTTATAAAAAGACTATCTTTGTCAGGTCTTCCTATCATCTTTTGTCAGGTCATCCAATTATAATATAAGTTCCATTCAGCTCCCAGAGTTGTGCAATAGCACTGGAACCTGATCTTTCTTCAAAAGGAGTTTCTAACCCTTGGGATGATTTTTTTTTTTTTTACCTCCATACCCACACAAATGCACCCTAGAATATTAAAAAAATAAATAAATCACGCAACAAATAAAAGGGAATCCAAGAACATACAGTTATTGCTTCTTTCCCTTTGTTGGACTCAGTGGCTTAACAACTGCCCTTCATTTAAGATATCTGACAGAGGTAGCCAAGTACACATTTCTGTCCAAAACAAGGCAAATGAAAAATTGCTCGGGAATTTGCATACTTTGAGCAAAGGGACTTTGGTTGAGCACTTGTTTGGAAAGAGAGAGTTTTGGTGGTAGATAAAAAACAACTCAGGAACAGAAGCAAAAAAGCACATGGGCACTGAGAAAAAAAATGTAATACAGCCTGAACAGCAGTGGTGCCTAACTCTAGGAGAAGTCTTGATACTGGATGTTGGAGCTGGGGTGCTGGCTTAAAGAGGTTTGAGCAAACAGGGAAGCTGTGTCCATTTGTTTGAATTCTTCTATGCTCAAGACAGCAGGATGTTGCACAGTCTTGTAAACAAATAGGTCTGCTTCAGGAGTCCCAACTCCATCATCATTTTTCTTACTAATTTAAATAACTTGGGAAGACTCCAAATTCTTGGCTAGTCACTTGGGGTCAGAAGGGGTAACAGCAAATTATATATGTTAAGTGTTATGAATGGGGGGCCGGGCGGGGGGGAGGGGGCTTGACTCCAGTTTAAATGTTTACAGTTGAGGTAAAGCAGTGCAATACTGCTACTTTCACACCATGACACAGTGGTAATAGTTAAATAGATGCATGCCATAAAAGAGATCCATTCCATATGAAGTGTTTCTGAGAAAAGCATTCTGTTTTCACCTACAGTAGTTGCCTGCCTCCAAAATCCATGCATGGTAATTTATGGATCAGACCATGCAATATTTATATAAACCAAAGCTGCTTGGCCTCCCAGTGTTTGAAAAGATACCAAAACAGGGGGGATTTTACTGCAAAAATATTTAGCATGTATTGTCTTTACATAGATTAATATGCACTAAGTGTAACACACACAAACAGACAAAGAAAAGCATACTCAAAGCTGCAGGAAGCAAAGCTATACAGCTGACAAAGGGAGCTGTCAAAAATGTTGATATTAAAAGCTTTTTTTTTTTTTTTTTAAGTTAAAGAACATATGTCCTTGTGTATGTTTTATTTTTCATTAATTAACTCCCCCTCCCTCCCACAGACACGCATCCCTCCTCACCCACATCCTGGACTTTATAAAGCATTCTAACAAAACTTTTCAGGGTTTTTTTTAATCTCTCTGTGTTATGACATTTTAAGGTTTGTAACTGGCACTTATGTTTATAAAGAAGGGGAATTCCAGGCATGGTGATAGGATAGATATTTTAACAATACATTATAAATATTGTCAATTCAATACTTTTTTCCTTGCATTTTCAAACACGTCATAAATCTAGGCTGGGTTTCTGTGTACGAACCCTGCTTACAACTGTGCTGGAGCCTTTTGGCATGAAAGCAAAGAGGGTTTTTTATAAATAAAACTTAGTAAAATCACTATGCACTCCATTAATTCAGGAACACTCTGCCTCTGCTTCAAAGGGAATCCTTACAGTAAAGACAGTGTTTCTGCAGCTTTAATGATTTGCTACTTGTACTTGTCATAACTACATGGACCAAATATGCAATACCAGGGAGCAGTGGTCAAGGAAACGCACAGTTCCGTCTCCCATCCAGCTCCGCTTCAGTTCAATTCAATAGATTTGAGGCTTTATATAGAAAACTACTTCATAAATCTAACACTCCAGGCCTTTGTATCATGCCAGTTAATGAAAGAAGCTGCATGTGTTCCTCAAGTATACATACCTCATGCTTTGCTGCAGTGTCCAACCCAGTGAACATTCAATGACCCAGAAAAAAAGTGTGCATTTGAGCCAAAAAAAGTAGGGTTGATATGGGTAAAGTGATATTTCATCAAAATGGTATATACTATATATAAGTGTCCTGCAAAAGACTTTCCACAGCTATGTACCTAATCCTTTTATGGAGCATGATGTGGCCTAATATTTAAGCTGCACTTTACACAAGACACTTCTCCCCTCTTTTATGAAATACCATATTCTTCCTTGCTTTTCTTCAAGGAAGAACGTTATTCGTGGTTAAGGGCTGGAACTCAGAGAACATGAGGCTTAATTTCTAGCTCAGTCCCACAGATACTTTGGGGTCCCGAGCAAGTCTTCCTGTGCCTCATCTGGAAAATCAGTCTTTGCTTTCTCTCACTTTTGTATCATCTACTTCATCAAAAAATGTTTTAGGGCAAGGACTGTCTTGGAACACGCCTGTACAGCACAGAGAACTAGGGATTTTACAAGAATCATCTAAACTGATTTTGGGGAGAAAATGAGGTTTAATGGATTGTCTGTTTTTGTTTTGTTTTTTAAATTATTAAAATTTTAATTAAAATTTTCAGTGGAAAAATTCAAAGTTTTCTGTGGTATGGGGAGAAAGAGAAGGTTTTTCCATCAGCTTTACTCACTGCAATTTCAATGTATACATGCAAGCATGTACTCAGAAGACTAAATATTTTCTACCTGCCTTGATGGCAAGAAAATCAACATGGTGGCTGGGATCATTGTAAGTTCTTTCACAGCAGTCTGCTGCAAGCACAATACTGAAGCACTTAAATTGTAGGAAAAAAAAACATGCCTTCAGGTAGAGAGGATCCGATGGATGGTGACAAATCTGGTCCAGCACATAACTGCATTAACACTTTCTATCTGAGAATCTCAAAAAATACTTTACCAACCATTAACAAACTTACTCCATAACAGCTTTCCCCAAATTAAATATCTTTTTGTTTCCTCACCCCATTTTGTAGATGGGGAAACTTGAAGCCCATGAAAGAGGCAAATTACTCATACAAGGTCACTCAAAACCAGCATTAGCACACCAATCTGGACTCCCCATTCCATTCTTAAGTTTCATATTTGTTCCTTCTCTTTACCTGTATCCTAACCATCCCTTTGCATTGATCCCACCCTACTCTTCTCTTTCCAAATGTTCTCCTTCCATGGATGAACTCTCTTCATTTAACTCTCTTCCCCCAGTTTCTTCCTTACTATATTGAATCCTAAATTTCCTTGCAGTACCATACAATGGCCTGCTGCCGCTCCCTGAGACCACTGGTTTCTGATATACTGAAGCTGCTGTTGACTATTTAATGCAGGGAAAATGTTCAGAGCAGGAGAAGGGGAAGGAGAGGAGACAAACAGCAGAGAGGAACTTTGAGGGAGAGGTAAACTGACCAGCATCCTGTATGTATTTTCACAGGCACCTTTCCATGGGTCTATTTCCGCAAAGGAAAATTTATGGCAAGAGACGAGTGTGTGCATGCATGCATATGTATAAAATATATATGCACCTATAGAATGCTGCACATTCACATCAGCTCCCTGCAAGGAAAAGAAGAGTTGTCCTCCCAGTCTAAACATAGAGCACCTAAGTATCTTTCGGCTGATTATATGTCACTGGAAGGTACAGTGACCTATGTCAGCTGGTGTCAGTGAATTAATCTAATTGGACTTGACCTACAATTTCCCCTCTGTTCAGCTACATCTTGCACAAGTTAGACTCAACTGCCCAGCCTAAGATTACTACCAGATTCACACCCTAGTTGCAAGGTCTAGCCTGCAGGCAGTGATCTATATAAAACAGGTCCATTACTTTCAGCGGGTCCACATTAGAGACCAACAGGGTTGGTGACTTGTACATGAGAGAAAAATCTATCAGCCCTGCAAGAGTTCTAAATGTTTCTCAGACTTCAGATGTTTTAGCTGCCTTCTTCCCATATGTGTCACAAGAGTGTTGTGCTCAGCATCTTTGGGAAAAAATTTGGAAGTGAAATATGGCAGAGAGGAGTTTCAAAAACAGTGATGTGTGGCAGGCAGGAGCCCACTGCTTCTTCAGACTTAGACCTTTCCGCTTCCAGGACCACTGTTTAAAATGCTTTGGGGATTCTAATCTGGCCATCAGTTGGATCCTCCCATTGCTTCTGAAATATTTTACTCAAATATCCAATGCCACATTGTGAGACTTTTTTTAAAGTAATTATTCCCATTCTGCAGCTAGACAGAGGGGTAAGCACCTCTCAGCAGTCACACAGCATGCATGTAGTAGAAATAAGAATAAAACCCTCCTGATTTCCAGTCTTTTGCTCTAATCACTAGAACCCATGGCACCTTAAAGATACACATTCATACCTTCCATAGAGGTTTCCAGCCAAGGATTCTGAAGCACTTTTACAAATATTATGGAAGGCTCCCAACTCCAAGGTAGAATAACTAATGTCACCGATGGGGTTAGCGCTTTAATTAGAGTGGTTCCTGGTATTCGCTTTAATTAAAATGCCACTTTGTCATGTGTATTAAGCCTCCGTGGATTTAAAAATGGCCACAGGACGCTTTATCTAAACCTCATTCGATGAGGTTTAGATAAAGCGCCCCAGTAGCCATTTTGAAACTCACAGTTCACATCCAGACAAGCCCGCACGTGCCTCTTGCTGCGGCTCAAAGCACTTTGAAACACAGCAAGAGGCACACTGTGAACAATAAAACGTTCCAAAATTTGATACCCGGATATCCAGGTATCAAAATAAAATCGGGAAAAAAGCAGGGCAGGGCATGATCCCTGAGTTAACCTGGGAGCCAGTCTTCCAGAGGGATACTCTGGTTTCTGGCCCGAGCATCTCTACGGTGCTCCTGCTGCTCCAGCACATGGGGCATGAACCCTTAGCATGCTGGGGCAAACAGAAGCTTGGCAAAGATCAGGACCTGGGCGAGGTCATGGATAAGTGAGGACATAGGGGTGGTTATGGGTGTGGGTGGGTGTGAGAAGTGCTGGGGGATATGGGGAATGGCAGGAGCGAGGGGATGGGCAGCCTGTGGGTGGGCTTGTGGAGGGGCTTGAATGGGGGCTGCCACACTCCTACCTGCCACCCACCCCCCCACGGTGCCAGCAGAAGCAGCCAGCACAGCTGTGTCTTAGCTGCAGTCACAGCCAACAGCGATGCAGCACTGTGTGACCCAGTCTCTGTACATGCTGAATGGACCTGGCCTGGCCTACTAGTGCATGGCTTAGGACAGGAACAGGAAAGCCATGTGCTAGCAGGCTGAGCCAGGTCTGTTCAGCATGTACAGAGCCCAAGTCACACAGCACCGTGTCGCCATTGGCTGTGCCTGCAGCCAAGGCCACAGCCACACTTGGTACTGCCGCCAGCACCAGAGGGGACGGGTGGGGCAGCAGGCATGTGGTGGCCCCCACTCAAGCCCCTCCACAAGGCAGGCGGCAAGACCTGACCTGGCTCAGCCCACTAGCACGCCTTTGCATGGGGCATGCCTCTGGGGCATGCAGGTCCTGTGCAAAGGCACACTACCTGTGTGGTCCGGGCCAGGTCGGGTTGGGCTGGCAGGATGCGTTTTCCATGAGGCTGAGGCAGTGATGCATGGCCATGGCGCTATGCCTACAACAGGATGTGGCTCATTGCTGACTGAGCCTCATGGAAAACGCACCCCACCAACCCAACACCACACAGGCCATGCAGCTAGTGTGCTTTTGCACAGGAGCTGTGTGGCCCAGAGTCACGCCTCCCACTCCTATGCAAAGGTGCACTAGCATGCTGTGCCGGGCCAGGTCCTGCTGCGCACTTTCTCCACGCACACACCATAGGTCTGGCAGGACATGGTGTGTCTTGCCACTGGAGGCTGGACACAGCCTGGTGTGACACCCGGTCCCTGAGAACAGTGCAGGGCTCTAGGTGACAGCCTGAGTCGCCCAGGGCTGCCTGAAGGTACACAACCCTGTGCCGCACCGAGCCAGACCCATGACGAGTGGCACGGGTGGCATCGGGTCTGAGGTGGCCAGGGCTGCGGTGCACCACTGGGGGCTCTGGCCACAGAGGGCCCTGAGCATTCAACGTCTGCTCCTGCTGCTGCTGCAGGAGTGAGCTGTAGGCCCTGCAGGGAGTGGGGGTGGGAGCTGGTGCCCTGTGGAAAGCAAAAGCAAATATCAAAACATTTAGATATTTAGAATTTATTTTATTATGATGATAGAGACACTGGTAGTCTTCCAAGTTGCTTTAGAATTGTAAATATATCACTTTGCCCAACTGTCTGTCTCGCTTTAATTGTTGAAGAACATAGGTTTTAGGGTATTTTAAAAAGGAATTTGGGTTGTTTTTTTTTAAATCAGAGATTTTTAAATTTTTAAATTGTGAACACCAGAATTCCTGCTAGTGAGGCAAGGGGCAGGACTCAGGCAGAGATGCCTGCTCAGAGCTGGCAGCCGGGACCCATCTGGAGGTGGCTGACCTCCTGGCCACCTGGGATCACACCACACTGAGAACATCTTCTGGGAGATAGCTGCCCAGATGGCAAGGAAGCAGCACAAATAGCAGTAGTGCTGCCCAAAGGCCAACTGTGCAGCCACAGCCCACTGGCAGCTGGCCCAGAGGTACAGATGCTTCTGCTGTGACCATGCAGTCCCCATCCGGGCCTGACAGGTGCACAGCCTTGGGGCCATATGCTGTTGCAGGTGGCAGCAGGTCATAGCCAGGCAGCAGCCTCCACTGCCATACTGCTGCAATGGGTAGAGGGTGCAGGGAACTCTCTGTTAGGGTTGCTGCAGCAGGTCAGCTGGCACAAGGGGCTAGTATCCCCAGATACCAATTGGCCAGGCCCCAGAAGCTCCTGAAAGCAAGTAGCCCTGATCTACTTGCCAGAGCAGGTTTTTATATGGCTTGGGCCAGTACAGGTGCTGGTCCCAGGCTCTTGCTCCCCCTGACTGCAGATCCAGGAGGAGCTGGGCAGGGTTATTTTGCCCCAAGTGACACAACTTGCCCCACACCAAAGTGCTTGTCCAAACACATGTGCTGAGGCAAACATCCCCCGCTCAAATTTGTGTCACTTTTATTTGAGCTGCTGCAAGCACACATGCCTGCATGTGTGCATGTGCGCACAGGGGCTTATATACATGACTGTGAGGCCATGCTGCAGCATTCTAAATTAGAAGGTGAACCAGCATGCGTATTGGCAGCCACAGAGATTAAGATAATTTCCCCAAGATCACATTAAACTTTGGAGTAAGGATTAACATATCCAAGGGCCAGTATTTTTTTTTTTTAAATAATTAGACATTACTGCCTCTTTAATGCATTTTCTCAGGTTAGTATCAGTTCCCCAAACAACCAGGGGCCAGATTTACAGAGATATTAAATGCCTAGAGGTCCACAATATAAATCCCAGGAGGCACATAAGACTTCTAAAGTGAGGCACCTAACTACATTTGTGTATCTGCCCCTACATTGGTCCTGGTTCTATAAACAAAGTCCCAATAATATAGTGACATCCTCCAAAACAATGAAAGAACATGGAATAGTTGATAAGAATAAAAGCAGCACCTCCCCCCATGCAAACACTTTAAATTACACAAAGTTCTCAAAAAAATCTAATTTTGAGTCCTTTTATGTGTTCTAATCCTCTCTCTCTTTTTTTTAATTTTGAACACAGCTGTCTGTTGTACTTTCTCGAATGATGCCAGATGCTGGGTTCATCAACCAAACACATGAAAACAATGGTTTGAAAGCAATTAGAAGCACCAAGGCTGCACTGCGGCTCATATTAAAATGTGATAACACTGTTCTGGTGGGAATTGTAGCACTGCTGCATTTCTGACATTTCTGTGCTGCCAGACAGACAGGCTGTGTTGGAAGTGGGCCCTGATCGAGGAGGTAACATACTGGAATTTATTTCTGAAGCAAATGAAGGATTAGCTGAGTTGGAACACTCGCAGGATTTTTAAAGTGGCCTCAGCTCCCATCTTCTTTGAATGTTGGCAAATCCTTCACATATCACAATAATCATATAAAAAGCCCCCCCCCCCCCGCCTTTATATATTTGTAGTCTTGTAGGATGTAAACAGCCTGGATCAGAGACGAGAAATCCGTTGTGTTAGGGTACTATATTGGTATATCAGGCACAATTCCCCTGGTGATGAAGTAACCACTACTGTTGCTTCCAATATGAACTCCTCCCATCTCCTGACCAAATTAAGATTATTTACATTATGACACTATAAGAGGAAACCCTAATCCATGGTCAGGGTCCCATACTGTACTACTATACATAGAATGAGAGCTGATGTCCTAAAGAATTTACAATTTGTATATAGATAAATGAAACAAATTAATTTGAATGAAGGGAGGATGTGAATTTAAAAGCACAAGAGCAATTCTATGTAACAGCACATTTATGCCAGAAATAAGAATGCTTTGTTCCTATTTAGCTTAATCCCAATTCTCCTTGCACCCATTGCACAAAACTGGCATGCTAAGTCCTGTCCCCACCATATCTACCTTACGATAGTATTCAGGATTGTATATTTCCTAATAGGTAAATGCTTTTTAATGAGATAGTGGGTAGTTAGCTCAACTTACATCACCCAGGCAGAGAACACCAAGTACAGACAAGCACTAAATCAACTCAGAAAATGAGAGGGGGAAAACCCCCACCACAAACAAACCAAAAAAAACTCAGAGGCACAAAAAAGCAAAGTGATTTTCTCAAAGTTATACACCAGCACTATGACTGGAACCCTGAGTTCATGGCTCCCAGTCCAGTTTGCTATTAGATTGCTCTGCCTCCAGTTAAAAGGTATCACTGAACAATTTCCAGAGGCCACATCACCTTATCAGAAGTCATTCTTAGACCTCATCAATGCAGGGATACAGTGTTTATGTGAGCACCACACAGTTTTGGGGACCCTTGTCCAAAGCTAAGGAAAAAAGAACTGTGACTGATCCCAAACAAGCTGGACTCCAACAATCTGCTGGATCCTTACCAGAGTTTTCCCACCCTTGCTCCTACTTCCTCCATTTGCTTGTACTTGTTTAAGGCTCCTCTCCCTGTCAACCTTTCTTAAATCCCAACTTCCACCACCCCCTCCGATAAATAAAATATTATCAACAAGACGCACTCACCTCGGGGCAGAAATTCCAAGTGGTACCTGAAAGACAAAGATAACGGGTATAAACACAAATTAGTCTCTCAATTATTTGTTCCATTCTCATGAACAACTGACAGATGGAAGAATTATGCCAGACATGCTGCCAGGGATTCAGTTAATGTCCAAACTGTGCTTCTTACAACAGAAGCCTCAAGAGAAGCTACAGGACCTACAGATGCTAATTGGCCATCTTGAGATTCCCTATTGCATAAAGATTTAGCGGCAATAAAGTATCTCTCCCCCTTCACCCTCCAGTTTCAATTCCAGAGGTTGCCAAAGTTTTTCATAATAGAAATGTCTTCGTCAAAAGTAAGAGGTTGGTACAATTTCTCACATCAGTCCCACAGTCCCCATCCTGCACCTTAGTTGCAATGACTGCAGTCACATGAAAAAAACAAAATGAAACAAACCTGAAGTATACTAAGAAAGCTAGATGAATAAAACTCACAGGACAGAAGCTGTGCCTATGTTGGAGAAAGTTTCTTCTCTATTCTGTATATGAGGTGTTTATCCCATAAAGCCTTGCCTACAGTGTGGGGCTTAACCTTTAGTAAAAGACCAAATCTCTCCATGTGCCTGAAGCTCATGTGCATGCAGATCTCACATAAAAACTGGATAACAGGTTTTTCACTATGTTCTTATTGTTTGTTCTTCTTCAACCTCACACTGGTAAGGTTCTCCAAGAGCCATCTAAAAGTTAGTTTCCTTAAACTCCACACACCCAGCACTTTGGCTCTCTTATATACTGGTTTTCTCCACCCATTTCTCCACTCTTCATTTGACAATATGGCAAGGCATTAAAGCTCCAGCCCCAGTCAAGAGCCCCTCCATTCATATAAAATGCAGCAGATAAGATGCATATCCTCTGCTACATGTTTTCTTGTTATTCCATACATACTGTTTCTACTTGAATAGTGCCCAGAGGCCCCAGATTCAGGCACAATGCACTAGATACAGTGCAAACACAAAGAAAAAATCTCTAGAGTTTGCAATCTGAATTTACAAGATGAAAAAAAAAAAGGATTAGGAAAGTAGATTTGCAAGCAGATTTGCAAGTCAGTGGAGTGCAGAGCTGAGTTCCAGGTGCCTCAAGTACCAGACCATCTACCAGACTCATTTATCTTACCTTCTTTCACCCATGCTTTGCACAATGCCAAATAAGAGAACAATATCAACAGCAATTTCAGAAACATGGGAAAGTCATTTGACCCAACTCAAAGCAAAAAGGTTTCATCAAATAGCTTGGCTTTGGGGGGCAAGCCACAGAATGACCTACTCATAGGCAAAATGTTTAGTATAAAGGGTTGGGTCTATCAGATGTCAGTGGCAAGAATCCAGTATGTATGAATCCAATCAATTTGTTTCCTCATTAAAAGCTTTCATGAAGAAAATGATTTAACACAAATGTTCAAGCAACTGACACTGATTAATTAGAAAACAACAACAGAATCCTGATTAAGGGCATAATATTTATTTCACTCCTTTGCTTTGGACAAAGCATATGAGAAGGAGAAGGAGAAATTGTATCTAGAAAAACAGGCCCCAACATTTAAATCAATGATAAAAAGCTGCTTTATAAATTGGAAAGCACTACGCAACCTGGCTTTGTACTCTGGTATTCTATATCCACCTCTTTTGCCAGCATTTCTTTGGGCTCGTCCGGACGAGAGTGCACATGCCTCTTGCTCCGTCTCAAACCCCTTTGAGGCAGGACAAGAGGCACATACGGGAATGAAAAAAAGTTCCCCGCGCAGTAAGTTTGCAGCACAGGGAGAAAATTAGATCCCTAGATATCCAGGTCTAAAAAATCCACTCCACAGAGGAATGGAGCAAGGTCCCAGACTGTGCCAGGGAGTCAGTCCTCCAAAAGAGCTGACACCAGAGCATCTCTTTCATTCTCCTGCTGCCTCTGGCCCCCAGTGCTGTCCAAGGTAAGTGTGTGCGTGTGTGTGTGGGGGGGTCATGGATGTGGTGGGGGGTAAAGGGTGGTAGGGGGATGTGGAGGGGTATGGACCCGGCCCAACCTCATGAGGCTCGCTAGCCCGACTTTGCACTGGAGCAGGTTGCAGGGCTCTGGGAGGCACAAAAAGGATCCTGCCTCCTGGAGCCACGTGACCTCCTTTGGTGCAAAGTCAGACCAGTGAACCGGTGCTGGCCCAGGTCCTGCTGCGTGCCACGCCCTGCAGGCACAGCGGGGCAGAGGCAGGACCTGGCACAGCGTGCGGGGACCACATGCCATGCCCAGCTGGGCCCTGCTGGCCCTAGGGTCCCTCTGCCGCCCAGCCGGGCCAGGCCCTTGGTGCCAGGACCCGGTGCAGCATGCCGGGCCCAGCCGGATCCTGCCACCCTTGGGTCCCCCCGCTGCCTGACTGGGCCATTCCCATGGCGGCAGGACCCAGCATGGCCAGCCAGCAGGATCAGCCTCAAGGCCAGCAGGACTCGTCTGGGCACAGTGCACGGTCCCCACACACCACGCCGGGTCCTGCCGCCATGGGCCCACTCAGGTGGGCGGCAGAGAGACCCCAAGGCCGGCAGAACCCGGCAAGCATAGTGCGTGGTCACCACATACTGCGCCAAGTCCTGCTGCCGTGGGAATGGCCCAGCCAGGCAAGCAGAGGGGCCCCAAGGGCAGCAGGACCAGGCTGGGCCCAGCACACAGTCTG
Source organism: Crocodylus siamensis (assembly GCF_052110815.1). Lineage (NCBI taxonomy): Eukaryota > Metazoa > Chordata > Crocodylia > Crocodylidae > Crocodylus > Crocodylus siamensis. The sequence goes on from NC_143398.1 coordinate 161,541,402, forward strand.
CACATGCCATGCCAGGTCCTGCTACCATGGCCTGGCCTGGCCCAGCCCAGCTAGGCGGCAGAGAGGCCCCAGGACCCAGCATGCAGTCCCATGTGCCACGCCGGGTCCTGCCACCAAGGGCCCAGCCAAGCAGGGTGACTGAGAGGCCCCAGGGCCAGCAGGACCTGGCTGGGTCTGGCGTGTGGTCCCTGCATGCTGCACAGGGTCCTGCTGCCATGGCTCAGAGCACCCAACTCCCGCTGCTGCTGCTAAAGGTAAGTTATGGGCCCTGGGCTGGGGGACTGGGGCCCTCCAGGGTGCTTGGGACCCTGGGCGGAGGGGCTATGGCTCTCCAGGGTGCCTGGGACCCTGGGCAGGGATGGGGGGCAGGCTGTGGCAATCCAGGGGGGATCTGGGACCCTGGGCAGGGGGGCTGTGGCCCTCCAGGGTGCCTGGAGCCCTGTGAGGGATAAGGGCTGTGGCCCTCCAGGGGGGAGCTGGGGCCCTGTGATGGGGGGCATTCCATGTGCTGTTTGGGGGGGTGCACCCTTTTGGGGCCAAGGGACCCACCCCTCCTCACACCCACAGTCCCCCCAGCAATCACCCCACACCAACCCACATTCCCCCACACCCTTCCTGCAAACACCACATGCCCCCATCATACACCCATCATGTGTGAAGAAAACCAAAAGCACACATCAACACATATAGGTATTTAGAATTTATTTTATTATGATGACAGAGACACTGGTAGGCTTCCACACTGCTTTAACATTGTAAATATACCAATAAAGCATTGCCCAACTGATCGCGCTCTCTCTCGAGTGTGTGTGCATGTGGTCTTTTGCTTTAATTGTGAAAAAACATGGATTTGGGGGTATTTTTAAAAATGGATTTAGGATGCTGCTGCAGCAATCCAGCTGGCACAATAGGTAGTGCCCCTAAGTACCAAGTGGCTGTGCCCCAGAAGTTCCTGAGAGTGAGTAGCCCTGACCTACTTGCCAGGGCAGCTTTTTGTATGGATGGGGCCAGGACAGGGCAGCTTTTTATACTGCTGGGGACTGCAGAGGTGCTGGCAGAGCTGCCCAGCTCTAGCTCCCCCTGGCTGCAGATCTGGGAGGAGCTAGGTAGGGTTATTTTGCCCCAAGTGGCACAATTTGCCCCACACCAAAGTGCATGTCTGAGCACATGCACCAAGGCAAAAAACCCTGGCTCAAATCTGCACTGGTTCTATTGGAGCTGCTGCAAGTGCATGTGCTTACATGTGTGGACGCACCCTTTCTGTCCTCCCTCCCATCAACATTGTCATTTGTACATGTCTTCCACTAGAATTTCCTGTCTCAGCATCATATTTATGAAATACATAAGAAACTCATCATGTATGCCCATGGTTCTCAACCTTCTTTTCAGACTCAAGGTGCCCCTCAGAAAATCCCAGCTCCTGATTTTCACTTCACTTTTGACTACAGAAAAACAATAAAGCAATTCTTCTGTTGCAAATAAATCAGATAGTCCACAACAGAACAGAATTTTTTCAACACTATGGATTCCCATTTTAAATTTGGTATTTCTATTGCCTACTTCAACCTAGTAAGGGGTGCCTTGAGTCTAAAAAGAGGTTGTGAACTACTGATCTAGAGGAAGCGACAGTAGGCAGACAGGATAGATGAGATACGTGGGGTAACAAGCAAAAGATATGCCCAACTAGATCAGCATCCTTTCTGCCCTGAAATGCCCCAAGGTTCAGAATGTTTCCACCTGCAAGTCTGATCCTGGTACCTGCCTTTTTTACACAATGACAAGACTGGCTCTTGCTTTTCACCACAGTTTCCCATTATTTCCATTCTTTATCATCTTCAAGCAGAGACCTGCATTCTCTGTACTCTCAACCCTAGCTCCTTTCAGAGCAGAGACATTTTCATTTCCCCATTCACCTAGCCCAGCACCCCTTGTCTCAGGAGAAGCTAATGATTTTAAGATGGGGACAGGAAAAAAAAAATCACTTTGTGTTTTGTGAACTTTTGTCTCTTGTGCTTGAGAGACTGTCCTAATCTCCCCAGAACATGTTTTAGTGATAACATTTACTGCACCGGGGCCAAAATGATTTTCTGTCACTTTCAATTCCAGTTCAATAAAAGTATAAGAGCTTTGTTTCTAACCTCTGTCATTTTTAATACAGTAAAATTGTTTTAAAAAATGTAAAATTGAGTTCTATTTCCTACTGGACCAGCAATCCCACATTAGCTTCACTCTTATCAAATTTAAAAATAAAATATCAAAAAGACGTTTTACTTTCCTTTTCCCCTTTTTAGAATGTAAAAGAAAATGGTCAGAAACTCAAATCTCATTAGGTCAGTGCATTTCTTTTATCTCACACTTTGATTCTTTTCACTCTAGAAAGTCTAAATGGAGAATAAATGTTTGCTAAATTTTTCCTTGGGGAAAGAGAGGGCCTTGTTGGTGAGGTAATCAGAAGCCTGGTGTTTTAAATCTTGTATCTGCAAGTGATTTTATGCAAGCTATTGGATAAATCTGATTCTGACCAAGTGAAATACAATTCCTGTACAGGGGGAAAGCCCAGTGTTTTTCACACTATTTCTGAAATCTCACTGTGGTCTTGTACAGGCATTCAATTTCTCCCAGGAATCCCTGCTCTCCCAAGAGAAACCACAAGTATACAGATATTTTTAAGTAAAAATGGCCACTCTGAGAAAAAATAACTTGGGCACAATCAGGGTTAAAATCACTTCCAGGAGAATTTCTCCTGGGAGAATGAATGTCTGTACATCATGTTTATGATGGGCTGTCTTGGTTAGCCCAATCAAGGCTTCTATATCAATTGCTACCATCTGTTGCCAAGCAGACTAAGGAAGCCTGCAGATCATACTGAGTTGTGTGCACAGGGTCCCCAATCTGGCTGCAGTGTCAGCACTGCAAGCTCTCCACTCTTTAGGGTCTCAGTATTCACATGTCTGTACACATGTATCTGGGTAAGTTTATCCACCATGAGAATAAGCCTGAGAGAAATCTCTCAGGTTATCTGAATGTGTGCACTCAGCCTATGATAACCGAGGTTGGTGATGACCCTGTACACAAAAGAGGGGAGGGAATTTCAACATTTGTTTCAGCTTCCTTACCTGCTAAATGCCTTAAACTAGTGTTTCTCAGCCTTTTTCGGCTCAAGACACCCCTTGGAAAATGCCAGCTCCCAGTTTTCACTTTTTTTTGGCTACAAAAAAATAACAGAGCAATTCTTCTGTTGCAAATAACTCAGAAAGACCACAACACGTCAAAATGTCTTTAACACTAAGAATGCCTATTTGAAAGCTCTAGGTTTATCTTGAAAATCATATTGGCACACCTAAAAGTGCTATGATTGTGTGGTACTCTTGAAAGGATCTCAAGGCACTCCAAGGTGGCATGGCACTCTGGTTGAGAATTATGGCCTTAAACATTGTTTGCAGAGGATTTAGAGAGTTAAGAGCAGAAGATCTCTATAGAAATATTAGCATAATGGAAAAAAGGTGTTGGCATAGTCTTTTCCCTCCACATACTGAGTCACCTAAGAAATGCAATAATTTGTGCAAATCGCCTTTGTTTGCTCAATAACAACCTGGATGCCAATTTGGTCACCCCATGACAGAACACAACCACCTCAAATGCCTCTCTGATCATAAGTGTAGCCTTCCCAAAATATAAAATGAAGTGTAACCAGTTACACAAAAATAAAAGGAGAAATTCTGCAAAGTAGTTAGGTAAGTAAACTTCTGCCATTCCTTGAAATGGAATAGGAGCATGGAGTTGTCGGCCAGTTTTCTTTTTTATTCTCAGGTCAAGTATGCTTATTAGTCAGTACCACCAAGGCTTTAAAGTGGGCAACAAGTAACTATATTGCTCATCTGGACTGGAAAGCTGTTTCTCAGAAAGCTGGGTGATATGAAATGCTGCATGTAGCAAATTGCATTTAAACTATTTCCACTTGCAAGGAAAGCATTAACTTCTAAGAAACCCTTTTTAAAATAAATAAATACATACCCACTATGCCCTAACCATGCACCCAACAGAACATGTTAAAGATCAACCAATTAATCCTAAATCAACACTAATCAGAAGTAACAAAATTAATTATTCACAATTTGCATCAGAAACAGGTCCAAAAGAATCAGCTTCAGCTGACAACCTTAGGTTCTGCAGAACCTAAGACCTCATTTATCACATTTTATCCTTTTTTTCCTACTGTACTATGGAACACCATGGTTTTTGTTTTGAGCACAGTTTTCTTGTAGTGGGGGGGTATATTTATCTATTTATTTTGTTTTAAGAAAATTATTCCACCTGGGCATTTTCTTTTTAAATCCCTATGCATCAGCAGTGGGTGAGGCCTCCTTCAAAGAAAGAAAGATGCTACCAAGTAGTACTAAGAGTCTTGAAAGAAATATGAAGGGACATTTTACATTGGAGCTAGCATGGATAATAATTTTGTCCGATGATTTAACAGCTGTTCTGTAAAGCAAACTTAAAAAAAAAAAATCTCCATTGTAAGGAGAACTTTGATGTGACATGTAAATCAAAGTCCTAACGCAGAAAATATATGATTTCCATTATGAAGCCAAAGAGCTTGTGACGCACTGCCAATATTTTAACAACAACAACCTCCCTCCCAATATTTTGGTCCACTTAGTTTGCAACATATTGCAAACTTCCCCATGCCACACTGGAGTTTATGTGCTACAAGCCAGGAAACACCTACAAGTGTATTATATTTTAAACACACACACAAACCACATTCTCATAACCAATGAAGTACTTAGCAAGCAAGCATAAATACACTGCGCTTTACGAGACACATTTTATAACTTTGCTGCAGAAAAGCAAAGAGACCCCAATTCCATTTTTTAGCAGTCTCAACAGGCCCCAGTCAAGATTGGACCAGACTGTGTAAATACACCTAAGAAAATCTACCTCTAGAAAGAACCATGCAAAAACCAGGGAGAGTGGGGGAAAGGAAGCACTGTCTTTGTTTTAGAGATGGGAAAACCGAAGCACAGAACAATCATGTTCTCAAGAGAGCTCAGCTCCCAGATAGGCATCTCACAGTATTAAGACATCCAGAAATATTTAGCAGAACCTACTGAACATCCAGCCCAAAATGACTTGCCTAGGATCACAAAGGAAGCTTTATGACAGACTGAAGATTTGCTTTTAGGAGTCTGGGGAGACAAGAGAACCCAGTGCTCTTAAAGCCAAGCCCAGTGCATTAATCACAAGATGAAAGCATGTACTGGCAGAACTCCAATGGTTTAAACAGAGTTACTTTTGGTTTCTACTAGTGAAAGCAAGCACCAGCCCTTTAGGTTGATAATGATAGGCACTGATAAGGTATGAAAAGGGAACCCAATTATCTTGCTTGCCATTTCATATAATCTAGTCCACCTCAAAAACAATCAAATTTACTCTCCACAAGTATTTTTTTTTTGGTAGTTTGTTTCTTAAAGTAATAGCAGGAAGAGAACTGACAGGATTGACTGGATATGTCCAGAGAGAAATCCAACTGCAGTACAATCAAGGAAGCTACCTCACCATCCTTCTCAAGTTTGGTGGATAGCTGAACCCAGGGACCCTCTTAAGCATAGGGGTCTACTTAAATCATGACTAGAGACTTACAATTTTAGTGAGTTAGTCCTGCCATAAAGGGGAAAATCTGTGGATGTTTTGTGAATGTGTTTCTGGTGGCCCCGCCCCTTGGTGCTGATTGGCAGAGAGGCCCCAGGGGAGAGGAGGGACAAGGGTGTGGTTGCCATCTTGACTGGTGGCTGCCCTTTGTGCAGCTCTGCCTCTCAGCCCTGACTGGCAGAGGCCCTGGGGGTGGAGAGGAAAGGGATGGCAGCTATTTTTTCTGCTGCCCTTCATGCTGCCCACCAACTGGTGCCTTCCCTTCCTAGGCAAGCTGCAAGGCTAGTGGTGAGATGGTTTGCAGTATCAGTATTTACCAGGTAGCCAGCATTTTATTTTTATTAAGTGGGGTTTTTTGTTGATTTTGTGGATGATCCCAGATTTCGCACTTTCTGCAAAATCTGCAAATCCATAGTTTAAGTAGCCCCCTAGTTATACATAGCCAAATCCAGCCCTTGACTAAGCAAGTGCAACTCCACTAAGGTCAGTGTTATTTCAGTAACCCAAGATATGAGTCTGTCTCTTGAGTTTAAGTGGGAATCTCTTGTGCTCGAGGATCCAAGACAACAGATTTTTTTTCTCTTCAGACCCCATGTCTGAACTTCATGCCAGGCATGGGAGATACAGATAATGCAAACTCTGGGCCCAATTCTGCAAGGGTCCAAGGAACATGAGCTCCAATGGACAGCCACATTGGTCCAGCACTCCCCTGCCACATGTATATGCTTCCTCTACTGATACTGCAAACCACCTAGCTAAACAGTTATTTGAAACAGAATGGCTTTTGGGGCTAGGTACAGACACCACTGGCTGAAACTCTGTGACCTGGGTTTATGCAAGGGATCAAATCTGATGATCATAATGGTCCCATCTGGCCATAGAAGTCCATAAATCTAAACCCCACTTTCCTCTCAGATTCATTTTCAGCAGGAACCATAAAATAAAGTTAGGTTACAATCAAATTTCCTGCATTCTCTTGTCCAATTAAGAACTCTAATATCACCACAGATGATATTAAATAGATATTTCAGGGCTGAGTCTAATTTCTTTGGTGCACAACATTTGTTGGTTTTTAATGTTTGCAAAGAAGAAAAGAAAAAAAAAATCAATGTCATACAAGATTTCATGCAGGGAAAAAAAAGTGCCGACCAGGGGGAATCTGGGAGCTCACCATTAGCAAGGCTAGCCTACAAACCACTTCAAATGCATTTCTCAGTTAACTGTTACAGAAGCAGCAAGGCAGAGACTCTGGTTACACAGTCTCCATCATTTACAATCCTCAGGTTTCAGATTAGCAATGCATTCACAAGGAAATGGATGGGAAACCGGGGTAATTTTATCATCTGGAATAGAAAATGATGCAAATTACTGAAAGGATGGTAACCCGGAAGGCACCAAACTGCATTACTGGAAGAGTAAAGGGCCAAATTCATCTCGGGCATAAATCAATTAAGTTGAACTTACTTACACACCAGATGAATTTGGCCCTAAGCTACCTAAATCTGACAGAAACCTTTCATTATCTCTCTCTCTAAAGCACAGATTAGAGTGTAGGATCTTTACAAATTAACAGAAGCACTATCATATCAGTCTTTAAAAAAAAAAACAACCCAAGGCAATATTAACATTGACAGTGCAAAACTGAAGGGATTCCTTTGCAAATGACTTTCTCCAGGCAAAAAATATGCAGGAATTTACAGCTTGTTTGCAGGTAGCAAAAATGCAAATCCAAAGATTAGATATTTATGAAGTGACAAAGGCCCTTCATATATCTTGCAAGACAAATCCATGTCCAGTGGTCAAAATGTACCTGCAGGAGTGCTCCTGCTGAGCATAATTCCATCAGCAAGAGAACACGTTTCAGCATCCTGAATAAGTGACAGATGAAAAACAGCACTTTGGCTAATTAAAGACAATGCAGTGGGACCAGTCCAGCCTTGGCACTAATGTGCTGAGCTCAATTATCTAACTATCAGGTCACATTCTTCAATTCCTTTTTATCTTGATATTGCATGTTATTTGGCATAATGAGCTTAATATTGGTGGGAATTACATACAGTGCATTTACACTAATGAAGCAAAATTACTCTGAAAGAGCATTTTCTTTCACTCTAATCTCAAAACTTTAAAAATAAGAGTGGAAATTAAAATAGCAGATGAATTAATATGACTAGAAGGGCATTAAAGCAAAGTTGGCTAGCACTTACTGCTTTGGGCAAACTTTTGGAGGTGTTCTTGTTATAAATTTTTATAATTGCACAATAAAAATTTGCCACAGAAGGCAAGTTCATCTTGATCACTCAGCTGACATTAGATTAGTGGTAAAGTGACCACATTTCAATTTAGCAGTAGCTGTAAAAAGACAAACCAGTCTTTTAGTTCAGGACAATAAGCACAAACAGCTTAGAAAACACTGATGTAGTACATTCTGTAATTGCTTGCCAAGATTTGTCAGTGACACCATCAGAAATCCTGAAGGACCACAGTAAGAAAAAAAAAAAGGACTGCTATTGGTCAAATGTAACCTCCCTATAATTCCACCAGGGATAAATCTAGCCTGCTGAATCTTTGAAAGGTATCACTACACCAAATGTAGTGATCACTTGGGCTAGGGACAGACATTCAAAAAGCCCAAGTTTGAACTGATTCAATCTTTGCAGGTTAGTCTAACCTGCAGAGAGTGAACCAGTTGTCAAGTGGATCGACATTCGGCACATGCCTGAAGTGGCTCAGGCCAGAAGCCCCGGGGGCACTAAAGCAACCCTTCCCTTCCAACAGGGCAGGGGAGCTGAGGGGGGTGTGCCCAGGCCTGGCAGGCCTGAGTTAGACTGAGGAGGGGTTTAAACCCTCACCTCGGCCTGCAGGGTTCAGAGGGTGGGGGAAGAGGGAGCATCTGATGGTGGGGGGAAGAAGGAGGAGGGGAGAGCTCTGCCTGCCCCAATGGCTCCCTGAAAGCTGGGAGCAATCCTCAGACACAGGGCTGCCTGGCCCCAGAGGGGAACTCTTTCCCTTCCTCTCTCTCCCACCACCACAGGGCACAGAGAGGGGCTCTGTTCAGTGCTGGGGGGCTCATCCCTCTCCTCATCCTCTTCCTCACCCCACCCCCAGTGGTGGGAGTGGGGACAGGGGGAGTGGGAGGAGGAAGAGGGGGAATAATAACCCCCAGCATGGAACAGAGCCCCCCTCCCCATCCCATGGGGGGGGGGTTGGAGAAGAGTCCCCATCCGGGACCAGGCAGCACTTCATGGAGCGCCCCCCTCCCCTCCCCATCCTGTGGCAGAGGGGGAGGAGTAAGGGGAAGCTTTATGTGAGGCTGCCCAACCCGGCCCCAGTCCCCCTTTCCCACCCTGGGGGGAGGAGGAGGAAGGGGAGGAGTCCCCCCCCAGCACAGAACAGAGCTCCCCTGACTGCCCCGCAGGACAACCATCCCAGCATGGCACCATTAAGGTAAAGGGGAAAGGGAGACAGGCTAATTCCTTCTTCTGTCCCTTCTGCCCTGCAGCTGGAGTCTGCCAGCCCCAAGGGCCACCACCACAGCCCCCTGCTCCCTGGCTGACAGGTAGACCCCGGCCATGGTGGGGGAGGAGGGGAAAGAAGGAAGAATTAATCCCCTTCTTGCCCACTTGGCCTTAACAGGCCCACGCTGCCTGGTGGCTCGCCATGTCCCGTCCCTGCTCTGACTACAGAGCAGAGGGACGGGGCCAGTTCAGCTCTGGAGCAGAGCCTCACCCAGAGAGCATGCTGGGATGCTGTGGTAGTCTGGTTTATCTTAAACCAGGAAGGGGTCTGGGACAGACATTGCATAAACCAGTTTGAGCCAAATCAGTTAAGTCAGATACTACATTCAAGTAGGTTTATCTCCAACTGGTTTCAGCCATTTTCAGTTTATGTGCACTGAATGTCTGTTCCATTACAGGTTTAAACCACTTTCTGATCACTTAAGCCAGCTTATGTGTAAAGTCTGTCCTTAACCTTAAGGATTGTGCACTTGTCTGAAACCACCTATTGCAGTCAGGGCAACTTTTTTGGCAGGCATGCCACAAATTAAGACCTGTGCCATCCCATCCCCTTCCTTGCCCAATCTGTTTCTCTACTGTCTGCTCCTTGCCTTATCTGCCAATCTATTCCCTTCCCCTTCCCCAATCTGCCACGTGTCACACAGGCTGCCCATGCCACTTATGGTAGGTGTGCTGCAGGTTGGTCACCCTGAACTATAGGGTAAGGTTATGTTGATATGCATTGTAGGATCTGTGCAACTGTGTTGCATGAGGGTGGGTATGACCAGGAGAGATATTCGTTAATAAGTGTTGGTTTCACAGAAGAAAAAGCCATTGTGGTCTACTACAGTATAAGCCAGGGATCAGCAACTTTTAAGAACAGTGGGCTGCCTCTTGCAATCTAGCTGTCATTACAAGCCACCACTCCTTGTCCCAGTCCTCCCTGCTTTGTGCTTCACTTACCCTCGCCACCAACTGCTGCCAATTTCCATTGGCAACAGAGATAGGGAGCCACAAATCTGTCAGTACAGGGCAGCAGCAAGGTGACAGAGGAGGCTTTGGCACTAAGCAGGGAAACTGGATGCTGTAGACAGGATCAGCAGCATGTGACAGAGGAATGCACTTCACAGCAGGAAGAAGGTGCCCCTGCTGCCACGAACCAGATCCAGCCTATGAGCCCCAGTTTGCTGACCCTTGGTAAGCAGACTATGCAAAACATATGGAATTATTATAGTAGTACGTTCTAGCACTAATTTTGGTTAGGGCCTTGGTATTGACCATCATAAATTCTAAACATGCACCTATACTATCTAACCAGACATGACAGAGCAGCAGAGAAACCTAGGTAAAAAACAAGATAGTGATCTACCCAAAGTCACAGCAGGCCAGTGAAAGACGTAATACAGAGCCCAGGTATTCTGGTTCACAGACAAGTACCTTACACATTGCCTCTTGCATATTTTAAACTACACTTTGATCCAAAAGATCTTTCAAGTTGTGTTTAATTACGGTTTCCCTACACAATCAAAACTCATAATTAAACCAGGGAGTTTGGAAGCATAAAAACCCAGGACAGATAAGTTTGCTGAGATTTTTTCTTTCTTCTTCTTCTTCTTAAATAAGCTCATTTCAGTGTTTATAACTAATGTCCACAGGACATTATTGCCTGTAGAATACATTCCAGACGTTTTTCTTTTTTAACTGAATACTCTTTTCAATACATACATACAAATAGTCAACGATGAAGAAAAACTATTGCACTTCTAAAAAAAATATCTGCATTGACATTAAAGCATTAAACTAGCTTTTTTTTAAAAAACAAACCAAAGAGCAAAGGTTTTCAGGGGGTGGGGAAAAAGGTTTGGAAGCACTAATTGGAGACATTTAATCTATGGAAATAAAGAGATTCCCCAGATTAAACAGATCAAGATTCAAAGCAGCAAAGCCTAGCCTTAAATCACCTGTATAGGCAAACGTATAGGCAATTTCACAGCAATACATGAGAAGTTTTATTGCACATACAATCGACTGTGTCACCAACTGATTCCCCACTGATAATATAGGACAACGCCAGAAGTTCTGGTGAAAACCAATCCACCAGTACCTCATCTATCAGGCTGTCTAGCCCTTCTTATAAAGTGGAGAAGCTTCCCACTGCCTTGCCTAGGCTACAACTCCGATCAGTGTTAACAATATTGGAAAATAGGACTGTTTGTTCATATGAATAGTATGGTTGGGCAAAGCCATTCAGCACCTAGTCAAAAAGGAACAGACGAAAGGTAGAATGTCAGTATACGTTTTGGATTCCCTGGCACATGAGACAATCTTCCTTTTTGCTTTGATATATAACTGGCCTGTCTTACTTTCCTTTAACACTATTTCATTTCACCTATGGAAACAAATATCCCAAGCGTGTTTCCTCTCCTGCCAACTTCACTTCCAACAGGGAGTTCAAATAACTAGCTGGCTTAGAAATGATCACTGAGGAACTATTTATCCTCATAGTTAAAAATAAAGCTTACCGTATTTTTCGGACCATAAGACGCACTTTTTTCCCCCCAAAAGTGGGGGGAAAACGAGGGTGCGTCTTATGGTCCGAAGGTGTGTGTCCCGGGGAGACGGGGCGGAGCTTGCCCGCGGAGGCGGCGGAGCCCGAGCGGGACACCCGCCGCTTGTTTATGCCGTGTCCCGGGGAGACGGGGCGGAGCTTGCCCGCGGAGGCGGCGGAGCCTGAGCGGGACATCCGCCGCTTGTTTACACCGGAAGCCGGCGCCCGTGCAGGTGGCCGGGAGCCGGCAATAAAAATGGCCGGCCACCGGCACACATAGTCTCTCCTGCCATAAAAACTGGGTGCGTCTTATGGTCAGGTGCGTCTTATGGTCCGAAAAATACGGTATTTCCTCCATCACCACCATTACTCTGGAAATGTCTAAATGCTGAGCTAAGGTCATCGAACAGCAAGAAGACTTTTTTTGTGTTATTGTTCTTGCCAAAATTCAAGAACGGGGCTGTATATCTGAGTGGAGTCCTGTATCGGTTTTATCCCAGGCATCTGACAACGGCTGCTAATTCTGCAAATGGCCATCCTTAAGGCACTAGAAACAATGTTCAGGTTCTCAGGGAACCAAACTACCTACATCAGAAGGATGCAAAACAACTTGGTGGGTTTTCTGGAAGAGAAGTGTAATTCCACCCTTCCCCTGCCCCCCAAGCAGAATTTGAATGACCATAAATCAGGGGCGGGCAATTATTTTGAGTGGAGGGCTGCTTACCCAGTTTTGGCAGGCTGTCAAGGGCTGCATGGGTAGCCCCACCCCTTGACAGGTGCCCCGCCCCCTGCTCACCATCTTGGGACCAATGTCCCAGGGCCAGTACCGGTGGGACCCAAAGCAGGCCACAGGCTGGCTGGGGTCTGTGGAGCTGAGTTGGGCTGCACCAGCAGGGAGAGGGGGGAGCTGGCCCAGCTCCACAGAGCCCCTGCCAGCTAAGACCCCACACTCCTGCCACCCTGCTCTGGGCCCCACCAGCACTGGCCCTGGGATACTGGTGCAGGCCCCATGCTCCCGCTGGCTCCCACACCTGCTCATTCCCAGTGCCCTTCAGCCCCACGGTACAGGCAGGGGGCAGCACACAGCCCCAACCCCCCACTCGCCAGCAGGGAAGGAGCTGGTGCTGACCACGGCAAAAAGCGGCCCCTTGCCAGCCCCATGGCCAGCACTCTCTGCTGCAGGCACTCGCAGCCCACGTGGGGCTGTCTGGAGCACGTACTCGTAGCCCCATGCAGGCTGCAAGCGGCTAGTGCTACAGCCCCTCCTACTTGCCGCGCTGGGCAGTGTTGGCTGCTGCTGCCCACCCGGAGCTCACGCACTGGGCAGCCCACAGGCAGCGGTAGCAAACACTGCCCAGCACACCAAGCGGGGGGCAAGCCTGGAGCCAGCGTAGGGCCGGGTTACAAGGTGGTGCTGAGCATGGGGGGGGGGGGAGAAGCAGCCCCTCCCCACCCCGTGCCCAGCGCCTTGCACTGAAGCCACTTGCAGCCCGCCTGGGGCTACCTGCACTTGCTCTGGACAGCCCCACATAGGCAGTGAGCAGCTGAAGCAGGGAGCACCGGCCATGGGGTGGGGGAGGGGCCACTTTCCTCTGTGCTGGGAAGGAGCCCAGGGAAAAGCTGAGCGCAGGGAGGGGAAAAGCAGCCCCTCCCCCACCCCATGGCCAGTGCTCCCTGCTGCAGCTATTTGCAGCCGGCACGGGGCTGTATAAAAAGAAATAAAATAAAAAAAAATAAAATAAAAAAATAAAAATAAAAAATAAAATAAAAAAAAAAAAAGGCTGTCTGGAGCAGGCACAAGCAGCCCTAGGTGGGATGCGAGCTCAGGGCACTGTACATGGGGCGGGCAAGGAGCCACTTTCCCCACCCTGTGTTCAGCTTTTCCCTGTGCTCCTTCCCTGCCCTTCTCCCTCCCTTACCCAAAGTTCTGGCGCGGGGCAGTCACGTGGTCCCAGGCCAGAAGCCCCTGCTGGGGCTTCTGGCTGAGGGGGGCGGGCCCTGCTGTTGTGGGAGCCTGTCAGACTTCCCCTGGGTTCATTTTTGACAGGAACCACAGGCAGATAAATATTCATTTTCTAAATTTTATGGGGCCCCGTGGGCCCGATAGAATGGCCTCGCAGGCTGGATCCAGCCCGCAGGCCGTATTTTGCCCACCCCTGCCCCAAATACTTTCCTTTAGGGTAAATTATTTGCCAACAATGCCTACAACTAAGGACGAAGTGCCAACAGAAGAACACCCCAAGGTGTTCCAGGACAGTAAAATTCATGACTTGTGATTCACCATCTACTCATAGTAGATGCAGAGCTAGAACTTAGCCCTCAACTTGTTCTTAGAATACAGGGCAGCAGGACTGCCCAGAGCTAAGGGCCAAACAGTAATTTGGTCCTTGGCCTAGACTGGCTGATTTTTTTTTAAGCTGCATCACAGGTTGCTTTTACATGAATCTTATTAATTACCCATAAAGAATGGGGGGGCGGGGGGCGGGGAGAGACAGAGCCCTGCATCCAGCCCTGCTCCCTCCCACCACCACCACTCCAGGTCCATCCCTGCTCCAAGCCTCCCCCCCACCGCTACTCCACATCCATTTGGCCTGCATCCACCTCCCCCTCCCTGCCTGCTGTCCTGGGGGACAGCGGGGGCTGCCACCACTGTGATCCCCACCCCCTTTGCCCTCAGGCTGGAAGGTGTGGGGAAGCCCCGCTGCTCCGGTGGCTGGGGTGTTTCCCGCCACCATAAACTTCCCCGGCAGCAGCTCAAACTTGGGCCCGCACAGCCTAGACAGCACAGCCAATCACTGCCCGCCCTCTTGGTGGCGCATGCACAGTGGCACAAAAGTGTTACAGACAGACAGACGCACAGACAGACAGACTAATCTTTTTATTATATTAGAATTCTTTAGATATTAAAACCATGGTTGGGCTCTATTAATTACGCTTAAAATTCAGAATCATAAGTAGAAACAGCCACAATCCTAAAGTCAATAGCTGCAATGAGGTATGCAGAAGGCTTTACTTAACAACTTAGCCCAAACTCCCACCACTTAATGTGGGCAGCTCTGCAAGTGCAGCCTTAGCTCCCAAACTGGATTAGAGGCTGTGTAACAGAGCAGTCTGACCCTTTAAGGGAGACTGAAAGCCCTAGGGGTGGGAGCCCAGCTGTGGTTGATTAGCTAGAACCATGGCTCTCAACCTTTTTGGAATCAAAGTATGCCTCACTGGCCTCAAGGCACCCCCCCATAACTTTTGTGAATTTAGTGGCACCCAGTTTCAAAATCTAGAGGGCCCACCTGGACATCCAGTTCAAGGTGCAATAGGGTCTGATACGTGATCCACACAGCACATGGCAGAAGACATGATGGTGGGATCCAGTATCAGATCCAATCACACCTCACTGCTGGTACAGGGGAAGCCTGGGATCATAATCTTGGGCTCCCCCTACATCAGCAACTAGCAAGCTCCTGTAGTTGCAAGTTCTTTTTTTTTTTTTTTGCTGCACTTCCATTTATTGTGTACCCACCAAACCAGCTCTTCCCATCCCCACCACACGGAGCTCAGTCCTACTCCCACAGGAGTGCCAGGGTGCCACGTCGGAAGCCAGCATGGGAGTGCCTACCGGCTGCAACACACATCCACAGGGTGCGGCACGCACCCTGTGCCTGCTCTCTCCCCCCACCCCCGGGTACCCTGTGCCACACCCCAAGGCTGCACCCCATGCCACGTAGCTGATGGGCATTTTGCTAGTTTATATATAACAGTGTATAACTCTTTGCTAGGGGCATGAGGGATCAACCAGGCAGAGACAAGCCTATGCCTGCACTTATTTGCTTATATCCTAGTGCCCTTCAAATAATCTGGCTGCACCCCTGCAACATTCTGGTTGAGAATCACTCAGCTAGGAGGTAAAAACCTAAGGGGAGAAAGAGCAAGGAGTGGTTTCTAGACAGGAGGCAGCCTGGAACCCAGAAGAACTTGCTATTAAGAAAGGGCCAGACCTACAAAGGCCTCGCTTGCCATCTGGAAAAAGGTTAAAGTTTTGCTTTATGCATTTGTTTGGGGCAAGGGCTGTTGTTTGTATCCAGAAGGCTGGCTGAGAGGCTCCCAGGGGAGCCAAGCCAACATATGAGGTAGCAGGCATGACAATCCCCTTACAGGCTGCCACCCCTGCGATCCCTTTGGGCTCCAGGAAAATGTGAATGTGGGTCCAAATATTAAGTGCAACTATATTTCCACCCTGTTCAAGTCCTCTGAAAACCATAAACATGTCAAATTTTATATCTCACCTTCCTCTTAGCCTTAAGATTAAGTTATATAAGGCAGCAAAGAGAAGAAGGACCCACCCACTTTTTGAATTACAGTAAAAGCTCTGTTATCCGGCATCCATGGGGAATGGGGGGATGCCAGTTAATCAAATATGCTGGTTATCTAAGAGTTATACTTATGGTTAGCTTTCACTTCTGTCCTCTGCTTGTTGATGGACTGTTGGTAGCCATAGTTGCAGGATGGGTGAGATATTCAGCAGTAAAGTCACAATACAGCACAAGCACAACGCGATCACAGTGGTGGATGGCGGATGTTTACAACTGAAACTGCCGCTACTGACACCACTTGCCAGCGTCCTCAAGCTTCCATAAACAACAGATCTATGAGAAGTGCACGGCAAGATGTCGGATGGCTGTTTGAATTTTTCTGGGTACGTGAAGGAAGATTTGTATTGCCATCTATGACAGATGCCAGTTAATAGAGCATTCTGGATGGTAAAGTGCTGGATAACACAGCTTTTACTGTAATTTTTTTTACAGGGACTTTTACAAGGTGGAATAGGACTCTGCTTGGGCACTTAAGTATAATGCCTTAGAGGTGAAGTGGGACTTGGATGTTAGGTGCTACACTCTGTCTTCACTTCTCTTCTCTTCTCTGTCTTCCTGGGCCTATCCACCCAGGAAAGTTATTAGCTAGGATGTGAAGTCACTATGCACTCTAATTACTCTCCTTGCGTTCAAGAATCCTGAGTGAAAGGTACACACAGAGTGGAGTGAGATCTCTCACAGACACACTCTTAACGCACATTAAGAGAACATCCAAAGGGGAGTTAAGGGGGAACAGATGACGTGCCACATGTCCACATACTAGCACATGATGCTGTCACTTCTTCAAACTTCTGTGACTTTATTCTGCTGTATGCAAGATGCACAAAAGCTAATTTGATTGCAAAACCATGCAAGCTTGACAGGCCGAAGTGCACAAGCACACGTTTAAGAAATGCGGGGCTAGAATGGGAACCAAAATGATCTACGGTTTACATAGATTGTTTCAAAATGACATCTCTTTAAATAGACAAACGCATTCTTCAAAATAGAGCATGCAAACCTTCATAACCAAGTCAGAAAGCAGAAGCCCCTCCACCACAGACTAGAGTGCTTTTTTTACAGTATGTTTCAAACTAAACCATGACAAACCGCCTCACAGCTAATTACAAACTGCAAAAATAATTCTGTTTCCTTCCGACTGCACTTCCTGCAGTAGGTAGACAACAATACATCCTCACAGCAGCACTTGCAGACAGAAGGTCCCGCATTGCTTGCACTATAGTCAAGAGCAAAAAACTCCCTTTGGGGAAACAGTATTAGGTCATGGGAAAGGGAGGGGTATAAAGACCTGCAGGCCAAGTTACAGGAACAGTTATTAAACCTGGCTTGGAATAATCACGTGGTCTGAGGCCCCTTCCCTTTCAGAGATGCATCTCTCTAACTGTTAGACACGTTACTTATCTCCATTATAAATCTGAATAATGAAATTCTATATGCAGTGTTATATTTCATGAAACAAAGAGGTGAAAAGCAGACAATGCAAGGCCTGCGCCAAAGATGCAGTTGCTTCCTGAACATGACTACCAACAATTTCCTGAATACCTACCACAAAAACCACAGCAAACTCCCTGAAGAGATGAACCTGCACTGTGCTCGCAGCAAAGCCTGCTTAGATACTTTAAAAGACACAGTGGCTATTATTACAGTAATCTGCTACCACAAATCATTTTCTTAATTCTTCAGGTCAGAAAAACAACATTCACAGACTTCTCTTTCCATTCCCAAATTACACCCAGCAAGAAATACCACTAGAAAACTTTCAATGCCCTGCAGACTTGGACTGAGGACTGTTGCTTTCTTCTGGTAGAATTGTTTGTAACTGGTATCAAAGACCAGTTCTGCTTAAAGCTACCAAGAATTTTACAGCAGCTTCAAAGACAGTAGGATTGGGCCCCACATGTTTACCCACATGCAGAGAAAGAGTGCACCATAAACTTTCTCTAACTTTACAAAGCAATATGTGAGATTAACAGAATCATGCAGAAGACTTCTTTTATAATTTATATAGTATACAGTAAAGGACAGACAAATACTGAGAAGTCACTTCTCAGACAGTTGCAACACAGGTCCCATGTTATACTGTCTCAGTCTTTTTATACCCATACTTACGCTGAACAGTTTCATAGAGAGGTTCAAAATTAAAGAGATGGATGACCTCAGCACCCAAGCACCAAATTTGCCCTGTTTAACAAGTAAAATGGATGGTAATTCTAATTAACAGCTCTGGCTACTCAGCTTGACAAGCTAGATTCATTAACCGGTGCATCAACCCCATAAGCAAGGATTCTGCAGACCAAACACCGTCACAGTTACATCCCCATTGGTGTCTGCTGCGCTCTCCAACTGGATGCCATCTGTAGAACGACAGCAGAATTGTCCTCTAAACTGAAACTTAAAACCAATTCTATTATCTCAGTAGTCATAAAAGAAATGTAATGCTCTCTTCTAACACAGGAAGAGGAGAAAGGCAGTGCCACTGAAATAGACCTGTACACGTAGACGTACACCCCTGTGAGATGGTAACTTGAGTTGCAGAGTCATTTTTCTTAACATCAGCCATATAGAAATGACGCTTTCTTTCAACTGCTTTGACACTTAAAAAAGGTGCCGCTTACAATGGTATTAATGTGCACAACACACTATTAGTCACCTCCCATCTCCCTTGTAGTGCTGGAGTTCAGAACAACGTTCCTTACATTACAAAAAAGACCATCTATAAAAAAAATGTACATCTCTGAACACAGACTTTTGTATTCCCAGAGCATTAAAAGATACAGCTATGTTAGAATCTAAGTATTAAATATTTCACTTGTTGAGAATGCAGGTAACTAAGAATTTAAAAAACTTACTGTGGCAAGTGATTTTTTTCCAAATTGCACCAAAAATACAGCATGGTCATATTCATTCCCTATCCGCAGTTTTTACTGCTTTGTTATTAAAGAAACAATATGCTTTCTGCTCAGAAGGTGCTCCCCTCAGAGCTTAACAGCCCACACCCTAGATCCTCTATTCCCCAAAGAATCATTCCCATCTCTTTAACTGGGTAGGGTAACAAATAGCCTGCCTCAGTAACCGAAACAATCCAGCATTGCCAACTCGCACATTTTTATTGTAAATCTCTGGCTATTTGGTATTTTTTAATAAAGCCTAGTGTCTCGGCTTTCATTTAAAAAGTTTCATGGTGCCATGGTAGCAGAGAAAAGCTGGAAGACATGAAACCTAAAATGCCATAAAGGCAAATAAATGGACCACAAATTTAATTTCTGTGTGGCTGACAATTTTGCAATGTGCCTAACAATTTTGTGCCTGACAATTTAGCCCTTAATTTTCTCCCAGCAGGATAAACACCGTTTCAGGCAAATTCTACCAGCCTGTTCCTAATATACAGGAAAGCACTTGTTTTTGCAATATTATGGACATTATTTTACATGTATAAAATGCAGGCCTCATTTTTTCAAAGGCTTCCATCTTCTCCTGCATTTGGCTTGTTTCAGTTATTCAGGGCAACCCAGGCTGATAATTACACAGTCCTGAGTTGCTGAGTAAAACTGATGCTTAATTAGCCAGCAGGAAAGATCGATTAAGATACAGCAGGGCATCTTGCAAAGTTCTTCAGAGGGACAGTAGGGAATAGAATCTGGCTGTGCCCTTCCGAAGGATAAAATTCTTTGCTTTTCAGGGACTTGACTGCAGTTTTATTTAAACCATACTTTGGTCCTGTACCAAAATCATGGACCCAAAAAAATAGCACCCTCAAAATTCTGGGAGTAGGGCATTTTGGAATAGAAATTCCAGCCTGAACCTTAACACTGAAAATGGCTCCCTATCTCAATGGTAGATCAAAGTACACACTTCCAAAAATACACCCTGTTAGCAACAGCGTGGCAGGGCAGGCCTCTAGGCTCACTATCCCAACACAGTATTTAGAAGGGCAAATTTTCTACATGGTGAATATTCACTCACGTGCCTGTTTGCAAAATCTTCCAGTAAAGAATAATATTCATTTTATTACTTGTTTCTGACAACACCTGTGTCACAGGATCTGCACACACACACACAAAAAGACATGATCCCTACCCCACAGAGCTTAAAATGGAAAAAAATATTTGACAGGAAGGATTCCACTCATGTGCCATTTTGCACAAGTCTGGAAAGAGCATCATTTAGAGTCCCATGCAAGGACAGATCCAGAGGGGGTGCAGTGGTTCAACCTCACACCCCCCTGTACTGACCACCTGGCAGGAACAGTAGCCTGGGACTTCTTTCAGTCCAAATCAGGTAAGAATTTACCCCCTCCCTTTCCCTCTGTGCCCAGAGGCACCCCCGCCCTCACCTGAGTGTTCCCTCCCAGTCCTGGAGCAGGCAAGGGAAACCTACTAGCCCACCACCATCTGCATGCCTGAATTCTAAATAAAATCTTTTAGGTAAAGTCACTCTTACACCCCACCCCCCTTTTGCTGCTCACGTGCTCATCTATCCAATGGCACTTTTGAGAATGCCACCCAAATGCAACTGCTAAATCTGTTCAATGAGTTTGGGTGCCAAGACCTGCAGTTCTGCTGGTGTGGACCTAGAATCCCAGCACTGCTGCCTGCAGAGGAACTGCTCCCATCAGAACTTGGTGCAGAAATTACAAACCTGGCTTTGATATGCTGGAAGTTGAAAAGAATCATCTCTCTCTCTTCTCTTGCTCTAGCACTCAGGTTCTCATTCTGCAGCCCATCCATCAGATAAACTTCAGCATCTGCAAAGAGAACTATATCAGTCAAAAAACTACATGGGGTAAGGCAATAATTAGATGAGGAACCAAAAACTTGTTTCCAAATAAGAAACATGTACATGATGGAGTAGAGGGAGAGTTTAGGACCATGATATCAAATAACACAAGTGAAAGGCAGAATAAGTCTGAAAATTTTTCACCTGGAGAAATTAGGCAAGTATTTAATATAACCAGAGATTAAAAAAAAGCAAACTGCACAAATAATGCCAATGAGAAAGGTTCAAAGTCAAGAAGAAACAGTGAAGAAGTTGCTCAAACAAGAGCAGTGTGGGGAAGACAAACAAAATTAGGCAAAACTTAACATAAAAGACAAAGTCAAAAAGTTAAACTGGGTGTAAGGGTGGTAGGGGAAAAGAGGGAAGGAGTGCAATGAAAATAAATGAACAGAAGAAAAAGCAGAGAGAGGAAATGGAAAACTTTAGTATGATGCTGAATACAAATGCTTTTTACCCATAAAGTGGGTAATTCCAGCTCCCCAGAGGGGCAAAATGCCTCTTGATTGCAGCAGAAAAGAATGGTTCCAAAGCTGGAAGCACCTGAACAATAGCACTTGTGTGCTCACTTGAGTGAAGAGAGTCCCAAGCCCCCCCACCATGTTGGTGATACCAGACACTTGGGTACCAGGTGGGGGGAAAAAAACCTCTTTTTTCAATGTTAAATAGAAAAGCAGTAGATGCCATGCTGTCCACATTGGGATCCAAAACTCAGTATGGGATATTCACCTGCATGTCTGGGAAATAAGATAGAACCCAGGTTTTTTATTCTGAACAAAACTTATCTTTACGAAGAGACAGCACTCAACAAAGCCTTACTTATGGTTCAGTTCAAGATGCATTTGTATTGCAGTGCAGGATCCCCAATGTTTATTGGTGCAATACAAGATAAACCATGTCTATAATGTACTCGATAAGGGAAGATGGGGGTGGGAGGATTAGACACAGAGTAAATATGGTTTAAAAGAAGAGATGATGGGTTACTAAGGTTGTCTGGGTAGATGCATTTCTATGATCTAATAAACTGCTTCATGTGAAAGACTAGTACTGTATACCTTCCAAACTGCATGTGCTTGTCTTAACTGAGCCAGACTGAGCACCCTGAAAAACACTCTCAAACAGAAATTACCTGGAAAGTAATTCATTCCCACTGTTCTGCTATTTGTCGAAAGATACCTTATTTGTATAGATATCTGTGCTCCTTTCTGAAGAACTGTAAAACAGTTGTTCAGAGACTGAGAATCTAATTCCGTTCTCACTTATACCAGCATAAGGCCATTCATTTCAAAGGGGTGTGACTGCCAGTTTATACTGGTAGAGGAGAAACTGGAAGCAAAGCCAGTGCTGTGCGTGCACAGGCCTGCCCAAGATGGAACATACCCCTAACTGTGACACTAATGAGAGTTTAATATCCTGCTTGCAAGACTTCCAACGCTTTATGCTTCTGCTGCATGTAAGTTAGCCAAAAAGAGAGTACTGTCTTTAGTACACCCTAGGAGTTCACACAGCTTTTTAAAACCCACCTCCTCCACCTGCAAGTACACAGCACATTTTCAAGATCAAAATGGCACAGGAGGAATATCCTTTTCTGTCTAACTCATCAACCTTAATTTCCTTCTACCACCTGCTCCATGACACACAAGAAGACACACTAAAAGAATGCTGAAGTTATAATAGCACTTTAAAATGGAAATCACGGGCCAGGGTGAATCAGCATGCTATGCATCAAAGTCTGGAGGAAGAATAGCCCAGCTAGGAACTCTGAGCGTGTACTAACAGCCAAAAGACCAAGTTTCTATTCTTACCTATCCCATGAAGCTACAAGCAAGCAGAACTCTGGAACAACAATTAAATAATTAACACCAAGTTCACACAGCTTTTTGTTTCCGAAACAAGTCCTTGCTCCTGGGTTGTGTTTATTGAAATCTTCAGTTTTCATGCACCTAAGGTGATACTAAACTCAAGTTAATAAATAAGCATAAGCCAAACTCAGATTGGCCAACTCATTTCTCTTCATTTACTGTCATTGTCTCCTCTCTTCCGACTTCCAAGGAGCAACTCCTTCTACATACAAAGCTTAACAAAATCCACCTGCTCGCTCTGCTTTCCTGGTAAGAGCACAGCTGCCCTCCTTTATCCCACAATTAGAGCAAACAGAAGCAGCTGTGCCTTGTTAACCCCTGACTGGGGCAGCTCTGCAATGTCTAAGGTATACAGGTTCCAGTGCCACAGTGTCTGACCACACCAGGCTTCACACATACCCTCAGGCCACCATGGTGTTCTTATCCCACTGCAGAGGCAGGAACTGAGGCACGGAGAGAGTAAGGGCTTGATGCATGAGACTGACTTAGGCACCAACACTGCTGAGCACTGCAGTGCCATGCTGGCTAATGGGACACTGGCTTCTATGAATCCCATTCTTAAGCACCTGATTCTCCCCATGTATTGTATAGGAGGATCCTGGGTGCTAATTCGGGGATACAAAATGAGCAAGGAACCTCCTAAGCTAACCTGCCAAAGAGTGGGACACAGCCTAAGCCCAGACATCAGAAAATTGCTGAGCGCCCATCATTGTTAAAGACTCAGCTGTGACTCTCCTTGGAGTCCAGTGCCTACTCAAGCTCAACCCTTTCTTTCTGCACAAGAAACCAATACATTCACTATTGCCATTTTTGCTGTACCAATTTTACCAGTTAGAGTGGTGGGGGCCAACCTTTTTGGCACCACAATGCCCCATACCCATCCCAAGGACCACTCCAACCCCTTTTCTTTACCCAGTCTGATTTCTCCTTCCTACCCTATGTTCCCTGCCTGATCTGATGCTTTATTTTTTTCTTCCCAGCCATATGTGTCACTTTGCTGCCTGTCCCCTCCCCCATCTGCCATGTGCCACACACAGAAGCTATCCATGGTACTTGTGGCACCTGTGCCACAGGTTGGCCATCCCTGGGTTAAAGCACCTGTTTCAGATGTGGGAGACAGGTTCAAATCCCTTCCCCTATCCACTGAACCCAGACCTCCCGCCTTGCCAAGTGAGTGCCCTAACCAGAAAGCCAAAAAGGCAGACAGAAGTGGCAATTTCAGTCTCTTCTGAAATTGATCCACTTTTAAATAAAATACTTGAATATTCACTCAGGACAAAGAGCAAGAGATTACACAGTCTGGTGCTTAGAGCACTCACCTAGGAGACCTGGGTTCCAGACTCAGCAAATATTTAAATATTAAGATGTTCCACTCTGGATTAATTATTCACTGAAGCACGGTCTGGAACCCAAGGCTCCCAAGTTAGTGCCTTAACCACCAAGCTATAGGTTCTCTCTCCCCAGGCTAATGAATATTCAAGTATTCATGCCAAGTGGAATAGTTTCAACAGAAGAGATGTTGAAAAGTAGCACTGTAAGACACTGCACCAGCTTAGTATGCTTGGAAGCCAAACTGTCATGCTGGCTTCCTCGTTGAGTGTGGTGAGTCGAGAGCTGTATATTGTGCCTGGGACTGATTTCTGGTGGAAGCCAAAGCTCATCTCGGAATATTCTTCAGCCCAGTGGCTAGGGTGATTTCCTGGAGGTGGAAGATTTGGAGTCAAAATATTGCTCCAAATAAGGCAGAAGAGATTTGAACCCAGCTATCCCATGTAAACTGGGAAAGAACCTTACCCACTGTGTAACTGGGCATAAGGTGGCTGGTATCACTACCTACAGCTTCTTGGTTTTATTCTGTGCAAAGCTTCATTTGGTGGACATTATCAGACCATGTCTCTCAGGTCAGGCCCCAGAGGTGAGACAGGTGTGGGAATGCCTAACTGTAAATCAAATCAGGGCTTAGGCATCAGATGGACACACCAGTAGGACCTATGCAATTATGCACACACCCAGCAAAAGAAATTTTAGCCAGGTGTTTTGTGAAGGCCAGCAACACCTCAGCACTGGAGCAGGTACCTCTTTTGGCACATGATCTCCCTACCCCTCAACTTTGTAAATCTAGCCATAGGCAACTTGCCCAAGATTACATGGGAAGTATGTGGCAGAGCAGACCTGCACTCAGACTGACTACTCACCCTTGGACCAACCCACCTCTTTGAGTTTAGTTTGAGAGATGGGGACATAGCACTACTAGCCCATCAGAGGCCCAACAATACCATTTATGCTTCTTGACACAAACCACTTAAAACTGACTTCTGTTAATGCCACTTATGTGCTCCCAAATACCCCTGCACTGAATAACTTGCACAATCTAAAGACAAACCAGCAAATGAAAGCTAAGGGACAGAAGCAAGAATGGGGAATTTATGATATACAAGCTTACTTGTTTCTCCGTAAGTGGAGAAACAGAAATAGGCCATAAAGGGAGACTTAAGGGAAAAAATATTTTATGGGCCATATTTCTACAATGAATGAGTGGAGGGAAAGGGGGGGGACCCCCAAAAAACCACACACACTGAAAAAGCTCAGGCCACCTTAATAAAAATATAAATACATATTTTGTCCCTCCATCATTTTTAAAAGCAGATTAACTCTATGAGTATGTGATTAGCTCTAATATGGTATTTACTTACTCAGATGTCAGTGTGGATCAGCTGCTGGATAAGTTATAATAAAACCACGATCACTTCTCCAAGCTATGCTGAGCCCCCTTTCATAGCCATCTACTATGTTTATAGCACCAGGAAATGAAAAAGAAAGCCCAGCCATAAACTTTCAAAGTAGATCAGTAAGAGCAATATGTAAGCAGGTCTAGAGTAAATCACCCTAATGTTAGTTTTACTGCTTGTCTGTAACATTATATTCTTGATGTTTATAGATTGCTCTCTGCGATCCACTCTGAAAGTTTACAGAACTCTCCTTTTCATTTCCTGCAGCTAAAAAGGTTAAAAAGGAAAAAAAAAAGTTGAAATTTCATCAAGTGCTTCAGGAGAGTTGGCAAATGTGATCGGAATTACCCACTTTAATCCAGTAGGAGATGCAGTGCCATAAAATTATGTCACAACCACTAAAGTCCAGGTAGTAAATAACATTATAAATGGTGGCACTAAATTCTAGGAACTAATCAGCACTCAGTGAGGGGGATGAAAGGTTTTAAAATACCATGTGTGTTGTGCAAGCCTCTTGTTCTTTGCAACCATTGTTTCTAGCTATCAGAAGGAATAAACAGCAGTTCTGATTTTGCACTTAAACTTATTCAGAGGCATAGTTTTCCCTCTAAACTTACCTATGCAAGGTTCACACCAGTCTCATTCACATTTTTTAGTTCTAATTTCACCTTGGCCCATTACTCCCTCCACTCTTGTCCCCACATATTCATACTGGAGAGGGACAAGATTTGGAGCAGCAAAATAATACAGGGACTTCAGACACCCTAGGGTGGGCAACTGCCAAGTAGTATAGATACACCAAGCTCTTGCATAGTTTCATAGTTGGTAGGGTTGGAAGGGACCTGAGCAGATCATCAAGTCCGACCCCCTGCCATGGCAGGAAAGAGTACTGGGGTCAAACGACCCCAGCAAGGTGTTCATCCAGCCTCCTCTTAAAGACCCCCAGGGTAGGAGCCAGCACCACTTCGCTTGGAAGTTGGTTCCAGATCCTAGCTGCCCTGACAGTGAAGCCTCCTGATATCTAGGCTGAATCTACTTTCTGCCAGCTTGTGACCATTATTTCTAGTCACCCCGGTAGTGCTCAGGGGAACAGGGACTCTCCCAATGCCTACTGGTCCCCCTTGACTAGTTTGTAAACAGCCACTAGATCCCCCTCAGCCTCCTCTTGTGGAGGCTGAACAGGTTCAGGTCCCTTAGCCTCCCCTCATAGGGTCTGCCCTGCTGCCCCCGATCATGTGAGTGGCCCTCCTCTGAACCCTCTCCATGTTGTCCACATCCCTCTTGAAGTGCGGCGCCCAGAACTGGATGCAGTACTCCAACTGCAGCCTGACCAATGTCACAGAGTGGGAGGATCACCTCCTTGGACCTGCTTGAGATGCATCTGTGGATGCATGACAAGGTACGGTTGGCCTTCCTGACTGCGTCCCCACATTGGCGGCCCATGTTCATGTTGGCATGATTGCCTTGAAGCCTGCACGATTTATGTACAGGGAACTACTGAATTTGGGGTGGCTGCCTCCCAATTTCACAGTCCGAACATGGCACCAGTTGCCACTTCTCTGGCACAACCCCCCCTCCCCAGGCCTCTGATTGGTCAAGGAACCCCAGAAGTCCCACCCCTCCCCAGCGATTGATGGACGGCCCCTCAGCCAATCAAAGGTGTGTGGGGCGGGTCCTGCTGTGCTCTGTTGCAAAAATTCACCCCCCCCCCACCCCCCGGTTCAGGACACCAGGGATTCCCACTATTTTCTGTTTGCAGCTCCCTGATTTTGTGCTTTTTCACAGTCCCTGTGCTTTTTTCCAGGAAACTACCAATTTTGCAATTTTTGTGAAAATTGTGAAATCATCAATTTGGTATGTCCCTACTTGTATAGAGGTTGGGATAGCCAGAGCTCTGGAATGTCATTCCCTCCTCCCCATCTCCACTTCATCCCCCAAGAAGAAACCACAGCCCTAAGTCTATATGTTAAAGTAACTTGAGTTTCTTGGTCTTTCCATAAGCTTGTTCCACAGGGTGGACAATTTAACCATGAGTAAAGACAAGAGGATTTGTGCAAAAAACACTGATCCAAGCCCACAAAATAAGTGAAATCTAGAATTAAGATATCCTGTTTTCAGCTTGCCTTTCTGCAGCAGTCTAAATACATAGTCTCACTTGTTATATACTCATGAAGCAGAACGGTCTGACTGAAACCAAGAACATCCACCTACATTTTCAGCTTCCAGGCTTTAACCTTAAATTCTCAGACCTTTAAAAGTCCAGGCACCCCCTGAACACTGACCAAGACTTAATCCCTATCAGGGAGGGTGAAGTATTAAAGAGTATTTTTAGAAAGGGACAACAGCAGTAAAGCTGCTTGTCCTGAAATTAGACCCCACCAGCTTTGTTATGCTATTGCAGGTGTAATGAGAAAAGCACGGTGCACCATCTGGTCTATTTTGCTTGTTGCCCACACTCCTGCAAAGATAGGTTTCTTACAGGTTTCCAAATGCTGCCAGCTAACATGAACAAGGAAGCAAGCAAAACAGATTATTATATGGCCATCGCTTGCATATCTGGTAAGCAAAACAGCATCTCTAGATTGACTATGGGTCAGCCATACTGCTGTGTTCATTGGAAGGATAAAAGAAAAAAAAGAGAGAAATTCTTGGGACAGTAACATTTGAAAACGGGGGGGGGGGGGTGCGCACAGCTTTTAGAACAATCAACTTTCATGCTATCACATCAATAAAAACATGGGTTCCAAATAGGCAAATGCCTGCACAATGCAGGACTTTACACATCTAAGGCAACTGACTGCAAGAAAACTACTCACAGGCATAAAATTAAGCACATTCATAAGTGTTTGCAGAATTGGTACCCTGAGAGAACACAAGCAGTAATAGCTTTGAGCCCACATTGGTTGAAAGCCTATTAGGCATGATAATAATAGCACTGTCTTTAACAAGTCATTCACTAGCAGTTCTTTGAGTATTATGAACATACTCCTGGCTAACACAGTGCCATAAAAGACCAACTTTAATACAAGAAAATGGACATTATTGGCTGAAGAACTGTACATTCTTGGTATCTCATTTCTTATCATCATTTTAAATACGTAAGTTCTCCTGATGATGCACTTTGCAAACATGGGAACAACAAAACTTCCTTCTTTCTAGCCTGACTAGCCAGAATCCTCCTTATATATTGACATGCCCATAGACTGTACGGATTGTTAAGACACAGCAAGTTTGATACAGAAGTATGTGACATGCAATTAATCTCCATTCATAGCCTGCTATACTTGTCAGCAAACAAAGGCTCTGCTTTAGAAGGAGATCTGAAGACTTCAATTAAAAACAGTCAGCTAACAAGAAAATAATCTAAGTTAAAGGAAGGCGGCAGGTGCAGAAATGAGTTGTTTACAGAAGTGTCAGCTCTGAACAATAAAGTGCTGCACATCAAAAATGTGAAAGGGTAAACTTCACTGCAGCCCCATGATTAAAAAGCAGAGGAGGAAATTCACACCTACATCTGGGGGAAGACACAAAGCATTTGAAATTGAGCTCTGACAAGCCTGTACACTGCACTTGTGGGGAAAAGACACAAAACATTTGAAATTGAGCTTTGACAAGCCTGTAAGATACACTTTTTCTCTCAAAGTGACAGATCCCAGTCACTCCACCTCTCAGAATGGGAGAACAGTGCTGCTAGCTACCTGATGTCTTCTCAACAGGAAACTAAAGGTGATAAAAGCCGATCAGCAGAATGACCCAGAGTCAGGGAGATTCAACATGGCAAGAAGTTAGCAGAAAATTACCCTCTTCTCCATCTTTCACAACAGCAGGATGTATTTATTCACAACACATGTACATGTGAGTCAGTGTCCAGTGAGAAACCACTATGCTAACTTTGTAACTTTTCAGCTAACATTTATTTAAAGAGTAGATAAATTAGAGATTATATTTAGGAGACTTGGTGTCCAACACTTAAATAGCAATGAGTGTGGTAGATGAGCAGTTCATAGATTTCATAGACATCAGGGCTGGAAGGGACCTCGGGAGATCATCGAGTTCAGTGAAATTAGAAGGGGCAATACCAGCTCTGTGTATAATCTCTCCTTCTTGTTTGTGTGGATCTTTTCCACAAGGACAGGGGAAAGAAGTATCAAAGATAGCTGTTAATACTGTACAAATCTTCTGGGGAACCCTGGGCTGTAGGATCTAAAATAAGATATTAACGTGTTTTTTGATTTAAGTAAACTCAGATTTCAAGTTGGCAGTGCCCCGTAAGGTACCCAAATAGCTGAAGCAATACAGATCAGGAATCATGACCATTTAACCCCGAAGCAGCCTATTCCTGGGTTTCTGTGGGAACTCATTTATGGAGCCTTTTTTTACCCTATTATGGGTCGGGCTAATCAGTGTCCATTGGTATAGTGCACTGAAATCTGTGGACAGAAGAAATTACTATAACTTCAACTCAATCTGACACTCAGTTTTAATAAAGAGAGGAGTAAGGGTTGTTTTAAATTTACCAAGAAATTAGGAGATATGCTATGTTATGCTGTGCTATACTGCAAGCATGTCCCACATGACAGAGGTTATGCACCTAACAGGGTTATGACAACAAGCAGCAAACTAAAGGCAAGTTCATCCATTAGGATATTGAATAATTAAGGGGTCTTAGCAGTAAACCTTTAAACAGAGACAGAGCTTAAAGCTGATGTAGTTTTCAGAGTCTCTGGGGCCTACTTTTTCTGATAGGGTTACTACTTAACTGGGAATTTGAGCCAACTGGTTCATTGCACCTTCATAATCTGACATGTTGTGTGGTACAACTGTGCTGTTAGAGAGGTGTTCCCAGTCTGGTACATGCAGCATCTTATTCAAAAAACAACCCCTACCAAAAAACCCTTTTCTGCCTCACATGCCTCAGGGCCAGTGCGAGACACCAACATGTTAATCATGCTGCTTAATACGCTGTCTGGAAAGCGATCGGACACTATCAGAAAAACTCAGTATAAGAACCCATAGAGCGGCAGCAGGCCACACAGAGGCATCTACGTGCCACGGCAGAGTATCCCCATACTACCAATGGCATCACTCTATATGTGGTGGCATTCCTGTGCGATGCTGAAACATCTCACTCCCCTACACAAATGGAGCCGGGTGGCAGGTTGTATGCAGTGCCACTCAGACAGGGACTCACCCTCAGGCAATGCCAGCGAGCTACCGGGACAGGCAGCCATATTCTCAGCGGAAACAGTGGAATAAGGCCCACATGCCCTAGAAGCCTAGGGTCGCTTGCCTGGCCTGAAGGAACAGCTTCTGAGCCCCCTGCTCCAAGCTGAGAGATAGAAAAAGCACCCCTAATTTTTGCTTCTACTCAAAAAGCCACTGTAGCAACTTCCAACCAGAAGCCCTGGGCGCTGGGATGTAGGAAGCTATGGTTACCTTCAAGGAGCCCCTGAATCTCCTCAGGGATGAAGTTGCCTGATGCCTGCATTGGAAAGGGCAAGGGAAAACGTCCCAAGGTGCAAAAACCTCCTCCTGCTATCCCTCAGGGGCAGAGACTAGTGAGAAAAGAAGCAGGGAGGACCAGTAGGTGGTGAAAAGAGGGGAGGAACTGTTGCAAAAGCACCTCCCCCTCTTCCTCCTCCTCCACTTGTTGCTGCTGCTGCTTCATGAGCAACACCTAAACTGAGAGCCTCACTGGGAGTTAGGTACTGTTCTCGCATTTGTTCTCAGTGTATATTTTATAGGAGTTCAGGGGATGTCACTTCTCAATAGGAGTTGGTGTGTAACTATTGAGCAGATTCTTTTTGGTATTGGGTGGTGGAACCGGAGCGTGCTCCATCCACTCCATGTATTGACTTGGTATTGTGCTTCCAGGACCGGTGCAAAAAATTAAAAAAAAAAAACAAAAAAAACCTTTGAGGGGCTATCCAGACTGCACCCTGCAAACACCTGCATAGGGACGCAGCAGTAGAAATGCAATTGAAAAGTCACTCTCCTCTACCTCAGTGATTCTCAGCTAGGGTGCTGGGACAGCCTGGGCTCACACACGATCCCTTCAAGGGTGCCACGCAACATTAGCACAGCTGGGTGTGCAAACACATTTAACACATAATTTACAAGATAAGCTTTCTGTTTCACATTGGAGTCCATAGTGTCAGAAAACATTCTGACTTGTTGCAGCCTTTCTGAGTTCTCTGCAACAGAAAAAAACTGCCCTATTATTTTTTCATAGGCAAAAATGAATGAAAACTAAGAGCTAGTATTTTCCAAGGGGTACCTCTAGCAAGGTTGAGAACTACTGCTCTACTTTAATGGGGGAGAGTCCTAGGGTGTATATGCTATGCAGCCTTTCAGATCTCCCTGCTTGTGTAGAGAGTCTCTGTGTGCATGTGTGAGGTTGTGACACGTTGCTGTTTCGCATCCCAAGCCCATGCTAGGCTCAGAGAAGGCATGAGGTTGTGTGCATCCTAGAGCAATGGTTTTCAACCTGTGGTCCATGGACTGTTAGGGGTCTGCAGATTATGTCAAGGGGGTCTGCAAAAGATGATTATGATCAATCAAAAGTGTGTGAATACCCACACACAGTTCAAAGGAGTCCACACCTCCATTTGAAATTTTTAGGGGTCTGCAAATTAAAAAAGGGTGAAAACCACTGTCCCAGAGCAAAGCAGGATCCCCTTCCTGCAGACTGCAGGCAGAGAACTATATTCTGCTGTACTATAAATGCAACTTCCTACATTCTGTAGCAGAAAGGAATTGAATCCCGTTTTCTTGCAATGCATGTTCCTATGCCTGGGCCTTACCTGGAGAAAGATCTAAGTGGGTTGCTCCACTATCTCCATTCCTCTAACCCATTTTATTGACTGCAATAAATACAAACTTTGTATTTCTGCATTCATTTTCAGAGCCCATAACAAAAAGCAGACATTGAATTTGATTAGCACATAACCGTATATCCCCTCATCTGCTTTTATATATGAACTGGCCCAAGCTGTATGTATACCCTGTCTGAATTATTCCTGAATTTCAGGATGTGTATTGACCAAAGCTGGCAACCCTTCCCTAACGGAATCATGTGCCCTGCTGACTTCACTGAGATGATCCATACAGGGTAGGTTAAGCTGTGCAGTTTCACATGAGACAATACAGGTATGTGTCCCACCATAATGATTTCTTCTTTTTTTTTTGTGCTAGATAAACAGAACACAAGTGGCACGTTTCTGTTGGCTCCTGCAAATGGTTAGGCATGAGCTTAACTTGGTTACATTTGGGGCGATTCCTGGTTGAAAAGTTAAGCACCTATCTAAATGGTTATAAAATGAGCATCTTAGTACTTGATACGCGCATCCTGTAAGAGGAAAGACATTGCAATGTTAGGCAACTAGCCTTGCACATAGGAGACCCAGGTCCAATTGCCTGCCTCTTGCTTAACCTCAGATAATCATCTTGTAACTCTGGGCCTCATTTCCCTACCTCACCAGTGGGCTGTAAGGATGTATAAATCAAATACTATGAATAATTTGAAGGGGGGGAGGGGATGTACAAGTCCAGTATGGTCTGGTAAATTAATGTGAATTGTGATTATCAAGAATGTCATGCCCTGCTTTCTGAGACCCAAGCACTCAAGACAAGAGGGAAAGGATGTGGTACCAATCAGATTGGTCAGGTACCAATCAGATAAACAACAAATATGAGATTAAGAGATTGGATTGGTTTTGTTATGGGTTTGGGTCACATGTATTTCCATGTTTTACTGTTTTTATTTCATTGCAGAAGTGGATTAATAGATAGTAAACACAAAACCATTTACCAAGTTGTTATATGGGGCTTCAAACTGAACTGTAACATTTTGCATGAAGCACAGTACTGTAATGACAAACAACAAAAAAAGACTTGCCAAAAGGAGCTAACTTCTGGCTCGGAAAAATGGAAGATATAGTGTAATAAAGCCATAGGCCATCTGGTATATGTAGGTATTTCAGCCTGAAAGGGCAATGTTGCCATATTTTTTTCTATACACTGTGCCTTTATTGTGGTTTCCCTGCATGCTGCAGTGTCAACTGCCATTTTGTATTTCAGTTATAGAGAAAAAAACACTCTCACTCTCCCTCCCCCTTAAGGCTTCATATCTATTTTTGTTTTTTTCTCTAGAAAAACAAAAAAATAGATCTTCAGTGTCGTCATTCCCACATCACCCTGCAGTGACAGCTGGGGACAGGCTTCCAGTCCTCCTACCCGAAATGCTTGAGCCAAAGAAAAATCTCCAGTACCTGTCAGCAGTCTAAAGTCCGTGTGTGGTTCTGATTGCATTCAGAAAACTACAGTAGTATTGTATATATGTGCATCCCCACATGTACAAATAGACACTTAGACAGCTGTATATGTGAGTATATGAGTATAAACATACGTACAAATTATTTACATATTTACATGTATAAAATCACTAGCCAAATTCATTACAATGCACAAATAAAGTGCAGCTGCTTCCTGAGACTAAATTAAAAAAAAGAGGCGAGCCACATGTACCCTGGACTGATGAAACCGTTTCCAGATGTGCCAGCAAGACCAACAAACCGTGATCCATGCAAATCTCTGAGGATGACATTTTTATACAACTGCAGATTGGAGGGATCATTTCATATATAGCCTTTGTATCACCATAGCAACCATTTGACAAACAATAACTAGAACTTGGTAAGAAAACTGATTAAGGCTTATAAATTTACTTTGCAGTGAGGCTTGTTATTCAACCCATTTTCCTGCTGGGAAAACTGAGGCACAGGCAGTTAAATGGACTGATTTTCAAAGATATTAAACACCATCAGTTCTGATTATTTATTGCCTCTGAAAATCAGGCCTAAATGACTTGCTGAAGGTCAGCAGCTAAGTCAGGAGGAGAACCCAAGAGTCCTGCCAAGATCTCTGCACTAACCAGTCAACTTAAACGCAGCTGAGAATGGACCCCAGGTGTCCTGACTTTCAGATCACCAGCAAACACAGCTTGCTTGCCACTTCAACTTCTTAGTATATGAACTGGATACAAATTTAGGGTAGTGGCAGGGGGAGGAGGTGGAGAAGATGACGGCAGTGACTGGTAAATTCCACTGCATAATTGTCATGAAGCATCAAGGTTTCTGTGCTGTAGATGCAGTGCTGCCTCCCGACATGATAACAGCCCCTCCTTAATCATATTAGGGCCAGGTTCAGCAGACAGCCTCACTCCTAATGATATTCTGTTAAATGGACAAATTCCTTTGAAGGCTTGTCTTGCTTTGAAATCCAATTTCACAGGAAGCCAGATCTGATTGGGGGTAGCTATGGAAACCAAGCAGGGCAGCCTTTGAGGAGCTGAGAGATGCAAGGTAAAATGTGATAGTCAGAGTCCTTTACTGCTCTGTCGGAAATATCAAAGGATCTGGAGAGGTTGGCAGGAGACATGTCCCTGTTATGGGCTGTTCTGTGTGGCTGGGTACCAGGCGTCTGTCAGTGGAGGTAAGCAGCCAGCTGTCCTGTCACACAAGCCGCAGGTGGAGCTGAATGCACAAAACCATAGCTGTACAGCCTTTAGAGTTCTTTTTTTTACTCCTCTAATACACCAGAATCTCAGCTCTCCCCTCCCTGCCATTGTAAAAGGTTAACAACAAAAGAGTAACAAGGTTAAACCACAAAGCCCTGGCTGATAACAGTCCTTTCAAGTGGCTGCACTGAAATTAATCTGAAATTTCTTGTAATTAGATAAGATAAGGATGTGCGTGCTCTCACACAGACCCCGGGATACCCTTTCTCTAGAGGCATTACACAGGATAAGAACAGGGGATCTGCTAAACTGGTTCAGATTATTTGTTCATCCAGACTGGTGTCCCAGCATCTTTTGCACATCTCAAGACCTTTTGTTTGTCTAGTTTGATATCGTAGCTTTTCCTGGAGTGTGCTAGGCCACTGGTCTGTCCATACCAATATAACAGCTCTTGCCAGTTCAGATCACAGTGTTTCTTCTGTCTTTCCAGTACAAACCATTGGTCCATCTTTTCCTGAATGTCAGCCCCTACAATTCCAGATCAGACTTTTGGTCCATCCAGTGATATGTCCTGCTTCTGTCAGTGACCAACGCTTTAGAGGAAGGCAATCCCAGACTGCATCTGGTCACTTGAATAATGTATTTTGGCTTACTGATCAGATATGCCAGGTTGAATGATGCAGTTTGATAATCCTAAAGATTATGTAATCATGTCATTTTTATTATCCAATATCTTATATGTCAGGAGCCCTTTCTGAATGAGTCATTCAGGAAAAACATGAATGTAAAGTGTCTTGCTTGGTCTTCTCCTGTTGTATTGCTTTGCTTACCTACCTCTCCTGCTCCATAAGTATCTGAGAGCTGTTCAGGTTCTTTGGGTGAATCTGATATCTTTTATTAGACCAACTAAATAGTTGGAGAAGGCTAAGGAAGTTTCAGCAGTTGATGTGTGCTCTTCCTGGATGGAATGAAAAGCAAAAAAGCCAGAGGCTGGGCTGGTATGCATACAAGACAGGCAGTCCGTGAAAATGAGAGCTGTTCAACACTTACTGGAACCCAAGGAAAAGAATTAGCACCAGAATCAGACTCTGAGTTGTAGTAACTAGATATGGCTCCACAGCAAAACTCTGTCCATTTCCAAACATCTTCAGACTTGCTCAGATCAGGATCCAAATCTTGCAGCTGGGAATCAAAGTAGATCAAATAATAACCCCAGGTCTAAGTCTGAACTGTAAGTCAGGATGTCCTCAATGAAGGGTATCTCCATTGTTATTAACGATTACTTGTATCGTGGTAGTAGAATAGAAACCCAGCCATGGATTGGTATCTTGTTGCACTAAGTGCTGCACAAGTAGAAA
Organism: Crocodylus siamensis; assembly: GCF_052110815.1. Lineage (NCBI taxonomy): Eukaryota > Metazoa > Chordata > Crocodylia > Crocodylidae > Crocodylus > Crocodylus siamensis. Next base: position 161,577,705 of record NC_143398.1, read on the forward strand.
ACAAAAACATGTTTCCTGATCCTACCTTACTGACTTTACAGTCTGCAAAACTGGAACTCCTGCTCTGCCTTGGAATGCCAGACACCCAGCTTCCTTCACCTTCCAAGCACACTACAAAGTCCAGGTTTCGTATGTGTCTGTTGAAGTGGTTGAATATGTGAGTTGAAGTGAATATATTTATGGGCAAGCTTGTGTTCATATGATCGTAGGAAAGTACGGCTAGAAGGGATCTCGCAAAGTCATCCAGTCCAGCCTCCAGCTGAAGTAGAATCATCCCTAACTAGACCATTCCAACCAAGTGTCTGTCTAATCTGCTTTTGAAAACTTGCAAGGATGGAGATTCCACAGTTTCTCTAGGTAGCCTGTTGCAATGCTTGACCACCCTCATAGTCAGATGGTTTATGTTGTAGTTTTTTCACTTGTGGGAGCGGTGTCCCAAGCAGAGTATGGCACCTCCTCATACATACGTCAAATCAGTGGTACTCAACCTTTTGACCCTGTGGGACAAATGAGTGGCACAGGGCCATTCTGTGGGCTGGATCAGGCCCCATGCTGCCTCTGCCTAGTCCTACATGCCTGGATCTGAAGTGTGCTGCCCCCCACAACACACACGCACCCACACACCCTGCTTGCTGGATAGGAGCCCTGGGACTGTACCACCTCTACCCAGTTCTGCATACAGGGATTGGGCTCTGGGACCCTGCACTGCCTCTGCCTGGCCTTATGTGCCAGGATTGGGCCTTGCACTCCCCTGCATGTCAGATCTAGCACACAGGGCCTCAGCCTGCAGGGCTCTCCACAGACCTATAGGGACCCCTGTGGGCTGGATGACAAGGCACTGGATCTGGCCCAGCGGCCAGGGGTTGAACACCCCTGCTTTAGTAATGAATAAAACCCTTCCCATACAGTGGTTAGGTAGGTACATAGCATCTAAAGGCCCAAGTTTAAGTTGGGTTCCATTGTGCTAAGCTCTGCACAGCACACACTAAAAATCCTACCTTAAAGAGCTTATAGTGTAAATGGATGAGTCAGAGGTATCATTGGAAAGAAACCAATGGTGGAGACTCACCTAAGCTCATACAAAGACCAGTGACAGAGTGTAAGTCTCTCTAAACTCAGGGCAAGTAGTGGATCACACTGCCCCTCTACCAATAACACCTGTAGACATGAGTTCAAATTCTGCTCCAGTATTATGCCACCACTCCCCCAAAACAGAGATATAAGTCAAAGCAGCATTTGCCCATGTTTAGTTTTACACAGAGGAGAGGACAGCTTATTTGCTGGTTAGCTCAGAAATAGGAGACCTGAGGTCAGTTCCTTGCTCTGCTACCAATTTTCTGTATGGCCTTGGGCAAGTCACTTTGTCCCTTTTCCTCTCCCTGAGCCTCAGTTCTTCACTTGCCAAGTGGGGACAATAGCAGTGTCCTTGCCCCAGGTGTCATTATAAACATCAATATATTAATCACTGGATGGTGCTTGGTAAAGAAAGAAGCAGAATGGTGTCCTAGAGCAGCATTCTCAACCTTTTTTGTATCAGGACCCATTTGTAAACATCAATGGCCAGTCCTGCCCCAGTGCCCCTAACTCCGAACCCATTGCCCTCAGGCCCTAGACCCCAAAGTTTGGGATGGGACAGGGGCCCAATCAGTCCCTTGCAGGCTGGAACTCTGCTGGCCTGCAAAGGAAAAGCCATGGTTTCCCACATTTTTCTCCTTTAAAGAAGGATCCATTGTTAAAGTTTGTTCACAACCCTTTCAGATATTTTTGCAACACTTTTGGGCCACGACCTGCAAGTTGAGAAACACTGTCCTAGAGGACTCCCTTCTATGCCTGTGTCATGGACAGGAACAGTTGTGCTGCTGGACTGCTAATGGTGTTTAACAAATGTTACTGGAAACCTATCACACAGGATATGGCTTTGAGATGTAAAGCTGCTGGCGCTGGTTGGGCACTTAGAGGAGAAGCGGTTCTGGGAAAGAAAGGCATAGCAAAAACAGGAAGCCAGGCAGGTTGAAATGTGAAGTGAGAACAACCCTTACACAGCCTGTTGTTCCTCAGGCTGACTGATGGGTTTGGGTTTAATGCAACGGTGGTTATTGATCCCTTGCTGTTTGGTCACAATGTATGATGGAGCTGCCCTCTGCCCTGTAGATGCGCTGTAGCACCTCTGCTTCTTTCTCCCATTCCCCATCAGCTTGCTTTAATGACTCTTTTATTGACAACGCTGAGTCCTAATGAGGAGGAGTACTGCACACTTCATTAAGGCTGCAGAGTGGATGCTTTCTACCAGCAACCAGGGCTGGTGGCTGCAATCAGGGCTGAAGAAGGGAGGGATGGAGAAATTCAGGCAGCATTGGGATCCAGGTTCTCCTCAAGAGAACCTAGAGGAGGCAGCTATGCAGTAAGCAAACAGCTGCAGCACAGGCCCCTGCTAAGGACAGAAGTGGGAGGGAAAACATCTGGGTGGAGAGCAGGCCCAGGTAGTCTTCATCTGGCATAGTGGGCTAAAAAATCATTACATTTAAAGACACAGACACTCACAGAGGGTATGTTAACATTGCAATCTAAAGGTAGAATTGCAGCTTGCATATATATAACTTAAGCAAAATTTAAACTAGCTGGCTTGGGTACCAATAATAGCAGAAGTGCAACAGCATAGGGTACAGTAAGTGCTCTGCCTATGCTGGGTTTAATGCAGCATTTAATGCTACAGTACCAGCCCCCCAGCTGGCTAGTTTAAGTTATCCCAGGAATGTCTGCACAAGCTGATATTGCACCTTTGGATTGTAGTGAAAATACATATAGGAAGATGATTCCCTCATAAAAAAGATTCACATGCTGGATTCACAGGTTCCCAGTTATCATGCTTCATGATTCTGTTCTCCGTTCCGGTGCTTCCTACCAAAAAGCTTCACTTTTGATGCAGTCAAATCCAGTCATACTGCTGTGGGAGAGATGGATAATGTATCAGGGGATGACTCTTTTTGGTATATGCAAGCCACGTACCCTTCCTTGAAAGAGTTAATCTGAGAACAGTCACTTGCAAAGGCTGTTGGAAACAGTGTTATATGGTCTAGGCACAATCAGTGATTCCTGGAGAGGTAATACATTTCATATGGGATTCTACTGGGATTCAAGTGTGTGGTGGGTTTTTTGTTTTCTTTTGAAATGGCCTAGAACAGTGGTGGCCAGTCTGCATTACAGGTGCTACAAGTGGGATGGGCAGCTTCTGTGTGGCATGCAGGAGATTGGGGAGGGGACAGGCATTGCAACACAGTGGCAGATGGGGCAGAAAGTAGAGCAGAAAATAAGGCAGGGAGCAGAGGTCTAGAAGCAGAAAGCAGAGTAGCAAATTGGAGTGGCCCTCAGGGAGGGTGTAGGGCTAATTTGTGGCACACCTAGATTGGCCTTGACTGGCCTAAAAATTGGTCTTTAGCATGTATAGGTTGGCTCACGTATTACTAATGTTTATTTTTCTAACTTTCCTTGGTACCCAGTTCAACATTGCCTTGTCTCTTCTATACTGACTGATAAGGAGAACATAAAGTATAATGTGCCCCTGCCCCACAAATCAGAATGGTAGCATTGTATATCCACTTTTCCTAATGCAAATGACTGCACTGGGTTTAGGGCAATAGAAAATTAACTTCCTGATGTCTGGATAAGAGTGCTCTGATCTGGATCTGGATTAAGTTTAAGTTAAGGATCAGAGTTTATGTCTGAAGCTGTTCTGGGACTAATGTTGAGGGTTGACTCTAATGGGAACGAAACCTCATGGGCAGTTCTTATGTATTTTCAATCCCAAATTGAACCGTTTGCTCATGTGAGATTACTGCCATCTTGGACTGTAATTCTTCAGGAAGAGGTGTTCTTGTGAGACTTTGGTTAGTTCTTACCTGGAAAACAAGCTGCTATCTGAACCACATATCAGGGGCACAGATTTTGATTTGGGAGACTGACTCCTACCTTGCAGAAGAGATTCAAAGATAAAGTTCTAGTCTGGAGTTAGCTCTATACATTTCTGTTGCCTCGGTCTCCACACCCACTATCAACATAAAGTCCATCTGTATTAACATTCATAAATCACTATCCATCATGCAGTTCTGCTTCATTTGTTGAGCCATTTTCCGGACACTTTTATGATGTATTGTTTGATTTTATTAACAGAAGTGGAGGTTTAAAACTCATTGAATTCCCATAGCCGCTTTGCCCTGTAACCCTACCCGCCTTATCAAATCCTTGCTTAATGAAATGCAAGCTTCTAACTTAATGGCCTTTGTATTGTGCTATAAGGAGTGACCCATATGTTAGCCGATAGATGAGAATATTTTGAGATTTGTAAGTGAGCATTTGGAGAGAGAGGTGAGTCCATGACATGATCTTTCCCACCCACAGAGAAAGGGAGAGCTGTTATAAAGCTCTGTGATAAGGGATGAGCATAAAAGGCTTGGGGGCTGGAAAGCAAAGGGCCAGATCAATTTTGGTTTTCCTATGGAAAACATTAATGTTTTTTATTGGAATTTAAAAACCAACGCTCCCCCCCAAAAAAAGGTTGAGAACCTAATTATCTTACCTAAAATATTTTGCTTTGGAAATACTGCTGCTCCATTAATTGGAGTGATAATTCAGGTGCCTCCTGCTCCCATTTACTCTGAACTGAGCTCTTTCACTTGACCATGTCTTCCCTCAGGACCCACTACTCCTGGCCCTGGTGCATCATAGGAGGTACAGTCTGGCTGTGCAGCATGGTATATATAAATGAGTGAAAACATGGGTTGGTCTAGGATTTTGAAAAGGGGGCTTCAAATAGTGTGGCACATCATCATGTATAAAACACAACACATTTTCCTCCAGCTGAAGGGAAGCTGCTAGTTGTCTTACATTTAATATGTGATGGGGCTAGCACTATATTATTCAATTTAAGATCAAAGCAAAAACAAATATAACTATTGAAATGTGCACCAATTTGCTAGATTATATATCAATTAAAAAAAAACACAACAAAGTGAGCAGAAAATAGTCAAAAATATGTATTGGTCCTGCAGTCATCGTTAATTGTATGTCTCTTACTCATAACAAAGTTTGTCCTTCCTCGGAGTCTTGACAGAACCTCCAGTACTTCACTGGAAGTCATTTCTACATCAGAGTTAATATTACCATACCTCAGCTACGATTTTTAGCTAAAGCTAAAAACAATCTGCAGGGTTGTAAAATAGAAGAGACATTAGCAGGAGTGGCTAACAGACAGCAAAATTGCAGGGTAAGGATTAGTTTGAACAGAGAAACATCAACATCATTAAAGAAGAGAGAGGGCTGGGAACATGAGGCAACTAAACCAAAACATCCATGGGGCCCAGCAGCAGCACGTCCAAGTAAATGCATTGCGGTTTTTGTTTGCCATAGTTTGATTTAGGGTCTTTTTTGACAAAAAATAAATTCCATAGAATACAGAAAGTTTTCTTGAAGGGAAAAATAATTGATTTAGTAAAAAACCTAATATTTTAATCAGAAAACATTTAACATACATGCTTTGACCAGCATTAGTTAAAAGCAGACTTGTCATGAAACAAATGCAACAGCAGGGGTCAGAGGCCACTTGGCTGGAAGTTATGCCTGCCTCATCACCCTGCAAAGCCCCTGAGGTATGAAAGTTGCCTTTTCCCCAGTGTATGTTCACTTCTGTCTTCACTCCTCACATTCCCATCATTGCTGTGCTGTATCATCTCAGGGCTTCAGCATACCATTCCCTAGAGAACTTCTTGCTGAGCACACACAAGAAAAGGGAGAAAATCTGCCAGGGTTTCGTGACAATCCAGTATTTACTGTGACAGTTAAACTTAATGATATGGGAGGCTTGTCACACTGCATTACAAGGTCATTATCTGTGGACTTGGATATGGGATGGCTTACTATTAATTAAATGCAAAAATGACTGTGGTTAGGTGGCAGTCTTATATACTAGAAATACAGAAGCCTCAATGCAAGAGATTGCAGCTTTCTTCCCCATCATTTTTTTAAGTTTAGTCTTTCCTCTTCATGTTTATCAAGCAATCAATGATGGTTTGCAAAGTGTTTTGAGATCCCACAATCAAGGAGTCTGTGTTATATATATGTACAAAGTATTATCGCATTTGCTGTGTTACAAAGCATACATTTTCTTCCAAAAGCAAAAGAATGCTGGCTTGAAAAATAAGCCATGATTTGTGTGGCTCTAATTTTCTCCTCCTCCTTTTGGCTATCCCCCTTCTGTTTCCACTACTGAGGCCTTACCTGGAGTACTGTGTCCAGTTTTGGGCCCCACGCTTCAAGAAAGATGTATAGACTGTAAAGGGTCCAGAAGAGAGTGACAAAAATTATTAGCAGCCTGTGAAATGGGACTTAGGAGGAAAGTCCAAAAGAACTTGGGGGCAGGGGAAAGTTTGATAACAATCTTCAAAAGGCGGTACCCAAAAGGTGATTACAAACAGGATAAAGCTAGACATTTCTCTGTAGCTGTAAGGTACAGGATTAGGTGCAATGGCTTCAACCTGCTGCAGAGGAAACTTAGATTGGAGATGAGAAAGAACTTTCAGACTATGATGGTGGTTAAGCATTGGAGAAGGCTACCTAAAGAAGTTGAGGAGTCTCTATCCCTGGAATATTCAAGAGCAGGTTAGAGAGACATTTGGGTGGGATGGTTTAGTCAGGGATGATCCTGTCTTGAGCAGTGGGCTGGCCTAGATCACCTCATGTGTAGGGATTTCTGTAAATCATGCCGGAAGTGCTCCCTGCAGCGATACGTTTAATGTTTTTAATTTCACTGCTTGTTCCCCCTCCACCTATGATTGGCGAGGGGCCCCACCACCCAGGATATTTGCTGCTGATTGCCGGGGAAGTGAAAATCATGGTTTTAAATAAAGGAAGAAAGGAGAGCAGCAGTGTCTGGATCCTGGACTTCAGAAAAGCAGACATTGACTCCCTAATGGAACTGATGGGCAGCATCCCCTGGGAAGCCAGTCTAAGGGGGAAAAAAGTCCAGGTGACCTGGTTGTATGTTACTGAGAGTGCAGGAACAAGGGACCTTACTAAGGGTGCAGGAACAAACAATCCCGATGTGCAGGAAAAATAGCAAATATGGCAGGCAATTAGCTTGGCTTATCAGAGAACTCTTCAGTGAGCTTAAACAAAAAAGAAAGCTTACAAGAAGTGGAAGCTTGGGCAAATAACTTGGGAGGAGTATAAGAATAGTGCTTGTGCATGCAGGGATGAAGTCAGGAAGGCTGAAGTGCAATTGGAGTTGCAGCTGGCAAGGGACATGAAGGGTACAAGAAGGGTTTCTTCAAATAGGTTAGCAACAAGAGGAAGGTTAGGAAAAGGGTGGGTCCCTTACTGAATGTGGGAGGTAACTTAGTGACAGATGAGGGAGAAAAGTACTCAGTGCCTTTTTCACCTTGATCTTCACAGGCAAGGTCAGCTCCCAGACTATTGCAGAGGGCAGCACAGTTTGGGGAGAAGGTTTCATAGATTTCATAGACATTTGGGCTGGAAGGGACCCTAGAGGACCATTGAGTCCAGCCCCCTGCCCCAGGGGCAGGAAGTCAGCAGGGATCATAGGATCCCAGCAAGATAAGCATCCAAATGTGTTTTGAAGGCGTTCAAAGTGGGTGCTTGAACCGCCTCCGGCAGCAGTCTGTTCCAAACCTTGGGTGCCCAGATAGTGAAAAAGTACTTTCTTATGTCCAGCCTGAACTGGTCACAGTGGAGTTTGTGACCAGTTTGACCTTGTCATTCCTTGGGGGGCTCTTGGTGAATAGTCGTTCCCCCAGATCCTGATGAGCACCCCGATAAACTTATAAGTGGCCATCAAATCACCCCGAGCCTGCACTTTTCCAGGCTGAGTAGCCCCATGGCTCTCAGCCTCTCATCATAAGGTCTGTTTTCCTAACTTCTGATCATGCGCGTGGCTCTCCTCTGCACTCTCTCAAGCTTCTCCACATCCTTTTTGAATTGTGAAGCCCAAAACTGGATGCAGTACTCCAGCTGCGGCCTCACCAAGGCCAAGTACAGTGGAAGAATGATGTCCCGGGATCCACTTGAGAAGCAGGTGAGCAGCCCTCAGTGGTGAAAGAACCAGGTTAGGAATTATTTAGAAAAGCTAGATATATACAAGTCCATGGCGCTGGATACAATGCGTCTGAGGGTGCTGAGGGAGTTGGCTGATGTGATTGCCAAGTCACTGGCCGTTATCTTTGAAAACTTGTGGCAATCAAGGGAGGTCTTGGATGATTGGAAAAGGGCAAACTTTAGTGCCATCTTTAAGAAAGGGAAGGAGGATCCAGGGAACTACAGACCAGTTGGCCTCACCTCAAACCCTGGAAAATCATGGAGCAGGTCCTCAAGGAATCCATTTCTACGCACCTGGAGGAGAAGAAAGTGATATGGAACAGTCAGCATGGACAAGGCAAGTCATGTCTGACCAATCTGATTGTTTTCTATGATGAGATGTCTGGCTCTGTGGATGTGGAGAAAACAGTGGATGTGATATAACTTAACTGTAGCAAGTCTTTTGATATGGTCTCCTACAGTATTCTTGCAAGCAAGCTAAGGAACTGTGGGTTGGATAAATGGACTATAAGGTGGATAGAAAGCTGGCTGGATAATCAAGTTCAATGGGTAGTGATCAATGGTTTGAGGTCTAGTTGGCTGCTGGTATCTAGTGGAATGCTGCAGGTGTTGGTCCTGGGGCCAGTTTTGTTCAATATCTTTATTAACAAAGATAATATGAAAGACAGGATGGAGTGAACCGTCAGAAAATTTGCAGATGACACCAAACTGGGGGGAATTCAGAGTGACCTAGACAAACTGGAGGATTGGACCAAAAGAAATCTCATGAGGTTCAACAAGGACAAGTGTAAAATCTTGCACTTAGGAAGGCAGAATCCCATGTACCACTACAGGCTTGGGACCAACTGGATAAGCAGCAGCTCTGCAGAAAAGGACCTGGGGGTTACAGTGGACAATAAGTTGGATATAAGTCAACAGTGTGCCCTTGTTACCAACAGCATACTGGGCTGCATTAGTAGGAGTGTTGCCAGCAGATCGAGGGAACTAATTATTCCCCTCTATTTTGCACTGGTGAGGCTGCATCTGGAGTACTATGTATAGTTTTAGGCCCCCCATTACAGAAACGAAGTGTACAAGTTGAAGAGAGTCCAGCAGAAGGCAATGAAAATGGTTAGGGGGTTGGGGCACATGACATAAAAGGGGTGGCTGAGGGAACTGGGCTTATTTAGTCTGCAGAAGAGAAGACTGAGGGGAGATTTAATAGCAGCCTTCAATTCCTGAAGTGTGGTTACAAAGAGGAAGGAGCTAGACTCTTCTCAGTGGTGACAGATGACAGAACAAGGGACTATAATGGTCTCAAGCTGAAGCAAGGGAAGTTTAGGTTGGATATTAGGAAAGACTTTCTCACTAGGAGGGTGGTGAAGCACTGGAATGGGCTACCTAGAGAGCTGGTGGAATGTCCATCCTTGGAGGTTTTTAACAAACAAAGCTTTGGCTGGAATGATCTAGTTAGGCATGGTCTTGCTTTGAGCGGGGGATTGAACTAGATTGCCTCCTGAGGTCCCTTCCAACCCTAATTTTCTATGAATCTATGTGACGAACTTTAGATACATATGTTGCCCATTTAACTTTGTGAAAATAGCTTTTTGAAAAGGGCCCAGCTTAGCAAATTAGTGCTTCCTACCTTTTCAATTTCTGGACCTGAATTGAAAGTGATTTGTAATAAAGTTAGAGGGCAGCACTTCTCTGTGCATGTTTGCTAAACAAAGCAGAAAGCAGAGTGGTATCCAGTTGCATTAACAAGGGATAATGAGTAATAGATAGCAGACATAGTCTGCTCTGCCAAAGTCAACATTTCCTGCTATAGGAAGCTATGTGTGTGTAAACATGAAATGTGCAGTGTGTGCAAACAGACAGCATTATATGTGGGTGAGTCTAAACAAAAGCAATTCATGAGTGTGTGTGTAGACACAGAGCACCTTGTTTTTGTATGCATAAATAGCAAGCATAGGACCTTGTTACATGGTAAATTTATGTGGCTTCTGGACCTCTTAACCCTTGGATTGGCTGCACAGTAACACCTTTAAGTGGTTTAAAGCACTCATGATTCAGTTTAAAGTTATACTACTCCAGGACAGGATTATCTCTAATCCACCTGATTTGGCTCCTGTTCCATGAGTGTGGCTTCTCCCTACAGCTATCCTGCCCAAGCTGAAGTCCTTCAGCATCCCAGGATGCAGTGGCCCCTTCTGCACAAGGGCACAGAGGGGCCAGGCACCACAACTCGCCCAGTGGGGCACTGGGTACATTGAGCACAGCAGCCCTGGAGCTGCAGTGCCTCCTGCTGACACCCAGGCCAGCTTGGTGCTCCCACTGGTGGTGGCCCAGGGAGAGTGAGCTCCCGAGAAAAAAAAGGTCAGGCCACTACAAGCTCAGGAGACACCTGGCCAGCTGACAGCTCACTCCCCCACACCTCAGTTGGCCAGACTGCCAGCCAGGGGGGTGCTACCTGAGCTCCAAGGAGCCCAGTACTTTTTTTCTCCAGAACTCCTCCACCCTGCCACCGCTGGCTGGGCTGCCAGCCAGCTGGGTGCCACCTGAGCTCTGAGGGGCCCAGTCTTTTTCAGAGCTCAGGCAGCACCTGGCTAGCAGCCCAGGCAGGGGTGGTGCTAGAGGGGGTGGGGAGGGGCTGGCTCTGGAGAAAAAAAGGATTGGGCAGGGAGCTGAAGCAGAGAGTCGGTCTGGATAGCAGAAGGAGGTAATGTGCCGCTGGGTACTTTGGGCCTTTGGCATTCACAGTGCCTGGCAGGACCAGCCCCTCGCTCCTGGTCCTGCCGCTAGTTCCTAATCCTGCCCCTGCGGACCAACACTGTAGTAGCAAGTCACAGCTGTGCAGGTGAAGGACAGTAGGAGATAATGTTTCACATTAAGGAGGAACTGCTCCACTAAGATGTATAACACTAAGCTGATTAAGATTTGTTTGGCTTGCACTGTAAGGTGTAGTAAGGTCCACAGTGTATGCCTGTATCTCCTCTTGCAATGGTACAAAATCATGAGTAACTCCAGTGAGAGCAAAAGAGTTACTTCAACATAAATGGATGTAAGGAAGAGAAGTCAGTCTTTACATGTACACAGAGAGCCCTGTGTGTGTGCATACTTGCATTTATTCATCTTTATGCAAACTGTAAGTCTAGCAGTAAGTAAATAGCTAGTTACCTATGTATTAAAAATCAGATTCTTTGGCTTCGGTCTGCTTCAGTGACTTGCCTAAATTCTGCAGCAGAGCTGGAAACAGACTGCAGTGTGTCAAGCACAAAATGGTGTTTTCTTTCTTAAAAGTCTGTAGAAGCAGTTCTGTGGCATAACAACAGCAGGGCGATAGAGGCAACTGCCCCAGGTGGTAACTTGAGGAGCCGAAAAAAACAGCTACCACTGGCAGCTGCTCAGCAGCATAGCAATGTGGGTATATGGCCGCATTGCTAAGCTATTGAGGCAGATAGTCATGTTAGTCTGAAGGCAGGCAGAAGGCAGGGTAGGGCAGCACCATGGACACTAATTGGTTCAAAGAGGCATAAGCTTTCATTAGTGACAGTCTACTCCGTCACATGCTATCATCAGGATGAAGTAGGCTGATGCCTTTGGAAGTTTATGCCTGTCTGAATCAGTTAGTCTCTAAGGGCACCTATATATGTGTTTCAGGGTGGTGGGTATTTTAATTAGAGTGGCTTTCAGGAGCCACTGTATTGAAAATGCCTGCAGTGTCTTGTATTCAGCATCCCGCATTTCAAAATGGTAACTGGTGCTTTAATTAAATTAACCATTTTGAAATACAGGGATGCTGAATATCCAATGCATTGAAAGTGTCAGAGCACATATAAAAGTATCTGAAGTTGTTCACCCTGCCTTTTGCTTAAAACTCAAAAGAGCACCAACAAACAGAACCAGCACAGGCAGAAGCTGTGCAAACTTTCCATATACTGCCATCTCAAGGTGCCTCTGTTCGGACTTGGAAGGAATGGCATTAATAGTGAGAAAGAAGTTCAATCTCCTATGCAATACTTGGCTCATCCGATTATTAACCCCTTTGTTGAGCCATGACTTAATGCACAATGTTGGGGGAGGTTTTGTGATTATGGGATTTGTATAGGATTTGTGCTAAAGCTCAGCCAACTCATTTCAGGTATGAAATGAGTCGGGCCTGATTTGACTTGGTGACCTAGAGGTGAAAGGTGGACTATCTCATTACCAGTCTCTGGAGCTCATCTGCCCCTTAACAAATCAATAATTTTGAATATGCAAGCTTTTTACTTCTTTGTCATGTTGTTACAAATGACTTGTTGATTCAAGAAAAAGGTTGTATATTACTTACCTTGTCTGTTTTACTTATGAAAAAGTCTCATCAGTGAAGGCCTTTCACCTTTTTTTCTAATGAGTCTCTTTCCTCTTTTCTTAACCTTTTCCTGTAAAGGTTCTTTATTCTTCCCTTTTCTACTAATGCCCTGCACCTAGTCTAATCTAATTATTAATCCTATTAAGGATTTAAAAATTAGTTGTTTGGAACAGGAACCTTAACTTCATGCTTGTCTCTAAAGATCAACCTATGGGATCGATGTCTGTCTATCTCATTATGACTTAAGAATGCATGCTTCTCTCTTCCTCTACAGAAGAATCACATTTTCTCTTATTTCCTCTGATCTGATGGTCTGTTACTTTATAATGCATTTCCCTGTCCTTGACTTTTACCATTCCTCCCTGTTTCTTCACCCCTGCCTCTAGGGCAAACAAAGGAAGGTTATTTAAGGTGAAAGAAAGGACAGCAGAGAAGCATCACAGGACCCAGTAGGGAAGTTGATGCCTTGGTGAGGTTGTGTTTACCTCTCAGAAGGGTTCCCTCTTGCTTCATTCTGTCTCTCCCTCTATTTGCATGGCTTTAAGGGGCAGATGCACACATTAAAGCATATGGAGATGTAATCTGCCAGGATTACAAGAGTTTACAATTCCAAGTAAAAGAGTTACAAAGACCAGATATCAAATACAGGGCCAGCTAATTTTGGATTCCCACTGATGCCTTTTCTTCTTTACCTCCTCCTGACCCAATTGATCACCCACTCAGGGCTCTGTGTGCTCTGTCTACAGTCCTCAAACTAATCATTCTTTTTGTGCCCGAACAATGGATCTCTTACACTGAAATGGTCTTTGGAGGCTGCTTAGCTAATACACAAGCAAGAGAACAGCCACCAGCACCTATGCATTCCTTCTCTCTGAAGATAAATTCAAAGGGATCTGAGACACAGATAATTTTTCCTTAGGCACTAGATTTTTTTCTTGTCTTTTTACTCCCTTAATGACTTCTTGGTTCCTTTTTATTCTTGCCCATTGTTTTGTTGATTACCTGTCATAATCAAAAGATCCCAGACCAGTAAGTTAGATAGACTGCAGTGTCCCAATGAACATTATTTCTATTTATTATTTATATGACAATAATGCTTGAAAACCCTGTCATGGATCAGGAACCCATTGCACTAGGTGCTGTAGAAATGCAAAACAAAAAGACAGTACCCACCCCAAAGAAAGGGAATTATACTGCAAGAAGCAATGGATGGATGCAGACAGACAAGGGAGAACAAAGAAACACAGAGACAGTATAGGTCAGCACAAAAGACCAACAGCCTTGTCACTGTCAAGATATTTCTGGGTGTCATGACAAAGGGGAATTTTAGGGAGAGATCTGAAGGATTCAGTGATGCTGCCAGTGAATTCCGGGGCAACATTTCCCTTGACTTGAAAAGAAAGCATTTTTAAATTAACCCCACATTTCACCTAATGGGAATGGCACTCAGCCTTTAAAAGTGGTAAAAAGAATAGTCTAGCAGATACATGTACCCAGTACTCGTTTAAAATCCCTGTAATCATCATCTGATTTTCAGTTTTGCTTCTCCCGCCCAATTCCACCAAGTGCCCTTCATTTATCACTCAATTCCTTGCCTTGATCTTTGATTCTCATCTTGATATGGTTTCACACCTCCTTCTCTTAAGCCCTGAAGGTCAAGTCAGTATTCCCAGCTTTTATCTTTTTGTCAAGGTACATACTTTCAGTCAGGGTACATACCTGGGTCTCCATCATCAGATCTGAGCTCAGCTCATCATCAGTAGAGTTTATGTTACAACAAAGAGGGATCCAAGGCACAGGAGAGCTATGGTTTTGTCCACATAGCACGATGTAGAGTTGTCTAAGTCAACACAACTACTGAAAGCAATGAACCTACATTAGTTTGGAACAATTAAGTGATTTGCCCACGGTCAAAACAAAAATTTTGCGGCAAAACCACAAGGTCAGCTAAATCTCAGACCAGTACTTGAACCACAAGATCCCACCCCATCCTTTGTCCCTCTAGTCCCCCTCCCAGCAAGCTGCACTTATCACAGGCACCTTTCTCCTGCTGTTCATCCTGCCTCCATCAGCCAGTCCCCAACTCCCAGTTCTCCTCTGTCTTCCACCAAGCAATCAGAGAATTATGTCTGGGAGAGGAGCACAGAGAGCAGTGCAGAGGTCCCATGTCAGTTTTATTTACCTTCATAGCATTCCCTTCCATTGCTTAACAGAATAGTTTTATACCAGAGAAAATTGGAAGCTAAATAGTTGCCTGTCAGGTAGTGTCTGTCGTCTGTGTGAGTAGCTGACATCATAGTCAGCTGCGCTGTCAGCCATGTCTGTGCTGAGTATCAGTCTTAGCCCTAGAGTCCTCTCTGATGCTCTTTCTCTCTGCCTTGGTCTTTGCAATGGGTGCTACCAGGGAATTCTGGAATATGGCAACACGGCAAAGTTTTCCATTCACATATACGTCCATCGCATATACTGCATGCTAACTGTCAGGAGGTGAAAGCTCTGGAATCTAGGAGCCCTAGTTGGAGGAAGTCTAGTACACCGGACAGCCAATGACCCAGCACCGCATCCATCCCTAATGCAATTAAATTGAAGCCAGTGGAATTATGCCAGAGATGAATGCAGCTCAAAATATCTAGAGGAAGATGAAGAATACAATCAAAGCAGCTAACAGGGTAGAAAGACAGAAAGCAAGACTGTCTCTGGAGCAAACAAAAGGACTGGGAAGCCAGATCTGTTTCAGAGTGGGGATAAGAGTATGGGGTTTTGATTGATCCAGAAAGCTGCTGCATGTTGCATAAGGACTTCCCTCTGTAAAGATCCGGGTTTGTCTCCCTCTCTTTATATAAGTCATACAGCAAACTGAGATTTGCTTGATACAGACAAGTGAACTAACTTCTTCTTTCTTTCTACCAAACCATCTATCTGTCTCTCAGAATTGTCAGTCGAGCCTCCAGGATGTCAAAGGGAATTAAATGAATTTTGCCACTTGGCTGCTCGTAAACTTGGTGCCCCGGCTTTCCATAATACAGCAGTGAAGCCTCTTTACCTTTAAATATCAACTGCCCACGGAAAACAACCTGACTGCACATTGGCAGCATGAGAGGTTTCCATGGTGACAGAATGCAGGTCACAACCTCTGTAAATGTAATCAGAGCACTGGGACTGGAGTGTGGAGACAGGTTTAATTTCTCCGTTAGTGGGAGCTCTGTGGTCCAACATGCACATAAGCTCCTCACATTGACAGACAACCTGTTATCTTCAGGATGGCTCTGCATATTGCTGGCCCTCCCTTACACCTGCTATCCTAAGCCCCCTCCCCACCCCAGTTCCCAAGCACCAAAAGAGCAGAACTCCATCTGGGGTCTTACATGGGCTGATCTTCAGTGCATCAAGGATCGCCAGTGTCTGCTTAGAGTAGTCTAACTCCTTGTCTCTCCTTGTTTACAGTCACCCTCTCCTATTGGCTGCATTTATGGGATGAAGTTTAGAGGCACTGGTTGCTGTCCATTTCTTGCTCTATATCTACCTAATCCCTTTCTCATTCCTTCTCTGTCTAGTTTCGTAACTATTGCATTGTAATGTGACTATCTCCATAGTACCGAAGTGCCAACTACAATACAAAAGAACAGTGTGAAAAACCTGAGTGTTGTCTGTAAACTGGACTCCTTACCTGCTCCTCCTGAGGGCTGGGGAGTTTCTTAGGAGATGTGATGGGATGTG
Source organism: Crocodylus siamensis (assembly GCF_052110815.1). Classification (NCBI taxonomy): domain Eukaryota; kingdom Metazoa; phylum Chordata; order Crocodylia; family Crocodylidae; genus Crocodylus; species Crocodylus siamensis. The sequence goes on from NC_143398.1 coordinate 161,593,855, forward strand.
CTGAGGAGGGTACTTACTATAAGTGCATACACTGGACATTTACAAGAAGCACATCTGCTAGAGGTGTATGTCCCAGACATGCTGAGGTTGGTGTTCATCAGACACGCAGACTTGGGGTGTTCATGGCATATGCATGAAATGGTTATTTATAAATTATGCTGCTGTTGAATATTTATTGTAAGTTGTGAACTATTTTTGTTTTTTACTACATAGCTCCCTTCAGGTGCAGTCCCCAAATTACCTAAGTTTCTGTGGTTTCTTCTGGCATAAGATCTAAGTGGTTTATTTTTTCAAGGACAATTGCTAGTACCAGTCTGTTTCAGTGATATACAGTATTTAAAAAGTAGAATTGCAGATGCTTCCTTTCCTCCCAAACCAAGCCAAAGATATTTTAAGCCGGAGGTAATAATATGAAAGATTTCTGTTTTCTGAGTCAACATCTTGCACTCCTTACTCTGAAAGTCAAATAGCAATCACTGCTCTCTCCCCTTTATTTGTTGCTCTACACCCAGAAGGAAAGAAAAATGTTTCTCATGTGTCTAGTAGAATCCATACGCATGCCCTTCTCCCACTAGATAAAAGTCATAAGATCTGCATTGCAACACACTAGCAGCAAGAATCGTAAGCATTGGAAGGTATAAATTGGGGCTTGTTCATTGGTGGGGTTAACTCTGCATAGTTAATTTATGCCACACCCTATTCCAAATAAAACTTCCATGTGTAGACAAGCCTGTTGCTGTTTAAATGGCCATTACAGTGCACTTGGATTCCTTGGAACTACTTGTACATCTTTCAGTCCTGGCAAAGTTGGCTGAGCCCTTTGCCTTCTAATGTAGATACAGGTACTCCTCACTTAACGTTGTCCTGGTTAACATTGTTTCATTATTACGTGGTCTATTAGAGCACGTACTCTAGTTTAAAGTCATGCAATGTTTGGTTATAATGTTGTTTGGCCACTGCCTGCTAGTAGGTAACGACTGTGACGTAATTGGATTCGCTTAATTGGATTTGCTTAACATCATTTCACATAAAGTCTCATTTTTCAAGAATGTAACTATGATGTTAAGTGAGGAGTAGCTATACAAAGAACATGTAGGCTTTTGGGGGCTTTCTTTATGATTAATCTGATTATGGTATGGCAGTGCCTGCAATGTGTTAAGTGTTGTGCAATTAAAAACAATGGTGTATTTCCTGCTCTAAGCAACTTATACAAAAAATACAAAAAAGAGAGATTGAGACCTTAAAAACTATGGTTGTGTCATTTCTGCAAGGACAATAAACCTCCCATGGTACTATCTGGTAGAGCTGGTGTTAGCTTGGAAGCCCTTACCCAGAGCTTCTCCTCACCACTGAGCACTGGGTTGATCACTCACTCCCAAGGCTGCTACATGTGAAAACACAGTTTGCTAAGTAGTTTGGCATGAAATACAAAAAAATAGGTTCCAGAATTAAACCTTTTATTAGACCAACTGGGAAATTGCAAGAAAATTGTCCTTTTCTGCAAGATTTTGGGATCAGGCCCTGGGAAAAGTATAGATGGTATAAGATGGTAAAAAGTCCACATAGGTAGGAAATAAACTTCATTTTTGCACAGAGGGAGTTGAAGATGGAAGGCTGTCTCCCTCTGGGTTCCATGAGAGTGTCTTTGAGAATTTGGGATGAAAGGCACTCAATTCCTCCTAAGTGCAATGGGATGTGAATGTAAAGCTCATCTTCAAAATTAATAAGTATAGATACCATTTTCGAGCTGTCTAGCCCTATCTCTGCCATCAGAGATCATTGAGGCCAAAGGTTTAGCAGGATTCCAAAAAAGAAACAGATGCTTGAAGATAACAAAAATCCACAGTGTTATAATTGAAAATATTTTTTAAAGTTTTATTGGTTAGAAAATAAACTTCTCTGCTTCACAACAGAAGCCAGCCTCTAATTACTGGAAGTTTTCTCTGTGAGCAAATTATCCTATAATTCCTTTTTCATAGATTCATCTAATGAAGTAGATGGTACTGGCTACTGTTCCAGACCAGACTAAATGGACACTGTTTTAGGGTAGTGCAGCCTACACTTCTCTGGCTAGGTCAGCACTCCTATTTGCTTTACCTAGATGCTTTCTGCCTGTACTGAGATGCTGACACAACTACATTGCTTCCAGTTCCTAAACCAGCTCATTTAGAGCTAATTGGGGCATCTCTGCATCACTTTTCAGTCTGGACTGAAGATGTCCCCTTTGCAAGTAAATTATTATATTAACGTAGATGTACTCCAAAGGGTGATGCATGGAAAAATACTGGAAGCCAACCTGCAGAATAGAATATAACATTGAGGAGAAAGTTTTAATATGGAATAGTTTAAATGATTGTCCCACTTTTGTCAGTGATGCTCAAGTAGTTGAAATAGTGTTACCCTTTTTTAGGGGACCACCTTATGAGAAGCTCAGCACACTTTATGGACTTTAGTACATTTTGTTTCATAATTGTAATGCAACATAAATAAATTTTGTTCCTATTTTCCAGGAGGATAAGCTGCCTCACAGAGTGATCAAGTTCAAAAGTGTCCCCTTATTTCAAGGGTCTAGATTGGACCTGATGAGTTGAACAGTCCCCTAACTGAAGATTATGTGAACCTTGGATGTTCTATAGCTTTGAAAAATCAGGCCAGGGCTGTTTCAGATTAGGTTCCTGCAAAAAGACGTCTCAAACTCAAGTGAGAAGTATTGAACACACAAGTCTTGTTGTTTTGTCCAAGTCCTCAAAGAAATACCTTGACATACCTCTCACATCATTTCTCTGTCTTTCTGGTGCTCATTTGAGCCCCATCACTGTACTATCCAAGTCCCTTACTATACTTTAATGTATTTATACTCCTGAGACATATATGAGGGAAGCACTGTTAACCCCATCTTATGATAGGAGATTAAGGTACAGAGAGTCTAGTGACTTGGTTACAGTCACATAGAAACTTGGGACAGTCAGGTCTTCATTCATGTCTCCCAAATTATAGGCCATTGCCCATCCCATGGACTATCAAAGGTACTTATTTCAGTACCTTTATCGCAAGGTCACACATGGCTTTGCCAGGTCAGTCCTTTCTACAATGCCACCTTAGGTTTGGGGGATTTAGCAAGTATGTTAATGCTAGTGCTTATGGAAGGAATGAAGCGACTGTGAAAGATGAAGCTTATAAGCATGAATCTCTGTCTGTCATCTCTGTTACCTTACTTTCTACTTTTGCCTCCACGTGACAGCATGGGCATTGAATGGAAAGAACACTAGCATCTCGGGCATTTAGGAAAGCTGTTTCCTGAAACATCATCCTGTCCAGCAGCATGTGGCAGATTTAGCATTACAGGGCAGCATGTGTTGAGTTGCCGTTTTGTTGTGCAAATTCTTTTGTACACACCTACATGATGATGGCAAGAGGCATTTGTGCTTGGTAAGAATGCTAAATCAAAAGAGGAAGAAGAGGCAAACTGGAGTTTCCTGGCTATTTGGATCTGGCTCATGAGCTCAGGAGCTTTTTGAAGGCTGGGAGGTGATAAGAGGGGAATAGAATAGGCTGGGGATGGGCGAAGGGAGATTTTTCCACCTTTGATCCTCGGATTGTCCTGTTCAGCTGAGTGGAATACAAAGCAAGGGTGTCTCAGAGCTCACACTTCACCCCAGCAGTGCAATCGACGGGAGAAGCAGTGAGCGAGACCGACAGACTGTCACTGGCAAAATGAACTGTCACCTCCCATTTTTCAGAGGCCCGGTGGGATGAATTGCGGCTTTGAACCGTGTGGCCCATTGCTGATTGAGTTCCGCTGTCTTAGAACCCCACTGAACAAGGCAAGTTCATTTCAGACTGACGTACCACTGCTTATCAATTGAGGAGCTGGTAAAATTAACTGCTTCGGAGCTGATTTCCCCTTCTTCTCCCTCCCTCCCTCCCCACCCACCACTGCCTCCCTGATTCTATATCCAGAAAGGTCAGTAAATAGATCTCACAAAGCATCTCGTGATACATACAACTCGAAAGAGGCATAATAGTAGTGCTATTCATAAGGAGCACTGGCTTGAAAGGACAGCTGTCCAGGTCTTTACTCCTTAGTAGACATTTGTCCACATCATAAAAAACACAACACAGTTCAGCAAAATTCAGTATGCTTGGAAGTCTTTAAGTCGAGAGGAGGCAACCACACCGGAATGACAGCAGTGTTGAAGATCAGGATTGAGACACATTAGAAGACAGTTCAAGGGCTCTGGAAACATAATGGCATGCTCCTGTACTGCCTAAATTTTGTATCCTTACCTTCAAGGCTTTGCATTATTTTGCCTTCCTTTAATCTCTTATTTTATTTTGCCCTTGTGCTCCTTACTCTTTTTTTCTATATCCTCTATCCTAATAGATACTGGTCTCCTCAAACTGAGGGCTCTGCACCTCTTGCATGTGGCCTTTTGCTTTCCACCCTCTGTAAGGTCATGTCTTTTCTGCCTTCCTACCTCTTCCGGGAACCTGCTTCTTCCACTAGAACTCTTATTGTCCTCATCAACTGTGTATTCATGTATTTTTGCTTCTGTACAGTGGTTTCCTGTCTTATCTTAAGTGGGGACCAAATCTTGAGGTCCGTAATTGTTAATACTTGGGGAAACTTCCTTTGAATGATGAAAACCTGAGAAAGGACTTTCATGATAAGCAGTTTGGGACAGGAAACATGTCTTTCTTTATGTATTTATGATGTGTGCATCCACATGGCATCCAAGGGGGCAACCAAGGGGGCAAATTCTCAGCTGGTGTAAATCACTGTAGCTGTGCTGACTTTTGTAGAGCTACTTAGATCAGCTGAAGGTCTGGACTTACAAGTCTTTAACCCAATTCATCCTTATTATAACTTTACTAGTGTTGAAGTATGAGTTTACTTGGTTAAACGTTATAATATTTCACATTCCTTTCAGTGGGTTTTTTTCATCAAAGGTTGCCTAAACTGGTCTCAGAGTGATTTCAGTCCCAGACATCTCTCTGCTTTTCTCCTGCATAATTTACACTCCATCTCCCCGACATTTTGGCAAATGTGTGTTTCTGCACCAAGAGATGGATGGGCCACTGACAAAGAGGGCAAGAGAATTAGTTCCGTTGGAAATAATTTAAGAAAAGCTTTATTCAAGATGTCCACAACTGGGAGGCTTTGGGCCAGCACTGCACCACTACACCTTTCTACAGACTGAACACTCAAATGAAATATTAGCCCTTTCCACATGTTAACAATACAGGATGTTATCCATCTTCTTCAACAGTGGGGAAGGGCTGGCTTGCACCAGTCTTTGAAGAGTTGATTTCTATAGTCCCATATGCCAATCACATATTAGATTGCTTCTGGTTCTACGTTATTAAGGAAAGGTGTTCCAGATTTAGGGTAACAGTTCAGTCTAAAGATGCCTCCCCCAAGGTGTTTTGTAAAATGTTTATCTGATACTGCCACTAATTTGAGAAGAAATGTGAATATTCCCCAAGCTCTTGATGACCACCTCACAAATGGGCATACTAGACTTCTTTCACTCTCTAGACTGCACCCTCCACTGAATTAAACTTGACTCTGGAATTCAATGGATGTGTGCGTGCATTTATGTTAGAGTATTTTGGCTAAAATTCCTGACTGGTGTAGCTCTGCCAACAATAGAAACCTTGTGAGAATTAATGTGAACAAGGCTATAGGTAGTCTTCTGGGTTTTAAACACCATATCATCCAAGCCTGTTTAAAACAAACCCCAAGGAAACATTGTTAAATATCTCAGTGGCTTCGGGAACTATGTTCACGCTAGCTCTCTTCCAACATTCATATCACAGGCAGAATTGTGCCTGTGTTAGAAATAATGAGAATATTTTTTTACATAAATCTTGTCATGTAAACCAGGTCCACTGCATTTATTGGAATTCTGTTCTGTGTAGTCATGGCACAAAGTATTTCCAATGTTGTTCAGAATCATAGAGTTGCAAAAAGCATACCCATAGTATTTTTTACTTCAGGCACAAGATTTTAATATGTCTGTATTTAAAACTGCTGGAGCTGATGACACCTATAATTCTCACCCTCCATTACACAAGGCCAGTTCAGTGATTCAAGTTGAACAAACGTAGCTCCAGAATACAGTATCCCATTGTATCCCAGCAGAAGTGTATTTGATTTCCTAGTGTGTTGGTGATATCCACTGAAATCAGTGTGGGATTTACATCAAGCACTAACAGAGAAAATATTTCTCTTTAGGTAAAATTTCAACCATCATGATGAGATGAGCCTGATTTTGATTACATCCTATCTTCTAAACCCTTATTAAAACAAACCCACTCTCCCTGGGACTGTTCTTGTGTAGTCCTTCAGCCAAAAAAAATAGTATAAGAATAATTAAAGCAGGTGTTGATTAGGTCAAGATCATAGAATTTCCCCTTTTGCAAATATTTTCTAACAAGATTCTACATGTGGTTTATTAAGTAAGGTTGGTGCCTCTGGAAAAATGTAGTGAATCAATTTGGGTATATTTTCCTCCCTCAAACCAGTGATCTATCGCACTTAGATTGCAAAACAGCTATAAATTCTATAAAATGATGGTTGAAGCTGAGGTTACAGTTTTCATTGGGTAGTTCAAAACTTCCAGTATTAAGTTTTCTGGATTACAGTGTTTTAAATTCTTTACTTTTATGTTTTGATCTTTTTGTTTGCTAACCCTGACATTTCCTGACTTAAAAATATTTGATATTTTTATTTAATATCAATAATGTAATATATTTAATAATTTACATTTCTACTTTTTAAAAAATGAACAGGCATACATTGAAGGCTTTTGTTCTTTCTTAAGGGTTTATCCAGCCCCTTCCTCTGTGACACTACTAAAACTGATTTGGTACCACTGTGAAACTCAGGGGGCTAAATAGGGAGCATCCTCCTTGAAAAACACGAAGCCTCACTTAGCTTTGTGGGAAGCTTAATGCATGCAGAGAAGTGGGATATACATAGATTGCAAGAGAGAATCACAAGGCTAGAGCCTGAGCATTTGCCACTGCATTATCTTTTCTTGCTGCCCCTAAATTCCATGAAAAACATTATTTCTGCAGGAGCTACTCCACCCATTGGACTGTGCTGGTTGCCATTAAGTGCCTCTGTAGCCTGTAGTGGGAAAATCTTTTCACCTCATGCCCCTAGACAGCACTGTGTGCAGATCCTGAGGTTGTACAAATGCTAAATTCTGAATCTGAGCCCTAATGAAGTCTGTTGTCTGGGGATATGACTCAAGGCTTCATATTTGGGCCCTGCTACGTGCCTTATCATGGAAGAGACAGGTGTCCTACTGTAACCTCCAGCATACAAACATTTCTGAAAAAAGAGCTGCTTCAGAAGGATCAAAGCATACAGACAACCCCACATCCATAAGAATATAGAACATCACCATTTCCTATGTTCTAGCAGATATAAACGTTGTGGTGGATGAATCAAGACAGAGAACAAATCAGCCTTCTGTGCATCATGTCACAGCTGGCCAGGTACTTAAAATATTCAGACTCCTTCCATTAGTCTTTCCTGAAGTAATGAAGTCCTCAGATTTCTACCAAGGTTCTTTGGTCACAAGGGACAATTTGACTAATTTAGCAATGGATGAAGGGCTTTTCCATGGTGTAAACATTTATCTTGGTGCTATCAGGATGCACCTCTTTGACGTGCAATACTTAGAGGCAGCAGGTTTTGATATGAATCTTCTTTAGAGAGAAGATCCATGAGAAGCCTACAGAATCAATGCCTGTGATAGTCCACCAGAAAAAATTAATACCACAGTGCAAGGGGTTATCTACATATAAATTATTCTAGACTAGCTATTCTACTTTAAATTTATGCCTTGCCTTATTGAAGAATAACTTTCATGTGTGGACAGACCCTAACAACTGCTTTCTTGGGCACACCACACCAGTGGGAGAACTGTTGCACCAGTTTTGCAAAATGCCTGGATGCTTTCAGATCATGGTCTAAGGCCCACAGAGGTCAGCAGAAGAACTGTCATTGACATCAGCAATTGAGAAGTAATTTTCCTTGTTCAAATTAGAGCAGGACCCAAGTTATGAACTTGGGGCCAGGCAGCAGAACCTTTTCTGAGCTACGCATAGGGAAGGGAGTGTATGCATATCTCTGAAAGAAAGGATGGGTTGAGTGGAGCAGAGAAGGAGACAGGGATTGACTTGACATTCCAACTTAGCCTTTTATACCCATAGGACCACCTGTTAGCTGTCTAAGGTAACTTAGTCACCTATGGATGATCCTGTTCTACTCTGCTGAACAGTTATTACAAAACTGTTATCACAAAACTTCTCCTGCTTGTTGCTTTTTTTAACTTAGTTTTTAGTCTAAGGTAAGTCTAAGTATTACAAAGTAAGCACATTAATTGGCAGTATTGGAATGATGTCGTAGGGACAATGGTGCAGGAAATATATGAGCAGCAAGGGTTTCTGTGGGTGGTAGCCCTTTTTGGAACAACTGCATGGTTGGGATAGACTGAGACAAGCTTTCAAATGCAGCAAAGAAAAATGTATTACATTCAAAAGCTTGTCTCAGTCTATCCCAACCATGGAGTTGGTTGAATAAAAGCCATCACCTGCAGAAATCCTAAGTATATTTAATGTTTATTCATGGACTTGATATAGGTGAAATAAACACATAAATCCACTTAGGCATGTAATGAGTGGACCTGAACATAAATCCAAGTTTACTTATATTTAGTCTCTGTATGGTAGTGTCTAAGACAAGGGTCATGTTGTGCTAGACATTCTACAGACTAGTGGTTCTCAACCATTTCAGACTCAAGGTACCCCTTGGAAAATGTCAGCTTTTAGTTTTCACTCTTTTTTTTTACTACAGAAAAATAACACAGCAGTTTTTCTATGTTGCAAATAACTCAGACCACAGCTACAGATTTTTATTTGAAATCTCTGGGTTTCTCTTGTGAATCATATTTGCAAACCTAACAGTGCTATGTGGCAGCCTTGAAAGGATCTCAAGGTACCTCAGGGTGCCGTGGCACCCTGTTGAGAGCCACTGCTATAGACACACAGTAAGAGATTGTCCTTTACAATCTAAATAGACTAAACAGACAAGAGATGGGGGAATGAAAGAAATTTCACCTCCCACTGAACTGTAGAGGGACTTAACTTATTTTTTGCCAAAGTTTGATGCTTATGGGTGAGGATTCAATAAAGCCCCATCTTTGAGTGAGACATGTTCTACACCTTATGTTTATACTGCGTCAGTCAGAGAAGTCATCTTTACTATATTTATACTGGTAGAGCTAGTATGGACAAATGTGAGCTGTGAATGTGAATTAACATCCTAACTTGGTCATGGACTTTCCCCAAGTTTGGGTGTGGGGCTTGGATCCTGTTGCTCTAAGGTTCCTGCCTGAGTTCCTTTTAGCTAGTAATTTAGTAGATGAAACTCCTTGCCCTACGTAGCATGACTGAGGGAGGAATATTACTAAGTCTCTAATTAAGGTCTCTAATCAAGCCAAGTCTAGTCATGTGGCCTGTAGATATGGTCATGTGATGTACAGTGGCTGTGATGTCATCAATCTGCACGGCAGATGTCACAGGCAGGCACATCATTAGTCTCCATGGGACTGTGTGATGCATGATGACACCAGGGCTGAGCAGGGTGTGATTAATCCTTGGTGCATGCAGCCGCATGAAAAATCTAGTGTGCAAATAACGGTTTTATAAATGCCTTTCTAATTCTATATGCAGACAGGACCCTGGAATGAATCTAGGAGATTGAATTAAGTTTTTAACCCTCTAGGCTCTCCTGTCGTTTATTGTTAAGGAATTAATAGGGATGCAGGAATGCAGATGGCCTGCCTGTCAACTCCAAGAGGTGATTTTTCTGATCTTCATGGACGTTTCTAGCATCTTTCATTAAACACTCATGTACCAATTTGTCATTTTAACTGGGCAGGAAAGAAACTCCCGTTGAACTCCTTACCTCAGGTGCTGTAAGTTAAATTCAGAAGCAAAAAGCCTTGCTCGGTTACATCTGCCAAGCAAGCTTAGTGCTGACGAACAGACTCTGATAACTGTTAGGGAGTAGAGGGATTCTAGCGGGAAGCTTCCAAGCTCTTCACTCTGCAGTCAGAGCTCATTCAGCAGTGGTGAGGAGCCTCACAAAGACCACAGCTGGGATCCCTCTGAGATTCCAGAACACCTGAGATCTTCAAACAGGAAAAGCATTTGCAGAGAGCAGTCAAGAAAAAAAGCAAGATTCAGCCTGTAGTGACTCCGTAGTTTTCACTGGGTTTACATCAATAGGGGGCAGCCTTTTTGGAAGGTGCCTCACAGATTAGACCTGCACCCTCCCTGAGTGCAACTCTGATCCCTTTCCCCTACCCAACCTGCTGTTTTGCTTTCTACCCTCTGCCCTGTGCTTCCTGCCCTTTCTGCCGCTTGGCTGCCTGTCCCTCCCTGATCTGTTGTGTGCCACACACAGAGGCTGTGTGCAACAGGTGGGCCACCCCTGGTTTCCACAATTGTGTGTGAAAGCAAAACCTATCCCTGTGACATTCCAAAGGTACAATATGGCTTTGTAAAGAGCGCCTAAGGTCTGGGAGCTGTAAGCTGTGTAGAATGTCTTTCCAAATATTTTAGAAGTATGCAGCCAAGCACACTAACGGGGAAAACAGAAGAATCCTGTCAGTCCTCTGCGGGTCTGTGAAACAGGCAGTCGCCCTGCCGTGGCTAGACTGTTATTAGTACCACAGCTAGCTAGTTTAACACTAGCTTGAGTATTCCATGCCATACTGCAGCCCCTTCTATGCCTACAAGAGTGATTCTCAGTGGCGATGCTGTGGCACCCTGGGGTGCCTTGAGATGCTTTCAGGGGTGCTGCAGGTTGCCACACAACATTAGCACTGTTAGGTGTGCCAACTTGATTCACATGATAAACCTAGACAGGAGTCTATAGTGTCAAAACCTTTCTGACCTGTTGTAGTCTTTCTGAGCTCTTTACAATGAAAGGATTGCTCTATTATTTTTCAGTAATCAAAAAAACAAGTGAACTAAGAGATGGCATTTTCCAAGGGGTGCCTCGAGTCTATCAAATTGTGTTTCACACTGAGAAAGGTTGAGAACCACTGGTCTACAATGTGGACGCAATATCAAGAGATGTCTGAAAGATTCGCTAGAACATAGTATTGTCAGACTGGCTCAGACTCAAGTTCCAGGTAGTTCAGTGCAGTAGTGTAACCAGGGGTGGGTAAGAAGGGCACTCATCCCAGGTGCCAAGTTAGGAGGGGCTCCGGAATTGACCCTCAGTTCCACAGAATCTGTGCCCCTAGTAGCGTACTTATCCTGGGAACTCCTAAACAGTCCCCTGCTGCTGCTACTGCTGCTGCAGCTGCTTTAAGAGCAACAACTCTGGCAGTAGCACCAGCGGGAGGGGACTGTTTAGGAGTCCCTGGCATGGGTTAGACTGCTGCACCCCTCTCTCCATCACCACTTTCAGAACCACACAACCCCTTGCTCTCAGAACCCATATACCTACCCTCTATGCACCCCTCCAACTCTCCCACAAGGTTGGCCCGAGGTGCCAACTGTGCTTGTTATGCCATGGGTCCAGTAGCCTGTCTCTGACAGTGGTCAGCATCAGAGGAAGGTGTAAGAACAATGCGGTAGGCATTGCCCTTCCTTCCCTAATTAGGTCTTACTCTGATGTCAGACAGTTAAGAGATTGTCTTAAGCCCTGGAGCATGAAGTTTAATATCCCCTCCAAAATGTTTGCTATCATTAATTATGGTAACGTTCATCATGATGATGATCCTCTGCCATGACAGAGAGCAATAAGAGAGCTTCTTAGGGAGAAAACTAGATGGAGGATTTGGGACCTGATTCCAGGTACAGATAAATGACATTTTTTCAGTCAAAACTTTTTCCCCCCATAAAATGGAGAGTTGGTGATGCCAAAACATTCTGTGTACTTGTGTTAGCATCACTGAATTGTGTAAAAAACAAACAAACCTGAGAGTTGAAATTCAATGTTTTGACATATCTAAAATGGAACATTTTGATTTTTCTCAACAAAGTGACTCAATGTCTTTACATTTTTTCTTTCAGTTTATTTGTTTTAAAACAGTTAAAAATTCTCTAAGTTTAAATTAAATGTTTAGTTTTAGCCAAAACTAAATATGTAACAGTTTTCCAATCTATTGAAAACTTCCAAAACTTTTAATGTCAGGTTTTTTTTTTGTGTTTTTTTTAATTAACCTGGCAACAAATCCAAAAAATCAGTTAATTTCACACTATTCCAATCCTGCACTACTGAGGCCAGAGTGAACTTTGCCATTGATTTAAATGAGCAGAGAGCAAGCTTCTGAAGTGAAGATATCTACTGTTCTTATATTGCCAACTGAATAGGTATAATCAGGCTACACCTCAGAGTGAAGATCTAGTGACAGTCTTTGGGAGGAGAAGCCATCTTAGGGTTAAGACACTAGAACAGGGGTAGGCAACCCCTGGCATGCGTGTCAGAGCATGGCACACGCAGGCTTTTTGCTTGGCACATGCGCCTTGGGGAAGGGACAGGGGCTGTGCTGCCACAGCAAGGATTGGGCCCCTTGTGGCTCCCCCGCTATCCACTCCTGGCATGCCAACATCTTACAAGTCGAGGTTGCGGGTGTTTTTGGCACTTTGCCCAAACTTGTTGCCAACTCCTGCACTAGAAGATGCAGATGCAAGAATAATGTGGTAGGTATTGCCAGTTGCCAGGTCTGCCACTGGCTTACTAAATGAGCAAATCATTTAGTTTTGCTCTGTCTCAGTTTTTCATCGGTAAAGTGAGGTAATAAAGCCCAATCTCATGAGTGAATATAAAGCATAATTTACTGATGTTTGTAATGCATTTTGAGATCCACAAAGGGAGGCCACTAGAAAGCAGAGCACTGTTACTCCTATCATCTGGCTGATCACACTATACATTTGTGGAGGTTGTCTGTTAAAATACATTGAGGCTAAAGATATGTAACTTTAAACCATTTTAAAAAAGGCAAGGGGGACTTGCTGTTCAGGAACAAGTATCAGCCATTCTGATAGAACAGTTACATTTGTCTGCTCCTGCACTGGTATAAATTACCTAAACTGTTATAACTTTAAACGTGGATGAAACATCTTGGTCCAGATCCTTCTCCAGTTCTTAGGATAGTAATTGACCTAGGTGCCTAAGTGCAATTCTATTCTATCTTGATCCTGTTTTATCTTGCTCAGATACCACTAACATCCCCCTCCTCACTTCTTTCTGTGACTTGGTCTTACAGCTAAAATAAAGGTGTGTTACAAAATTAGCTACAATAATGTATTTTCAGGGACTTGAGCAGGATGGAATAGAAACATGCTTAGGTACCTAAGTCTACATAAAAGCTTAATAGTTGGAATAAGATCTGGCCTCCTGTTGTTAGCCATTTTATCTTCCTCAAGGCTGATTTCTACTTTCAGCCCACAGGCACTCACAGCACCGTCTTTCACCTGGCCTCGCACAATGGAGAAGTCTTCATTACAGTGTCTGTCTTTATGGGCCTGATCCAAACATTGAAATCTAGGATTGGCAATTTGGTTACTTGACTGGCCAAATATTGTCAATGACCAGTCAACTGACCATATATTTTTGACCAAAGATTATAACAATTTTATCCAAAAAAACTATACTTTTTTTGTAGTTTTCTTGACAGAAATATGATTTTTATTGTTTTTGACACATTTCTTAATGGGAATTTTGTGTTTTTCTATCTATTATTTGGAGCTATTTGCAATTTTTTACAGTTTTTGACCAATGTTTGACCAGTCAGTTGGCTGAACTTTATTTGGCCAATCAAATATCCAACCCTACTGAAATCAATAGGAGTGGTATTAATGCCTTTAGTGAGCAATGGCTCTGTATCTATATGTAGAGAGATGCAATTTACTCGTAATTCTCACTTATGACCATAGAACCTATTATTCAGCTAATGGCCAGAATGTTCATGGCATTGAGAGCTGGTCAAGTAAAAAAGAAAACAAGAAAACAAGAAAAAAGGAGCAAGCCTGGCTGGAGGAAATGACCAGCTGAACTGATATGAATAAACCAGATTGACTTCATTATGTGCTCATTAAGAAATCTGTAACTGTAGTTTGTTGCTTTGTGTGTGAGCTCTGGATGTCATAAAACCTGACAGACGGATGGACAGACTGAATTATGGTTGTGTGGGACGTACTGGCCAGGATCTCCATTAACGCTTATTGGAAATTGTCATCACTTCAAGCTGAATGGGCTCCAGATGTTGATATCCTTGCAAAGAACTCTTGCAGGTGAAGGTTAGCGGCTTGTGATTTTCACTGGTGTTGGGCACGCTGCAGCCATTCCCTTGATTTATTATTATTAAATTCAACAAGATTTGGTAGAGGGGAAAATTGAAGAGAACAACATGCAGGTGAGGTTGCCTGGTGCTAAGCTGCCAAAGGGGTCACACTGTTTTTATTGTCATGGTAGCTGAAAAATACCAAGAAGCAAATTATTGTTGAAATTCTCACTGACAAGTTCAACATCTTAATATCTGCTGCCTTGGAGGCAGACAAATGTTTCTGTTTTACTGTATAAAAGAGGAACAATGTTAGGATAATTTCCCCCCCCCAAATGCTGGAGGCACACGCATGAACCAGGACCCTTTCTGCTAGACATTGTATGAACACAGAACACAAAGGTAGCTCCTGCCCCCAGGAATTTACAATCTAAGTCATGCCTTTGTCAGTTTCATCCATAAATCTCAAGGTGCTTTACAAAAAAGAGTAATTTAAGTCCTGAGAGAAGGTTGGAAGCTACTCTTGCCACCAGTTTTGCTACAAATGTGAGCTATTCTGGCAAAATAATTAAAGGAATGCATTGATTGTTGTAGTGTTTGGAGGGCTCAATGTTGCAAGGTGCTAAGGCCTTCAAGGGATTATCTATATCATATCACCAGTAGATTGTAAGGAGGATGGGACCTGTTGAGGGCTTGAGAATGGGCAGTGGGGGATAAGTCTAGAGCAACCTCATGGGCAAACTCTGGGCTCTGGAACACGTTGGTGGACTCAGGTAGGCAGCACTTGGGTGGGACATGCTCAGTTCCATCCTCCCTAAGACCCAGTAGAGACAACCTTCAAAAAGCCTCAAAAGAGTGTCATGAGTATTTAGGCCCTTTACCTCATATTTAAGGTCTTATTGAAATCAATAGGAGTTGGGTGCCCAAATATCTTTGAGGATGTGGGCCTGGGTGCCTTCTGAGGAAGGTTGATTGTCACAACTCCTACTGAAGCCAGTGGGATGATTCTTCTCTCACTTCCACTGAGGTAAATGAAAATGAACTCCACGATGCTCCACTGATGCAAGCGGGATGAGATTTCAGCCCAGTTGAGAGCACTCAGTGCCTTGCAGGATTGAGCTCTTTCCTGTGGTCAGGTTAGTGGTAATGGAATAAGCACTCCTTGATACTACTGCAACTGCACCGCTATAACACACGTGCTTTGTTGTGTACCCCCGGTGTCTGCCTTCCTCCATTTAGGCTGATGGTGACCCTGGGAAGGGATGCTTGGCTCTGCCTCCTCCCCTGATGCCAAACTCAGGCAGCTTTTTCTTATTCATGATCAGGGTTCGTGAACTGTTCCCTGGGCTGGGCCCACAATGGGCCTGAGTTAGAGGAAGGGGATGGAGCAGAGACCTTAAGAATGGCCCTTCCTCATCAATAACTGCTCCCTGACAGGGCTGAAAGGTGCACAAAGTGACTTGTCCGTTGTGCTGTCACTCCAGCTGAGGCACAATCCACTGTGAGGCACTCAGTAGCTGGGTTTTGCTGTCCAATAAGACACCAGAGAAAGCCTTTCACTCCCTTTATGGATTCTAGGCCCCTTGCATTCCCCAGGGGCAGTATCTCAGGGAACGGGACTCCACTATTCACCTTTTGGAGGCACATTAGGGTGGTTCATGCAGCAGTAACCATAGGGGCACCAGAAGCTTTGATCATGCTGTGGACCCAGAGCAGCTGGAGTCTGGGGACTGACACTTCAGCTGATGTAAATCAGTGTAGCATCACTGAAGTCATTGGAGAGGTTCCAGTTTGTACCAGCTGAAGGTCTAACACCGCCCCCCCCCCCCACACACACACAAGGAACCCTGCTGATGAACTATACCCAGAAGCTTTTGGGGAAGGGCAGATGGTAGATTGCAGAGTGCCACTTTGCAGTCCATACCCACATACACTAGCTTCCCTTCTCTCTTTGAAACAAAGTTGATTTTCCTCTGATCTATACTGGTATACGCTGGGAGTAGCTCAGTTGAAACCACTGGTGCAAAGTCAGTGTCAGAGGCAGGAGGAACATGGTTTATTAAGAAGTCTGAAGCATGTTCAGTAAGATTCAGTTAACCTTGGGAGAAATAGGAGAGTTAATGTCGGCAGGGAGAATTAGCATCTGCATGTGTTTTTAACGAAGGATTTACTCATCAGCAGCTACAGGGATAGCCTTGTGCAAGAGTTTGTGGGTATCTTCATTTTAAATGCTGGGCTGGATTCTCCTCATGCACTATTGTAAGCCAGGAATCCCTCCTTTAACTTAAATGGAACTTCTCCTAGAATACCAGTATATCCTTGCTTGGTCTTTCCCAAAGCAAAAATCCCTGGGTTTTCAACTGTGTACTGTACGGTCAAGCAGAGGGGGTACTTTAACACCAAAGAGCCTGATATTATTACTGTCTTAAGACAGCAGTGTAACTCTACTGACTTTGGAGAAATCACCTCTGATTCACCCCAGTGTAAGAGGGGAATCAGGCCCACCAGTGCTTCTGTCTCATTTTTCATGAGTTAGATGTGTTGTCACTCAGCACCCTGCCAGGAGAGTGGTAAAGATAGGGTTCTGTGAAACTGGACTTGTAGGGCTTGATGGTTATGCAGTTGAATTTTGTTCTGAATAATTGTTCTCTTTTCAGACTTGGCTCTGGATACACACATGCTTTTTCTCCAAGCACATTAATGTTCTGAGTAAAAATGCACACTCTATGAAAACTGAACTTTGGAAAGCAGCTCTGTTTGAGCTCAGTAGTTGTTCTTCTATGCAAATTTGCACTCCAGTTCTTGTCATGGATATACCACTGCCCACTTTCTTGTTAACTCAAATTCACTGCATACATCTGAACATCTTCTAAGGATCAAATGTCTGCTCTGAAAGTGTGTGGGGAACAATATTGACATCTTGATGACATCTTTGCATTTCCAGGGATGCATTTTGGCTGGGCTAGCTAACTGGGATGAAGAGGCTGTGGGTGTTGTGGCTTGTGAATGGCATCAGAAGAAAGTATGGTCACTTTGTTCTTTTAATTTTCTCTCTTTTTGTTTAATTTGAGGGAAATTAAACTGAAGGCCACTGAAGAATGGCTCTATAATAGACTAAGTATGGAGGCAGGAGTGAAATTTTATTCTGTGAGTAACAATACCTAGCTTTCATCTAGAACTTTTAATCTATGAATCTCAAAACACTTCATAAGTGAGAAAGGAACAAGACATTGTTACCAAAAGAATGGGATCTTAGCAGTACACTTCAGGATTGAAACAACAACGTGGCAGACAAAAACAGAAAGGCTTTATTTATTATAACATATAATAAGTCCCAACCCAAAATCCAGTATCATTTAGCTGTGAAAGCAATTGTATCTCACCCTACAGGCAAAGAGACGATCCGTCCTTACAGCTTCCTCCAAGGCTTGGATCCATAACCTGAGAAGAGTTGGGCACTTAGTAGCAGCTCTTGTGTTTTTGAGTGATTTCTTTCCTTTTGAAGCGCACCTTGTTACCCATCCTGCTCCCTGTTTTATACCTCTAACTGCAGCATCTTCAAAGCATTCTTTGTAAATCACTTGATAAATTAAATTTAAAGTCCAGGTGGGCACAAAAGACGTGAATGTCCTTTACTTCTTAGAACAATGTGTTGGCTGCCTGGATCTTGCTTAATCAACACTCTGCTTTTTGTTATTAAAAAGTCCTGGCTGCTGGGGCTGGATCTGAGCAATACTGGAGCTGAATCCCACAAGGGAATTGATCATAGAATATCCTTTTCAGAGTTAAGCAACCACCAGGAGATAAAGTATACAAAACATAAATAAAACAAATCCCTTACTAATAAATGTCCCTGCCCACTGGAGGAGTGAGTTAGTCATAAGAAAAAAATTAGCTGATTGATAGACAGTAGTTAATCAAGGAAAGGGGTTGACCACTAGAGAGAAATTATCAGTGGGAAATTCTAAATATGCTCTAGGACAGGTTATGTGAGTGCGTGCGCGGATGCGCGCACGTGTGTGTGCGTGTGTGTGTGTGGGGTGAGGTAATCAGTAAGTGAGATCATCATTTCTTTTCAGAGGTCCCAGCCACAACTACACTCCTATGCAATAGGCCTTTTTAATGTTAATATCTAGTGACTTAAATTTTCATAGGTAGACCCAGCTTAACTTAAACTTCACATCAAACCCATCCAGTCTGTAGATAAGGAAACTGAGGTAGACATTTATTAAGTGACCCAGCAGGTCACCCAGCAGGCTGATGACAGAGATGGGAGTAAAATCCTTCTCTTGGCAATGCCTGTCCTACCTACTGCAACAGACTGCTGTTTTTCAGGGGCTTCA
Source organism: Crocodylus siamensis (assembly GCF_052110815.1). Taxonomy (NCBI): domain Eukaryota; kingdom Metazoa; phylum Chordata; order Crocodylia; family Crocodylidae; genus Crocodylus; species Crocodylus siamensis. The sequence continues at coordinate 161,612,519 of NC_143398.1, forward strand.
ACAAACCATCAATTGCCTGTAATTAGAAAGAACTTTCTTTTATAGGCAAGTTTTTCCATAATTTCCTGTTGTAGCTCTTCTTACATATTCATCTGTAGTTCGTGGTCTGTGATATGGAAGGAGGATGAGGAGGGAAGACAGCGAGTGGGGAGAGCTGAGGCAGGGTCAGGTAGCAAAGAGGAAGAGACAAGGAAGGGAAGGGCATAGAATCTTAAGACAAGCAAGCTGGAATTAATCATCATTTTGTTAGCCTATGCTAGCTCTTTTCCTTGTCTTCTCTTTCATCAATTTAGACTGCAGTTTTGTTAAGTCAGGGACTGGTCTCTAGTTTGTCTCTGGGGCTCTGAAGACACATTGGGAAGCAAACCATGTATCATAAACCATCTAGTCCAAATCACTACTGAAAACAAGGTACCACTGATCTGATCCATCACTACAGCTCCCGCAGCCCTTCCCAATTCATGCTTTTGACAGTAAATATTGCTTACATTATTTGGGAGGAATGGGTGGGGAGGAATGGTTATTCTGGAGTTCAACTATTGGCACTTGGCCAATGTCCTTGTAAGATCAATTCCTCCTTTGGGTGGGAGAAAGAGAAATGGAAAGAACTAGTAAGAAGAATTTAACCACAACTGCTCAGACCTGGTTATGCCCCTCATTTTCACTGCCTAGGGAAATAGATCTGGTTCACTACTATTACTAATTTTTATTGTAGCAAAGCCCAAGAGTCAAGAGCCAATGACCAGGATTCCATGGTGCCATATAGTGCACAAATACACAAAAAAACTCCAACTCCTACCCCACAGATTTTACAATCAAGGTCAGATCCTGCTCTCTTTGAATCCAAAGGACGTTTTGCCAATGGGCAGGTTCAGCCTTAAAAACTTTACTAAATGGAAGGAAAGAATTGATTTAAAAAACAGGAATTGATATCTGTAATTATATGGCATTAAATCATTGCAGAGAGCATTGCCGCAAATATCCAAGTGGCAAGGCATGGATTTTTTTACTCTGAGCTTTGCTAATTTCCATTGATTTATTTTAGGTTGGAAGCATTCATTTTCCACTGCAGGGGTGGCTGGCTCTAGCTCAGGAGTAGATGGCTTTCCCTGCCCAGGGCAGGGTGTCTAAGTGGGTGGGGGAGATTCTGCAGCTGAAAAAATCATTCCTTGTTTTTTCTGCATCATCTGAGGTTAGAAAGCACAAAATTCCAACATTATGATCAGGCAGGCTGCACAACCCCTCCCTCTGTGATCTGAGGGCTCCTTCTGCTTAACACCCAAATGTCTTTCCTTCTTCAGTTTATGTGCCAGCCCATAATATTTTGTGGGCTGTGAGATGAGCTAGAAGCATTACAAAGGGCTACATTTTCCCTCAGACTCTTGGCTTCGTGGTGAGCAGAAGGATGACAAAAGCCCTTGGTGGCTTTTCCTTTGGAGCAGGATGGCTCATCAGAGGAGCTCTCTGGGGTCTGCAGGCTGTTGTTGATGCAGCTTAGCTGCAGGGAGCAGTTTTACGAGCCTGTAAGTCATATCTATTAGGTCCTCCAACAAGCAGGGCCCCATCCAGCTTCTGCCATAATGACGCATGGGAAAGGTCTTGTCTGCCAAGATTACCCCTGATTAATACAGAGAGGTTAAAGGGCTTCCAAACCAGTGGTGTTTCAAACCTGTCCATAAAGGGTTTTTTTCTGGGGTCTGTTTTTTAGCAGCAAATAAGACTTGTGCTGTTTCTATGGAAAAAAAAAATCAGTTTGGAATATACTGTATTAAACAGTCAGTCTGGCTGGGTCTGGGGCTTAAGGGAACTAATTTTCTGGAACAGGAGCCAGGCCAACCTACGTTTTCAAAGAGTGAGGGATCCTGGGAACCTCTGTTTCTTGTAACCCGTTCACCTCTGAATTATTTGCTGACACATGCAAAATATGCCATATACAGGACTCTGAAGGGCTGGAGGGTTAAGTATCCTGTCACTCCAGTAGAGACACCTCACTTTACAACCCTGCATTTCCTGGCATGAATAGGGGATTCCAAGTTCTTCTACTAGGATTACCTCCCTGCTTTGCAGCACAGCAGACTCTCCTTGCAGCCCTTGCAGGGTTGCCATATGGTAGGCAGTGTGGGCTAGTAGATGGAGCACTGGACTGAGACCAGCACCATACCTGGGGGCCCCAGGCAAACTTTTAGTATCAACCCCCACTTTGCCAGAGATAATAATAATAATTATTATTATTTTCACCTTTTTTGGGCTCCCTTTCTTTTCGGGCCCCAGCAGCCATCCAGTTTGCTCATGCCTGTGTCCAGCCCTGACTGAGACTGCAGAGAGCTGGGTTTTAAACCTGGCCCAGCAACTGCCCTATTTGGTGACTTTTGGCAAATCACATCCCTGTTTTGTGCCTCAGTTTCTCTGAGGCTAATGATGCTGACTTACTTAGTCAAGGGCATTTTGATCTACTGAGGCAAAGGTATTGCTGTTCTATTCAGAGCTTTTTCTTTACTGCCAGGGGCAGATCCAGAGGGGTGTGATGGAGGGGTCATACACCTCCCCCTTTGGCTGCGATGGACTCTCAAGAATAGGGTCTGACCGGAGCTCCTGCTTTTGCATGGCTGTGGAGCCGGTGGGTGAGTGCTCTCATTGCAGTTCCTGCTCTCTTCTCCCCTCCCACTAAATTCAGTGGAAGATGAGGAGAGAAGGGAAAGGCAAATAGCAGCAGTGTTAACCCCTTGAGCTCCGGAGCCCTGAGAAAGAAGGGGCCAGACCCTGCCCAGTTGATTGGTCAGCTCAGAGCTCACAGTTTACACGGAGCTCCAGCAGGAGCCTGTGCTGTCCAGACAATGAGCTCAAATCCCACTACACCTGTGTGGCAGAGCTAAAGCAGGGGAAGTGCACCTCCCTTGCCCTGTTCCTGGATCTGCTACTGCTTACTGCTGCGTAAAGCAGAGCAAGTACAAAAACTGTGGATTCCAGATTCTGTCACAATGTTACCTCTCTATGGCTGTTCATTCAGATGGTACATTTGATTGAGTCTGTGCAAGCACACACACAAAGGGAGAGAAATAAATGAGAAACTGCCAAGCCACGTGATAGATTGTGTGCATTACGCACCTTTGACCACCTCACCTGTGCACTCTACCCACTAATTTGACAATGTCAAGGCGGCTGATGTGCTGAGACCACGGCCAATCCTGCTGATCTGGATTGTCTTGTCTTGGTCTCCCCCATCTGTCTGAATCTACCTGTTGCCTCTTACCTTATACTTTGATTGTAGGCACTTTGGGACAAGGACTGTTTCTGTGTTCTGTGTTGGTCCAGTGCCAGATACAAAGGGTCCTGGCTTGTGACTGAGGCAACAGGACACTGCTGCCATAATCATCATCATCCTAATTCTCTGGGAACACATTGGTCATTCCAAACTTCTGAGCAACTTTGAACAGTCATTATTTGACCCCAGTAGTCTTCCCTGCCCTGAGCTGGGAGGTCCCTTGCAGCCCTAAACTTCTGTGAACAGTAAAAATATCAACACAGCTCCACCAGGAAGCAGTATTGTAACAGTGCAGTCCCTTTCTATTTGCTTTTGGGTTTAGAGAAGGAAACTTCCTGTCATGAACAATGGGGAAATTGCAGCTTTCCAAGCAGACGCAGAACACTTGCTTCTGGCATTCTCTTTGTTTTGCCTCTCAGCTCTCCGTAAAGTTGTGGGGGAAGTTCTATGGGCATGTGTGGAGCAGAGAGGAGGTGTTTATGCTGACAGATCTCTAGAGCAGACACCAGACCTGGATGCCATGACTGGCTACGGAGCTGCTGACCAGACTCACCCAGACGGAATGCACTGGCTGCGCTTCCTCACTTGGGCCACACACCCTTGGGAAACCCTTTCCTTTCCTTCCCTGGGTTCTACCCTAAAGTTTCTGGGCTGTGGTGAAGTTGCCTCTTCTGCCTTGCTGATTGGCTACGCTGTCTGCAATTAAAATCAATTGCAAAACCGCAGAGTTCAATGGAAGCAGGATTTGACCCTCTGCCCTGTCCTTCCCCTACTTGCCATCATGCTCCCTGAGCTAAAGCATACCCCTAGCAAGTAGAAAGACTCCTGTTAGCCTCCAGGTCTTTGGAGTAGGCCCTAAATAAGGATGTTTCATTGATCCCATGCTGTACTAACTTTAACCAATTATTGCCAGGCACCTTGAGCACAGGATCAGCCTCACCCAAGCAGTAGCAGAGCACCTCAGCTCCCAGGAAGGAGAATGTGGTGAAGAAGGGGAAGGGAGCTTCTGTCTTCAGTTCTATCACTCTTCCATCTAGTCCCCTTTCCTCCTGCCCCAGACGTTGCCTTGACTGCCTTGCAGTTGTTCATAAACACCATCTACATCTGTCCTGAACTGCAAGATGTATTAATCAATTTGATGAGGATGTTAAAGCTTTCTCTTTGCACCTAATTAGAGGCTGATTTATAGGACTGGCCCTGTGTTTGATGGAGCTCTCCCCTTGGCAGTGATTTACACGGCATTGGCACCAACCCCTCCATCTCTCCAACGCTCTGTCATTTTCTCCCCCCTTCTCCTCTCTCTCCTCCCCAGCCCAGCCCACCCCCCCACCCTCTGCTCTATGTTCCCTCATGAGATCCTTAATGACATGTTGACAGACTAGTGAAGCATTGCTCCCTCTCCGTTGCATCTGTCTCTGGCACTGCGGCTCCCCAGTGCTCTCTGACACATCCAGATGGAAGGCCCCGCAGGCAAGGCAGAAGCTCTGGCCACTGCCCCAGTACAAGCCCTGGAACCTCTGCTGCATTCCTTCTGGAGGCAGCTAACATAGAGATCCATAATCTCTGGGGAGAAAGCTCCATGTCAGCAGGACACTCCTGGGACCCTTGTATCCCGGTTTTTAGAATTCCACTGAAATCCTCTAATTAAATAAATAAATGCTATTGACTTTACACTTCCACAGTATGACTCATCGTAGGATGGGATGTTACTTAAAGGTTAATCCATTAAGTTGCACAACTCCACGTGAAGGCGGTGAGTGCTATCATTCATATGTCAGTGTGAGGGAAACCAAGTCACGGAGAGGTTTTGAGTCATATTTTTCCAAAGAGCTGAGCAAGATTGGCTGAACATTGCTCCCATTGAAATCAGCATGGAAGCCCACTTAGGTTGATGGCCAGAAATAGTAAAAAGCCTGGCCTTATTCGGCTTGAGGTCACACTGCAAGGCAGGTAAAGAACCAAGAGGAGCATCCTGGAGCTCCTCAGCCCTTTGGCTTTAACTACTTTAGAATGCTCCCTCCTGAATAAGTGCACCTTTTTGGTACATGGGAATTCATTTTTTTCTGCAAACATACCCCTACTTGCACATACAAATTTATATACAGTTCAAACTGGGTTAAAGTATAAGGGGCTCAGTTTTGCTTTTATACTGTTCTTAACACAGATAATATTTCTAGCATCTATGGACTTACTTTGGATTCATGCTGGAGTTGCTGGCAGCAGAATCTGGCCCTGTACACCTTGTTCTCCTGTCCTGCAGATGAGTTGTAAACAAAGGGTAACTCTATTGAAGCTAGCAATTTAAGAGAGAAGAGGCTGAATTTATAACACTTGCTTTACACCAACTTTTGTGGTATCAAATCAGGATGAGGACTGGTCCCAAGTATCCAATCTTGCATTCTTTTTTTAGGGACAGATTCATGTAAAATACTCTCACATCTAAGAAAATATGTATAAAGGAAAAGAGTCAGCTAGATTCATGGCAATTGGAAACATCCCTCCCCTCAAAGACATTTACCAATAATATTTAAACCCTCCTTTACTGCAGAGTGTGTGTGTGTGTGTGTGTGTGTGTAACAGGATAGCATACCTTTACCAGTTAAAATGCAGTGGAGATAGGCCCAAACCCCCTGGCTCAAAAGATCAGGGAGATTCTGAGTCAGATCCTAAATCCAGATCCAAATGCTGCATCTGGGCTTTTTAACTTTACAAGTTGCTGAAAAAACATTCAAGAGCTGAGTGCTCTGTAACTGTGAAAAGGGCTGTTGAAATATAAACCTGAACTTTATGACTTGGGGTCAGTTCTAATGACAATATGACTCATAGGTTTAGCAGACTGGGTCTGCTCCTGGATCACAGAAACCAATGAGCATTTTGCCATTGACTTGACAGTGGACTGGACAGATCCACTAAGAAACACTACTCAGGCATGATAGCCTGATATTTAAGCGGCCCCAGCTCCCACTAGAGTCACTAGGGCTGAGGATGCTAAACACTTCAAGTTTCAGGGCTGGATCCAAGTCAATGGAAAGACTAGCGCTGTAACATCAGTGGATCAGACCCCAAAATATCTAACTACAATTAACAAAAAGGGGTTGAGAGGAAACCAAGCAAACTGAGATGTTAGGTGGAAGTCTCTGATTTATGAGGTTCCGACAATAGAATTAGAGAAATCCCAGGACATTCCCAGGCAAGCTGGAAAAGAGATATATATCGCATAGGTCATATACTGAACTAGAGCAAGAATTCACAGCTACCAATATAGACAGTACTCCGGTCCCATTCCCTTCCTTTCCTCATGCCTGGATAACACAAAAGTCACAGCACTCAAGGAAAAATGTTACATTCCACATGCATGCAAAAATAACAAGCATATTGGGTGGATTCAGAAAGGATTTCCAGCCTTACCTCTGAGTTTCCTGGCTTTTGCTGGTTTCAATTAGGAGGCCTTGAAGTGTGAGGGGCTGACAAGGGTAATTCCTATTCAGACTTATGGTAGTTGAAAATAAACTCTTCAGAAAATGGGGAGGATAAAAGTCCTTAAACGAGGCAGTATTTCAACTAGCCACAAGCCGGTTTCTGGTTTGTGCTCACAAACCAGAAACCAGCTTTTGTTAGTAATGCAGCTGTAAAAGCAAGCACATACTCTGTTGGTCCGCTCAGACTTTGCACAAGTGGGTGCTTGTTCCCCAGATAGCAAATGTACATGTGTATTTCTGTGTTTGCAAAATAATTGTGTTCCTATTTTTGCAGGTGCAATCAATGAATGTGCAAAACTAGGAACATCAAAATAAAGGCTACAGCTGAATTTTTCTGCTGATATGTTATATTATCAATATTATAGAGTAAAGCCTATACACTCCAGCCAACCAAAGTGGCTTTTACAGAATGCTGGTATAGTGATGGGCCAATGTATAGTAATGTCTTTGACCTCACTATAGCACAAAAATTAATAACAACTAGGGCACCAAACTATTAGACATTCAAATCTGAACATTTTAGTCCAGTCTTCTGTTGTAATGCTATACATTTTACATGTATTTTACATACTGACTGTCCTATTGCACTTAGTATGATCAAAACTCTATATAATGCACTGCTATCAGATACATAAATCACTTGGTTGCAGTACTGTACCACAAATGGAATTATTCCAGTTTCAACATAACATGATAATAATACAGTAGCCTGGTTATGTTACATACATCATGGAAAGAAAAAAAATGTATATGCACTTTCATCATTAAATAAATAAAATGCCTTGGTCTTTTTTATTTCAGAAAAATGGAAAGATCAAAAGCAGCAGTCCATACAAAAGTCTAAAGACTGCGCCTACCACAAAACTCTTGTGGTTGTATCTAATTAATGCTTTAAAAGATGGAACCTTTGACACTGGTAGAACTATATACCATATCCATGATGGAATACTTTACATCAGGGATGTCAGAATCACTCTTTGCCCCTGGCCTAATCTAGACGACATGGGCTCCGCCCAGGCCAAAGCCATAGAGCCAGAAGCAGCTGCAGTAGGCCCAGGTCAGGGTCCAGTGGTACAGATCTGTATTTAGGCAGAGCTGCAGATTGGGGATAGTGTGACAGTATGGGTCTAGAGACAGGCAGAAGAGAGTGTTGAGGAATTAGGTGGCAGAGCGGGTCTAGGAATGAGAGGCAGCATGGGTCAGGGAACTGGACAGCAGGATGAGTCTGAGGATGAGTAACAGTGGGATAAGCAAGAGCTGTATACGCACAGCTCTCACTTGCCCCCCTACCACCAATGGCCATGTCCATTGGAGTTCAGGGACCCCACTTTTTACATAAGACCACAGTCTACTGGCCATTCCCATAACTTCCGGTAGCCTGCCAGACTGCTGGTGGCCTGGCTGGAATGGTTCCATGGTCTGACTCTACCCTGCAAGCCATATGTTTGACATCCCTACTTTACATAGTTCTCTTCTGATAGAGTTCCCTTCTTTGTATAGTCTTTTTAAATAACTTCTTAGAGGCTTTGATTTAGATGTCATATACGTGATTTTATACTTGACTTAGCTGCATTGTCTTGAGTGGAATTATTGGGTTTTTTTTTAAAAAGCACATACATGTGCAAAAATAACAGGCATAGTGGCATGGACTTTGAAAGAAGCTGAATAAGTTGCAAATAACATTATAATTGAATACATAGGGCATGTTCAGACATGCAAGCACATCCGCTTGCAGCAACTCAAATAGAAGTGGTGCAAATTTGAGCTGGGGCTTTTTGCCTCAGCACATGTGTCCAGACATGCACTTTGGTATGGGGCAAATTGTGCCACTCGGGGCAAAATAACCTTGCCTGGCTCCTCCTGGATATGCAGCCAGGGGGAGCTAGAGCCTGGGGCCAACACCTGTGCTGTCCCCAGCCATTATAAAAAGCTGCCCTGTCCTGGCCCCATCTGTACAAAAAGCTGCCCTGTCGAGTAGCTCAGGGCTACTTGCATTCAGGAGCTTCTGGGGCCCAGCCAATTGGTACCTGGGGACACTACCCCTTTCATAGTTTCATAGTTTCATAGTAGCTAGAGTTGGAAGGGACCTAGGTAGATCATCTAGTCCGACCCCCTGCCTTGGCAGGAAAGAGCACCGGGGTCAGATGACCCCGGCAAGGTGCTCATCTAACTTCCTTTTAAAAATCCCCAGGCTAGGAGCCTGCACCACTTCCCCTGGAAGCTGGTTCCAGGCCCTAGCCGCCCTGACTGTGAAGTAGCGCCTCCTAATATCTAATCTAAACTTACCCTCCGCCGGCTTGTGACCGTTATTCCTGGTCACTCCTGGCGGCGCACGGGGGAACAGGGACTCCCCCAATACCTGCTGATCCCCCCTGACCAGTTTGTAGCAGGCCACAAGGTCCCCCCTTAACCTTCTCTTGTGGAGGCTAAACAGGTTCAGGTCCCGTAGCCTCTCCTCATAAGGCCTGCCCTGCTGACCCCTGATCATACGAGTGGCCCTCCTCTGAACTCTATCCATATCGTCCACGTCCCTCTTGAAGTGTGGCGCCCAGAACTGGACGCAGTACTCCAGCTGCGGCCTGACCAGTGCCGCATAGAGGGGGAGGATCACCTCCCTGGACCTACTCAAGACGCATCTGTGGATGCATGACAGGGTACGGTTGGCCTTCTTGACTGCCTCCCCACACTGCCGGCCCATGTTCATCGTGGAGTCAATGACGACTCCAAGATCCTTTTCCGTCTCCGTGCTGGCAAGAGGGGAGTTCCCCAACCTGTAAGTGTGGTGCCGGTTCTTCCTCCCCATGTGCAACACCTTGCACTTATCAGTGTTAAACCCCATCCTATTCTCATCCGCCCACCGTTGCAACCTGTCAAGGTCAGCTTGTAGCCTATTGCACCCTTCTAGTGCACCCACATCCCCCCACATCTTAGTGTCATCAGCAAACTTGAACAGGGTGCTTTCTACCCCCTCATCCAAGTCACTGATGAAGATGTTGAACAGTGCGGGCCCGAGGACCGAGCCCTCCGGAACCCCACTGCCCATGTCCTTCCAGGTCGAGAAGAACCCATCCACTACCACCCTCTGGGTGCGGCCCTCCAACCAGTTGGCGACCCATTTGACCGTGTGGGCATCGACACCACAGTCTCCCAGCTTTTTGATGAGGACAGGGTGAGAGACAGTGTCGAAAGCCTTCCGGAAGTCCAGAAAGACTACATCCACAGCAACCCCTGCGTCTAATGATTTGGTGACCTGATCGTAAAAGGCCACCAGGTTGGTCTGACAAGACCTGCCACTGATGAACCCATGTTGGTTGCCCCTGAGCATGCATTCCCCTGCAAGGCCCTCCTGGATGTGTGCCAGGATAATTTTTTCAAAGCGTTTACCCGGGATTGAGGTAAGACTAACTGGCCTGTAATTTCCCGGGTCCTCTTTTTTTCCCTTTTTGAAGATAGGGACCACATTGGCCCTCTTCCAGTCCTCCGGCACCTCACCAGAGCACCACGAGTGCTCATAGAGCCGCGCCAGGGGTCCCGCAATGACCTCGGCCAGTTCCTGTAGAACCCTAGGGTGAAGATCGTCCGGACCAGCGGACTTGAACACGTCCAGCCTCTCCAGAAGTACCCTAACTAACGCCTCGCTAACCCCTGGCCCAGGCGTGTCTCTCCCGGGGCCCGAGGGGGGCCAGCAGGGAGGTGGCTGAACTGGTCCCTACTTAGGAAGACAGAGGCAAAGAAATCGTTAAATATGTTAGCTTTGTCATCTGGCGTGATGACTAAGTTGCCCATCGTGTCCTGCAGGGGCCCCACATTACCCGGGACCCTCTTTTTACCCCCTATGTATTTGAAGAAGGACTTCTTATTGTCCTTAATCTGGGAAGCTAGTCCTATCTCCATCTCTGCCTTGGCCCTCCTGACTGCCCCCCTACATCCTCGGGCGACTGTAACATAGTCCTTCTTGGTGATGACCCCATCCCTCCATTGGGTGTATGCCTCCCTTTTAGCAAGGAGACATTCCCGGATGCTCCTAGTGAGCCATGGGGGTTTATGTGCCCTCCTGCTCCCTTTGACCCTTGTTGGGATTACCTCCCTTTGGGCATGGAGGATCGTCTCCTTAAGGAGCAACCACTCACCTTCGACATCTGATTCCCTTCCCCTCTGGGTCCTCAGCGCTTCCCCAACGATCCTCCTTAGCTTGTTGAAGTCAGCCCTCCTAAAGTCTAGGGCTGTTGCCTTGCGCTGGATGGTGAATTCCAGCAAGCGATGATCACTGTCTCCCAGGTGGCCCATCACCCGCAGCCCCCTCACCAGGTCATCGCCCGTGGCCAGCACCAGGTCCAACAAGGCGTCTCCCCTGGTGGGGCTGTGCACCTCCTGGGTTAGATGGAGGTCCTGCACTCTGGCTAAGAACCGACGTGAGCGATCAGACTTGGCTGACTGCTCCTCCCAGCAGATGTCTGGGAAGTTCAGGTCCCCCATGATGACCACATCCTTAGCCCTCACTGCCTCTGTGAGCTGACCTAAGAATTCCTGGTCGAGCTCTTCTCCCTGGTTGGGAGGTCTATAGTAGACTCCCACCGTTAAGTCTCTCTCCCCTGGACTGCCTTTTACTCTAACCCAGAGCACCTCAGAGTGCCCCCCCTCTACCCCCTTGCTAATTAACGAGGAAGTATATTCCTCCTTGATGTAGAGTGCTACTCCTCCACCTTTCCTTCCTATCCTGTCCCTCCTGTATAGCCTATAGCCCTTGACACTCACCGCCCAGTCATGCGATGAGTCCCACCACGTTTCTGTGATCCCTACTATGTCAGGGCTGGTGACAGCTAGGAGGAGGGCGAGTTCCTCCTGCTTCTTCCCCATACTTCGAGCATTCGTGTAGAGGCATTTGAGGCCTCCAACGGTTGTGCCCACTGACCCCCTAGTCTCAGCAATGCCCCGTCCCCCATCACTTACCTGTTTCTCCCTTTTGACCATTGGTCTGGGCTCGCTGGCTGTTGCTGGGCCTGGTAGTTCATTGTCTCCTCCGCCCTCATCTTCCCCCTCCCCCGACTAGTTTAAAGCCCACCGAAGGAGGTTCACCAACCTGGAAGAGAACACACTCTTACCTTTAGGGGAAAGGTGGAGCCCATCCCATCCCAGCATGTCTCTCATCACGATGTGCCGGTCATGGCTGAGGAAGCCAAAGCCCGCCTCGAAGCACCATTCCTGTAGCCTCCAGTTGGTCTCCGCTATGCACATCTCGTGGCGTCTGCCTCGACCGCTCACTGGCAGGATGGAAGAGAAGACCGCCTGTGCGCCCATCTCCCTCAGCACGCCTCCCAGAGCATGGTAGTCCTCCATCAGGCGATCAGGGGCTCTCCTGGCCGCATCGTTAGTACCCACATGGATAAGGACCTTGTGCCACCTCTACTGCTAAAGCAGCCCTGAGAGTTCCCTGCACCTTTCACCCAAAGCAGCAGTCTGGCAGTGGGGGCTGCTGCCTGGCTGTGACCTGCTGCACACCTGCCAGACATGGATGGGGACTGCACAATCAGTAAAGGCATCTGCCCCTCTGGGCCAGCTGCCAGTGGACTGTGGTTTTAAAGCTGGCCTTTGTGCACCACTACTGCCATGTGTGCCCCTGCTTGGCCATCTGGGCAGCTATTGCCTGGAAGGTATTCTGGGTGTGGTGGCCTGCTTTGAACTGTCAAAGCATGTCCTCCTGGCCCTAGGTGGCCAGGAGGTCAGCCACCTCCAACTGGGTCCAAGGTGCCAGTTGGCACCTGGGTCTGAGCAGTCAGGGTCCTGTCACTGGCCTACCTAGCAGGAATTCTGGTGTTCCCTATTTGAACACTGAAAAATCCTTGATAAAAAGATCCCAAAGTCACTCTGTAAAATACCCTGAATTCCATGTTCCTTCACAATTAAAACAAAAGACCACTATATATACAGAGAGAGAGCGATCAGTTGGACAATGTTTTATTAATATATCTGCAGTGTTAAAGCAATTTGGAAGCCTACCAGTGTCTCTATCATCATAATAAAGTGAATTCTAAATACCTATATATTTTGCTGCCCCCCATGGGCCACAGCACCCCCACAGGAGTTACAGCCCCCCCCACAGGAGCCACAGCCACCAAGAAGGCCAAATGACCCTTACAGGGGCTACCACCCCCCTGCAGGACCCACATGCCCCAGCCCTGCTTGCTCCCCCAGATCCCCAGATTGCTGCCCTGCCTGGCCCCATCACCTGTTGGCCCCTGCAGCCCCCCTGATGGCTTCCCCACCCAGCCCCCCAGACCTCCCAATGGCTTCCCCGCCCATCCTCATCCCCCGCTTGCACCCCCAGCCCCCCATGGCTGCCCCACCCCAGCTTCCAGCACTAAAAAAAAGAAAAAGAAAGAAAACCTCTACTCACCACAGTAGCAGGGGCTGTGGGGGCTCCGGGGCCTCATGGCAAAGCCCCACCATGCAGCATGGGGCAGTGAGGGGCAGCGGGGGCAGCAGGGCCTGGGCAGGGGCCACTGGGGCTGTCATCACTCCGTGCCATGTGGGGGGGCCCCAGTGACCCCGAGAGCAGTTGGAACTGCAGTGAGTGCCAGGGTTGGGTTTTTGGGGTTTTTTTTAATGGCCGGGATACTGGGAGGGGGGGAGGGGGAGACAGTGATCGGGGTCCCAGGGGGCTTGGGGGATGCAATCGGGTGGGGGAGGGTTGGGGGGCTTGAGAGGCAGGTGGGGGATGGGTCTGGGCAGGACAGGGATTGCGGGGGCTCAGAGGTCAGCCAGGGGTTGGGGTCGGGAGGGACAGGGTTTGGGGGCTTGAGGGGCAGGCAGGGGGTGGAACCAGATGGGGCAGGGATCCAGGGGGCTAGGGTAGCAGGAGGGGCTGGTGGGGATCCCCCCATGGTCCTCTCCCCCCTGCTCCAGCCCCCCCACCCCTTACTTACCTGCACTAGAGCCCTGGTCCAGCTACTTGTGGCTGGCATGCTGCTTGTGCAGGCGGCATGCTTCAGCACCAGGGTGAGGGCCAACCATAGAGACACTCTGGATGCTACCAGAACATCTCTGTGGAGGATCCAGCCTCCAGTTGCCCTGCCCCACTTTTTCTCTCTGTGGGTTTTTTGACCCCTGGATATCTAGGGGTCTAATTTTGCCCCTGTGCTGCAAATTTGGGGGAACATTTTCTCATTCCTGCACATGCCTTTTGCAGCATCTCAAAGGAGTTTGAGATGCTGCAAGAGGCACATGCAGGCTTGTCTGGACACACCCATATAGATTTCCTATGCAGTAAATGTATCCTGTGTATATTAAACATATTGGTGCAATGGGCAAATGGTAGAGTAAGGGGATATAAATGATGGTGTAAGCAATGTATGAGCAAGGCAGTTTCAGTATGTATAAGTAGAAGGGAAAAATGTTACCTAATGGATAAGGCACTGGACTGGGAATCAGGCATTTTGGGATCTAATCCTAGTTCTGTTCTGGGCCTGTTGTCTGACCTTGGGCAAATCATTTTACCACTGTGTGCCTCAGTTTATCCACTGGTAGAACCAGAATAATGATACCCTTATGGCTCTACTGTGATATCCACTAATGAAAAGACCTACACAAGAATTGGATGTTATTGTTTGTAGGGCTGCTGACACACATTCACTTACTGGCAGGATGAGATTTAATCTCCAGTCTCAACAATTGTACCTCCTGCCATGCCACATGTGCATGGCAGGACACATGATTTTGGAATCATGGATCAAATCCCAATGATTCTATTACTGTTTTCCAGTGTGAGGGGAGTCTGGAATCAGAAAGTTGAAACCCAGGTGCCCATGACCCAGCCGAATCTGAATGGTCCTTGGGCTGGGACTGACAATCAGCCCCAGCTTCAGGACTGGACTGGAGTCTTGACGCATTTCTGGTTATCTTGCCACATGTTCAATTTAAGGTACAATGAGAACCAACCATAAAATGTTATATATGTGTGGAATATTTTTGTGGCTGGTTTCCATTTTATCATGCCATTAATTCCTTGAATGTGTGGCAGGGTTACTATTTATGGTGTGATTAACAGGGTAATTGTGTCTTAATTGTAACATCTGCCAGGAACCTAGGTGTCATATACTTATCAGGAACAGAAGGAAAGGTGGATAACAGGAAAAGCACTTACCAGGGCAGAAGATAATGCAGGAATAGGAAACCCACTGTTTGCCTTTCACTTCACTGTGGTAAAAGTAAAACCTGCCTAGACTGGTGGTGATGTGTTTTGTGCTGGTGAATCAAAGTCACTTCTCAGTCTGAATTTGGGAATTACATGAAGGATAACAAAGAAGATAAGGGTTTGAGTATATGTATGGATGGTAGTGTGTATTTGCTTGTGTGCTGTACTTACGTGTCATTTTTCTTCCTGAATACATGCCAGGGCCAGGATCCTGACACAAGAAGATGATCTGTGCAGGCAGGTGTGTGTGTGCAAAACAGTCATTGCTCGCATACTGTATGTGTTCCACTGCAGTCAATAAACTGCATATTAATGGTGCTGGAGTTAGGAGTCCTATCCAGAGAAGCAGATGCTTGTCGATGGTGAAGCTGGCTGTGCTGAACAGATGAAAAGACATCTCTGCTGCTGAGTGAATTCCATCAGACCAGGAGCAGCTGCTCCAAAAGCTTCTGAAAGCAAAAATCCTCATGAATAAATATTAGGGGGGGGAAATGAGGCTTCCAGAGAACAAAAGGAATGCAGAGGAAGTTACTGAGAGATGCTCAGATCTTTCATCTCAGCAAAATATGTAATTAACACACACGCACACACACATACACACACACACCCCACACACCCTCCCAAGGAAAGGTCTTGCATTCATTCTGGGTGACCATAGGAAGGAACAATAAGACTTACTTTTACTGAACAAGGGAGACCATAAACTGCTGCTCCTCTGCCTATCAACGTGGAAGATGTTTGCATTAGTGATTTCATGAAGTGACTAACTCCAGCTTCTGGAAAAGCTCAGCAATCATTTGATTGAAAGGGAGGTTCCAGAGGTCTCAGGTTCAGAAATGCTTGGCATTTCCCAGACGGAAGTTTGCAGACTGGGGAGATGCCATGACTGAGCTCTGTTGCGGTCTGTGTGTGAGCACATTGCCTTTGAGGTCCATGACCTCATACCCTGGTGCCCTGCTCCTTGTGTTACCATTTACACCAGTGCAACTTGGGTGTAAAATGCTACTGAATCAGCATTCTGCATCAGGGTGAGCGGCCACATAAGGGTCCAAGGCATTGGAGAATTAGGACCACAATCTGAGTCCCTGCATTCTCCATCCTTGTCAAGTGATAAAGTCAGGGGTACCAGTGGGACCACAGCTGTTCCGCTAGAGCCCCTGCTTACCTCCTTCCCCCATGGCCGGTGAAGTGAGGCCTCATCCATCAGGAAGGGCTCATGCCTGGCAGCAAGTCTCTTGGGCAGCCAGCCTTTCTGCCAGCAGCAGCATTTGATGGGAAAAGAAGAGATGTCCTTAATCTAAAGATTCCCTCCACTTACCAGCTTCCTCTTCCTTCCAGGGTGAGAAGGAGATCCCTTAGCACCTTTCCAGGGAAAAAGGAATAAGAGAGAAGACCATTGTACATGCCAGCTCTCTGTCCACTGGGAAAGGATCCCAGAAACAATAAAATGCATTGTTATTTCTCTGTTTCCACTTGACATCCTGGGAGTGGGACCAATAATCAGAAGGGGAAGGGAGAGAAGGGACAGGGATGCAAGCAAGAAATGAGAAGCACAGAGGAAGAAGAGCATGTCCTATGGGAAGGTCTGGTGAACCTTTCATTTTACATTAGAAATTAGTACATCTCTCCATCCCCAATAGGTTTAATTGGTGTCATTGGTAAAGCACCAAGGACTTGCTACCACAGGAGCACAGAACTTGCCAGACTAGCTCACACCTGAGCCCATTTAGCTCAATCACACCTGTCTGTCCATACCCAGAACTGGTGGCTTCAGTAGAAAGCATAAGAACCCTGAAGCAGGAAACCTCTTCCCCTACTAATCCCCTTCATGCACCCATTGCTTATGCACATGCTGTCTGCGCTGGCTGCCTCTGGACCTGCATGGACTGATTTTATTTCTTTGCTTATTTCCACTCACTCCTCCCTGGTTCGTATAAACACCAGAAGACAATGTGATGCCCCATAACCCCATGACTCCAAGACCTGTTACAATGACCATGGGGAGCAGCAAGCTCTCCCCTTCTTGTTTGATCTAGTTGAATCTCTGTTTGATATCATCCTGGAAATATGCCTCAGTGACTTGCAGTGTTCTCAGCCTTCAATGCTATCAATTTATTACAGATAAAAAATTAGTGATAACTACAGATGGCTCACAGCTGGAGGAAAAGCCAGACACAAATTTCTGCTGGCTTCAGTTTCTACTGAGTTTAAGAACAGTCCCTCCCCCTGTTTCTTCTGGGTGAAGAGATGCAGTGCTTTCCCTTCCTGTAAGCAACAATAAGTACCTTGGACTGATCCATAAGCACTAAGAGAATGAAGCGATCAAAAGGGTCCAGAATGACTTTGCAGAATTAAATAATTTTCTTGTTTTTAGTCCTCCCTACCACACCAAGATCATGTTAACTTTTCTTACTCATAAGGAACAGGTGTATTTCTCTAGTAGCAGAACTATATTTTACAGTGCCAGGGGAGCAATTTTTACAGCAAACCCCCTAAATACAGCGGCAGTGTGAATTTATTCTATCTCTGCCTTCATTCCCAGTTTCAATGTCCATCCCTATTCCTCAAACACGCACACACACGCACACAAATGTGACTCATCACTGAAAATATTCTGACATTTTTCCTCTTCTCCTTTCTCCCAAGATAAAAACCACGAGGTAAAACACTGACTATCTTCTGATGTCAACAAGAATCCAGATTTCATGCATATGGAATCCCTAAAGCCATCTCCCTGCTTTCTTGGGGTGTCTGGCTCATCTGGTCTTGCTCACTTATCAGTTAGATACCAAGTTATCTGATTTACAAATTCTGGAGAGGGTACAAAGAAGAGCTATAAATTGATCAAAGGTATGGATGGTCTGAGAAATGTTGATAGACCAAAGAGCTTAATCTCATAGAGTTTGGATAAACTGAGATTACAAGATGGGAGGCTGGTGTGTGTGTGTGTGTATAGGAGAGGGGAGGACTTTTTTCAGTGCCTGAAAGCAGATCTTTAGACTTGGATAAGAATGTATTCAAAGCAAGTAGGAACAATAAAACACATGGCTACTTTGAGAAAATAAAGAAATGTTGTTGAATAGTTTGCCCCTGATTTACAGAGTTGCCAGAGTGCCGTGTTTTCTCTCCCAAGAGGAGCTGGCATATAGCTTTGCATCTTTCCTTAATGGAGTTTAATACAGTAGTTCATTTAAGTTTCTAAGGTGACTGAGCCTGGATTCATGACACTGGAGGACTAAAGATCTTTATTAAATCACAGAATAGTTATACCATGGGCATGGTAATGTGAGCTTGCCTATACTGCCTTGCTGAGCTAGTCTAACACTAAAGCAAGTAGATTGCACCTCCCAAAGGGAGAAGGACATGTATATTTTCTGATCTAATGTAATGCTATCCTTAACCTCTCTGCTGTGACTGTCACTGTTTCCATAATGTTCTTGTGATGTTTGCATCAAGGTCCTGCACTAAGACCACTAGCTCATTCTTCTGACATGGGTGTGATGGTCACCCCATGGAATCCTGACAAACTTGGGTATGTCCGGAGAGCGATAAGCTCTTCATCAAATGCTCAGTTTCCTTGAAACATATGATAACCACCCATCTGAGGTACCTGTTCCAACCAGTTCAGTTAACAACTGGTGCAGAAAAGTCTCTTGTTCCCTGTAGTCTCTGGTTTGGGTTTTTATGTGCATTGGAATCCCATGTGGAACTAGCATTAAGGCCCTCTGCCGTTTATATGATACCCTGAACCACAAGGTCCTGAACCCATTTGAAGACCTTAAATAATTCTATTATGCAAATAATTAATTACAGTAATTATAATTAATAGTGTGTGCTATTGTTTTATGCATGGGACAGGTTCTAGTCTTACAGAGCACAGCTTCATCTTTTGTGGATATCTGAAGCAGCAAGGAATTTCCCCAAATCCTCACTGGAAATGGTTTATTAGAAAATGATTTCACTTTATTCCTAAATAATGTCAGAGTTTTTCAGCTCTTTCCACATCTGCCTAGTAGGTTTCCTGCATTGCCTAAAAGCCCTACTGAGACGTGGTGTTGCTTCATGGGTTATACACTATAGTGGGACTTGGGAACCTTAGATTCTGTGCCTGATTCTGCTACTGGCCTGTTGGATAACTTTTGGCAAATCACTTTACCTAAATTTTCCCATCTATAAGAGGGAGATGATGATAAGAGCCTTCAAATATCTGAAAAGTGATTATAAATAAGATAGTGGCCAGACTTTTCTCTGTTCCTGTAGGAGACAATACTAGGAACAATGGCCTCAAGCTGCAACAGAAGAAATTTAGACTGGAAATGAGGAAGAACTTTCTGACTATGAGGGTGGTCAATTATTGGAACAGACTACCTAGAGAAGTCGTGGAATCTCCATCCCTGGAAATTTTCAAGAGCAGGTTAGACAGACACTTGTGTGGGATGGTTTAGTCAGGGATGTTCTTGCCTTGAGCCTTGCCTTAAGGGATAATCTTGTCTCAGGGGAGCCCTTCCAGCATTACTTTCCTATGATTGATGTGTAAAGAACTTTGAGATCTATTGATGCAAACCACTACATGTGTGTGAAGTGTTCCACTGTGGATATATCAACTGCTGGAGTAAAAGTTCCCCCAGGTTGGGAGAGGCCAGTGGAAAGAGCAAAAGCAGATAACATCACCAACAAGGCTCTGGGGAAGGAAAACAATTCCATATTGTTTGCACAGGATATAATGAAGGCAACAGGACAATGTTTTTTTTGTGAGCATTTTAATCATACTGTAGATCTGCAGTTCCCTGGAGACACTGAGATGGCTCTATTGCTTTTGATTTGATGTTTCTTTCATTGCGAGGGAAGTAGGGGGAGAAAGAGCCAGGTCTGCAAGATCCTAGGCTGTAAAGGTTGATCCACTAGGGTGCAGTTGTGGGCTGGATGTCCAAAAGATGCTGTTTTTAGATACTAGCTATTAAGCTTTGGGGTTGTTTCTACTGTAACTATAATTAGGAAGGGGGGCTCTTTGTTTATTTAGGCTGAGAGCTGTAAGATAAATGACAGCTCCGAAGATGCTTTTCAGCACTTCATAAATCAACTGCCAGCTGGTCAGTCTCAACTATGAAATGTCTTGTGCGTTTTTTGTTGTTTTTTTTTTTTATAACTTTGGAAAGATGGTTTAACCAAAAAATAATAAAAAAAATCCTTCCAGAAAAAAGAAGTGGGGAGGAGGGGGGGAGAATGACTTCATTCTTTTGAAAGACTTGAAGGCATTTAAAGTCAAACCCTATCACCTCATTTCACTTTCTGAATTCAAAGCTGCAGAAGGCATTCTTAGCCAAGAGAGACACCCAGCAGACAGACTGACTTGCCCTCGTCTGCAGTGACATGTACATTTTCTGGTTTAATTTAATGCCTCTTTTCACTGTCTCACTCAACACATTCGGTGATTTACAGAATTTTTTTGTTTAGCAATATATGTATAGTGTACTGGGACTTGTGCAAAGCAGTTTATGGGGGTGTCTCAGCATACCTGTTCTCTGCAGTGAGACAAGATTCTGAGCAGTGGTGCACTGACAACACTGCTGTCTTCTCAGACAGGAGGTGGTTTGAACTCAGACTGTGTATGCTTATCAAGCCCCTGGACAGGTCTCTACCCTCTAGCAAGGCCTGGGATTGTACAGTCCCTCTGTGCTAGACAGAAGGGTGGAGGAGGAGTTGGTTTCAGGCCCTCTGGTTCCTGAACAAGATGCTGCTGATGAAATGTATAGTTACTGGACTTTGCAAAGGAGATTACAGGAGTTAGGTACCTAGTTCCTATTATCTTTCTAGTTACACCTAGTTCCTAGTCTCTTTGGAAAACCTAGCCTACAGGTGTGTGTAATCTGAAGAAAACCAGAAAGCTTCACAGACTTCTCTAAGTGTGCAGCTAGATTCCTGAACATGCTTTCTTCCTGTAGGCAGACAGTTCCTTGTTCAGAGTAACCCTGGTTTATGGAGACCTCTGCAGGCATGCCTATACTGCCTGGGGACCACATCTGGAAACACTATAGTTTAGCCCCTGTTCCACCCCCTGTGTGAATGCTGTCCCCACACAGGATGTAATGCAGCCATTTAAGTGTGGTGCTGGGCCCAGCCTGGACATTTTACATATAACCTGAATGAAGCTGGGCTAAAATACAGATGCAACAGTAAGGAGTCTGACCTAAATTCATGGACAGACAGAGGGGACTGAAGGAGGGACACTGGGAGTGGCACAGACATGGAGGCTAGGAATAGAAATTGCCCAAGGTTACTATTTACTTAGGAATTTTGGAGCCACAGTCCAAGGCTTCACTTCAGAGTGCAGCCTCCCTATCTCAAAGCTCATGCGGCTTCCAGGTGATCTCCTGTAATGGGGGGGGAGGGTGACCTGAAGATTTGCCTTACCCAGTTGGACATTAGCCACAGTAGCCAGGGATCCAAAGGTCTGTATGGTAGCTTTAGAGATCACCCCACAGTGGAGTTTGCTCCTATTGGTAGTGCTTGCAGATCCATAAAACCCTTGCAAGGTATTCGTGCAGTGATCCTGTGATACTGTACCACTTCCAGAAGGTCTTCAATTGTGCTGTGATCAAGATTTGTAGAAGGCTCATTCTGGAGTGGAATGCATGACTTCACAAGGACCTTGTACTCTAGAAGTTAAGGCAAAGGACAAGCCTAAACTGTCAGTGTAAGAAGCCTTGTGTTATAAGATGAAGAGGCCATCAAGATTATAGTAGGATGGACCCATTTCCCATGTTTAAAAAGCTGTTCCCATGTTTAAAGAGCTGCCCTGCTTCTATAGCAGAGGATAGCAAGGCGAGAAATAAAAGCCAGCATGGATTTGTCAATAGCAAGAAATACCTAACTAACCAGATTTATTTCTATGATAAGGTGATGGGCTTTGTGGATGGATATAGAGAAATGGATATAATATAACTGTACTTTGACTTTAGTAAGGCTTTTGACCGTGCCTCCCACAACATTCTCACAAACAAGCTAAGGAAATAAGGTCTAGGAAAAACCACTCTAAGGTGGGCACATAACTGGTTAGCTAATCATGCTACAGGTTGGGGAACTCCCCTCTTGTCAGCACAGAGGCAGAAAAGGATCTTGGAGTCATCATTGACTCCAAGATGAACATGGGCCGGCAGTGTGGGGAGGCAGTCAGGAAGGCCAACCGTACCTTGTCATGCATCCACAGATGCATCTCGAGCAGGTCCAAGGAGGTGATTCTCCCCCTCTATGCGGCACTGGTCAGGCCACAGTTGGAGTACTGCATCCATTTCTGGGCACCGCACTTCAAGAGGGATGTGGACAGCATGAAGAGGGTCCAGAGGAGGGCCACTCGCATGATCAGGGGACAGCAGGGCAGGCCCTATGAAGAGAGGCTGCGGGACATGAACCTGTTCAGCCTCCAAAAGAGGAGGCTGAGGGGGGATCTAGTGGCCTGTTATAAACTAGTCAGGGGGGACCAGCAGGTACTGGGGGAGTCCCTGTTCCCCCGAGCACTGCCAGGAGTGACCAGGAATAACGGTCACAAGCTGGCGGAGGGTAAATTTAGGCTGGATATCAGGAGGCGCTACTTCATGGTCAGGGCGGCTAGGATCTGGAACCAACTTCCAAGAGAAGTGGTGCAGGCTCCTACCCTGGGGTTTTTAAGAGGAGGCTGGATGAACACCTTGCTGGGGTCGTTTGACCCTAGTACTCTTTCCTGCCATGGCAGGGGGTTGGACTACATGATCTACTCAGGTCCCTTCTGACCCTAGAAACTATGAAACTATGAACCTATGCTTAAATATTAGTCCTCATTGCCTCACTGGGTCCAGTACTGTTCAATATATTCATTGATAACTTAGAGGATGGGATTAAGTGCACACTTGGTAAACTAGAAGTGATTCTTCTAGTTTATTCAGCACTGATGAGTTCTCACATTGGG
This sequence comes from Crocodylus siamensis, assembly GCF_052110815.1. NCBI lineage: Eukaryota > Metazoa > Chordata > Crocodylia > Crocodylidae > Crocodylus > Crocodylus siamensis. The sequence continues at coordinate 161,635,393 of NC_143398.1, forward strand.
TACTGTGTCTGGTTTTGGGCACTGCATTTTGAGCAAGATGTAGTCAGTTTGGAAAGAATTGAGGTGGAACAAAATTGATTAGAGATGTAGAAAACCTGTGGACAGGTTAAAAGGACTTGGATTATTTAATCCATATCAGGGAAGATGAGGTTGATGACAGATAAAGGGTTTTTTTGTGTTATATCTTTTATTGGACCAACTGTATCATTGGGAGAGATGTTTGGCAACTTTCAGGCACAAAGTGCCCTCCTTTAGGTGTTATCTTTTATTAGACCAACTAGATTTTTGCAAAAAAAATAATTCTTTAATTTAAAAATGTAAAGATTTTTTTTTTTTGCAAAAATCTAGTTGGTCTAATAAAAGATATCACCTCTGCCATGAGTTCTGATTCCTTTTGCCTCTAGGTCAATATGGCTACAGCCTGGATACCTTCTTTAGGTCTCTTGATTTGATAACAGTCTTCAAATACAAAAATGCACATTTATAAAGAGAATGGTGATCACAATTCTGTCTGTAAGGCACAAGACAAGCTTAAATTATAATAAGAGAGATTTAGGTTAGCAATTAAGAAGTTTCCAATTCTGAGGGTGGTTAAGTATTGGACATATTACCAAGAGAGATTGTAGAATCTCCATCACTGAAAATTTTTAAGTGAAGGTTAGACAAATATTTATCTGGGATGGCTTATCTGGGGCTGATTCTGCTTGAGTAGGGGTTGGACTGGATGATCTCCTGATGGGCCTTTCAAGACCTGTTTTTTCATGATTCTATTACATTTGGTAAACCCAAATAGAGATGGGACTCTTGGGTACCTAAGAAAAAAATGAAGGATGAAAAGGAAATCTGGCTGCAGACACCTTTAATTAGTGCAAAGTGGAGGGGGAACTATGCCAACAGGTGAAGAACCAATGGTACAAGAAGCATTAAGACCTTGATGAAGGAAGATGTTCAGAGGCAAAAAAGTTTTATGGATCTCAGACATGGGTTACAACATTGCCTGATATGAGCTGATGTCAGTTGGCCTACCTCCTTTGCCCTCCCCTGACCAATAAATAATAGAAGGCAGGGTAGATATACACCTTTATAGACTAAATAAATACCACTGTCCCCACCATTCCCTTTGACCAGCACCCCGTGCCACCACTGCCTGCAGGGAGCAGGGCTGGGGGTGGGGGGACTTGCTCCCCCCACTCTGGCCTCTTCATCCCTTTCATCATGGCAGTGCTTCACCACACTGTTGCCACCACCTCCTATCCAGAACGCTTTTGGAGCACTCTAATTGGTTGTTTCAGACAGCCCATCAGAGTGCAAATAAAGCATTACAGACAGACAGACTAAGGCTTTTATAATATTATATATAGAGAGAGAGAGAGAGAGAGAGAGTGAGTGAACAAACACACAAGTTTTTGTGAACCCATGTTCACTGCATCAGATGCTGTGAAAGACTGTGGAGAAAGCAGAATATAAGTAGAAGAGAGAAAGAAAGCAAAAAACAAGTTACAGGGAGAAAGAGTGGTGAAACTGGGGAGAGGATCAGTGCTAGGAGAGAAAAGCAAATGAGCAGTTAACCCATAGGAATAAAGGGGAACACAAAAGCTAATCCAGTTAATGAGATAAGTATCCACACTTAAACCATACTTAGTTAAGTTTGTGGATGATTTCTTAACTGCAGTTCTCTGTTCAAACTGGTTTTTAATTCTTTTTGCCTGAAAACAGGAATCCTGAGGTCTGTGATAGAGTGTCCAAGGAGGTTAATGTGTTCTGCCACAGGCTTTTGTGTCTTTCTACAGTTTATGTCAGATTACTGTTCACTGGGTGTGTCTACACATGTGCTTTACTGAACAGTAGACTAATTTGCTGTGCAGTAAAGTGTCACCATCTACATGTGTGTAGCAACTAAGCCAGCATAGACTAATTTACTGTGCCATCAGATAGTCCTGTCAGACACAAATACTATTTGATGGTGGAATAAATGGCTGTGCTTCAATGTGTGTGTCAATAGTGTCTTCCAGATTAGTTTACCCCAGTTCAAATTGTGCCTGAATTTATTCAGTTGCATTAATTGCACATGTAGATGCACCCACTCATTCTTACAGGTAGAGATTGCCCTGTCTGTCTGATATAGACAGCAGAAGAACATTGTAAATATGTGATGGCATATATGATGTTGGCAGAGGTACAGGTTAATAAACCTTGGATATTGTACTCCTTGTTATTGGGTCCAGTGATGATGTGTTCTGTATTAATGTGGGAACGCAGCAGACATTTGTGTCCACTGCAAGACCTGGTACTGTGGTGAGGATGGGGGTTTGTTAGTCTGTTGTTTGAGAGATGCCATTTGAGGTTGGGGGGCTCTCTGTAAGCTGGGACAGGTTTGTCCAAAAGCTGCCTTGAGATGGTCATCCTTTTCCATGATATATATAGAATAACAAGACAACATTTATTTTAAAGGAAGGAATAGAATAGCTGAGCTATTTAACAAAATGACCTGGAAAAACTCAGTGTTCTGGAGAATATCTATCAGGCTGTGTTAAGGCAATGTCTACATTTAAAAAAAAATCTACTCATACTTCAATCTCTGTTTAGTTTCACATTTCTTTGTGATGGTGATATACAAAGAAATTAACTCATTGGCCAATAAGCATAATAATCATCACAGAGCTTACTGGGATTCAGTTGTGGCTTAAAAAAAAATCCTTCAATGCTTACTTTGTGAGTTTTCGCTCATCATTAGAAGTTATAAAGGGACCAAAAACTTTGGCAAATAGTTGTAGATATGGATAATCTTCATACTTATGGGCTGATTCTCATTTACAGTAAGATCTCTTCACTGTGCCTTGGTTGCGTCAAGGCACCTTCAAGAGTACATGCAAAAGAAATCTATAAAGGGGCACGTCTAGCTTAAGTAAAAATCAGGCTATCAATTTCCCCAGGCAAATTAAGATTTTTAAATGTAGCTATCTTAGCTTTTTTGATTTTTAATCCAAAAATGTCTGATCTTAACTCATCTGAGTGAATATGTGCTTTAAATGTCAAATGCCTAAACCTACAAAATGCACAGTAGTTTTTGTAATGTCTGCCAACTTTCCTTCCAAATTCCTGATTATTATTACTCAGTTATAATGCCTAGAGGCCCTCATCCTGGATCCAGAACTCCATGATGCCTGGTCCTATACAAGTATAGAAAAAGATGCTACCTGCCCTATAGATTTTGTAATCTAAATATCAGTTTCTAAATAGCTGGAAAAATAGTCCAGATGATATCTATGGTGAGAAGCATTGTTGAATTCTGCACTGAACAAGAAGAAAGCTGGGAGGGGAAAATTGTAGGGATCTCCGATAAGTACTCAGGTTAGGATTTTTTAAAGGTGTCTAAGGGTCTAATTAGATGAAGAATTATTTTATGCTTCTTTGAAGATCTAAACAGTGAACAATAAATCTCACACACATTGGAGCTAGACTGTTCTCAGTGGTGGCAGATGACAGAACAAGGAGCAGTGGCCTCAGGTTGCAGCAAGGGAAGTTTAGGTTGGATATTAGGAAAAATTTTCTTACTGGGATGGAACAGGTTACCTAGAGAGGTGGTGGAATCTCCATCCTTGGAGGTTTTTAAGGCCTGGCTTGACAAAGCCTTGACTGGAATGATCTCATTGGGCATGGTTCTGCTTCGAGCAGGGGATTAGACTAGATCACCTCCACAGGTCCCTTCCAACCCTCATTTTCTATGATTCTATGTGCTGCTCTACCAGGCCTCAGTTCTTGACTTGTCTCCTTATATTTTATTATAGTTTATTACATGGAACATCCAAATACCACAGTGTCTGGTGCAGCATGAGAGTTTAGAATAGATTAATTAAATTAGAGCAGGCATCTCTATCAGTCTTTCAAGGACTCCCCTGAATAAGTCAACTTCTTCCCCAGTGTAACTGCTGAAGTCAGTGGTTTAGCTCAGAAGTGTGTTTTTCTATAGGTAAATCCATAGTCACATCTACTGACTTCTTGATTCTTATCCATTAGCAATGACAGTGACTGAACAAAGTCTTTCTACTCGTTTTATTTCTATGACCACACATTGCCCAACCACCTGACCATGATCCATTGGCTTGTGCCTACAGTACCCAAATTCCCAGGCGGTCTCCCATCCAGGCAGTAGCCAGCCTTTGGACTGCCTCAATCCTGAGATCAGACAAGAATGAGTACATTCAATCTGCCATGGCCATAGGCAATTGTTGACTGATAATTTTTCCTTTTGTTAGCATTGCAAAGCTAATACAGCTATGAGAGTTGGATTGAATTTTGGCTCCTGTACTTTTAACAGAATTGTTAATTAGGAATTGTCATTGTGGGTGACACCAGCAATAATTAAATCATAGAACTTGGTGGTGGAGAGGTCAGAAAAAGCAGAGCCTGAGTCTGTGTTCCTCACTGAAATTTATGGGGCTGGCAGGTAGAGAGAGGGAGAGAGAACCTTTTTATTGAGTTGATGGGATACAAACATCACTCAGAACAATAAACTTGGAAACCCTTGTGACATTTGTCCTGGGTCACTTTTCAGAGCTGGCCTGCAATTTAGAAACTTGAATAGTTTGAAAAATAGCACCAGTTGGGTCAGCAAGGGCTGTGCATTCTAATGCCATGTGGATACACTTGGCAGGAGCTGCCTTTCCATCTCCACCACTTTTTCGAATGCTGCCATAGCAATGCCCTCCTCAGGTTGTCTTTTTAGGGGAGAAAAAAAACCCAACCCCCTAAATACTGTGTTTTCATAAGCACAGAGGCACTTCCTCCTCTGAGCGATAGGGGAGCAGGGTGTGACACAAGTGGTGACAGTTTATCTGGAGATGCTGCTGCATTCATTAAGAGGGGCTGTTGCTGTTTATCTGCATCTTGTCTGCAGCATCAGGTGTTCAGAAAACAAATTCTAAACCCTGTCAGCAGGCAAGATCATTAGGTTGGAAAGCAGTGTACTTCTCGAGGAGACCTAGCAAGTGTAGAGCCTGACCATCTCTAGGAAATACTGCAAAACCTTCCTCTGTATAACAACCTTTCCATCATAAGAATAACATTGACCTTCCCTGTCCCTTTCCACTCCAGAACTCCTACTGGGGATAAAAAGGGGAATTAAGAACAGCTTTAAGACAAATAATCAAAACTGCTAGCTCAAGCAGAGTGGTAGAAGCCGTGCCACTACTCCAGCCACTCCATGAAGTCTTCTGGAGACTAATATTTAAAAACCAGGAGTGGGAAGATTGAATCTCGGTAACTTCCCCTTCATGATTCTCCCACCTGGCATTGCTGACGCCCCTTGCTCCTAGCCTACAGCCCTGCAGCTCTTGCACTTGTTGCCGTTGCTCAGGTATTCAGCAACTGCTGTTATCTCTCTCAACCCCTGTCATCTCCCAGTGCTACTGATATGCATCAGTCCTTATCTGTCACAGCCCTTATTACTAAAAGTTCTACCCTCAGCTCTGGGAGTCCATCACTCCTTACCTGCAGCATCTCTGCTATTCTAGTTGAGCCCCTATTTCTCTCTGTTCATGTATCTGGACCCTAACTCAGCTGTTCTGATGAGCTCCACATGCCCAATATATGTCAGATTTAAAGATTTAAAGAGCTAAAGATTATGCCCAACATATGTCAGATTTTTTGAGATAGCCCAGTCCCTGCTGAGGCCTAGATTGAGATGACCAGATTAATTTCACCTGTATCTTAAGAACAGTCTGAGCCTCTGTTTTCAAACTAAAAGATTAGCTATATTACGTCTTTTCAAATTTTGTATTCCTACTGATAGACCTGCTTTCATAGATTTCATAGACATTAGGGGCTGGAAGGGACCTCACAAGATCATCGAATCCAGCCCCCCTGCCATAGGAAAACCTAAGCAATCAGTCTAGAGTTGCTTCCCCATATTATATATTTCTGTGTATGTATGCAATGTTTCCAAATCAAGTCAATAAATACATCAGCTAATTGCAGTTTTCTGGGGAGAGTGACCCATTTCTCAACAAAACAAGGCCATTGTTGAGACTGGAAATGAAAAATGTCTAAATATAAGATCGCAGTTGATTCTTTATGAAGTTTTTGGCCTAATTCTCTGCTATCTTGTACCTTCCATGCAAAGCAGATGTAAGCAATAATGTAAATAAAAATTGTTACTGGGATAGCATTTTCCATTTACCTGACACTCATTTTACACAGGTAAAAATGATGCCATGAGGTGAAAAGGCCCCACAGGTGTTTTGTGACTGCTTGCTCTCCTTAGACACTAAAGCCCAAATCCCATTTCCTTTAAGGCTTAAGTGTACGGTACTTAAGTGCATAAATGCAATCCTGTTTCCCCCACTCATGTCCTTTAAAAACTGTCAGTATGTTAACTCTTGTAATATGTCTTGATCTCACCCTTAACACATCGCAAAAAGCCCCGAAGAAACAGAGGACCTACAGCCTTTTGCATTAACCCATCCACTTTCTGCATTAACATTTTTTCAGGAAATCAGGTAGGGTGGAATAGGCTCACACTTACATGCCTAAGTACCACTTAGGTGCCTAGAGATGAAATAGAAGTGGGCCTAAAGATCTCTCACTTCTTAGGCTATTTAATACCCCAGAGCAGAATTCTACCTACAACACAAACCTGGTAACGTTAGCCTTTCTTTTCCAACAAACATCCATTCAGAGGCGCCCTTCAGCAAAGTGAAAGACAGGCACAAAGATCTGATAGCAGTGATGCAAGAATTGCAGAATGTCATTGGGTGGTTGGAACTGCCAGGCACGATCAGACCAGTGGTCCATGTAGTTAGTATCTTGCCACCAACAATGCCAGCTGCTTCAGAGGAAGGTGCAAGAAAGCCTACAGCTGCAATTATCAAATAACCTACCCATAGGAAAACTTTCTCCCTGACACCCATTAATTAGAGGTCAGCTTATGCCCTGAAGCATAAGCATTTATAACCCTTAGAAAGCTCTTGGGTTTTCTGTGTGCTTCTCCTCTCTTTCTTTCCCTCTGTCATTACACTGATCAAAATGTGTTCCCCCTTCCCCCAAACCACTCCATATTTCCATGTTAAAAAGAAAAAGGTTGATCTCAGCTTCCCCCTTGCATCTTTTCTGAGATACTGAATAGCTGAACACCAAAGGACCAAATTCATTCCTCCACTGTGATTAAACCAGGAATTGAGTTGGCCCCAAAAGAGCACCAATTTCTCATCTTTTTCTCTGCATTCTTTCTATACTAAGAAGATAAAAAACACCATCTTCAAAAGTGAGTATCTGTTGGTCCCTTGAACACAAGAACCACTTGACCCTTTTAGGTAAACTCTCGTTAGCCCCTGCCAGCAAGGGCCCATGTCCTGCAATGTACAGTACACTGTGGGGGAAGGGTCTCTCTGATCACAGATCAGCTGCTGATTGGCTGGAAAATGCCCCACCAGTGAGCAGAAAGCGCTTATCAGAAGGCCGAACATCCAGACACCATGACCACCATGACAGCAGGACCCGCCTGTGAAATGAGGCCAAGATAAATCACATATCCCTCATCCCTACTAACATGACCCAGACAAAAACCAGGTGGAGGGCAGGGAGCCTGCACCTTCTATAAACAGTCCTGCCCCCCATCTCAGCTGAAACAGCTTTAGGCTGAGATGTTGGATTAGGAAAACGATTCTCACCCTGGACAGAAAGTTAAAGGGCAGTGGTGATAATGCACTGATGGCAAAAGGTGCTTCAGGGAACATAGCCATTACTCACCAGTGGTTCATTTGACCTGGCAGGAGAACATCTGATATCTAAACAGACCCACTCATCCTGAAGCACTCAGAAACCTCTACAGCTAAATATTTGATGCCCTTGCTTGATAATGTTTATTTTGCTTTCTCCCCACCTGTGCTAGCCCAGTATGCTGTGAGTGAAGTAAACACTGGAGGCTGCACATACCATAGATAAAGTTCTGAAATGCAACTTTTCAAATGGCTATTTGTGAGACATATAAAAGCTGACTAGGCAAAGGAGCAGAGAGTCTGCAGAAGGGGCCAGTTCTTTACATGCCACAGTCAGGAGGGCTGGATGCAATCTATCCAGTATTTCCTGTTCCAAATTTTGATCTTGTTTGAATTTGCACTATTCAATGAAGATTACCCAGGTGTGAGAGCAGACTCTGCCCCTCATGGGCTCAATCCTCAATTGCTTAATTTCTGCACTCAGTATTGAGTTGGAAGGATAAAGGGCAATGGTGAGTTTGCCCCTATCTATGGAGCTGTCGAATGCCTGAGCCAGTCCCTAGTGTAACTTTGGACACCTCCATATACCATGCAGGTCCTATAATTTATTCACTCAAGATAAGGGGATGGGTCCTCAGCCAGTGTAAATTAGTGTGTCGCCACTCAAAGTGATGGAGCAATGCTGATTTACATCAGGCCCAATCTGTTCAGTGCACTGAGCGACAGTAATGTTAAATTCTGTGGTCCAGTTCCTGGCTGCCCTCTTCCTGCTGCAGAAGGAGTGGGATGTGCTGACACTCAGGGTAGCAGACTTTTGGAGCCTCCTGTGCTCTTTAGTCCTAAATACAGAGGCCTCCCGGAGAATCCAGTTCCCTGAGAACCTTTCCTTTGTCCCCTCAGGTTGTCACAACATAGAATGGCATGGCCATTAGCTGCCCAAACTCTTCAGCTTCCAATGCCAAATCCAACTTTAGGATTTTTTTCCTTTGTGCTGGAATAATCAGTGTTTGGTATCAAGTCTTTCCCTTCCCTTTTCATTTGGATTATATTCTGCTTCATGAATGTGCTGCTTGGTTCTAATTCCTATCACAAAATTATCCTCAGCATTTTTAGCTTTCATTTATATTTAGAAAATCATGAAGCTCTCTCTGTCCCTGAGGAGCTGGGTCATTACAGTGCCATCTAAAATAAGGCTGAAAAGTGGTGTTATCTAATGGTTCTTGTTGGGGGACAACACTCTTGGATTCTCTTTCTGATTCTGCCACTGTATGGCAAAAAGCAAAATACTTTCATGTCTTTTACCTCCGTTTCTGTATCTACAGTGCAGTGATTCTCAACCCAGATGCCATGGCACACTGAAGTGCCTTGAGATCCCCTTGGGGTGCCATGCAACCTAACATTAGGACTGTAAAATTTGGCAATGTGATTCAAGAGATAAACCCAGAGGTTTCAAATAGAAATCCGCAGCATTAAAAGCATTCTGACTTGTGGTGAATTATTTGCAACAGAAAAATTGCTCTGTTATCTTCCTGTAGTGAAAAAAATTTGAGTGAAAATTAAGAGCTGACATTTTTGAGGGGTGCCTTGAGCCTATTGAAGGGAGCCTTGAGCCTGTTGAGGGGTGCTCTGAGTCTGAAAATGTTGAGATCCACTGCTGTGGTCTACATAATAAATCTTCTGTTGTGCTGGTAAATTACAAAGTGCTAAGTACTTTGAAATCCCTGGATGGGCGGTATAGGATCAAAATTGGATTGAAAGGTGGGAATCCCTAGACCTACCCTCTTACTGCTTTCTAACAAAAGGTAAACCATAAAAGTTACCCAAGGTGCTGGTTTTATGGCTCTTGCTTTGAGATAAACCATTTTTATCAGCTTTTATGAGCACACACGTGTGAAAGTTCAGGTGAAGTAGGTATGGAAGCTGGAAAGGATGGGGCCTATAAATATGTTTAAAATGCTATCTGTTCTTTCTCAAACAAGTCTCTCCAGCTCAGGTATTTACACTCTGATAACCTTTCGGTCCCAATGGTGGTAGGAGACTTCATGCCTTGTATTTCAAAACTGATAAGAAATTGAAAGAAGGGGAGGCTCCAAAAAGGATTATGAAAGCCACTCCTCTCCCTGCCTTTCTTGGAGTTATTGTACTTCTTAAAGGATTGCATTTCTGAAATTTATTTAATGGGATGCTCTTTTCTTTTACTGCCATGATCAGAAGAGAAGGAAGTGATGGAGAAGGGGAGAAGTGCATTGTTCTTGCTATCCAAGGGACTTGTCTCTGTTCTCTGTTGATCCCTTTATCGACAATTGGTGTGGATTCCTTCCTATCTCAGATCAAGGGGAATTTTTATCTTGCTGGGAGCCTCTGCATGTGTATGTGCATGTGTTTCTATTAAGCTTCTCTTTGCAGCAACATCAAGAGAAGTTTGCAGGAATCTGTCTGTTCAGCACATTAGAATTTACCAGACCAAACAAGCATATTTGGGATGCTTTCAAATAAATGTATGAGAGAGTGTCTTGGAATGGGGCTTTTCTTTTCATTATGTTGCCACAAACCAGAAGAAAAGAAGCCAAAACTAGACACTGTACAATTCTGGCTGTCTCAGAAAACTGGGAATCATAGTAAACTTATGTCACTAGTTTGAATCCAGCCCAAGGCTGCGGTGACTGAAAGTTAACTTTTTCTTATGATCTATGTGAAATTAGTTTAATAGATCAGACAATTGCTAGGGAGCATGTATCTATGTCACAAAAAAACCACCACAATAACTGGCACCAGTTGGCAGAGAGGCTGAAGATCAAATTAATTATTGCTCCTGGATTCCCACTCCCACATCTGAAAGTCAGGAATTGAAGGGACTTTAGCAGGGCAACTCAGGAGAAGGTTTTGCTTGCCATGCCCCAAATTATGAATGAACAGAAGAACTTATTTTCCAGAGCTTCCAAACTGGCCCCTTTCACAGACTCACCATTTACTGAATAAGAAAGAGAAAGCCATGAGATGATATGCTACTCTGAGTCTACAGATGAGGTCCTCACTGATTTCTGCTCAGTGCTATTGCCTTTTGAAAATAGTAATAAGATTTTACCTCTGAATGGTTAATAAAGATCTGGCCTTATGAACTGAATTTCAAACTCCTCCATGGAAAGATGTGCAGAAATTGAAGCCCTTGCAATGATGAAATGATACTGATGTTGATACTGGATGTTTGGGGATGAGAGCCAAATAAGGGTTCAAGGAGCTGAGTCCTTACTTATGCATCTACTAAATGTGTTTGTATAATAATACATTTCTACATCCTCTGCTGCTATGAATGTTTCTCTTCACTGAGAAATACTGAGAACTGATGACCAACAAATGAAGTTAATGCAGACCATTTAATCTGGAACACTGTCCAACACAGCGGGGGCAAAGAGGCCTTGGCAAAGAGACAGTTAAACAAGCCAGATGAGGTTCCAAACATACCCTTCATAGCCGGGAGCATGCAATTAATTTATGTCAGTTTCTAATGATAATAGAAAATCACAGACCAGGAAATACACTGCATTAGGTATATCAAATGGGACTGGCCCCTGCTTAACATAGCAAGTAAATACATTTCCAAAAACTCTGCAAATCACAGGTGAAGGAGTAGTCAAAGGAACCAAATCGTATAGGAGGCACCTGAGGAAGTTGATGGGAGGCATGCGTGTGGTACCTTTCATCACTAGATTTGAAGATGCCAATAGAGCATAAATATTACCATCACCATTTTACAGATGTGAGGCAAGACACAGAGTACACAGTTTAAGGGTCAGGAATAAAACCAAGATCTCCTGACACCTGGGTCTATTTTCAGAACAAAAGTTTGATAATCTTCCTCAGGTACTAAGGGAAATTTGGAAAAAGAGGCTTGGGACTATGTTTGATGGGGAAGTCAAGGGGCCTTTTAATGTCTTTTTCTTTTTCTCACACATTCATATTCTCTTTTTCTCACACATTCTCACTTTAAAGTTGAGAAAAAGATTATCTTCTCATTTATATTACAGTAGCACCCACAATGATGAGTGCCTCATTCTGCCGGGTGCTGTACATACATTACTAAAAACAGTCTCTCCTCCAAAGAACTTAAAAGTCTACCTATAGAGAAAGGGGAAACAGAGGTACAGGGAGGCAAAGTGACTTGCCCAAGGCCAGCATGGCAAAAAGTGGCTCATGCTGCTCTCCTGAGTTCCAGTCCAGCACACACTCCTCTAAACCATTCTGCCTCTATCGATGGGGTACCTGAATTGGGCCTTTAGTCAAGTTAGATGCTCAGACAAGGTCAATTATGAAACCAACCAAGGAAAGGCAGGTTGAGACAGAAAAGAGCTCTCTCCCTCACTCCTTCTTTTTATTGCTGGATTTGTTTTACTTGTTAAAATTTATAGTCTGAGCCACAGCTCCAGGGTGGTCTGCCTGCTTTGGAAACAGGGTTCCTACCTACAATAGCTTGGGGACTGTCAGAAATAGGGCGTATTTTTCTAAAATTGCTGAAAATAGCCACATTTCTGATATTTGCATATAACCTTAAAACCAGCATCATCTTAGTAATCAGCTAGTTATCACTGAAGCATCCTGACACTCTGTGTTGCTCAGATGATGTTTCCCTTCTGCCCATCACCCTCCTGAATCTTCCTAGTCATTCTGGAGGTCAAGTGAGAGCTTTGAGACATTTTGTTGCTCACTGTACTTAGAGGATGAAACCCCCTGCTCTGCCGAGACCAGTGTTTGTTTCTTGACAGTTGCCAGCACCAGACACTTTAGAGGAAAGTGAAAGAAACCCCCCAGTGAGCAGACATGACATAATCTGCTCTTCTCTCACATCTCAAGAGCATTTCTAATCCTTGGAGATTGTCTTAAACTCTGTATGATCTTCCTCCTGTATGATGCTCCTTTAAAAAAAACAACAACTTATGATAATTATTATAACTGTAAGCACCCTTGTTTTGCACGTTCCAAGTCCAGTCACTGTGACTCTTGCTAAACTAGTCATGTCAGCAGCATTATGTGGCAATGAGTTCCCTACAGTACTCACAGTGTGGAAAATGTATTTCCTCTTACTTGTATCATTGCAGATGCCTTCCTGCTTTCTTGGGCCCCTTCCACTCTTTGGTGAATCCACCTGGTTTCCTTAGCATCCTAATAAGCCTGGAAAGGCTGACACATGTGCTTCAGTTTATTAATACACTTTATATTAAAATAATGTTATGCTCTTAAATCAGTGCCTTTCTGGTACATGGACACAACTACACAAGATGCTTAATGCACAATAGACTGACTGTGCGTTACAGCATCACAGCAAAACCCATGCTATTAAGCTAAAGTGCAGTATTAGTCTGCTGCGCATTAGCTGTCATGAAAAAAACATGTGATTTCACTAATGAGCAACAGGGCAGCCTTTATTTAGTACTTCCTTTTGCAAGTACCAAATTTAATGTGCAGTAGGTACTCAGCATTAATGAATATGTAGACAGCCCTGAAGTCCCACAAATTAAACTCCATCCCCCTCTAAGTGCTGCTTTGGTCCCCACCCCTCAGAGATGTACCTGATAGAGTTTGCACCCTGTGACACTGAAATGGAGACATGAGGGATCAAGCCTTCAGCCACATGGACTGAAGCAAGGACAGCATGCTGTTGCAAGAGAAGTATCACTACCAAAAACCAGGGTAGCCCTTCCTTGGTGCCACACATAGTAGCTGCCCATGTCATTTATGATGCACATGACCTGAGTTAGCCACTTCTGTCTTAAACCAATGGGACTGTACACAGAGTCTAAATTTAAGCACCAAGGTATGTCTTCATAAGATGGTAAGTTCTTTGGAGCAAAGACTATCTTTTTTGTTCTTTGTTCCTACCACCAGCAGGCCCTAGTCTTAGACAAAATTTTGTAATGTGCAATGAAAACCAAATTAAGTGCAAGCCTTGCTTTATCCTTCTTCTGGTTTATTTCCCTTACCTGCTGTCTTTTGAGGGATTCTGTCTGTCTGCAACATACAGGGTTGTCGGGTTTTTGGATGGGGGTAGCAGATCCATATTAGACTGGAATTATAAGTGTCTATCACAGTTTGCAAAGGGGAGCTGTTTGGAAGTCTGGATTCAGCAAAGCTCTGCTTTAGCTTGCCTCTATGTTCACAGCTGTGGCAGTGCTGCAGTGAACTCTGAATTTGTAATGAACCATTTATATAAAAAAGGGAAAAAGAGAAAAGGAAAAAAAAGCCTCTCCTACAAGGCTCTTTTATCTTTGAAGGCAACCAAACTTGATAATCAAGTCTTACAGCATAGCCCTGTACTTCATAAAATCAAAATAAATCATAAAAGGGGCATATTAAAATAATTTGTATCAGTAGGGACTGATTTAAAGGCCAGCTCCTCATTCATCAAAGCATTGCTTTCATTTGCAAGCATATTCCTACGAACTGCAGGAAAGCTTCACCAAATCCATTAATAAAAAGGGGAAAAAGGGAGGGGGAATGTTTCATAAGGAAAATGGACAAAGGGAAAGCAGAAAATTATTCTAATAAACTTCTCTTTCTTCAGAGGTTCCCCTCCAAATAATAATTATGAGAGAAAAATGGTCTGATGACTTTTGATCTTTTATTAAGGAATAATTTAGGGCAATTTTTATGTATAAGAAAATAACATTATCCTCCCATTCAGTTCACACAGAATAATAAATTAAAGGAGAATGTGGCTGGAGAAAAAAACTTGAAGGCAATAAACCATCAATTTCAATGAAGGGAAAAAAGATTTAAAAAATCCAACCAGGGAATTATTTCTTTAAAAAAAAAAAAACAAGAATAAAAGAGCTGAAGATGTAGTCAGAGGATAACGGGGAAAGGGCCTCACTTCTTCCCCATCAGTTACATTAAATTCAAGAATTAGGTGTTAACATCTGATTGGACAAGCAGCGCACACCTGTCGCTTTAAAAATACCAGCTCGAGCTTTTAAAGAAAAGCGGACAGTGACCGTACCAATGTCCGCAAAACCGCATGCTGAGAGTGGGCAGCAGAGGATCAGGTGCCTGCGTGCTGCCCAGCGCCACTGAAACGGCCCAGATTCAAGATCTCCCAATCGTCTCTGGGCGATGGGTTAAAAGTTTGATTTTGGACTGATCTGATCCACAAAGGGAAAAATATAACATTTAATAAACGGACACTTTATTTCATATTCAATAAAGTGACAACGTGTGTGTATGTGTGTGTGTACGCGTGCAAGAGGAACTATAACCAAATTGCTTTTGATACTGTTATTTCTTGTTTTCAGTCATTTATGCGGGCACCAAAAGAGAAAATGACCTTTCTGTCTTCCCTAAAGCGAAAGGAAAGAAATGTAAATGCTTCTGCTCACGCCTGTGTCTAAAGACTCGAATCCAATTTCATCTCGGTAACATTTGTATCAAACCTGTTACTTGTATCAAAGTCGCTGAGGTTTAAAGGAAAATTGTATCGACACACAGCAGTGCCTGGAAATGTTTCCATGAGGAAGATTGACGAATATTGTCTTTGAAAAGGGGATACGTATGCAGACTTATTCCTTCTAAAGGAATCACATTTTCCCTCTTCAGTGCCTCCACTGGAATTTTCATAAATACCTTGGATCAGTCCGTGGGAAAAAAAAAAACAGTGAATTTAAGTAAAGAAGTCATTATATACATACATACAAACATACACACACACACACACACACCACTCTTTTCTATAATAAAAGCATGCGATTTTTCTTTTTCATACCGTAAATACTTGATGGTGTATGAACGTGCAGTAGAACTCGGTGCGGATTTAACACGTGAGGACACAAATTGAAAACCGTCTTTGAGGAGCTGCTTCCTTTCATGCCAGAGTGAAAGGTGGTATTTTCTAATAATGCTATTTTCAAGATGGTTTGATTCGGAGTAACTAAGAGGAGCAACTCGAAATTGACAAGGAGATTAATTCTTGTCAATGAATGAATTGAAATGTATCTATTTACATAACATAGATTTTATTTAAATCTGAGTCGTCGGCAAAAATGAAAGGCTTCTGGTCCTTAAATAGGAAACAAGAGCTGAGAACAGATGCTTTACCCCGGCTATAAAACACTGGCTTTTTTTTATTGCAGTTCTGTTGTTATTGGTCTCAATTTGTTTCTTTCTCTCCCCCTCTGTATATCAGTCACCCACTTGTACTTTATCCCTTCTGTCTTTCTAGTATGGATTATTCTGTTTTTTAAATCGTTGTTTCGATCCAAACGATTATTTTGTCGGAAAATAAAATTTCTTTGGAGAGGAGGAGAACCCGCTGCTACGGGAAGGAATGGAAAATGCAGTGGAAATGATCCGACGGGGCTAGCGAGTGACTGCTGAAATTAAAGAAGGGGAAAGGTAAGATTTCAGTTGAAACAACTTCTCCCCGAAGAAACCAGAGCAGAATAACGTGGGATCTTTTTTTTTTTAACAGTCAAAACGTCTGAGTATTGGCAACAAGCCAGTTGTTCAAGGCGGTTGTTTAACCAACAGAAACCTGATAAGCCCCAGATATGTTAGAGCCATAAACAGATCTATTAAATCTCATCGGATTAGCTTTATGGCCATTTGGAAAAAAAAGAGAAATATTTCACCTTCCCAGCGCATGTGCTGCGAAAAGACATTTAAAATCCCTCCCACATAATCTTATTCCACGTGCCACAATTTGACAGCCCTGTATTAAAGGGCCGCAGGGTGAAAATATAGCCCACATCCACCCCCTCCCTAAGGATGGTCTGTTCTAGGTATTTAAAGACACAAATGTTATACGAGCTTGCAGATCCCGGAACGATTTTTTTATAGATAGGCAGGCATTTATCATCGTTTGATGTTTTATTGTTGGTCTACCGGCAATATTTCAACCGCTTTCTCCCTCCAGATATTACCTCCTGATGCTTCACCGGGTCTAAAGCGGTGGTTTCATTCTTGTCTGTAGGAACAGAGGTGAGATGGGTATCTTTAGGTCTTCCACCTCCACACAAACAGAGTAGAAGAGGATCCTGGGATCAGAAAGATAGGTGACTCCTTTATAATTTAGGGCTTTGGACTGGGGGCTAAAATGAGCTGATCCAACCCCCAGGTCCTCTAACAAGCTAGCTTAGTCCAGAGGAGAGAGAAGCCAAACTGATGTGTCTCCCTGCACCTTACCTCCCAAACACCTGAGACTTAAGGGAAGTGCACAAGGAATTCCCTATCAAGTCAGATTCCAGAAATACTACACAACACACACACATCTGCCACTCCTCCACAGTGTCCTTTCCTGTTGATAGGGCAACATAAGTTATTGTTCTGGGACCTGAAGTCCCCCCCACCCCCCAAGTCAATGGCATTGACTTTGGACTTTGGATCAAGCCCACAATGAGCCAACTGTCCCATTAGAAAGGACCATCCTTGGTCTGTTTCATTGGTGTTTGTGACTTCCTACCTGGCACAGACAAGTATTCAAGTCAAAGAACAGGTACATTTCGCACCACTTCTTCCACCCAATCCACAGAGCTACCATGCATAACAGTAAAGCTTTTTACTTGAAGAGCACTTCTAGATAAAAGACAGGGAATGGTGTATTCCTTATCCACTCCTCAGCCTAAGTCTCTGTCAGTTTTGATCAGGTAAATCCAACCAGTTTAGCTGAAGGCTCTTCTAGTAGGTTATAAGGGTAACAGCCCCATATTTCCTTTTTTTGTTTGGTGTAAGGATACCCCTTGTTTAATTAGTTTTCTGGGAGAATGCATAGCCTCAGAAATCGGTTTATACTAAATTCAGTTTAGCATCGATTTTTAACATTATAAAGGGATTATTATTTTGGTTTATACTGAGCAATAATGCAATACTGAGCAATAAGTGGACCAGTTAAAAACAAACAAAGAAAAAAACCCTCTCATATTCTATTTAGATATTGAAATAAATATCTTCATTTTCAAAAGAGCTCAGCATCTTAAATGGTCAATTATTTTGAAACTCGGGACCCTGTTACCATAATAGAGCTTTCTGGGTTCTGGACCATTTTAAAAATTTGGCTCTAAGTTAAAGTTTTCAGAGGTGCCAAAGTCACTCAGGAGCCTAAATCCCATTTTCAAGAAAGTATCTAACTTGTATCCAAAATCAATAGAATAGAGGTTGCCCAAGTGAATTAGGCCCCCAACTAATTTAGCTAAACCATCTATATTTGAGCATTTTGGAATTTTTTGCCCATTTGCTTCCAAACACTGCAGAAATTCTCCATATTTCCATCTTTTTCTTTTTAAATAAAATATTGATTTTTGGATCAGGATGTTTCTCCTAAAAATATATATATTGTTTTTAAAAGTTCAAAAGATAGAAATTGAAAAGTGCTGAGTATTACATTCCATAAAATTGCTACTTCAGTCAGAAAATATTCAGCTTGAAATCAGTTCCATTTTTAGGCTAAAAAAAAAAAGACGAAGTATCCTTTTTTCCTCCCACTGAAATAAATATTGTTTTATTAAATTTGTAAGATTGCACCTTCTGTACCATGCAGACCCCCCAGCACATTTAATGTTCATGAACTATTCTTGCCTTTCCCTGAAGGGGTTGACCTCTGCTCTGTACATTGAAAGGCTACCCCTGAATATGCTTGGTGTTCTCTTCTTACCAGCCAGTGCTTTTCTTTTTTAACTCAAAATAATTTTTCAAAGCAGACTCCTTGCCTGGAGTGCTGAGTGCTGGGCCTTGCAAGGGACTAGTGGGGCACAGAGACCTAGGCTTGACCCCATCTCTGGTCCTTAGGACAGGCTGGGCCCATCCTTTGGTGAATTCATTTCAGGCTGAACTTTCTGTGAACCTGGGCCTGAGGGGAAGGGGACTCGGCAGGGCAATGCTGATGGAGGAAAGCTCTGAGCAAACCTATCAGCCTGAGTAAATATTGAACAAGTCCATGTGAAGGCTGGGGTTGAAATGAAGCTGTCTAATCAGTGTAAACTGAAAGGATAGGTGAGGCCTCTTAAGAGCAAGAAAACATTTTGTATACTCACTTCCACAATTGCTTCCCTTCCCCTGGAGCTGACTTCTTGGGAAGCATCTCACCTGCTTCAAAGAATAAAGCAAACTTGAAAAGTTATCAGCTTTAATTTTTTTTGATGCAGGGTGGAAGGGAAGGGAAAAAGAGTTTAAAGAGAGGGGAAGGGTGGATACAATTCATGGTAGAGTATTTGTTTTAATTTAAATATGATACAAAGAAAGTATGGCACAGAGATGAAGACTCTAGATCAAGAGGTCCCTTGGGTTAAATCCAGGTGTTACATTAGCTCAGGCCCCAATCCTGCAAAGACAAATTGTAAACTTCTGGAGGGAGGGGACATCTTTTCATTGATGTGTCTGCACAGTGCACACTATGAGTCAGCGGTCTGGAAGTGCAGTTCTTTTACAATACAATTTATTTGTATTGCAGATTATTGGAATAAGGTTCAGATACTCCTACTCATATTGACTATCATCACAATCTGTGAACAGTACCCAGCAAAGTCAGTGACACTTTTTGTGGGTATGGGACTAGAACTTGCAATTAGATCTGCCCTGGTTTCCTGAGCTTGTAAGAAATCCCACAGACCACAGATCTACCCAGAAGGTGCATGAGTAAGGCCAAGAGAATCCAGCTTACAATATGATATTATGGGAATGGAGGCTGATTGCTCACATTCTGTGGAAAATTCTTCACCTGTAACCTTCACACTTTTTGCCCGCATAGCCTAAGTTATTTATTTATTTATTTACTTATTTGCTGAGCTCATTTAAACCTCTTTGCATTAAAAGAAAACATTAGGAAAAAGTAAGTGGGCTGCCTTAAGCCTCTGTTCAGCAACACATTGCTGCCGAATTTTAAATAAGTCCATCCTTAGTAAACCAGGGCCTTAACTTTAAGCAGGGCCATCAATTCCAGACAGACCATTAGTGAACTTAGAGAGTTATGTTAAGCACATGTTTAAGTTTGTAGCTGAATAAGGGTGATTATTCACATGTTTCAACCTGGGCACCTTGCTAACTCAGGGCCTATGTAACAGAAAGTGTAGGAAACTAGAGATCACTTGTGATTTGCTTCATGAAATAATTAGATTTCTTTTAAAACACAAATGTGTATTGCCTCTTGTTATGAAACCAATGACTTCTTTATCATGATGTATGAAGGATGAGGTCTGGATAAACACGAAAAAAATGTTTGACTTCATCTTCTCTTCAGTTTTAGGGCATCCCATGTTTTGTGTCAAAAGAAAAAAAAATCTTTTTACAGCCTCACAGTACCCTTATTAGGGCAAGAATTTCCCCAGACATTGAGTTGCAGAGAGGTTTCACACTTCTAGCCCCAATCAGCTCTGGGGGGAAAGAAGTTCATAACAAGGGGTAAAGTGGAGTTGAAAGTAAGGAAATTTTCAAGCTTTTTTCTTTCTTTCATTCTTCCTTTTTTTTTTTTAAATAGAATGTGCTCTTCTGAGATCAAAAGGCCTCACATTGTGAGAACAAACGCTTTAGGGAGAGAAGAAACATTTCACACCAAGGGGTAAGGAACAGATGGCCCTGAAATATCTGCCAAGAAGGGCCAGAACTCTTGGCTTTCTCTCCAGGTCTGTTATCTGTGAGCCAGGATACAAGACAGGAGTCTGCTCAGTGTCCTTTCCTAATATCTCCTCCTTTCAGAAAAGAGAAATGTCTCAAACAAAACTACTGTCATAAATAATTTACAAGCTTTTTTAAGCTGGGAATTTCCCTTTCCTTTGGGATATTAAAGGAATAAATCTCCATTAAGGCTTGGTTTTATATATGTGAATGTGTGTGTATGTTTGCATGTGTGCATTAGGACTTGAGTGATTTTTGTGCTCATAAAAATGTCATACCAGAAACTCCAGAGCTAAAGAGATAGTTGCATCCACATAGATGTGTCAGTATATATAACCATGGACACCTGCAAAACTATTAATCAGTCTATCATATATATATATATATATATACCTACATAATACAACTATGTATATATAAGCTTATATAAATACAGATCTTTTTCTCCAGATGTAGAGATATGTTTGCATGGATGTAGAGGTGATTAGATGAATATAAAGAAATATGCACAATTATGTACGTGAGGATATGTGTATATTAATATGATATACATATAGAATGGTGGGAAATTGGATCTGGAGAGCTTGTCTCATTAACCCCTGTCCCAAAACAAGATCCGCTATGTTTACACATCTCTGTATGTGTCTATACACACATACAAACTGATAGTAAGGTACATATCATGCCTATATATCTCATGGAAGACAACTATATAATATTACATGTAACATGCTCTTTTATATGTAATATATATATTATGCTTGTGTGCTGGAGAGATGTGTCTGACAAACATACTAAATTACTTCCACTACCTTGTTATAGTAGCCTAAGAGTGCTGGTCCAGAAACTGAGAGGGGAAAGGATTTCTTAGGGTGATCCCTTTTACTGGATTAACTGTGTAGTGTTAGACTATTAATCAGCGTAATCAGCGTAAGGCATTCTTCTTCACCTTGCATTCAAAAGCTTGCCTAACTCTATCCCAACTCTATCCCAACGACCCAGTTGTCTAATAAACGACCCAGTTGTCTAATAAAAGATGTCACCCTAAGACATCCTTTCCTTCCACTACCTTGGGTTACTAAACTGCCTTAAGAGGTGCCTCCTTCCCAGCCAGGAGTCTGGGTCTCGTTGCTCTAAGGAAAACAAGCTGAAGTGTGAGAAAGCTGAGGGAAAAGTCACAACGTGTGTGCTGATGCCCTCAGCCCGCTGGAGAAGTCAGGCAGGCGCGGGGGGAGGAAGGCTGAGGCGGTCTCCAGGGACCGGGCCACTTCTTCAGGGCTTTGCACCGGCTGCGGCGTCGGGGGCCGGCACTACGGACTTTTCCGGCGGCTCTTTTGAGTTTCAAATGGGAGGCTCCATGGCCTTTGTTAAAGATATCCGTCCTTCCACCCAGATGCCCACCCCTAGCCCCACATCCCCCAGCATCCCTCCCCGCCCCCTCCACCTCCCTTTTTTGATCACTGCAGCCCTTCCTTCCGTCCTTGTGTCTCACCGGCAGCCCCCAGCGACGCGGCTCCTTCGCCCTGCCGCAAGAGCTGCGCGCTGTGACGCCTGGGCCGCCCTCTTGAAGCTCGTCGGCGGTGCGACCGGGACCCAGGGGCACGTGATCGCTGGGGCTCGGGGGGTCCTGGCTTCGAGAGAGTCATACAGGTCTTCAGCACTGCCACCTGTCTTCGCTGCCAGTCTGTCTGCCTGCCTGCCTGCCCCGAGCATCCTAAGCCTCGCACCCGTCTCCATTTGCCCTATGACATCCTCAGCCTCGCACCCTTCCCCCTCTCCCTGCCTTGTGGGACCAGCTGGCCCCTGGAGCTCTCTGGGAGAGCCCGAGATGCCTCTTGCCCCCTGTCCCGGTGCGGGGAGGGTCTTTTCCCGGGGGAAGGACCGGGATCTGCCTCCCCAAGGGCCGGCAGGTAGCTGGCTGGGCCCCCTCCCCGTCCAGCCCCAAGCAGGGAGGGACTCGGATCCGCCTGCGGCCCGGGCAGCCCCCCTCCTGTGGACTTGTTTAGCAACCCCAGAGGCGTTTTGAGGTAAAAAGGTCAGAGCTATACCCCGACTGCTCCTCTCCCCCGCCAAAGCACCGCGACTTTACAAGGAAGGGTCCCACCGCCGCGGACAAGCAGTCTGCCCCGGGCTGGGAAGAGAGGGGGGACCAGGGTCAGGACACCCCCCCCACACACACACACACACACTGCTTCGGGATAAGCAGCCGGTCCTGGGATCCGAGAGGAGAAGAAAAATCCCTGGACCTGCGGTTTCTGCTCCAAGCAGCGGTGTCAGATCAGCCCCCCAAAGCCCCCCAAACCCTTTCCTCTTGCGGATGGATCTATTTCAGGGGCATTGCGAAAGTGGCTTAAAAATGCCAGTGGGGGCGGCCCTGTCCCTTTGGCAGCCGGACCCCGGCAGAGCCTTGCAGCGACTCAAAGCCGCGCGCGGACAGACGTGGGGGGATGCTGGCCTGGGCACCGCGGGACCTGATCCCGCCTCCGGTGGAGTCAAGGGGAGGCTAGAGGCAGGGAGGACACCGGGCCCATCGCCTGAAAGCCTTAACAAGAATAAGAAGCCCCCTGGCTTCCCCCTCCCTCACAACGCCTTCCCCCACAACCCCAGCCCCGCGCCCTTGCTGGGGGTGAGAGATTTCCCATGCCACTTAAACCAACAGGACTAGGGGATGAAAAAAGTAAACTTTATTAGTCTTGAGGTAGCTTCATTTCAAAATACAGAGCAGAAAAGAGCGGTGAGAGGGAAATCCCGATAAAAAATACTAGTTCTTTTCCCTCGCTGTCATTTTCTCCTTAAAACAAAAAAATACATCTAAAAGAAACTCAACTCTGTTCCCCCCACGTTTTTAGATTTGTTTTATGCTAAAGCTTGTTGCAGGGGAGAAAAAACGGTTTTTATTTTCTAGTGTTAAATAGCATTTTGATCGGCCTCGCTGAAATCTGAAGGGGGCAGGGGAGGGATTCCTGTGCTACTTTCCTTTAAGAATTAAGGCTCTTAAACATATAATAAATATATTTTAGCCCATCAGTAGAAATGGGCAGGCCGATAGCTCATAAAGGTCCACTCTGCAGCTTTTGGGGAGCTTCCACACTCCCGGACAGAACAGACTACAACGAGTACCCTGAGGTCAAACTTTTTCTTGGTTGGGGTGTGTGCGTATAACGCAAGGCATCTGAACAGCGTGTGAACCCTGTAAGGCAGCAATAGTGCAAAAGGAGAGGGGAGGATTTGTGTGTGTGTGTTTCTGTGTTTGTTTGCAAAGGCCTCTTCATTATTAATAATATCTAAATCTCACTCCAACATATACACAATTTAAAGGCGGGGGGAAACTTTTTACCATCCTATGGGAGGAAAAGCCATGAAAAAAAAATTACATCAAGCAACATCTTGCAGCCAAAAGTCATTGTGCACCATTGTGTTTGAATGGGGACAGTTAAATTCGCTTCCGAGTTTCTCTGGTTGAAAGTGCAGCTCCCAAGTATCTGGGGGGAAAACGTCCCTGAGACGAACGGGTCAGGCTAAGAAATGTCCGGCAAAAACACAGCCGCTCCTTTGGAGGTCCAGATGCTTGCAGGATGCTCTCATAAATTAAGAGAAGGGAAGAGAGAAGGGGGAAGGAAAAAAAAAAAGCAGACAGGATGATTTGACATCACACTTAAGTGAAGCAGTTCTTGCAAAAAAAAGGCACCAGTCGGAGCAGTGTGCGTGTGTGTGTCTGTTCCCTACTTTACACAGATCTGTGAGCTCTTCTGCTTGGCATGGAGCAGCTGCCTCTGGAAGGCGGACAAAGTGGCGTGCGGGGACCGTGTCTTCCTGCTCCTCCTCGGCGTCCTTTCAGGAGGACACCGAGTTGGGAGAGGCCTCAGGTGAAGTGGAGTTGGACTGGTCCGAGGCTTCCCCGGCTTCCTTGGCAGCCCTGGGGGGCGCCGCGGGGGCGAGTCCTTCCTTCTCCCTCTTCTTCTGCTTCATCCTCCTGTTCTGGAACCAGATCTTGACCTGGGTCTCGTTAAGCTCCAGGGTGGCGGCGATCTCCACCCGCCGGGCCCGCGTCAGGTACTTGTTGAAGTGGAACTCCTTCTCCAGCTCCGTCAGCTGCTTGGTGGTGAAGTTGGTCCGGATGGTGTTGGCCTGGCCGACCACCCCGTACTCGGACACTTTAGCTGTGAAGGAGCCAAGGACACACGACAAGGAAGCAGCAGCCGCGTGTAACTCACTCCTTACAGCCAAGGGGGGGGGGGGGCCGCAATGCTTTGCAAGGCTCTCCGGCTCCCTGCATCCATCACCCAGCCACCCTCCATCCCAAGAACCTGCCCTGCCCCCGAGCCACCCTTAGGACCCATCACTTGGTCCTTTCCAAAGAGACCTCTTTCCAGCCGGCCCCAGGGTCCCCCTGAGCTGGAGACTTTAAGGAGACTTTTCCAGGGGTATGCTGGGGGAGGGAGGGCTGAGGAGACTCGCAGGGAAGGAAGCTGAACAATGAGGGCAATGGAAGAGGGGCAGGAAACCAGGATCATTTCCTACCACAGACAAAGTCTGGGCCTGCAAGGGCGATTCGTTGCTTCGGATGCGTATTTCCAGCGCCGGGCTCTGCTGCTGTGCACCACCCCTTGTTACCCCGGGGTACGACCTCCCTCCCTCGGGGGAAACCCCTCCAAGCCTCTGCCCCCACCGCTTGGATGGAGAGGATGCTATAGACCCACCTGTCTTGGGGGGATTCCGCTTCACTCTCATCCAGTCGAAGGTCTGCGTGGCGCTGGTGGTGGGGCACTGCTCGGATGGGCACGCGTGGTCCTTGCTTTCGTTTAGAGAAGGCGAGAGGCCGCTGTAAGCCCCCGGCAAGTAGCCTGGCTGCTCCTGCCCATACGAGTGCTGCTGGTACTGCCCGGGGGCAGCCACTGCCCCGCAGTAGCCCTCTGGCAAGGAGCTGAGATTAGATCCGGCGTTGAGGCCATACCCCGGCGCCTGGAAGTAGGCACCATCCGCGTCCTGTTGGCCGAGGTAGAAGTGGGGATGCCCGTAGCTCGGGTTGTAGGCTTGGGGCGGGTACCCTGCGGAGGCAGCGCCCGGGAAGGGGATGGCAAGGCCAGAGGAGGGCGTGGGGTGGTAGCCAGGGCTCTGCTGGGGGAGGTGGCTGGGCGCAGCTGTGCTCCCCCCTGCTCCCAGGCGCCCATCTCCGTGGTAGCTGTCACTGGCAGGGGTACCTGAGCAGGCAGGGAAGGAAGCTGTGCCTTGCTCTAAGTGGTGGTAGCCCTTGGGCGAGTAGGCGCTCGTCCCACGGTTACAAATTGCATACTCTAAGAAGGAGTTCATCCTACTATTGTCCATCTGCCACTGATGGAGGAGGGTCAACCTGTTTTGGGGGGATCCCGCCTGCCCTACAACCTTTAGATAGTATGTCAAACGCTGTAAAACTTCCAGCCATGCATCGCACGGCTCCGAACCCCCAGCGCCTCCAGAAAGGGTTGGGGGGGTGGGGAGTGGGTGGGTTGGGCTGGGGACCAGCGACCACGTGGTCCGCTTCGGGCCCAATGAGCTGGGACCTCCCGAAGTTTGTCAGATCTCTGTGCTCATCCATCACACAGCTGACATTTGCATGACAAAGGCACTTCAATCAAACCCGGCCCATCAATCTGATCACAACACGGATACGTCAAAATCTTTCCTCAAAGACTTTAAAAGAGAGAAGAGAGGTATGGGTGGGGGGAGCGAAGAGAGAATTAGAATTATTCAAGACTGTTTTAAGTGTTAAAAAGGCCCCAAGTTATAAGGTGTAGCCAATTTCATCAGAACTCCCCCCCCCCAAAAAACAAAATTTAAAGAAGGTTTTCCCCCCCATTCCAGCTTCATCTGAGAAAGAGGGACACAGAGAGAGAGAGAGAGAGAGAGAGAGAGAGGGAGAGGGAGAGGTAGGGACATCTCGCTACATTTTTTTCCTCCAACTACCAAAAAAGGGTCTTTTCTTCATTTTAAAACTTTCTTTGCAACATGGCGTGGACGTGTTTGGAGTTTGCTGGGATGCAAAAGCGTTAAAAAAAATTCCCAGTGAGCATCTTGCCACCCTGGCTTTGTGTGTAGAACCAGTGCGGGTAAAAAGGAATTTAATTAAATCAATATTCTAATGAGCTGATGAAATAAAGTTAGAGGGGATGCCTTTTGTTGGAGAAATACCATACCAAGTAAAATCAAATGAGGAAAAGAATTGAAAATCTATCTATCTGGCTGGCTAGCTAGCCTATCTAGCTATGAAAACGAGAGTTTTCTTTTAAAATCGTTTGATAAATACCAGGGAGATAGATAGATAGATAGATAGATAGATAGATAGATAGATAGATACTGTATTAGTCACAAGCAGTTTGATCTGTCTCTCAGTCGATTATTGTACTGAAGTCTTCTCCTGACATAGTTCAACTTGTGCGTAGGCACAAAGAGAAGGAGTCTGAACCAGCCTTTTCCACTCCACTGTTAATAGAATGGAGACATAGGTAGGCAACATTTATTTACTTGTTAGCACATGGGAGACAAGAGCATCCAACAATATGACGCCCACAGTCATTTGTTACTTGTCAGGATATTTACTGGTTAGCCAGCCCTTAAGAAGAACCAGGAGTTTTTAGGCCAAAAGTTCACTGTAAGACATGATATAAACAAGCTCTTTAGTCCAGAGGTTTGGCTGACGCAACACTTTTAAGGGCAACATTTGTTAAAAGAAGTTCTCTGCGACCAACAGCTCGAACCTGGCTCCTTTAAAACCTCCAGAGTAAAAACGGATGAGGTAACCTTAGATTTCTCACGCTTAGCTACGGGACAAATGAGACGACTTTGGTGGGAAAATGCTCTTGCTAATAGAACAGCAGCGGAGTCTCCTAATGCCTGAAGAAGGGCGTTTGTGTCCCAAAACCTTGCAAAAGAACTTTTTCTCCAACTGTTTAATAGGTCTAATAACAAATATCACATCTCCCCAAAGAACCTTACCTGCCTCTTGCTAATATGTAATTATCCGAGCAGTGACATCTGATCTGCTAGTTAAAAGTACTCTGGGTTCTCCAGACCCCCCGCTTTTGCCTACTTCGGAATAGCGCACCCACAAGCTCATCCTCAAAACCCAGCTCGGCTCTCGTGTTGTTCTTCTTGGACAGGGAAAGCGTTTTGACTTGACCCCGGGCGTGTGATGTTCTCCCTTATAGTGCAATTATTTTGAATGACGTTTATCATATTTAAATCGTGTTTAAACTAGATCATTTCGGGGTGGGGGGGGGTTAATCTGTGTATTTTCTGATTACACCCTGGAGTCGATTGCTTAGTGAGGCTCTGGCCATGTCCTTCCGCTCTCTTGTTCCAGAGGTCTGGTGAGGGAGGTTTTGTGTCGTTGCAAGTCGGGATGGGGTTTCAGAGATAGTTTCCGCGAGGTCTCACTATTGCGGCCCCGAGGGGGAGGCGCGGGGCGTGCTCTGGGTGCGAGGTACCGCGAGCGTCGGAGACGGGAGAGCTCTGGCTCACACCGCGAAGCGCTTGGCTGCGATACCTGGATAAACTCGGGCACTAAAACTGCCTCCTTAATGCGATCGAAATATGAATGGATAACACGAAAACCACGTAACACTTCCGGCCCTGCTTAGGGATTTAATAGTCATCCATCTAAGCGCTTTGTGAAGGGGACTGGGATGAACCAGGAGACACACGTTTGATGAGATCGGAGAGGGGGTCTTTCCCGCTGGGGCTTTTCTACTCGTCTGTCCTCCCATCAGAGAAGGGAGGGAAGTTTCTTTCTGGGCGAGAACGGGGATGTGCCCCCCCCACACACACACACACCCATCCGTGGCCGCTGGCCATCTGCTGCTTTCTGTCACCCAGGGAAGGATGCATCGCTCGGGTTTCCTCTGATCAGCTCCTCGGAGGATCGCCTCCTGTGCAAGCTGTGGGGCATTGGTTAATCTTGTCCGGATAGCGCGAGCCCTCTCCCCTCCCTGAGCTGTCTTGGCCTTGTTACTTCGGTTTAGGGCAAACCCGAGCTAACTCCAGAGGTGGGGCGGTCCTGCGGGGAGTCCTACTCTGGACTGATGGCAGAGGGGAGCGCAGGTGGCAGTGGGGACGTGGGTCTGGAAATCCCATCCTGAGGACCAGACTCAAAAAAGGTCTTCGCCAGGGCCAGCACCGGTGTTGAACTGAAGGCGCCTACATTTCTTTTTTGGAAATGCGGGGCTGAGTGCCTTCGCCGGAGAACAACCTCCATTGCTCGTTCTTAGTCCTCCCTCCCCGCCCCATTCCTCTCTCACGACTTTCAGGGA
The DNA here is from genome assembly GCF_052110815.1 of Crocodylus siamensis. Lineage (NCBI taxonomy): Eukaryota > Metazoa > Chordata > Crocodylia > Crocodylidae > Crocodylus > Crocodylus siamensis. Next base: position 161,663,981 of record NC_143398.1, read on the forward strand.
AAGTGGTATCAGATCATGGAGAACAACGACCAAGCCTGCCACGTGTACTCCGGAGTAGATGTTGCAGAGGCTTCCCCGAGCAGGCTTTCCCCGAGAGACTAGCATAGTTCCCTGCCCGGGCCGCCACGTCTGAAGAGCCCATCAGACCTCGGTGTCCTGTCATCTGCCCACTCAGATACTCGATGAGACACTGCTCTTTAATTCTATGGATTGCTTCATTTTCACTGGTGTGTTGAGGGAGGCAGTAATTATTCCGATCCCCTGAAGCACAGAGGACGAAATCTTCTACACTGCAGTCTTTCACTCGATTGGATTTTTTTTTAATATGGGGGATTGTGGAAGGCGGAGATTAGACACCATTCCCCCTCGGGTACCTGGGGAAAGAATCGAAACCGACCAAGGGGCGAGTACGTGGGCTTGGGCAGAGATGGGGAACAGAGACAAAAACTGGCGTGTTTGTGGGGTCCAGAGTTCAGCTCTGTGTCCGCTCAGATTCTTAGAGATAGATAGACAGATACATAGAGAGATAGATTTGTACAGGGTTATATATAGATCCGTGTGTGTGTATACACACATATATATTTACTCATAAGTAAATATATATATATATACAATTAAACCTTTTATATTATATTAAATTATAAATCCGAGTATGTATGCATGCTTATATATACATACACCTATAGGATACATATACATCTGTACCATCTATCTATCTATCTATCTATCTATCTATCTATCTATCTATCTATCTATCTATCCATCTAAGGATCTGAGTTGACACAGAGCTGAACCCTGGACTCCAGAGGCGAGAGCATTAGAGGCTTGTCCAGAATTCAGCTCTGTTCTGACTCAGATTCTTATACATAAACAAGGTCATGCAGCTGGTCAGGGAGCAGGGAATGGTGTCCTGAGCTTCAGCAGCATTTTGTATTTGCTGATGAGACTCTGAGACAGAACAGGGCTGAACTCTGGACTAGCCTATAATGCTCTCGTTTCTAATCCTCCGCGGCAGGGACCCGTTTCCCTGAGGTGGGGTATGAATCCCTAACGTCTTCAGCCGGCGCTGCAGGCCTGTTCCTGGTTGCTGGTTGTGCTGGAGCAGACGGGCGTTGTGAGTTGCTCCCGGGACACGCCAGCAGCCCACATGCAGTTCTCCCTTGCTCCTGATCTCTGGGCCTCAGATTTCCTTGAGGCAAAATGGACTGGGCCTGGGATTCTCCAGGGTAGCATTGTAGCAGGGGAAGTGTACAAGGCCCTCCTCTGCCCGCATTGAACCGCAGCTCTTGGGGGCTGCGACATTCGGGTCCAAACACGCCCGGAAGGAGAAGAGATGGGAATGAAAGCTCATCGGGGAGACTGAGGTTCAAAGTTACGTTGAAGGAGTTATTCGAGGGCGACCCGTTTGGGGTTTTCTGGGAGGAGCTATTCCGCAGTGGAAAAATACAGAGGACAATTGAGATCATCAATCCTACACCATCAAGGCAATGGTGGGAGCTGCCGGCAGACGGGGGAGGGGGTGGGGTTCAGAGAAGCCATGTTTGGGATGCTGAAGGTCGAAATCAACGATTGTGCCACTATTGTATTAGCTCGCAGGTCCCTCCAACTCATATGCTGAAGTAACTGGACCCAGCCCTGTTGACTATAGGGAGCTTCACTCCCTACCCCACCAATACATACACCTGCTATAAAACTACCTCCCTAGAAATGGCCTGATTCTGCCAGGTGTTGACCATGTCAATGGGAACTAGTGGGAGCTACACATCCTTGGCACCTCTGGGGTGAGGAGATCGCAGCTTCTTCTTTCCGGGCTCCCCACGGGGGATCCATCTGCCTAGGGTCAGTTTCTAATTCAGGCCCTCGGAGCCCTGGTTGATACTGTGGTTAACCACCGACCACGGGCGGAGAGCTGAGGGCGCCGTGCAAGGCACTGCACTGCGAAACGTGGTCACATCTTGCTGTGGAAAACCTCTCTCCACCCGTTAGGCCACGCTGCTCTCTCTGCTCAGGTGCTGCAGCGCCTCGGGGTCGTTCCCTGCGTGGGAAGTGTGTGTGTGTAGGGGGGTGTCATTAGCTTCATGTAAAACTACCTCCCTGGTTGGGACAACTTCAGAACAAATCCAGCTACCCCGGCTCAGCCCTGATTATGGATCAGTAGCTGCAAAACACTGTTGAGGCTCAGGACATCGTTCCCTTCTCGGCCACTGGCCGGCTGTATGACCTTCCTGGAGTCGCTTCCCTGTCTTCGTGTTTCTCTCTTCCCTTCCCCAGCCTTGTCTGCTGCTGGGGTTGCACTAAGACAATGATTCTTGTAGGTAGCTGCCGTTACCAGGAGAGTGGGATATTAGCTAGTACACTTCAGGATTGACACGACTAACACGGTCAATTAAAACACAAAGGCTTTATTTATTGCAATATATAATGAGTCCCAGCTCAAAGTCCAGTATCATTATCTGTGGAAGCAACTGTATCTCACCCTACAGGCAGAGAGACGGTCCGTCATTATAGCATCCTCTAAGACGTGGATCCGTAGCCTGAGAAGAGCTGGGAGCTTAGTTACAGCGGTTGTGTGATTTCTTTCCCCTTGACGCGCATCCTGTTCCCTCTCTTATACCTCTAACTCCAGCATCCTCAGAACATTCTTTGTTAATCACCTGATACATTACATTTGAAGGCCGGGTGTGCACGAAAGACTTGGGCTTTACATTTACGTCTTAGAAGAAGGTGCTGCCTTCCTGGGTCTTGCTTAACCAACGCTTCACCTTTCGTTGTTAAAAAGTCCTGGCCGCTGGGGCTGTATCTTGAGCAATACTGGAGCCGAAGCCCGTCAGGGGATTGATCATAGAGTATCCTTTTCAAAGTTGAACAACCACTAAGAAAGACATAAAGTATACAAAACAGAAACAAAAAAGCACTGCCCACCGGAGGAACGATTAGTCATACGAAGAGGAGCTGATTGATAGTAGTTAATCAAGGAAAGGAGTTGATCACTAGAGAAAAGTGATCAGAGGGGAAGTCTAAACATGCTTTAGGACAGGTTAGTGTGTGAGGTGAAGTAATCGGTAAGTGAGGTCATCATTTCTTGTCAGGAAGGTCCCAGCCACAGCAGCACTCCTACGCAACAGGCATTTTTTATGTTAATATACAATGATTTAAATGTTCAGAGGTAGGCCCAACTTAGCTTAAACTTCCCAGTTATCATCACTGTGTACCCTAACACTGGCTGGAAGCATTAGTCCCATTGACTGCCTCCAGCTACGGACCCTCCCGAGCAGACCTGACATTCCAGTCCACGGGGTCACTCCTGGAGCACTGCAGGAGATGGGGGGAGGATGTGATGCGGATGGCCCCATTGTGACAGATGCCCTCCATGGCAAAACGGCTTCTAAATAGGCGCTGCAGGTCTAGGGCTGCAAGCCAGGCTGCCATGCTTTAGCCAGCAGACCCTCCAAGGGTGATTGGGCGATGTGCTAGGTTGGTGCAGGGCAGGGCAAAAGGAAGGTGCAGTTCTTCAGGGTTATTAGCAGGCGGGGGGAGGGGCGGAGGGGCGTAGAGGGGCGCGGGATCTCCACCAGGGGAGGCCTGGGCACAGCTTGCCTGGGTCAGGATGAAGCAGGTGGGGCTGAGAGCAGGGGATCCCAGGCCCCCTACCCTCCTCCCGCCATGGAGCATTGCAAGTAATTGCAGAGGCGACAGCTCAAGTGAAGGAAGCCGCAGTCCTCAAGGGTAAACCAACTGGTGGTAGCTCCGGTAGCAAGGTGATGGGAAGGGCCAAACGCTGTGGTGTAGACCAGGCCGGAGAATGTAAGCAGAGATGGGGTATCTGCTAATACAGAACTGCCAGGGCAGGAGGACAATGGACAAATTGCCTAGGAGAGTTGCGAGGTCTCCTCTCCTCCAAGGAGAGGGTGGATGGGCACCTGTCGAGGACTGTGCAGAGACAGCAGAGTCTGCATCCGCGCAGAGGGATGGAATGTAAGTCCCTAAAGATCCTTCCCAAACTTCCCCTTCCGATTCTAGGTAGTCTTACCCTACCAGGAGCAACATGTCCCTGCTGCTAGGTTGCTCCTCTGCCTGTGACTGTTGTAGGGAGTTATCCAGGTAGCAGAAATATTCTCATGCGGAATATTGCTGGTAAGTGGCTGTTGCTCTTACCGGGTGTTGCTGCAAAGTAGCTGGGACAGTGCTAGGGGACAGATTTCAAGCAAGCCAGATGCCAGGCTGGCGATGCCCTGGAGAGAGATGGATGGGGCTTTCTGGAAGCCTTGTTAAAATACAGCCAGCGGCAGCTGAGAAGGAGGTCGGAGCGATTTCCCAAGTAGAGAAGTGAGTTTTCCCCTGGAAAGGGGCTCCATTTTCAACTCCTGGCAGAACATGATGCCAGGCAGAAGTCATCTTAGCCCATCTCCTGCTTCTGGGGAATTCTCCCTTAAGCCCCTCCCAAACCCCTTGCTATTAGTTCAACATCTTTAGGGCTTCAAGTGGCTCTTTAGCAAACATATCCGCAGACTAGAGGAGCGCAAGATAAATATTACTTTAGCATCATTACAACACGTGTTAGCACATCTCATTTGCATATTTCCAAGTTAATAATGGCTAGGCGGTTGCAGCGTTTTGACAACGATCAAGGGCTGAATATGCTTAATACATGCCCTCCAGTTGCAGGGAACAGAAGGGCAGGGTTTCAAATATGCATTTTCCATTTGTTTGACATTTTGAAGAAGGTAAAGGCTGGCGGAACCAACGGTGAAATCTTACAGTCATTCAATAATTTAGATTTTATTGAATATTCCCCTCCTTCCCTCCGACATTTCAGTCTTGCTAATTAGGACAAATAAGAAGGGTTGCTGTGAGGAAGGATAATAGCTGGCGAGGCCCCATTTATTAAGTCACTTTCCGTGGGTGTAGAATTGATTTGTGACTGTGACTGGCATGTTTTCGAGACCCGCAGCAACTTTGAGAAGTCATTATGATCTGCAGAAGGGCCCTCGTTAGAGATTTGTATTGATAAGGTGTCAGTGTTTACACTGGCGAACTCCTGGAAGTCCCCTCTCTTCGCCCCATCAGAGCCTGCCTGGTCCACAAGCCACCTGACCCGGCCAGGAGAGCAACCCCTTCCTCTCCAGGTCCTTCAGCAGAAGATGCCCCCATGGCATCCTCCTCCTCCTCCTCCCGAAGGGGGGCAGAATTGGCTGCCGGGCTGATTTATCCCGGAGGGCTTTCCCAATGGGACAAACCCTGGTGCATAAGAAGCAAACTACCCTGCAAAGGCGAGGAGTGACACCCTTCTAAAATGATCCAGACCTATGCCTGATCCCTCCCGCCCTGAGAGTGGCTGTACTGATGTGGGAAGGGGGCTGTGTGCACATACAAAGGCTTGTAGTACTGGAAGAAGCGACTGCCCTGAAGCATTGGGTATTTCCAGTCTTACCCACGGAGCGCAAGCAGTTCAAACTGACCGGAGGCGACCAGCTAACACATTCCCCTGCAAGATTGTAGCCAGTATTGCTGGGGGCAGAGAAGCAGGAAGGTGAGGAGGAAATATGGGAAGCACTGGAATAAAAGGCCCTTTGATAGACAGCGTCTGGCAGTGCCAACACCGCACTTGAGTGTGTTCCAGAAGCTGGAGATATTAAATAAGCTTCAAGATAATGAATAGCCTTCTGTGGGACTTGGGGATACACTCCCCCCAGCACTCTAGGGTTTCAAAGTATTTAGTAAAAGTGCGTGGGGGGAGAATGGGTGATTTTCCAATTAGGACACTCAGGTCCCTAATCCGAGGTCAGTATGAATAACGTGCTATACATTAATTTGGGAGTGAAACTAGGTCCCGTGCCGTTTTCTGATTGCCATCAATTTCGATTTGCAATCCATGGCAGTGCATATTATTCACATAGGCATCACCCCTCCCCCCCGCACGTATAGAAATAGGTGTGTGCGCATGTATGCAAAGCTGCCCGTTGTTGGTGAAGAACGAAACATGCTCGCGATTTATTGCAAGGAGCATCCCCGGCTGCAGCTGGCAAAAGCTGCTCCACATCTTTGAACAGCGATGACTTAAACAGTTGTCGTTTTATTTGCAGTGTGGACCCCCCTTGCTGCGGGTTAGTTACATGGGGAGCTCTGGGCCGCAAACAAAGCGATGGGCAAGCGGAGCGTTTCTTACTGCACGTTTCTGCCGTGAAATCTGGGGCCCAAACCTTAAGCCTCCTTGAAAAAGAGAGGTGAAGGCATAAACCCAGTGGGACAGAAGATCCCTCCCCTCTCCTCTTTTTGCTGTATCTTTGTGAATCAAACCTTAAATTCACAAAAGGGAGAGTGGGGGAAAAATCCTCTACATCCTTCTGGCTCTGCACAACTCTCCTACAGCATAGCTCAGAGGAGGGAAGGAGGCTAGTTATATACATTGGGTCTCCCCACCCTCCCTTCACTCTTAAGCATTGGAACAGCATAAATATAGCTTCTATCATGGCTGCCTGTTTTTCCCCCCCCTCCCTAGTCTGGCCACAGATTCATGCGCCATTTTAAGCTGCCATGGAAGGAGGGAGAACCCCCTCCCTACCCTCCTTCCCCACTCCCACACTCCCCACCCCTCCCTGGGTTTCAATGCTACTTTCACACAAACTCGACTTGAACGCCTACCAAATTTCTGCCGTGTCTGGGGAAACACCAATGACTTAGCAAAGACGTAATATGATTTATTTTTTGTGTCACAGCGATTGATTCCTCCGCTGACCCCTTTTCATTCATAACCTCCCCTCCCCCTTTGATATATGAGTTTTGTGTTTAAAATTACATGTTGGAAGAAACCTTTCCTAAAAGGACACGTGAGCTGGGACAGAGCAGCACAAATTGCTATCGAAAACACCACAGATTTATTAGTCTTGGTTTTTCTGGTCTGTGCTACAAAAAAAGAGAGACCCTTTCAGGGTTTTCTCTGCCCCCTTCTTTGCTTCCTACCATTCATCTGTCGGCTAAAACGCTGGCATTCACCCACGCATGGCGGATTTCTTGCAGCTCATAGATAGAGCTTCCCTTCTCCCTGGGAAGGAAATGCGGGGCATTTTTTTAAATTGGTTATTTTGTTTCATTTTATTGTATCGTGTTTCTTCCTTCTTCAAGAGAAATGAGAAATGGATTGGACAAAGGCAAGAAGCAGCCTTCGCTCTGTCTGCTTTAGTGTTGGGCTGCTAACACTCCTGGAAGACAGGATTTTTTAATAGCAATCTGCTAAACACCAAATGCAGCTAATCCCAGCCGAACATGTGTGCTTTTAGGACTCCGAAGGGTTTTCTGAAGTATCATGTGGCGTTGTCACTTTACACATCTTGATCTCTGCGATTTGACTTCCATCGGATTTTACCTGACGGCCGGGTTGGGGTTTGGGTTTTTTTTTAATTGTTTATTTGTTTTGGGGCTGTATTTTGCTATTTTTTCTCCTTGTGTTGAAAACGGTAGGAGTGTGATTTAAAAGAAATAATAACAACAAATGCTAGTTGGAAGCCAGAGTCTGATTTCGGTGGGGGGTGTTAAAATGTAGCTCAGGAAAATTGATGTGAAAGAAAATAGGTTTAATAAATACAATGTTCCTGTTGGTTTTTTTTTTCCAAGCCACCTTCCTTGGATTATTAAAATGTTACAAGGATGAGCATTCAGGGGGTTTCTCTTCCTCTCCCAGTTCGTACGGGGGTGGCGATTAGAAACCTCAGCTGCTGGTAAAGAAAGAAAAGAGCAAGAAAGCATTTCAATGGAGGGGAAACCGGTGGGTTGTGTTGAAAGCTAAGAGACCACTTCCTCACACGCGTTCGTTTTCATTTTATAAAGCCATTTTATTTCCCCTATGAAAATAATATATACAATAAATAATTTGCCATTTACTATTAAAGGATTTGAATAAATAGTCTACCTCTAAAACTTAAAAAGAGGAAAGAAAATTCCTCCGCTTTCTTTTTTTTTAAATTGTTTTTTTAATTAAGAAATCTAAAAGTCGCGTTTTGATTCCTGAGAAAGTCACTGGAAGGATTGGCAAAGGTTTATTGGGGGAGGGGGGGAAGTATCTCTAGTGTGTGCGCACGTCTGTGTGTGATTGTTTCGTCTTCTTGCTTTTAAATAAATAAAAAATAAAAGTTGACTTAAATACCTGAATTTAGGAGCCTTTTGTTTGGGGAATAAATACGGGCAGGGAGGCTCGCTCTGAGATGTGGGGTCCAGGTTAGAAGGGGGAGGAAAGATTGCACTGGGTTACACTGCAGAATTGCTCCCCTGTACAATGGGGGCTTGGGGAGCTAGTGCTGGGGGGGTGGGGGGGTGCGATCCAGCCGGGCCAGAGGAAGCCGGGGCTGCTATTGGAAATTCAAATGCTGCAGATCTATAGTACAAAGCGTGCTGGTAAAGAAGTCCAGGTCTTCCTCGGAGAAGTGGACGGGGCTCTCCAGGGAGCCCTGCAGGCTGGGGGAAAGCCCCTCCGAGATGTGAAGGCAGGAATCTGCCGAGAAGAGGCTCAGATCTGGCAACAAAGGCGACTCCCGGCTCTCGGCGAAGGCATTGTCCGGGGCGCCGCTCTGCTCCTCGGCGGGGGGCGCGGGGTAGCCGGGGCTGCGGGCCGGCGGCTCCCCGGCGCCGGCCGGCCCTTTGCACGCCGGCTGCTTGGCTGGGAAGGCGCAGGGGGGCTCCGGGCCGCGGCCGAAGGCCGGGCTGTCCTCCGCCTCGTCCGCCGGGTCGCTGCCCTCGTCCGGGCCGGGGTAGCCGGGGTCGCCGTCGGGCGGCTCCTTGTGCTGCGTCTGCCGCTTGTGCTTCATGCGCCGGTTCTGGAACCACACCTTGACCTGGCGCTCGGTGAGGTCCAGCAGAGCCGCGATCTCCACCCGCCGCGGCCTGCAGAGGTACTTGTTGAAGTGGAACTCCTTCTCCAGCTCCAGCAGCTGCGTGTTGGTGTAAGCCGTGCGGAGCCGCCTCGACCCGCCGTCCGGGAGCCCCTGGGTGTCTTAAGCACACACACACACACACACACACACACGGGCACGTCCTGGGAGCCCGCGCAGACAGGAAAGGAGCTGCAGCCCCCAGCCCGGGGTCCCGATCGCGGGGGCTGAGCTGCTGCAGGACACGAGCAGGGGAGCTGGTGGTCTGCACCCAGCACCCCAGTGCCCGGCCCCCGCTGGGAGCCACACGCTGCCCTTCCCGGGCCTGCCAGGGGCAGGGATCGCCCCCACCCCCTCCCCCAGCTCCACCCGCCTGGCTGGGAAGAATCGCGCCCAGCTCAGCACAGTTGTGGCCAACAGTTTGGGAACTCCGGATCCCAGGGAAGGCGGGGGGAGGGGATTTTTCCTTGGGAAGTCCAGCACCTTGGCACCAACCGGCCTGCCTCCCATCTGCCGAGGGGCCAGGAAAGGAAACAAAATCAACCCACTCTCTCCAGTCCCCTTGAGCCTAAAGCCCTGATTATATCTATATCTATAATCTACACCTACATACATATGCATATGTATATGCGTCTATATATGTATATGTATGCATATATATATATGTATATGTGTGTTTGTATACCTGTACATATATACCCCCCACATATATATACACATACATATATATCACACAGATACACAGACACACATATCATGTATGCATATGACTATGCGTGCATATACGTATATGTGTCTCTATGCACCCACACATACACACACACACACATATATATGCATATGTATACGTATGATATAGGGCCCGTCTTGATGGAGAGCTCATTGATAAAGAAAGGATGCTGCATTATGTCCCCGGGAAGGTTTTGCAAGGGGGAGGTTGCCTTTATTCCACAACTGAACAAATGCTGGACACTGAAGGGGCAGCTTCTCCTGCTCTTCCCCGCACCGACCCAGACACAAAAGCCTCTGCAAAGCTCCTTTCTCCCCCGCGGTCTGTAAAACAGCACTTGCTAGCCTGGCGGGAAGCGCGGGCGCCCTGGCATATTAAGATCTAGCTTCTCCTTCCAACCGCTGCTGTTATATAACTAGTGGACTTGTCGCCTTTGAAAGGTGTTTAGAAATAGCCGGGATTAGCATTTTGATCCGCAATAAAATAATCAGCAAGAGGGGGCATATTGCTGCGGCGTCTTTTATTGCGTGATACAGATTCGGGGATGGCGCGGGGGAAGGGGGGGAGGATGGAGTAGTGGGGAAGGATGTCAATAGGGTTATTAGTAGAACCCCCCAGTCCCTGGAAGCCCCCCGCCACCCCTCAGTGTACACACCTGCAGGAGATCCAGCAGCAGATCCTGGAACCGAGGAGGAGGATGGCGAGGAGGAAGAGGAGGCTGGAGCCTGGGTAGCTTTCTTGGTGGATTTCTTCTCTTTCATCCAGGGGAATTCTGCAGCCAAAGGGCCGGGATGGATTGGGGGCTGCTGGGCCAGGCCATGGGTTGCTCTTTTTTGGCTTCTTGGTCTCGGCTGGCTGCTGGAACAAGGATTCAGGCTGAGGATGGTTTGCTCAAAAGGAGGAGGAATTAATGTCGAGTCCTTGATTGATGAAGTTTGAAATGTCTCCAGGACAGCGGGAAGGGACGTCAGGCACTCTGCGAGCGAAGGCTGGCTATTTATAAACCCGATCTCCCTCTCAAATTCAAAATTCATGGCTTTTCCAGGGCCCAGGGTAGAAGGGAGGGGAAGAGGCGAAGGAGGAGGGAGGAAATCTGAGGGCCTCGATTGTTATTATTATTACGATGATTATGATTCTCAGGCTTTTATAATTGTTATATTGCTGATAATACAGGCGTATGGGGACCTTGCTCTATTAAACAGGAGACTGGGGCGAAATTGCAGCCAATTCCTGGTCACATGACCGGCTTTGGCCAATGGCAGGCGGGGCCTGGTAGAAAACAGAAAGCATTATTTTCTTTAATTGATTTTAAAAAAGGGGCTCCAGTGGTAAAAATAAAATAAAATAAAATAAAATACAGATCCTGTTTCCTCTCTGCAAAGAACCCAGGCTATGGCATTTAAGGATGTTGAGCTGTGTGCTGCAACAGTCCAGGCAAAAGTGGAGATGCCTGAAGGAAGAGGAGGCTGGGTGGAAGGGCAGGAGTTGCCTTTTTAACTCTTTCCCTGCCTGAGCGTAGAGGGGCTGATTAGCACAATGGGTGAGACGAGAGCAATTAAGAAGCGGGCTCATTAATCTTTTGAAAGTTTTGACAACGGGGCTAAATCAAGACTAGCAAAGAACTTCCCCAGTTAAGGCAGATGTAAGCTCTCTTCTCAGTGTAAACCCAATAAATGAGACAATCTGGAGTATCGGACCTTGACAAAACCTGCAGTTGGGATTTAAAAAATATCCAAGTCTGGGAAAGTTCAGGTCAGTACGAAAGCTTGATCCAGAGGTTTCTTTCTGGCGGCTGGAGAAGCAGCCCATTATAAATCCTTTGAAATCAGAAAGTAAAGCTGGAAACGGTCGAAAAGTCTCCCCGAGCTAGTTAAATTACTTTTAAAACATAGAGCGGAGCCCTCCCTTCCTAACCGGAGACTGAAAGAAGGCTTGAAACTTTGCTTGAAGAGGAAAATTGTTTTAAGGTCATGGACCTATTGGCAATCGGTCCCCATCCCCCCCCCCCGTAACCAGCTCCACTTTAATAGTTTATAAAATAGATAAGTAAAATTAAAGGCCATTTACCAGTAAGATTTTTTCCTTTTAAAAAGTGAGCAGTTTCACACAGACCCCTGCCCCCCTCCCCAAAAGACAGAGAGAGAGAGAGACGATCAATCTTTTGCTCGAAAGCCTTCTGACAGGTCAGTCTCACTAACTTTACCAAGGAATTTTGGCTTTTATTGGGGTTACTAAGAAAAGAGTGATGCCAAAACTGTAACCTACGGACGAAGAAAGCAGTGGGAAATATGAAAGGTTGGACGATGGAAAAGATAGACAAAAAATCTATAACCTCAAAGAATTCTGACATTTGGGAAGGTTTTCAGTTTGTTTGCTCTAGCTCCATTCCCCCCATCTCGTAGCAAAGGAAGGTTGGCAAACTGCATTCAAGCAGGCGGGAGAGCCTAGAAACTTTTGTCAGTTAAAACATCCGTGTGGGTGGTGTGTATTTCAGGGGAAGCACATAAATCTGGAGCCAAAGCGAGGTGCAGCTCAGCAAAAAAAAGGGGAGGAAAATAAAACCTCAGCAAAAAGACATGGATACAGTCCGGGTGGGGACTCTTAGTTCTGGTAGACTATATTTCCCCCAAAAAATGTTTCAGATCGCTAGGATTTGACCTCTGCAGCAATCAGGAAAAGGTAATATATAAATAAACTAATACGTAAAACCCTGGCAGATCAGAATCGGTATCAACATACACATGTTGAAGATATGCTTCTCTTTAAAGCTCCCTGATTTGAATCTTCCTGATAAACTTAACCAGAATATTATTCTCTGCAGCCTGGGAGAAAGACTGCTGTAGCAGAGAATATATTGAACTAGCTTGGAAACTGCTTATAGCTTCTGTCAACTATTTCTGCTCACTAGCACTAAAGTTACAGACATGAAACCTGTTGGGGGAAGGAATATGTTTTCCCGTATTTCGTATGGATTGACCAGATAGGAAGCTGCCTTCTAAATTGAGGAGCAAACGCATCCTTGTTTTTTTCTAAAAATAGCGGAACAATACCTTGCAGGTTTAATGAACGTTAAAGACCAACAGCAAACTTTTTTTTCCTCTTTGGGCAAAAGCAAGCCTACTTACAAGCAAGTGGGAAATAAAATCGAGAACACAGGAAGGCCCAGAAAAAGGACAGGAAGGAACAAAAGAGACAAAATATCAACCTGACTGGTGAAACGTGACATGGCCCTCTGGTTCTGAGTTGGCTTCGCTTTCACTTATTTTTAAATGAATTCACAGAATTCAGGGATACAACAGCGAACACTATGGCGCCCAGGATCTCAGTCTCAGCGTAGCTACCTCATCCAGAAAATTATATTCAGGAGAAGAGGGGGGAAAAAGCCAACCCTTGACTATTCTTATTTGATCTGATCCCAATCAAAGCTTCCACGCTCTTATGCTTTTAAATTATAGTATCACCGAATGTTAAATTGCTTCTTGCATGGATGAGCATAACCCAGCTACAGGCCGGGGTAGGAAAACAAATTCCCTTTTTTATTGTTATTTATTATTGCACAAGGGCTATAATTACTAACTTGGCACTTCATTTATTAGAAGAAATCAAAGGTAAAAAGAGCTAAAAATAATTTCTCTTTGGAGGTCTTCAGCCGTGTGCATGTGTTTTTGTGGTGTATCTCGTGTATAGATTTATACATACACAGGTGTATACTAGATGCATGCATGTATGTGCGTATATATGGACACACAGTCCTAATGAACAGATTTAAATCGCTGTTTCCGATGACAATGAGGTTAATACTCAATGCCCTTTCATTCCCACCCGCAAGAAGTAGCCAAAATTCCCGCCTCCAGGACCTTATCCCTTATTTCTCCTCCCTTATTTGCTCCACCAATATAAACGTCTACGTTTGACAGACAGTTTCTATCCAGTTCCAGCATCATAAAACTTTTATTGAGCCACACTACTTATAAAATAAGTTTTCTTATGGCTTTGGATCATAAAAAGCAAATTATCCACAGTGTTATCTTATTTGTTTTTTCTGCTGCACTTCTTCTTAAGCTGTCACTGCCAATTTACCCTATCACAGCATCTCTCCCCCCTCATCAGGGTTTTTTTTTTTAATATAGTGATTTAATTTCACCTCAGTTTTAAAATTCCTGCATGAAAACTCTTTGCCTTTTTGTGATTAATCATTTTCCTTTGTTTTCATTTTAGACCCAATGGCTGCTTAGTTTGGATGACACGTGATCCCTTCTCTTGGTAACCGCAGAAGAGGACTGTGAACTTTAGTCTGCGTGAGAGAATTTAAAGCAGGCTTCCAAAGGGATGGGGGGGGGGTGGAATTGGAGACTAGCTATTAACTTTTTAATTAAATATCGTACACTAGGAAAGTGTCAACGGTTTATAACCTGCTTCTCCTGCGAAGTAAAACAAATAGGATTATAACCGGAGGGGTTGAGCAGCGGAGAAGAGAATATAGATACATACGTATCTGTCTGGAACCTCTGGAAGACTTAGACTTACGTTTTGACTACTTTATTTTATTTTTGCTTTTAAATCCGACTAATAGGACAAGATAAAATTGATAACAGAAAGTTTATTCAAGAATTGTTCAACAGACAACCCTTAAGCAAGGAAATAAAATAACTACTAGAAGAACAAAGAAAAATCTCCAAAGAGGAGAAGTGGGATGGGAGGGGTAATCATCTAGAGTTCTTCTAATTCAGGACTATACAATTACAGTCTGGTTCTGCTCTCATGCCTCCAGTAGAACTAATTACATTATTCATAAGTACGAGGGTAACATAAAACTACTGGTCTTTCTAAATTACAATAACTAAAATAAGCTTGTTGTACAATGACAAGGAAACACAATGTCCTTTATAACAAGTAAATACTAAAAAAGTACAATTTGATTCTTTTCTTCTCATATAAATACATAATGTTGGGGATAAATTATACAAAAAAAGAAAATATTTTAAACTGGCTATAACCAATAAATATATATGAATGTTCACCAGAACACACACCTATTGAAAGACGTCACGACTGAGTTGGACGCGACGGCCTTCAAAGTTGTTTTATACCCATTCAAATGTAAACTCTAAGTGCAACGAAGATGTCCAGACAAGAAAGCATTAGCAAATACTCGCGATCCATTCACTTCTGCTTCGTTTGGAGGACATACCGTTTGTTCAAATATACCCTGTTTTCACGTTAAGTCAAGAGAAGAGGAGGAACAACATGTAGGACTTCCAAGTCTTAAGATTGCTTTGTTGTTGGTTTGTTCGAGAACCCTTAAAAACAAAAACAAAGCCCCGGTGTCATCGAAGGGCGATTTCACTGCCTCAAGAGGCGAGGGGGCAAAAAAATAATAATATTCAGACCTGCCAACTTTCCCTGTAGAAAGACAAAATGGTGCAGCTTTGCATGAAGAATGGATGTCCCAGACCCTTCTCGACTCTTAGCCTCTTTGGGCTGGGGGTTGGCGGGCAGGAAGAGAAGAGAGAGTGGGTCCTCCAGGGTTGGCAGGTGTGGATATTTTTCATCTCGTGGTGGTGGTGGTGGTGGTGGGAGGGAGAAGGTTACTCAGCAAAAAAAACCCAACCCAAAATCGAAGGAAACCCTCAAAAGAAAGATCCCCATCATCTAAGGAGTTAAACTGGAAGGGAGAAAGCAAGACTCTTTGCGGGGAGGGGATCGAGAGGGGGTAGTTTTCTGTGGCTCAGTTTAAATTTAAAAAAAAAAAAGAAGAAGAAGAAGGATCTCTGTTGTCGCTGGGCCAGCTGGATAGATCTGGTGAGTCGACAGCTTGAACCCACTGGGTCTTGTCATTTTCAAGGTCCAAGGATTATTTGCAATTCTCCGCGCTTTCTGCTGTTGGTGGTGGTGTTTGCTGTTGTTTTTGGGGTGCTTTATATATATATATTTCTCTCTCTCTCCTCAGATGTCGAGGAAACTGCCCCGTGTGGGTTCAAAAGCATTTGTGTTGAAGCATCAGGAGAGCTATGCATCTATCTCTATCTCTACAGCCGGGGAGACCGCGGGCGGTAGCTTGCAAATAAATAGGGCTGAGTTATCACCGCCCCCCCACCCCTCCACCCCAAGACGCGGCGCCTAAGAAAACCGGGAACAAAAGCCCCACCAAACGGATCGCTTTAAGGGCTCAACACAAATGTTTCTGAATCAGATCCCACAGCGGGTTGGCTCCCCCCTCCTCCCCCGGGTCAGAGCTCCACGCGTCTGCTCTGCCCTCCCACCCCCATCACAGGTGGGTGAGTTTCGGCGCCTCTTGTATTCTGCCCTGAGAAGAGGAGTGGTGCGTGGAAAGGTCTGTGTAGGTGGGGTGGGTCTCGCACGGTCCGTGGTGCTGGCTGGGGGGCATCTGCGGAGCTGCGCTGTAGTCCATGCTGGCAGACTGGTGGTGCGGCAGGTGATTGAGGCCGTACAGGGAGGGGCCGGAGGCGGCCATAGAATCCACGTAGTTGCCCCCCACGTACACGGGGCTGCCCTGCATGCTGGGGGTCCCATAGCTGCCCCCGTTACCCTGTAACACGTGCGGGTCGTACTCGGGCGCCGTGTTGGCGTACTTCTGTTGCGAGGGGCACCCTTTGATGGGGTTTTGGTAGTTAGTCGACATGGCATAGGCATTCTGGTGGGGCTTGTTGAAGGAAGGCGGAGATGGGGCGTCGTAGTTACTAGGCATGGTGTGTAAGGTATTCAGAAACCCGGCGGAGGACTGCATGGGCTGGGGGGGGCTGCCCGTGGGGGAGGGTCCCCCGGAGGAGGACCCCATGCCCTTGGACTTCTGATCCTTTTTGTACTTCATCCGCCGGTTCTGGAACCAGATCTTGATCTGCCTCTCGCTGAGGTTGAGCAAGTTGGCCATCTCCACCCTGCGGGGCCTGCACAGGTAGCGGTTGAAGTGGAATTCCTTCTCCAGCTCCACCAGCTGGGCGCTGGTGTAGGCCGTGCGGGCTCGCTTGGAAGCGGAAGATCCCGGAGGGCTTTTCTCGCCGCTGCAGCTTTCTGCCGGCCGAAATGAAATAAAAGATAATTACTTACATGCAGAAATTGAATGCATCGCTTCTTAATAAATCCTGGAGCAGGCGAGAGGACTTCGACCTCCCCCCCCCCTTGCACATTAGCCTGCACTCTATAATCATGTCATTTATTAAGAGTTCTGTTCTCCAAAGCTGCCCCTGGTTTATGAAAATTTGATCATGTCATGCAGAAAAGGATTCCAGGGCCAGTTATTGAGGAGTCGATTATTTTCAACAGATAATTTTGGAGAAAATAATATTTGGCAGGGGGTGGGAGGAGGGGGCAGGAGCGGAATAATAAATGAAGGCCAACCCCGGCGCCTCCAGGGTGGCGGTGTTGGTCGCAGGGGCAGGCACGTTACATAGACACACAGGGCTGGGAGCCATGGAAGAGTGTGGTCTCACCCACACACGTAGCTACACGCCTCTGTTTGCCTCTGAATTGCACGTGCACCTCTGCAAGTGCTCTACAGGGCATCCATATAACACCCGCGTGATATTAGCAACGCCTGTAGTACACAGAGGCAGGTCTGCATGTAACTATGTATGGGCAGCTGTGTCAGACTATTCTACATGGCAATTCCCTAGCTAGAAGTATGATCTACCTACCTAGCTACGTAATTGCATACGGTCAGATAGAGGTAGTTGGCATCATAGCTATCAATGTGTAGCAGATTAGGTAGGTAGGTAGGCAGGCAGATACATACATACATACATATTATGGAATTGCGTGGGTATGCCTAAATATGATGTAACAAGCACACGCGTTCATTCATGAGCCTCTGCAGGCCTTCAAGACTTCAGCCATCTTTATCCATGTCTAATCGTTGCATTTCACTCCAGTCCCAGGAACAGTTCAAGTGCACATCTCTACCTCTTCACCAGAGGCCAAATCCACTTTCCCCAGCCCACGAGCCCAGTGGAAGCACTGGGAGCTTTGTCCAAGGAGAGGCGGAAGGGGCTGGCTCCTGACACCTCGGTGGAAATCTTTTCGGCTTTTATTTATCCCACCCTGGGACAAGAGCCTGTGGCCTGTAGGTCCTCTACCTCACTGCCCAGGGCAATGGGTGGTGACACAAGCAGAACTTATACCTGTGCTAGGGGAGGTGTTTTTCTGTTTGGAGTTTTGCCTCGATTCTTTCATCCAGGGGAAAATCTGTTTGGTGAGACTTGCATTTGCACTGAGACTTGATTTGCTGGGGGCAGTTTTACTGCTCCCGGACTGGTTATTGCTGTTGCTACTGTTGCTGTTGGTGACAGAGTTTGGGGGTGGTGAGACAGGTGGAGGCTGGTGATGTTCCTGGGGCAAACTTGGCCGCATGCAGCTTCCATTCAGGTCTTTACTTTTCGCATGAGGGGCAGCGTTGCCAAGAGACTGCAGGGAGCAGGCAGACCTCTGGTAGTCATTCTCCACGTGAGAAGAAGGCTGGAAAGGCTGTTGAGGACCATCATAACCAAACCCATTGGCCCCCTGGTAGGTGTAGCCCCCAAAGAGCGTCGAGCTGTCGTAGTATGTTGTTTTCTGCATCTCTGGGCTTCCCCAAAAATATTTTTACTGACTACCAGGGTCTTGACACCCCTATGGAAGAACATTGGCACCCCAAGGTCACGTGACAGTCCGTTTCCAGTTGTCTATTGGAAGCTGACCTGAAAGGTTAGAAGAAACACACAATAATAGTGGCCTGGCTATGAATCCATCTTAGGTAGTGAAAAGCACATGACATGAATAGGTTCCTACAGAACAGAGCTAACAGATGCTTGGAGCAGATTCCTCCTGGCTTTAGACTACTCAGATATTTCAGCACAAAAGTTTTGTTCGTGTGTTGTGTTTTTTTTTTAAATCAGCACATTTTTCTTCCAAACATTGCCCTGGGTAGGTGTCAGCGTGCTCCATGCTCCACACGTGAATTCATAGGCATATATGCACACAGACACATATATAAACACACACTCATTCACGGGAGGGCAAGAATACACCGGGAAGGACTGCAACCAGGCCGGGAGCAGGCACTCCTGCCTTCCCCATCACACTCCAACCAGCAGTTCCCAAAAGTAAAAAGAAAGGAGGACGTTATTCAACTAGAATCTCCCATCTAGAGGCCCAGACACTGTAAAGTTCTTCTGGCTACCCGGGATGTTTCCTTTTAAACTGAAAACAGCAAATAGTCAATATGTTTTCTCCAGGTAACTGTCTCCTGACACAGTTGGCTCGCTTTGCTGTTTACACAGGGGCTCATAATGTCTCTAGATTTCTGTGCAAACACTTTAAGCAGGTCCTGGGAGCGCACATTCAAACTGGTCTCCACCCCCGCACCCCCCTTCCTTGGCCTGCTATTTTACATGTTGCAGCACAGGTTGTATTTAGGAAACTTGCCCCCTCCTGCCCCGCACCCCCCACCCCCAACTGGAGTCTTGTCTCTGGGACTGCGATTGAAAAGATTTGATTCCAAAACCGGTTTCATTGATGTTGTTGTTGTTTTTCTTTTCAAGACAAATGTGTCACCAGGCCATTTGGTCTTGCCTTGTATCCCTTTGACTTTGCCTCATTTTTCCTTCTTTTCTGTTTTGGTTTTCTTTCCAATCCAAGCCCAGAACTTCTAAAAAAAACCCAAAAAACCCCGGAAAACTACCGTTCTTATTTTGTCCCCCTCTTCTCTATTCAAACATAAACTTTCTTCACACAAGAAGAAGAAGAAGACCAAAATAATAAGCAAAAAGAACAGACCCTGTCTCCTTTACCGGAAAATAAATTAATGTGTGAAGACAACCAAGCAGCACACACATTTTCAAAAGCCGGTAAATTCTCTGATGAGCCTGCTATGGGGCTTGGGGGGGTTGTTCTGTTTTGTTTTGTCTTGTCTTGTTTGGGTTTTTTAAAAGTGTCTTTGGCTATTTGATTTGAACAGGAGCAGTCTTGGAGAGTTTGGGGGCAAATACAATCTATTGCCATCTTTCCCAGCATTAAAGGTTGAAGAGAAGGCACTGACTGACAATAAATGATCCACTGATTTTGTCTTCCTGACTCATGTGTGTTTGTGACATAGCAGACTAACCCCCACCATACACTTCTAGCCACAGCTAATGTACTCACACACAGGTTTGATTTAGCCTCTACCCTTTATATATCCCCAAACCTCGGTATCTTCGGCAGAGATCTCCTATGATTCTTTTTTTGTTTTCCATCACATAAAGGTTGCAATCATTTCCCCTGAGAATTATTGGTGGGAGACCTTGGTTTTTATTTTATCCGCGTGGAATATATTTTAATAAAAAGGATCATCCACGACCAGAGCCGAAGAGCCGTGAATTAATTAGCAAACAGCAGTGTCTGTATTATGAATAGGTTTGCTTAAATTGACTAGAAGAGCAGAGAGGTGGGAACCTCTTTGAGGCCTTCTTATCTGGCATTGGTTTCCTTTCAAAAAAAAAAAAAATCAAGACCCTGAGAGTCTTTATGAAAAGCAGCTAAAAATAATAGCGATGATTTTCAAACAAAAGTTCATAAAATAAATTTACGGCCCCCTTCGTCCCAAAGCGAAGCCTGCTGCCTTGTGGCTTCCACTGAAGAGGTTCGCTTTTGTATCTCATCTCTCAACGCGTCACAAATGCCGGTCATTTATCTTCGCCGAAGACGGGCGGAATCCTAATTATTTACTCCAAGGAATTGTTTAAAAAAAACCTCAGCCAGAATAATAAATATTAGATTATATCGTGTTCCAATTAACCGGAGCAGGATCCGCGCCAGGAGCTTTCCCGAGGCTGGAAGTTTCACTTTTTGAAGGATAACAACATTAAAGGCAGAACTCTGCGCCTGGGAACTTTTACTGCTCGGGTTCAGAGGCGATTGGAATAAATAAAATTTTTATATATATATATATATATATACACACACACACATATATATACACACACACACATATATACATATATTTTATATATATATATATGAGGAAATCTCGAGAAGGGAGAGGAGGAGGGGAGGGTATCCAGGGACAGGGTCCGTGGAAAAAACAGGGGGTTGAAAAAAAAGGAAAAAAGAAAAGAAAAGAAAAGACATCTAAGGCAGATTTAAAGCGATCCCTCCATGTTGGAAATCCTAAATTCACAACCTGACTCTGTTTATGAAGAAGAGCAGCACTTCCCTCCCCTCCCCCGCCGAAGGTAGCTCTCACAGCCACAGCCAAAGGAGGAATAGACCCGATTTTAGTGTTAAAAATGAAAGGGGGGGAAAAAAAGAAGAATAGCTCTCAACGCTTCCCTTCACAATAGGCTGATGCTCAGAAACACCTCAAATCTCAGCCACTGCCTGGCGGTGAATATGCCAGGAAAATAGAGACACATTCCTAAAATCTCCCTCTCCCCCCCACCCATCTTCACCCCCAAGCAGAACCCCCCAGTTGAAAAGCAAGGGGCGAAAAGGCCCCTCCATGAGGGCTGCAAAAGAGTCGCTGCGTGGAAGGAAGCTTAAAGCTTGTGAACTCTTCTTGAACCGAGATTGGAGTCATATGGTCATAAATCATTGGGACATATACTCCGCCATTCACAAAGTGATAGCCTATTTGAGTCTCGCTTACCTTAGCCTCTGACGAGCAAAGCACAGGCAGACATAATATATTTTCACATCCAGCATCAACGCAATCAATAAGCACGGAATAACTCCCTTCCTTTAAAAAATGTTAAAGGAATAGATAGATAGATAGATAGATGGAAAAAAGAGAAATCCAGATACAAAAAAAGGAGGAAAAAAATCCCAAACAGGGGGATTTATGCCAGTGGAGCTTTCGGTTACGGCTGCTCAAATTCTCTCTCCCTCTCTCCGTTTGGGAAGGAAAAAAAAAAAAAAAAAAGCAAGATGCTTTTCAGCCTCCAAGATTGTAGGAAAAGCTCAGGGCTTTGAATGGACAAACCCTGAGATTCTAGTTGCCCTGTAGGCTGGTACGCCCTTCTCACTGATAACAATGGCCTCTGCCTTAGCACAGCAAAGGGGAAGAAGGGAAGGAGAGGGAGAGAAAAAAAAAGAAAGAAAGAAAAGCTGAACACAAACCCCTTAACTAGGCAATGCTGGGCTGGGATGAAAATAATCACAACAAGCCTCGAGGAGACCCGGGTGGCGGTGGTGGAAATAAAGCTAGTGGTGATATTTAAAAAAAAAATAAATAAAGGTTTGCTTTGGAGTGCTGGGCAAAGCCAACGAGCCTTCCAAACAGCGTCACTAGTGAAAAATTATGCTAATTGCAGACGTGGTGGACAGAGGCCTAGGCAGAAAGATAGCAAAGCTTTCCTTTGATTCACGTGTTTAACAATTAGGTGTCAATTTATGCTAATAAACCGTTTCAACATAGTCATACTCTGCCCCCCCTTAACAGTTGGAATCATGGTCCTTTCAATAACTGATGCATCTTTTTTTTCTTCCTCCTCCTCCCTCCAGCTGCATTTGTCTCCTGTCTCTAACATGAAGCAAATCCCAAATATACTTTTTTTTTTTGGGGGGGGGGCGAGGAGGGGGTCTGATAAGCCGGGCAGAGAGGGGCCGATTCCATATATATATTTTAAATAGGGAATGGAGAGCTGTAGAGGTGAGGTGGTGGGGGAAGGGGACAAGGTGATGATAAAAATTTCTTGTGTTGATGCAACTCCCAGCCTGCAGCCTTGGGTTACTTTAATATGAAGTCTGTGTGTCAAAGTGCTCTGGCTGGTTGCAACCCCCCTTCCTTCCCCCCCCCATCTACTGTAGGGTGGTGGTGCTGGTTGTATGTGTATGGCATTTGCACTTTTAAAGTGGGGGAAGGAAGGGAGTGAAATCACTTAGGAAAGGCAAAGTCAGGGAGGTGTTGGACAATCAGGCTTTTTATTAATATTATTATTATTATGCAAGGCGCTGCTGCTGTCGTCCCACAAGATTTATGACTCCTCGAGCGCGCACACTGCTGCTGTAAACAGAAACTTTCCAAGATGCATTTTCCTGGAGGTTCAGAAGCAGAAGAAGCCTCGAAAGGAGTGGGAGGAAGAAGCGGGCAAAGAATTTAGGTGTCTGCACATTTTCTCTCTCTCTTTTGGAAGTACTACCATTGTTCCAGTTTGAAATGACCCCCCCCTTTTTTTTTTTAATGCTGGCCAAGTGGGCGAAGTGCTGACTGAGGAACTTATATTTAGCAAGCGAAGGAAAGGCGCAAGCACAAAGACGGGTCGGACCTCGCTGGGAAGGTGTGTCCGGCGCTGGAGCTTCGCAGGACTCTGGCGGACTTTCGGAGGAGCAGGCCCTCCACAAAGGTGAATCTCAATCAAGACTGGGTTTCGCCTCGGGGGCTGCGGGCGGCTCTCAAGGTGCTGGCAGTCGGCTACCCAAAGGGATACCTTGTTTCCACCTATTGTTGGGACTTTCCGAGTGAGGTTTCCACGCTGGCACGGAGTGACCAGCTCGCTCTCCACTGAGATATGGTGTGTCCCCCCTCCCAGCCGACTTCTTATGCATCACTACAACATACATCTTCAGCTACAAGACACTTCCTATTTAGGAACACCAGCGCTGCAGAATGGCCGTGGAGAATACAAGACCTGGGCTACCATTATTTTTTTTAAAGACCCCTATAAATAAAACTACTCATTAGAGTCCTCACAGACCTCAGTGGCTTATGATCGAGTATCTGGAATGTCAGCAGTGCCACGGATTCTGAAAATAACTCTTCTGCAGTACAAACTTTGGGTTATTGTAGGGCGGGGAACCCACCATAACAGAGAAGATGAATACATTTCTCTAAATTGAATTTCCTGCAAGGGGTTATTTGGGTCCATATTGCGTTTCCGACCAGGCTTTGGAAGACAGGTTGCTTTGCTTTTAAAAGTAGCTCTGTTAGATTCACCGCAAGGTCTGCATCACATTTTGCAGTCCTGATTATTCTCGACTTCCCTTTCAAGGGAAGGCAGGAAATATTTTCCACTTAAGGTGCCCACCCAAACTTCTAAGGAGAACCTGCAAAGTTTTATGAAAGGCCAGCAACAAAAGGGAAAACACTTAGCTGAAAAGTAAGGGCCATATTGTTCTTTCTAAGACTGATGGAAACGTACGATGGAGTGTCGTGAAGAGCTGTCAGGTTCTTAGTTTAAATATCTATATATTTTAATGACCAAGTAGGATATTTAATGCAACTCACCAATTCTCGGTTGTCTGGTCCAGCAGATGTGAGGCAGAGAAGGAGTCTGAGAAAGAAAGGGAACTGCAAAAAAATAAAAAAATAAAAAAAAATAAAATGGAGAAACTTTGGTCTCAGCAGAATGGACAATCAAACTCCCTAGACTGAGAACTCCTTGCCTGGACATAGAAAAAAATCCCTTTTTATGTACCCAAACCAAGTCATTCACTCTAGCTGAGATGAGCTCTCACCCAGGTAGCCCAGGCAAGCTTTTAGCAGAGATGTTCATACTTTCAGAAAGTTGTAATATATGTGTGTGTATGTACGTGTGTGTATGTGTATATATATGTGTGTATATATATGTTATATGATACAGCTATGACATATGTGTGTGTACATATATATGCACACGCACACATACACACACGCATGTATGTATGTATGCAGGATCAGAGCTACCATTAAAGAGGAGAGTTGAGGTTATGTTAGCAAGCTTTGTTGTTTCAATTTAATACACGTGTATGCACATTTCGTTGCAGCTTCTTCAGGGGAAGCCAATGTTGGAGGAAATCTTTGATCAATGGTGTTTTTTCAAGGCGGGAGCTGGAATCGTTATCAATAGAAATTGTCTGCTTTGAAATGTAAACTGTTTTGGGGTTGGTGAATTCTGGTATGAATTAAAAAAAACTGATTCAGTTATTACCTCTTTTGTTAGCTTGGTTATACTCAGTTGGCCATTCCTGTGTTACATGCATTTTAAAAAGGAAAGGTATCCAGTTAATTAGTTCTAGATAGGGCAAGAATAAAGCAGTAGGGAAATTGCCAGGCGATTTTTAATGGAAAGCAACGAAATCTCAAGTATTCACAGCACAGCTTTCCCCCTTTATCCAATATGCCACCAATATGGAATGATCCTCATTTAAAAAAAAAAAAGTCTTATACGATAGGTAGACAACAGTCACACACAAAGGTTATTGTATCAAAAGAATTAAAGGATACCAACACAAACATTTTGAAAGCTACATAGAGATTTATCCCGGAAACTTTGGCACGATTTGGTTCAGAAAAAAAGAAAGAGGGGGGAAATCTCATTTAAAAATATTTTCGTTTTGGGAAACATTCCGTCGCTTTAATAATCTTGTTTCCGTTCTGGATGTTGATGTTATTAATCTCGAATAAAAATGTTCCCCTCACACCCCTACTCTGCTTGTGACAACAATCCCTGAACATAAATCACATACTGAGTCTTCCCTGACCCCTCTCTCTAGTCTGAGGCCCATAGCTATAATTTTTTATTATTATCATTATTATTATACGCGCACACACTTAATACACAACATTGGCAATATTCCACTTACATCACAGCCTTACCCGAGTAGCTTGGGTATTTAATTCCCTCTGTAGATTATAAATAAGGATTTTTTTAAAGCCAACCCTTTATGTGGTATGAACCCAGCAAACGAAATATGTCTCTATAAAAGTTCCACCCCCATTTGGTCTTGGGGAAAAAAAGAGGGGGCTGAACAAAAGGAGGTGGAGATAGGCGGAAAGTAGCAGTTCTTGGGAGTGAATTACACGAGGCAGGGAGAGATGGAAGCAAAACGGAAATAAAATATAGCAAGGATCTGAGCAGATTTTCCAGGGAAACCAGCAGAAAGGGGAGCCCCCCAACGCATCCTGGATTTGGGGGTGATTATGATTCAAATGAAGGAGCAGGACCCCTCCTCTCCCCCTTCCTTCCAAAGCGAGCCCCCCCCCCCCAATTTCTAACAATAGGCTCATGCATTATGTATCATTATTAAAAGCGATTAGCGGTGACTTATGGGTATTCTCAAATTAGTCACCATATTAGGGGTTCATGGACACATTTCCCGTTTAAATATAGATAAAAGCCTGCCGGAGTCTGGTCGCTATTCCCTCTCGGCAGCCTTTTGGAACAGATCGGGTGTCCACATGCTTGCTGGGGAGCCCAACCAGCCCCCCTAAGCAGGAGGAGAAGGGTAGTCAGCCCATTGTGAGGAGCGGGGTGTGCATGGGGGCGGCGGGGAGGCTTATAGAGCTCGGGAAAAGGTTTCCCTGCTTCTCTCCTCCCCACCTCACTATATTTATACACTCATTAAAAAAAAAAAAAGCTCCTAACAGAAGCCCAACCTGGCTAAGAAATCAAACTGGAACCGAGTGCGCGGTGTCTTCCTTTGACAGATTAGACCTCTTTCTCCCGGTGACCTTTGCTTAGAAGAGTAATAACTCACCAGATTAATGATCAATCAGCGGAAGTACTTTTGAATTGCCTCCAAAATATAAAACAACAACAACAACACCCAGCCTCATACTATTCCTGGCTTTTTTTTCAGCCCCTACCCCCCCCCCGGCATATACACACACAACACACGCATATCCTTTTCCATCAGAGCTTTGGTCGCCAAAAGTGAGTCTTCACTACTTGATTTTTTTTTTGAGGGGGGAGCGGTATTAGAAAGCTGCAAATAGTCATTTTAGAAGCGGCTGGTCACAGGGGCTGGGAGAGGGCAAGAGATCCCCTCTCTGCCTCCATGCCCCCCTCCATGCCAAAAGAATGGCGTGAATGATGCTCTCACGTGACTGGAGGACGTCAACCTTTTTTTTTTTTTGCCCATTTTATCCAGAATTGTTAAATGAACTTCTCCCCCCGCCTCACCATGCCCTCCCCATCCTCCCCAGCACTAAATGCCCTCAACTTTTGCCTTTCTCCCATCTCCTGAGCTATTTCCCTCGAGCTTTTCTTGCTCTTTTTGGTCTTGTGCGTGTGTGCGCGCGCCTGCATGCATGTGCGTGTGCATGCATGCGTGCCTATGTGCGTGTTGTGTGTGTGTCTGAAATCCTCAGAGCAGAAGAGGGAAAGAAACTGGACACGCGCTCGCCACTGCCCCAGCCTCGCAGAGACCCAGCTCCGAGCCCCGGCTGTGGAAGAGGGGGAGAAAGGAGCTCGTGAGGATGGGAAGACTTCTCTGCTGGCTCCTTGCTCTGAGCCGCCGCAGCCTCTGGGAGCCGCTCCTCTGAACCAGCCCCTGACAACCTGCTCCCCCGCTCCAGCCGGCCGTGGGGCGGGGGCCCTTTCTCACCCACGCGCCGGCCTGTAAGCGAGTGGATTTACAAGCTGAGCACTATGGCAGCCGCCTAGGCCCCTGCAAGGAGGGCGCGTGTTGCTTTGGACGGGGCTCTGCCTTCTGCTCTTGCGCAGGGGCTAACCAGGTTCCGGGGGGTGGGGGGAGGAAGAGGGGGTGACACTTCTCTCCTCCTCCTGGACACCATCAAGGTCCCCTCGGGGTTGAGAAGGAAGAAAGTAGCTTGGAAAAAGCAGTCGGGGTGGGGGCAAGGACTGGGGGGTCCGTGCTACCTGCACTGAAGTGGGTGCAGAGTGAGGGTGGGCGGAGAGGGGAGCTGGGCTCCCCAGGGCTGGCTGATCTCAGCCGTGGACTTCAGGGGCTGTCGAGAAGCAACGGGAACATCTTTGCGTTTGGCCCTTCTCCCTGAGCAGCATCCAGTCCCGTGTCCCCGTCTGCACGGATCGCTGCCCTGGCTAAACCGGGGCCCTACTGTAAAGGTATTTGATCTCCCACACTCATCAGCATATCAAGCGGCTGAGATCCATAACCCGCTCTAAGTTAATTTTTAATGACAGGAGAAATAGCTCGGAGTGGCAATGTTTAACCGAGCCTCAATGCCCTCATTGTAGCGGATAAGGTAGATGGAAGTGGGAGCTGTAGATCATATGTCTATTTTTAGACCTGCTTTAAGTAAGGCTCACACTGGGGTGAAATGAGAACCAGGATTTCTAAATCTGTCCCTCTCACCGCTGCAACGTTGGGCTGCGGCACGTAGCTACACACAAGGCACGCGCACACACACCGAGCCGCGCACACACGGACAGAGGGGCACACACAGCCCGGAGCACACCCACACCCACACACCCGATGTCCAGGGAAAACCTTACTTCAGGAGATATCTCTAAAGAAACTCGCTTTTCTTCTGTTGGCTCATCAAAAAAGCTAAGGGGGGCTTTTCAGAGATTAAAAATTACCCAGGCTACCCTAGTTCTAGATGTGATCCCTTTAGAAAGCACCCAGAAACAAAGTCCTAAAAGACTGTAATGAGTCTGCCTTAGGAGGTGTGAAGGAATTACATCTAGAAAGACTTTAGGATTTGAAGAAAAGAAGGCAAGAAGAAAGCAAGGAGCACTAACAACATATATAAATATATATTGGTAAATTTAAAAAAAAAACACGCCTCCATTAATATCAATTTACTTCAATGAAAACTTTGGTTCTTCATGAAGTTGATGATTTATGATAAAATCAATTAAATTACGGTCACTCAGGGCCTTGCGGTTTCCTCTCAGATTTCATTCGCCGACAGATCAAGCGCTGGGTAAAAAAATTCAAGTTTAGCTGGAGGCGAGTAAAGATAATTCCGAAGCCGAGGAAATTTAATGCAAAGCAATTTTCAGCAAAAAACCAGAAGCTGGTGGAGCACAGCTCCCGTCCGCTGCCAATATCTACGAGTATGCCTCGGGAAATATTAGACACTGACTCCAAAGTTTTCCCTTATATCTCTATCTCAATTTTTTATACAATGTAGGGGGCAAATTGTCCCAGGAGCTAAGTTATTATCCAACTAAACAAAGATACAAACAAAAAGCGGGCACACTGAACAGGGTGCACATCTATTCTTTTAAATCACTTTCAGGTGTAATTATATCAGGCTTTCTCGCCTCCCGTATCAACTTTATGCTCTTAAACTCTGCTGAATAAAAGAGGCACTAAAGCTTTTTACTCCCTAGCCCCCAAATGCAGGTCCCCTATCCACCAGGAACCCCAAGAAAAGTAATCCCCCCACCCACCCCCCACCTAAAGTAAAGGTCATTTCAGAAATTACATTTAAACAAATACATAAGCCTGGCTGCACCCTCTTTAGGACCCACGATTCATCTGAACCCGTGGTCCCTATCTGAAAGGATGCTAAGAAGCGGAATTCTGAATAAACCCTGAACATTAGGCAAAATGTTAAAGAATCTCATTCTTACCCATCCCAGCGCAATAAATTAGCCAGCGAAAGCACCGAGTAAATAGCCAGATGTGTGCGAGTCACATCTGGCCAATACAAGCCGTGCTGGGGAGGGAGGGAGGGGATCCACTACAGACATACAGGGCTTGGGAATTTTTTAGGAGCGGGGGCTCCTCGGAAAAGGCTTGTAATTAGGATCTGCTTCAAGTAAACACAGCTTCTCGGGGCCATAAATCACAATCACATACATTCTCCAGTTTAGCACCCTGCTTTTCCAAGGCAGCCTTTGGAGTTTCTGCTTCAAGCAGGCAAGAGGTGCTAAACCTTTAACAAATGTGGCTCAGGGAAAAGTCGCGGAACTCCACACGGACTTGAAAGGGAACTCCCGGATTCCGTCAGGGTAGGAACCGAGCGAGATAATTTTTGCTCATCTTCCACTTCCCTGGCTAAGTTTTCCGAGACATCAGTCTTAATTTGTTACTAGGGAAAGTCAGCTCCAGTTCCTGCTGACCAATGGAGAAGTCCCGAGCCTGTCAAAAGCGATGGGGGCAATTAATTATATCTTGCAGCGCTGGAATTCCTAGAGTAGGGAAAGGCAAAGTTGCATTATTATTTTTTTTTAACCTCTTACCTGGTTTAGTTCCCAAGGACTTCAGGAAGAAACGAGCGGAGGCGGATCGGACGCTGCAAGAGCTGAACCAAAGCGAGGAAATTAAGGAGAAGAAAAGAAACTACTTTATTGTACCTCGGTGGATCTTGATGACAGCTTTGTCGGACGGACTTCCCCCCCCCCCCCAAAGATGCTTTGATTTTTGGACTCACTGGATTCCAACGGAACTGTCTTGACGTGAAGAAAAATAGAGACCCTTCTTCCCAAACAGCTTCAAGTGTTGCAAGAATACAGCCCCCTTTCCAGAAAGCGCAGAGATACTGGGGAGCGGGGTGGAGGGAAATAATTCGTACTTGATTTCCCCTTTGAAAAAAAAAATATCCCCCCCCCCGGTCCCAGATCCTGGTATCTATATGGAAAGCTGTTTCTCTTTATAAAGACTTAAAATGTTGCAAGACGGGTCTAATACTGAGTGACAAGCGGTGGTGGAGAGAGAGAGGAACCAAATGGATTCTGGTTTTTAAAGGCCACTAGGAACTGGCCAGTCTTCAATGTCAGGATTCAAAATTGATTCCATATGTCTCGTCCAAAAAAAAAAATCAAAGTTAAGCAAAACCTAGCGGATTCCTTTCTTTCTGCCATTTTTCCTTTCCTTTTCTTTTTTTGGGGGGTGCGTAGATGTGATCCTATAAAATATATGTATATTGCAATTAACATGGCTGACTTTTGTGTCTAATCACAGAGGTAAGAGGTGGAAAAGTTGCAGCAGCCCCAGCCCCAAGGCTGCATTTAGCATCCAGTAAATGGAGTTGCCCTGAAGTTGCAAACGGGGCATATGTATGGAGATGAGGAAAGGGGTGAAGTTTGCCAGAACTTGGGTCGGCAGAAGAAATAGGAGAAACTCTCCTGAATGCGGGGTGAATGGGAGAATTGTTTTGGGGAAGATTGCCATTGACTGCCATAGGTGGTGGGGCTGCTTTTGGGTAGCACTGAAAGTGGACGTGTTGCGGGGATGAATGGACGTGTTGCGTGGATGGAGGAGGGCAAAGGAGCCGGGTTGATTTTCACCAAATAACAGACCTCGGGGTATTTCATCTTCCACCACCTCCTTCGGGGCTTAAAGGGGGACGCTGGACACCCCCAAAGATGCCATGGTGGAAATCTGGAGAAACCTGCCCCTAAGCACTTAGTGCTCTCTCTGACCTCGCAGTGCCTTTGCTCATAGCATGCAAGCAGATTTTTGGTTGAATTTAACCTACAAAAATAAAGATGAAATATTATGGAGTGAGAATCCTCCCCACCCCCTTCCCCTATCTTGGGGGGTGGGAGAAGAACAACCCAACCTGAACATCGCTTCTGATTTATGGCTTTGCTTTTCTGAAATAGCTTCTGATTTGGTCAGTGGCAATCGAGTGTTGAAATGTGGTTTTACACCCGTCTCCCCTCCCCCCAACAAATAAACTTCAAAGGAGACGTCATTCTTTCCAACTTTGGCCTATTTCACAGAAAAGCAACAAGCACTCCTTTCCTTTTGTCCTGGCTGGAAAAAAAAGGTGTGTGTGTGTGGGGGGGGAAGCTCCTTTCTTTCTGCAGCAGTAGATCTGCCTCGGCTCCCGCTATAGTCCTTTGCAGTCCTGAAGGCCTCTATAGCAGTGATTTGGTTGGGGCGTGAATTTGTTCTGCCTGTGTTTCCCCTGATGAGATTTGTTAAAATAACGGAACCAATGTAATGCGGTTTTTCTGTGCAAACGTTAATTCCTTTCCCAAACTCCGGCCATGTATTTCTAACGAGGTTATGATTTCGCTCCCTTTGAAATATATATACATAGGTGTGTGCGTGTGTGTATAGATACATATGTAAGTATCTATACACATGTATACGCCTGTGTATAATCTGTCGGAATAAAGGCAGTATCTCTTACTGGTACCTGTTTTAATCGGCTATGGGTCGGCAGGGGTGAGCAGTGCCTGGGCATTGCTCCTAGCTGAGTGGTCACCAGAATTACTTGCTCTCCTACTGAGCCCGCGTGTTCAGATCTACAGGTTTGTGCATTGTCTTCCAGCATCGCCTGGCGCTGCTGCTGGTCTCCTCGCCTTGCAACTCCAAAGGGTCTCCCCTACTATATTTCTTTGATCTTAAATAACTCTCTCTCACAGCCTGCAATAAATTATGAACTAAGGTGATGTTGACTTATATTTACTAGCTTAATAGCTTCCTCTTTGGGAAAGATACGGTATACGCGTTTGAGTGAGAGGGGGAGAGGGAGAAAGGCAGGGGCATTCTTTGCAAACCGTGTGGGATAAACACTGATTCTTAAGGTTGACAGATCAAAACCTTCTGGAAATGTGAGAGACAAGAAAGAAAGGCTTATTGCAAAGCAATTAATAAAACAATAGTGGCCAGAGCTAGGTTTTCTTAAGCAGAGAGATCAATATCTCATCAAATATCTTGAATATTATTCAGATCATTTATGACCATAACACAAGGCACAATCTTGCAGCCCTCTAGTACCTGAGCCAGTTGATAAAGAGATACATCCAGGGAAAAACTAATAATAATAATAACGATTTGCACATTATTTCTAGCTGGTGCGAAAGGACTCAGGCTGCAAAGTTATTATATTACCTGATCGATAAATAACCCGTTCATGAAGGCAAATGGGGAAATACGTGGTTGTTGGTAGGACTGGAGGGCTGTTCCAGCCATAATGATCCGGAGAGCGGAGATTTTGGGAAGTTACCACGAGCAAGGCTGGGGAGATGGGTGCTATTGTCTGCAGGGGAAAGGATGTCCCAGCCCCTCGCGGTCTCAGCTAAAGGAAACAATGAGAAAGCCTCGGGCTGCCCAAATCTGAACGAAACAACCCCTTTTCCTTGTGTTACGTCATCCGAGGTTAAATATTCGCTAACATCGCCAAGAACAGGGGGGCAAAAAACCCACACAAAACCCAGACCCTATTGCCGGAGGTTACAGGTAGGGGATGTATCAACGTGTTTTAATAGCTTCAACTTCCAGTGGAAGCCGAGAAGCAGGGGCTGGGGAGGGGGGATTTGCCAAGCCTTGGACTTGATGCTGAGAAGTCATCGAGACCTAAACCGATCTCCCATCCTGGCTCCTTCCTCAGCAGCTTAGATTCTGCTGCAGGGCTTGATCCCCAAGCCAATCTCTACATCCCATCCGTCACAACCTGGTGTCCTTCTCTAGAGAAACCAGGTGGAGAGACAAAACGAAGTGTCACCTGAAAAGGGGGCTCCCAACCATCCTCGCCCCAAATGAAACCCAAAGGCTTCAGGAAAGGTGTGCGTGTGTGTGCCTATGTACATAAAGTATGGGACGTCTCTAATGGCTCTGGAGGGGAAGTGAGGAGAAAAGGCGACTCATCGTCAGCCAAGAGGCAAAAAAAAAAAAATGCCACATGGAGCTATTCAGCGGGCTCTCGTTACCGCTGACATCTGACTTCTTTAAGGCAGGCATTCACACAAAGGCGCCGGGAACCGCATCCAAAGACGCCGGCTATTGAGCTAGACCCACTCCTTCCCCTCCTCCCTGAAAAAATAAGTGGGCAACATCACTGTGAAGCCAAGGATCTGAAGGCATAAGAGCTTGACAAAGAAGGATGCTGCATTTCTGGCTTCTTTGCCGTCCCTGGATCTCCCTTAATATTTAATGAAAGTCACCGAGCTGAGCACGTTTTGCTACATAAAGGTTTACACTATCCGACAGCGTTAAATAGCTGCGTCCCCGGCTGGGGTGAGCCGGGAGGGCGAGAAGGGAGAGGAAGTGAAGAAGTGCGGAGGATTCACACGGGAGAATCTGGCGCGACCATTTAATCTCCGCGCCTGTTGTCAGTTTTATTGACCCCTCGCGTGTTTTGGCTTGTAAAAATGTTTAAAAGTGACATCTCCCACTTCCTCCCTTCCTTTCAGCGCCCCACCAACTTGGTCAAGTTTTATGTAGGAAATTCAGGAGGAGCTGAGTCCTGATCTTCCAGGAGCTGCCAAGGGGGCATTTGCTCCCCCTGTGCCCGCATGCGTTTGGAACAGGTCTACCCTTGCCATCAAAGCCGCTCTTGAAGAGATGACTCTAAGCGTTGAAGTTTGCCTGCCTTCCCTCCGTGGGCTGGAAGGGCTTTCTCGACTAGCTTTCCCCTCTGCTTTTCACAGTCGAGCTTCTGCAAAGAGCCCACAGCTCTCAAGGCTCTCTTAGTTTCTTAAGACCAGAGGGCCAAATTCTGCTCTCAGTTACATCAGCTTTACATCAGTGTAACTCCACTGACTTTCAGGATCCTCCTGAGTTGCTTCCGTGTAAATGCTAGCAGGCCCTTACACCATGCTTTGTTACCTAAACTTTCCAAACTTTAATCAGAGGAACATCTATCTATCTATCTATCTATCTATCTATCTATCTATCTATCTATCTATCTATCTATCTATCTATCTATCTATCTATTTACCTATCTGTCTGTCTGTCTGTCTACATACTTACTTACTTACCTACCTACCTACCAGCCATAGCAAAGTCAGACAATTTTAGCTTCAAGTTTTCCCCTTTGTACAAACATCCTAACAAAATAAAATTCGGAATAATTCATTTCTTTTTTATGATCATGCTTTGATGGGGACAGAGCCTCGAAACGATCAGACTGCTGAAGAATGCCCAGACCATTGTCCCAGGACCTGAATCTACCTACTGGACTTTGGGAACACAGGCAGCCTCACCTATTGTTCAGCCCTCCATTGGCAAAGTAACTTCTTCCTCTCCTGTGATCAAGTATTGTCCCTACTTAAAAGCCAAACAGTACATTTTTTGCACTCCCACAACAATTTAATTTTGAATCCGAAATGTGGTTAGTTATTTGCTTTTCTGTTCAGTCGGTTTACAACGGGACTCAGCCACGCACTGTCTTTTAAAAGAAAAGCCATCAACCTGTGTTGTGATTCCAATGAGGCATTCTCGTTCTTGGGAGCAGGGGTGGGGAGAATTGGTGAAAAATGAGTTATGTCTGGTTAAGGGATGCTGCGATACAAAACTCCGAGCTGTAATTTTTATATTAAGGTCGTGGTCTTTTACTAGGTTTATATGCCAATGAGGCGTTCCCGGTTTACCAAATTTATACAAATCTCTCCTTAATTGGTAATCACAGATGCTGTAATTTAAGACCCCCAGCT
Source organism: Crocodylus siamensis (assembly GCF_052110815.1). Classification (NCBI taxonomy): domain Eukaryota; kingdom Metazoa; phylum Chordata; order Crocodylia; family Crocodylidae; genus Crocodylus; species Crocodylus siamensis. The sequence goes on from NC_143398.1 coordinate 161,698,570, forward strand.
ATAGAGCCTTCATATTAGCTGCTGATCTATTACTGTAAATCGTCTGAAATAATCAACTCCAGGGAGTGGAGTAGAGAGAACGATCCCCGCTCTAAAATATCATCGCTTCCACATCATTTTCACTTGAGAAATGATTTATCTTGGACACCGCCATAAACAACACAACTCTCTCACAAACACACACACAATGGCAGCCGCAGTGCTGCTGACATGCTTATTGTAATAAATCAAGAAAGGGGGAAAAAAGAGGTTGTGAGGAGAGAGAGAGCGAGCGAGAGGAATATTCCTAAAAATATCAATGAAATGCCTCGATGGGTATAAACACACATACCACCATGTGAAGAGAAATGGGAGGAAATGAAGACGGCTATTTGTCACATTTTACGACAATAACATTAATAACAAACAATAAATTTACATGGACATATAGACACGCTAGGAATTGGGAAGCCCCCGCTACTTACAATAATCCAGCCCTCGGCGTGGCTTCTTGCTTCCTGAGAATTGTTTTATTGCAGACTTCTCTCTCTCTCTCTCCCTCTCTCTCGCCCTCCCTCCCTCTCTCTCTCTTTCTCTCTCTCTTTCTCTCTCTCTTTTTTTCCTCGGCTATAGGCTTGTTTTTTAAAGGACAGTTGAATTTCACGTCAGACACAAGGAGACCATGTCTGCGATTTTCCTGACGAATACATATCTATTCTGCAACCGCTGCATTAATTATTTAATGAATCACGTGATCTGCAAGGGGGGAAGGGGGTCTCTCAGTTTCATACTCAAAGGACCACTGTGACCTTCCACTGGAACAGTATTTCCCCCCCCCGCCTCAAAAAATAAGTTAAGAAGCGAATGAAACATTTTAAATCCGCGCAGACACAATCGCCCCAGAGTTATTTCTAATAACTCCAGAGTCCTACTCACCCTGGCATGTGAACATGGGGTGTATGGATGCAGCGAGCTCCATACTTCTCTCTCTATTAAAGAACTCTCTGGGAGGGTTATAGCCCCATGCCACCCGCTCCCCCAGAAGTTGCAAATATTTAAAAGCTTTCCTAAAACCTTCTTGTTGGATATTGCTTCTCTGCCCAGCTGGCCACACAACGTTTTTCACCCTGACGTTTTATTGCTGCCCGGCCCTGAATAGAACAAATGTTCCAGAGGCGAAACTAGCTGAGAATACTTATATTCGTGGCTCCATATTTTCAAGGGGATTTCGTTTTGCCATTCAGCGAAAGAGTGTCGCTGCTGCTGTTATTGTTTGCTTAGCCTTCTTTGAGATGGTTGTTGTATTTTGGAGTCCAGTGTTGGCTCTCCAGCGAGATGCCAAACACGGGCTCCTGCAAAAGAATGGGCAACAAAGGCAGCCACTTATATTGCATACACTAAGAGCTGCTTACGCGACAAATAAACACAGGGCGATGCTTCCCAGCACTGGACACACGGCTGCCCGGATCAACCTACTTAACAGCTGCTAACACCAACACACTTACTTTACAGACCCATGTAGCATTACCTTTGCTTTTAAAATCTAAAGCCTGAGGAGTCAGCTAAGAATTTAGAAACTCTCCCCTAGGTGCCCTCAATCTTTTGTTGTTCAGGTGATCAGGGAGCTCACCCTCCCCCCCTACACACACACACACACACACACACACACACCTCACGTCTCTGAACAATAGAAGTGATGGAAGGAGCCAGCCAGTGTTTAACACAGAGAAGGTCAAACAATAGCCTGGTGTGAGCCCGGGTGAGGAGGCAAGTGAAAGGCATTTGAATGTGCACATCCAGTTTAGAAAGCAGGGGGGAAATTGTAGAAGGATCCTAGGATCCGCAATAAATAAACCAAGAGCGATAAACTAAGCGGCTTCTAGCGGGCTGGTTCCTGGGACAGAAAGATTTGCAGGACCCCGTCCTCAGCACGAATGATTAAAAGTTCTACAAATGTATGTGCCCTTTTAAATCCAGGAGGGCTTTGGGGTGGAGGAGTATTGGGAAGGGCTTTTGGGTGGTTGCAAAAACGAATATTCGTAGCAAATAGGTTCCAAAAGCTTTGGCTTTTCACCAATTGTTATTATTCGGTCTTATGATCCAAAAGTACTTTAACATCAAAAACCCTGCAGCTAAGTGTTCTGGAGAAAAGGATCCAAGCACAGAAAAAGCTGTATTGGATGAAGGATCCTCCGCTAGAACCGTGTGTCCCTTCCTATAGAGAAGGCAGCTTCCCTTATCTGATGGAGTAAAGGTTTTTTACTTTAATCGAGAAGAGGTCAGAATCCGAGGCGGTACATTCAAAAGCTATCCTTTTAAGCCAAAAAAATGGAAGTATAGTAATAATAATAAATCATCTTTAAAAAAAAACCAAACAAGGAGGGATTCCTATTCGACTTGGGGAGGGCGGGAGGAGAGAGAAGGATCCAAAACTGTTCAGCCACCACAAACAAAGCAAAACAAAGCAAACCACCACCAACAAAACACTTTCCCCCCCCAAAAAAAATCTGGCTGCATTTTTTGTTCTTCCCCCCACCCCTCCAAGCTCCTTGCAGAAGAGCAAGTTTGGTTAAAAAGCTCGCTGTTCAAAGAATAGGAAATGCAGCCATAAACAGCCCCCGCCGCCTCCGAGGTGCCTTCATCAAAGCAGCTTTCTTTGGAAAGATAAAATGAACGTTTATATAGTGAGAAAGGGAGATTGATTTACGAATTTAAACACGCCGTTTTTATTGCGGATCATAAATCTGTCAGTGTGAGGCTGTTCCAGCTGAGAAACTCCTACCCAGCTCGGAGTTGCCTCAAAGTGATGCTTTTAAGGGAAACCCAACACTATTGCGGGGAACATGTATGGGTCCATGGGCTGAAAATACTTTCCCCAGGTATATTTACATTAGAGGAAAACAATCCCGAGCTTTATATGTGAAGGTGCTTGTCTCTTCCCCCCACCACTCCACCTCCCTTTCTCCCTCTCTGCCTTCCAAATAAATAAATCTCAGCCCGCCCCGGTAATCGGACGGCTCCAGGGTCTTAGATACAAAGGACCGTGTGTGCACTTTGCAGATCGCACCGAAACAAAAGGTCTGGAGGAGTACAGGCGAAAGAGATCGGGCCCTTGATGCTGTTCCCGCGGGGGAACACCAGGGAGAGCGGAGCCCCGGAGCAAGGAGGTGTCTTTGGGGGGCCTTGTAGAGCTAGAGATGGGGGGTTACTCCGCGGGGCACCTGAGCTCTGGGTGGCCGGGGCTTGGCGGGGCTGGGAGACGCGTGGCTGAGGCCGTGTGTCCTCACTTGCCCCGGGGTAGAAGGCTGCGCCCCCGTGCACCAGGCAGCACAAGGGGACGGCTGAGGGTTAAGGGGCTTAGACGGGCCGAGGGGGCAAAGGGGGCTCGGGGCGAGACTGCCACGCGTCTGAGACAGCTGACAGTGCCTCCCGCGGAAGGCACCGAGGCAGCCGCTGGCTCTGCCAGGCACGGGACCGCCCGCCACGGAGGGGGCTCCTTGCAGGCTGATCTCTGGCCCGGAGCAGCTCGGCAATGATTTGAAAGGGAGCTGAGCCCCAGGCGCCCATCACACCACCTTCCTCCTGCCTTTCACCTCCACACAGCCTCCCCTGTGCCCCGCGAGCAGCAGGCAAGATCGCGCCTCTGAGAGGCGCGGGGGGCTGTGGGTGGGGGGAGGAGGAGGAGGAGGAGGAGGAGGGGGAGGAAAAGCGGCCTTCAGAAACAAAGGACTTTATAAATATGATGTGGGGGGGGGAGCGGCGGGAGAGGCTCTTGGCTGTGGGTGGGGATCCATCCCCCCCTCCCCATCACCACTCCCCAAAAATAGACCGCTGCCACTGGGGAAACAACCCAGGTGTCCGCGCCAGCCCAGGTCCCAGCCGTCTCGCTGCTCCGCTCTGCTTTTGTCTGCCACCTCGGAGCCGCGGGGCGCCCGGAGCTGAGCCCGGAGCGGCCGGGAGGGCGGCCAGACCCGCCCGCAGGGTGCCTCGGACAGCACAGCCACCCCGCTCGCTCCCGACACCGCTCCTGTGCGGGACTGTTGACGGCAACCCCGAGAAGCACGGGCGAGCAGAGGGCTCCGTGCCCGGCCAGCGGGCTGCAAGCCCCTCTCCCCCTGCGCCAGAGCAAAGTTTGCCTCCGCTCTGTCCCGTCCGGCGCTGGAAATGTTGCCCAGTACAATGTCCAGCCTTGCAAAGGTCAAGGGGTTTGAGAGGTCAGTCCCTGGCTATAATACTCAGCTAATCGGTTAGAAAACGTGTCCTCTGGGTGAACTCTTTGCCGATCGCTGCTCGGGGGCTCTGAATTGTACCTCCCCGCGCAAATTTCTCTGCCCCCCTCCCCCGCAACAGACATTTTCACTCCACCCCAGTAAAGCACCGGGGAGAGGCAGCACCAGCCAGCCACGCAACCCGCCTCGATCCGAGCGAACCGCAGAAGGCCAAGCCCTTCCGCAACCCGAGCGGCCAGAAACCGGCAGACCACGAGCAAGCAAACACATACCCCCTCAAGAGGGGCCTGATTTGGCTCACCCCGCTAAAGCGACCTCTGAGACACTTAGAATAAAATCATCCAAGAGCTGGATCCCAACCCCCCCTCCGACCCATCCAGCCCCTCCACTAAAGTCACATCTGTGACACTCCTGGAAGTCTCCACATTCAGGGGCAGAGATCCGAGAAGCCATCAGAGACCATCTTGGTGCAGAGTCAGGGATAGCTAGGATTTCTTGGGGATGGCCCCCCTCCAGCCCCCACCGTGATCCCCTCTCCCCACCCCCATACCCCAGATAAAAGAATTCCCATTGCAAAACCGAGGGAGCCCGGACTCGCACCAGACAATGGCAAATGATGGCTCGGTAGACATTGCATTCCCTTGCTATCTTTCCTTCTCTTCTAACATCGGTCAAAATAAAATGAGGAAACAGGAGGAAAATCTCTTAAAGAATTCACACGTTGCCTGTGTCCGCCCTCCACCCCCTCTTTTTTTTTTTTTTCAAGCTTAGTCGTGAAAGAAGGCAATAAAACCATCAAAAATGCAGGCCAGGAGGCCGGGCTTTTTTACCTTGTTGGTTCCCACATCCTCTCTCCAGCGCCCCATAGACAGTCCTCATGATCCTGGGTGGCTTCTTCCAACTGGAGAGTCTGTTTGTTTGTTTGTTTGTTTGTTAAAAAAAAAAAAAGGTTTCGGCTTTAGGATCCAGCCTTTTTTATTACTACTATTATTATTATTATTCCCCCTGAAGATTCTGGTAGGACTCCGGGTACTTTTTTCCCAACAGACGGTCTGCGGAGATTTGCTGTTGAATAACAATGGGAAAAGGATAAGTATTTAAAGAAAAGAAGTGATTAATGATTTTCTGTATAATTCTCGCATTTTTCTTGGCTTCTGTCTGCCTATAATGGCTGTGAACTTTTAGTGCCTATAGAATTCTTCTTTGCTCCCTTCTCTAGTCTATTCATACTTTCCAGCTTTTATTTTGGTCTATAGAACTCGAATTCCTCCCAGCATATGCTTTTTAAGAGCGATTTTGGGTACTCTCAGAAGCACTAGTCCTCTCACTGAAAAATACATCGCTTTTACCTTACAAAGCAGAGCAAAATTCTAACCAAAAAAGAAAAAAATCACCCTCCAACATAAATGCAGTCCTCACCGAAATAAAAACGAACAAGGTTTGCACTTTTCTTTGCCATTCAAAACACGAGAGTGAATCAAACACATTCCCAAACCCACGGTGCCCACACGAAGTTGTGTTTTGTATCATAGGACCATGACAATATCCCTTCAAAAGTATTAAACAGGCAATAGAATAAAACATATAAGGAAGGAGTTCTAGTTTTGTGGGGCCTCTCCCTGCAGTTTCTTTGCCAGGTATGCTTAAATTGTTTCACGTAACAAGGAGAGAAATAACAGGCTGGATCACTTCGAACATGCCAAGCCCTGGCTTTTATTTTTCGTGGAGTATTTTGGTCATTATGCAGCGTCTGAAAGAATTTCATAAACATTTAACATATAAAGCAAGGCCATTTTCTTATAGAGGTTGTATAAGAAAAGGATGATTTTCTTCATATGGTCCAGAGGCCTTTCCCCCATTTTTTTTATATTTGTAACTTAGAACTGGAATGTTATTTCGTCCTGAACAGTATTTTCGATACTTTCTATGAGAAAGAAAATGAAAATTAATACAAGAGCTGTAGCTCACAAAAGAAGCCATTTGTCTTCTTGATTATCTATTTGCTTGTCAGAGTTTGAGCTATTGCAGTAGCCAGCTCCTTTGTAATATAAAAATACACAGAAAACCTGCAAACACCGAGAAACATCTGTGCAAAAATTATACTCATTAATGCATTAAATACCTTGGAGAAGGAGATACCTTTTTTTTAATATAATGAAGAAACCCCTCCAGAGAAATACACCGCTCCCTTAATACAAGGTAGAGCTTTAATGACCAAAACTGTTTTGGCTGAAACCAGTTGGGGAAAACATCATGTAACCGTATTAATATATGCTTAGAACAAATAAATCATAATATGTAAGGCCTGGCAGTACTTAAAGCCGATATACCCTATAGTCAAACACATTTTGTTTTCATTAGGGAGTTGAGGATCTGCGATTGACAACAGAAGTCCTGGTAAAACTAACACAGAGTTTTAATTTTTTTGAAGGAAAAAAAGTCTATTCTTTTTAAACACACACACGATCATATTCACAATGCAAAATTTATTTCTATTTGCCTTTTGTTCTGCTATTTACAAGTCAGCATGGAGATCACAAAGAACAATAGGAGGTAATTCAAACGAAAACTGGAAGGAGATACTAAAGATCTCAAAAGTCCTCTGCAATCGCACCAGTTCGGAATGTCAGGCATAGACCAGAGAGAGAAAAAATATTCGGTGGGAAGTGAATGCTCCCTTCTCTTTTTTCTCCCCTCCATCCTTTCAAGCATATGTTCAGTACAAAAATGGACTGATCCTTAGCAGCAAAGCATCCCCACCCTTTTGCTGAGAATTTAAATTCAAGTGGCATTATTTTATCATCACGTTTCTAGCCTAAATACATACCCCCCCCCTCCAAGATTTACAAGTGAGGTAATTAACCTGCTGGACTAAAAAATGCGGGGCGGGGGGCGGGGGTCCATTCGGTTAGTCTTCCCTCCCTCAACTAATTTCACTCGGGTGTTTGTTGTGCTAAAATGGTGCCAATGCCTTTCCCCCTATGGGTCCAACCCTGATTAATACAATACAGCACCCAACATCTTCAGCCTCCAGAGTGGTCCCACGGCATGGAGTAACTGAAGGCTGTTTTTATGATTAATATTTTTGTTGGTTTGTTGTTGCTGCTGCTTTGCTTTGTTTTTGCTGTGTAGGGCCATGCCACAGCTCTCACAACTGCTGTGCTTTTTTGAGGGGATGTCTGAATATAAACTTTTGTGTTGTGGCTGGTAGGCAGGAGAATGAAAAGAGAAAGAGAAAGAGAGAGAAAGGAAGAAAGCAAAAAAAGAAAATCCAGCTCGTCTTGAAGAAACGGAGCCTCATTTATTAAAGTGAACCCTGGTTGTCGAGGTAATAGCAGACATAAGGTCCATCCTTTGTACGGGAGAGTAAACATGACAAATGGGGCAGAGTTTGGCGTGATTAAAGATGAAACAGGGATCCATCTCAGCCAAATCTGAAAACTACTATCTACAGCCTCCTTTTAATGGAAGAGAGGCACCGCACCGCAGTTCGGCTTTGTTGCAGCTCCGTTTTCCCTCCTTTTGCTATAAATAAAGAGCACCCTCCTGCTTCCCCCGCTTGGAACATAAAAATTATCATGTGTCCCCCTACACACACGACACGCACACACACAAAACACACACGTCCACGCTCGCTCGCTCTCTCCCCCTCTCGCACACACACACGCGGAACAGTTATAGGCTGGTGGCTGGTCCACTGGATCGGTTCTGAGAACCTCCTTGGATCTGCAGGCTTGCAGAGGAGTTGGAAGAATTAGACCTGATCTTGGTATTTGGTAACTTGTGATCTTTTTTCCATTTCATCCTCCTGTTCTGGAACCATATTTTGATCTGGCGCTCGGACAGGCACAGGGAATGGGCGATCTCCACTCTGCGCCTCCGGGTGAGATAGCGATTATAGTGGAATTCCTTCTCCAGCTCCAGGACTTGCTGCCTGGTGTAGGCTGTCCGCGAGCGCTTCGGTTCCCCTCCTGTGTAATTGGGGTTTACTGAGCAAACACAAAGGGGGTGGGGGAGCGAGAAAAGAAGAAAAAGAAGTATAAGAATTACTGAGCTGTTCCTTTAAAAAAAAAATTAAGCATCACACATTCCTTCGCGGAGGGAATGCTCAAAAAGCAGAGAGAAGCACCACCACCGCCTAAAAATACATCCTTAACCTAACTCCAAGTCCCCACCTCCAGCCTGACTCCTTGACGTATATTCCTGTCTAAACGTTTTTATAAGCTTCCTTAAGACACATTTTACCCATGGCCTCCGTGCTATAGAGCTCCACATCACTCGATTTCCCTCAAATCCTTTCAATTGCTCCGTCCCCAGCACTCTCTCTTCCTGTCTCTATCTCTTTGTGGTTTGGGGTTGGTTTTTTTTTAAATACTACACCAAAAAAAAATAAAAAAATGGAAAGGGGGAAAATAGTAAAAGTTTACTCAACCCACCACTTAAATACAAATTACGAAAACATAAAACTTAACTTAGGAAGATTCAACAGCCATAAAAAAGTAGCCTGCAAGAAATTGGAGGAGGATGGTAACAGAGACTTCAAAGGCACTTGGCCGAGTAGAGCAATAAAAATTTATGGAGGATGTAATTATACTGCTCTGCAAACAGGCGATCGTAAATCTCCACGAATGGTTATTTTACAACTGGTGCAATAAGATTTCCACAAGACTTTGAGGTGCTAGATGGTATAAAGCAAAAGCCACTTTAGGTCACTTACCCGTGCTTACATGGACTTTTTTCATCCAGGGATAAACTACTGGCTCTTTGCAAGAGGAATTAGAAGGGCTTTGGTTCATAGAGTTTTGACTACAGGAGGGTGGTGGGCTGGGAGTGACCGACTCACAGTGATGGTTTGGCTCTGAGAGATGGCTCTGGAGTCCGGCAGGAGGATGAACATGACCCCTGGGGGATAGCACCGCTGGTTGGTGGCCGGAGCCCTGACAAGATGAGTAGGGCTGTTCGTTGCAGGCTGACCGCTGCTGGTACATCGCCTCATGTTGGAAAGTGGTCTCTCGCCTCTGGCTGCTGTAATATTCCGGAGAGTGATTGGGAAGGTAATCGTTCTGAGAATATTCTTCGCAGGGTGGGAACTTGGGATCCACATAGTTGGAGTTGATCAGAAAGGAACTCATGGCCATTAATTTCTTGGAATTGCACACCCGAAAAAAAATATACTAAAATTTATTCCTGTCCCCCTTTACTCGTTTTCCTGTTTCGTAAAACCCTCCTACTTACTGTCAAGTGAACAAAGTTAGGAGTCCATGTGACACCAATGGCCAATAGCGAGGATCCATGCGTTTCCCGGATAAGGAAATATGCTCCGGCTGGGGCTTTCTTACTCCGGTAGGATCTTCAGAGAGGAGGGTTTGGGGTCCTTGCTTTCTTTCCTTCTTCTTCTTCTTCTTTTTATTTATTTATTTATTTTGCTAACCGCCGATATCTACATATCTGCAGCCCGGGTGAAATGTTGTGCTTTGGCACCGAGCTACTTACCCAGATCAGCAGCACACCCTCCCCCCTCCCCCCAAAACAAAAAACAAATCTAAGCCTCACAACCTCACCACTTTTAGAAACCGCACAACCCACTCGCTTCAGTAGGTGTGACTTGGCTTAGTGGGGTGTGCAAGGAGAGAGAGAGAGAGAGAGAGATTATTTTCAGTAATTTGAGGCTCAGCCCCGGATCAAAATGAATGCACTGTCAGATGATGCATTGAGATCCCTCTGGCTGCTGTTTAAATTTCGTTCTTAATGTAGGTGATCTGAAGCGTTGGAGTGGGGGCAGTGGCAGAGATAAATAGGGCGTGTTTGGGATCGATAGAAAATTCATCAACTAATTCGGGGTACCGCGCGTCCTAAATCACATTTAGCTTCCGCGCTAGATTGGCTGCTGCCCGGCCGCTGCTGGGAGGCAGCCCGTCCTGCCAACACGGAATAAAGGACTTCACCAACAATTAAATATAACATAACCCGGTCCACCAGCAGCTCCGCTGTCTCCTATGGTAATGAGCCCGGTTTTTAAACAGGCGCTCCCAAGGCTGTGTCAGCCTGAAGCGCGAAATCGTCTCTCCAGAAACGTCAAGACACAGGGCACTACTGGCTCGGTTTATTTATACCTGGTGTCATTTTTGCAATTATATACAGATTAGAGCAACAGAATCGTCGCCCCCCCTCCCAAATTTCGGTGACGTAATATTCCTGACACCCACAGCCGCTCCGCTTTTGATTACGTAGAGATGATAAAGTTTCTCGTGGGAGGCTTAGAGTTGGGAGTTTAGGTAAATGAGAAAAAAAAATCTTTTTTGTTTCGGTTATAAAACGATTTTTTTTTTCTGGCCAAGGCTTCTTTTCATCCTTTTATTTAATTTGGTGTTTTCCTTCTGGGATAGTGACCTGTAGTGTTTGTGTCAACTACATATTCCCCTAGATACGAATTTGTGACGCAACTTCCTTTACACAAATTCGGATCTACAGGGTACATATAGAAGACAGATGCATCTTCCTTGGTCAGAGATCTTCTATTTCACAGTAATAATAACGATATTAATCTATAGATAAATATGGTTAACAGTTTCGCTTTCCAGAGGACCCACCAGTAATTAAACACACCCACTCGCAATTATCTGACTACATCAATAACACAGTGCCTCGCTACCTATTCGTTCTCACTTTGAACATTAGGTTAGCATTTCCTTCCAAGAACATCAGTCCTCGATAATATCCTTTTAACACACCAACAAAAAAGCCCCCCAACAACCTGTGACCCAAACAGTCCTTGTTTGAAAGAAAACCTGTTATTATTTCATTCTCCCTCGGACTCATTATCATGCTTGCTTCACAGAGTAGAAATATTTCGGCACGTTTTTGCTCTGAATTTCTCTAGGTCGTTCAAGGGTTGCTGTTTTTTAGTATTTTTGTTTTTTAAAGGAAATGACAAAAAGAAAGAAACGGATGAAAAGCAATACAGACTGTAAAGGCAGATGGGACGACAGGTTTTTCTTTAATGACAGGCAATTCTTTTTACAACCCGAGAAAAAGATCAAAGGCGTTTCATTTCCGAAAAAGGGATATAAAGCAATAAAATATTCATACTGTCTAGGTAATGAACTTTCATTCGGAACTAATGAGAGAGCATCGTGTTGAGACTTCAGCTTAAAATGACAGTTGCCCGAGAGACGAAAAACATAACATCCACCCGATTTTTTCCCCCCATTTAAAACAAAACACTTCTTTTGGGATCAAATATTTCCCGATGCCATCAGGTTGAAACCCCACCGTCCTAGACTCCCTGTCTGTCTGTCTCTTCAGTAGAGTTTTAACTGGAAATGCAGTCAGTGAACTTCCCCACCTCACCCCACCCCCCCAAATCGGGATGTATCTCTGATCACTCCGATATTTTTAAAGCACTTGTCAGGGCAGAGGGCGAATGAGCACAGCCGGTGTGGGGCCACGCCATGCGTTTAAACTGTGCAGGTGATTTAAAGGTGAGTCGCCTGTTTCTCTCGTCTGAGTCCAAGGTGAGCAGAGCACTGGTACCAGCCAGGAGAGGCGATCTCCGAGACACTGAACCCCCGCCCCCCTTCCTCGCCCCCTAAAAAACAGGTTCCTGCAAACGATCTAGGTGATCACTTTACACGGAGCAAATAGGTTATAGGATAGGCTGCCCGATTGGATCCCAAGCCCCCTCCGAGCTGGGGATGAACCAGTGACTGTCAAATCCACCTTCCTCCCTCTGAAGTGTGTAGTCACCCCGGCTCCGAGTCTAATCAAGGGGAACGACGTGCAGACTGACGCAGGGAAAGCACACTACAGCACCAGCCCCTGCTGGTCCTCGCTGCTGTCCCCTGCCCGGAGCAAGACCCCGGCAGACCCTGCACAGGGTGCAGGTTAGGAGCACAAGAGATGTTAGGCCCATTGCGGATGGTTTTCCCCCACCCCCCACCTTCTGGAAAATAAGAAAGAAGAAGAAATCCCGAGTTAATTTTCCTTTGCATTGGCAGACAAAAGGGGGTAGATCTCTGCAAACCAGCACCCCTAGAGCCTACCAACGCCCCCCCCCCTCCAAGAAGTCCCACACAACAAGCTCAGGATCCCAAATTAAAAAACACCCTTTGCCACCCCCCCCCAACACAACACACAGACAGCCCCCTGTCCCCTCCCTTCCTCCTTTACACTTTCTATTGCACTAATAAAAACGTCTAAGGTTTCGGAAGTTTAGAAAGACAGATCTTGCTCCTGATCTCTCTCCATTTCAAAGGAGGAAGCCGCTTAGGAAGCTACCCTAACCAGGGAGGGTTGCCTCCCAGCTCGGTCGGCCTCGTTATTTATAGTAGTACACAATAAATCGAAAGCCAGAAGATGGAAGCAGTAGGAATAGACAATACAGGCATAGAGAGGGCTTAAGAGCTTAAAGCTAGTGGATCGCTGAATTTGGTAAGGCACCTGCCAATGCAAACTTTACCCTACCTTCCCCACCCCCCAAAATGCATTCATGCTTCTCTCTCTCTCAGCAGGCCTCTTCTTTTGGGATCCAGCTCGCTCATAACCTCTTCTTTCCGCGGGGGTGGGGGGCAGTACCTCCAGTGGTACCAGTTCTTACTCTACCCCACCCCAGTCTGTCTGCTCCCCGCCCCCCCCCCGAGTGCGGTGTCCCCCTTCGGGTCCACAGGTTGAGTGCATGACCCCCTTCCCTGCCCAGCCCCAAGCCCCTTAGGTGTATATCGCAGCGCCAGAAGCAATCCCTACCTTAAAACAACATCCACCAACCAAACCCGCTGTCCCCAGCTCCAAACGACTTAACGACTCGCACAAAAAGTTGATAAACGCTTTTCAGGCAACAATCACATCCCAACAGAAAAGCACCCTCCACCCTCTGCCCACCCCGCAGCCCAGAGCCGGCTTACTCTGCTTGTCTTCCCCGTGTTGCCTCTCAATACGGATTAATTCTCGATAAGACTTTTTTTTTTTGTTTCCTCCTTCCTTCCAGTAATCACCACTATTGTCTTTAAAGGCAAGCGGAACTGCTACTGGCAGGGAGCAGGCGATAGGCCCTTCTGAGCATTTTGGGTTTGGAAACCCGCAAGTTTTCGTATTAATCTCATACTTTGTCAGTCTTTGTTAAACAGCTAGGCGTGTCCCCAGTCCCTTGAACATTTTAATATTTGTTAGACGCGCTGACCTGAGTTTCACCCCATTCCCGGGGCTCTCCCTCTTGCATTCTCCATAATACGCTTGCATTGCTCTCTCGGTCATATTGAATTTTACCCAGGTCATTACTTTGGAGAAAAATGGCATGGCAAGGAGGTTTTATTCAGACCTTTCCTCGAGTGCCTGAAATTCCAACTGAGTTCATGGCACTTCTATGTTATTATTTTTTTAACTTTATTTGGACATTTCCCCCTACTCTAGATTTTTTTTTTAAATCAGCCAGTCCTGATGGCTGTGAATGCAACTCCCCTTTCTGCAATCGGAAGCATAAATATTGCACTTTAACTTCTGAAACTGGGATTTCCAGGAAGGGATGAAGTATTTTTATAGGGTGGAACTTTTAATCAGAGGCATCTGAACCAGAATAAAAAAGAGAGGGGGAATATAAGGTTAGGAGGAGAGCACGCCACACCTGCTTTATTTTATACCCTCACCCCACCAAAAAGTTATTCCTAGTTTATTTTGCATCTCTGTATTCGCATCCATGGTTTGTAGCATTTTGTTTTCATGCAGCTTTGGGGGAAAAAGAAAAGGGTATGAGGTCTCCATGTCAAAGACTGATCTGGAATATTTTTTCCCTCCTTTAAAAATTAAAATGGAAATCAAAAGTAAAACGAGCATTAGATAAAGAATAAAGGCGAATGTCTCCCGGGATAGATGTGTCCTATAGGACATGCGGCACGTCTTTGTTAAGAGCAGAAGATAGGGAGTTTACAATTATATGTACATGTAAATGACTGACTATGCCACGGTATTTGTTCCAGGGACAGAACAAGCAAGTTGAGAAGTAAATTGGGATTAAAAGCAAATGCAATCGATTGGCTGGTAGAAATAGTCCGCCTGAACTTTCTAAATGACCGCTTGTATTGCATATTCCAACTCACACACCCCCACGCAAAGAAAGGTCCCAAAGAGGAGACAGAAATTGGAAATATCCTTGAAAATGCTACCCAAATACTACCCCTCTTTGTTCGACTTGCTGCTATTTCCAATGAAAGCAGAGCACTGTATGCCTAAATTGAAAGTTAAACATTATGATGTGGGAGTGAGTATTATAAGGAAGGGGTTTTTTTATTGCCATGAAATTATATCTGCTTGTTTTAATATCCCCCAAACAAATGGCGGTTATTATCCATTACCTGTTATATAAACCTGGAGCAGAAATGACTGGTCTAGAGAGATAAGTGTAGTAATTACAAGAGCGCAGGAATGGATCACCCAAGTTACTACTAAACGGTGGCCCTTATATAGTGATATTTTATAAATACCAAGCAAATTCATTGCAATTAATTAAACCGCAGCCTTATCACTCGAAACAAAACGCTTTGCTTTCTCTCAAACTTCACCCGCGCTGTGAATATATCCCAATCGGAAAAGCAAATGGATTCTCCAGGATGCTTTTCCCAAGGCTCTAATATTCTCTCTCTCTCTTCCAAGAAAAATGACCCTGCTTCGAAGTCTTTAGTCCCTGAAAAATATTTAAAAAGCGAGAACAAAAGCAAATTTGCTTGCTTGCTTTTTTAGAAAGTGTTTGCTCTGCTTCAGATATTTGCTTTCGACGCAAAGTCTCTTTCTCCCTGCCCATCCTCCACTCGCCCCCCCCCCCCGCCCCACCCTAGACAAAAATAATATTTGAAGTTTAGGGATGCAGAGCGCATGTGGAAATATCTGTGAAAATGCCAAGGGAAATATTTATTATAGCAGTTCATTAAACTGTTGCAAGCGGCCAGATTGGATTCGTGTTTCTAGCAAGAAATATTCAAACATTCCGTTCAAATTCAGAGGGAGTTCATACGGCAAAGCGAAATCAGATAATGAAACTAGACCAATGGTCACAGTGGATACAGTTTTAAAACACCCCGTGAAGTGGTTATGCACATCTTATTTTTTAACCTGCTTTTTTCTTTTTCTTTTTTTTTTTTTTTGCATCTGACAGCCATGGAGGCTATAGATCACTAAGGTATGAATGCCAGAACTTATTCTCTTCCCAATAAATCGCGTGTCTTCTTTCTCTCAGATCTTTTAAAAATGAGGGTCTGCATTCATTATTCAATAGGATTTTTACTAATTTGCTCGGGAACTATTTAAAGCATTCGGACAGTCAGGCTGGGCTGGAGGATAATGATAAGACACCTTTCCCAGGAGTTTGAAACCCTTCGAGGTCCCTGAGCCCAAGTCATCTGAAATCCTTCAAGATTCTTGAGCAGGGTTTTCGTAAGTGGTTGCAAAAGAAAAAGATTGACTGCGGGCTGGAAATACTCTTTTTTTAATACCTCAAATAATCTAGAGGGGCTTCCCAGGGACTGGATTCCTTCAGTGTATTTCCTCCTGATACCCTTTTTAAAATTAGACTATAAACAGTGTTTCAGGGATTTTATTAGGAATTAAAGCCGTTGGAAGTCACCACGCATTTCCGCGCTGGAGACCCTAACTCATTAATCCGCTTTATTTTCTACCCGCGTCACGCTGTGAATTGCTAAAGCCCACTCCATTTTCTCTCTCTCTTTTCTCTCTCTCCCTGTTGGCAGCTTGTTACGCTGAAGGTCGATCCTACACTTCTATCTCTTCTCTCGCTATCATTTTGTCTCATCTCTGCCCATGAGCGAAGAAGGACTCTGCCTCCCCCCCACCCTTTTTAACACTGCTATCCAGTCTATCAGCCTCATACACAAGACTGAGTCACGCACAGCGTAAACTTTTGACCCTCAACTTTTTGACCCCTTGAGCTATAATGCTGTACTAACAAGCCCCCCAAAGCCCACAGTCACCTTCTGCGTCTTCAGAAAGTAAAGCTCTACAGATTTCCCTATGACTTTTTAAATCCCTAGTAACACATCGGGGTCCCTTCACTTACAAAAGGGGGACATCCCTCCAAATAGTGGCAAGCTTTAGATCTCTATCTCCATTTCCTCCCCCCACCACAACACCTTTCATAGATGGGTGGATCCCCCGCGCGCCCCCCTTTATTATTTTCTTTTATCCCTGTGAACAAGAACAAGAGGGGGGAAAAAAGTCCCGCAAACCACAGCTGGATTCATCTCATTTTGAATTATTTCTGTTTTATTTGCCTAATGGGATGTCAAATAGGTGAGTGCTTGCCTGGAGCAATTATCCTGCTCCAAGGGCCGGGTGCTTCTGGTTGTGTGGGGTGGGGGGGATAACAAAGGGGGGAGGTAGGGCTGAGGCAGTGTGGGGAGGCTTTGGGGAAGAGAAATTTTGCTCCAGGAGAGAAAGAACCGAACAAGCCCGAACTCCCAGAGCTCGAGACCAGGGCGAGCAACTCCGAGAGCCTGTCATGACTGTGAACTTGGTCTGAAGCGAGCTCTGCTGGCTGCTTGGGGATGTTACAGCCTCCGAGATCCCACCGGATTTTTTCTTCCCAATTCGTGTTTTTATTCCCTTTTCCTGCTTTATATACACACATGCTTAACCCCCCCGCCTCCCCCACCTTTCACCTATTTTAAAATATATTTAAAAAAATACAAATTGCCACTAAGCCTCCCTTTTTGGTGGTGGTGGTGGGGAAAATCTGGGATCTGTTTTGAGCACAGGGTTTATAGATATGTTAGAAAGAGATAAATCAAGGGAGTGGGGGGAGGAGAAAGGGAAACCCAAGCTCATACCCGCCTTGCTCTTTCAACGCTTCCTGTCAAAATAGTTTCTTTTTAAAGCTAGTTAGGCACACAGAAGACATCAAAACTACACGGGGGAGGGAAGTCTGGAGTCAGGTTGTTTTCCTTTCTTGTGAAACCCCATTCTTTTCGCATCTCTGCAAGAAAAGATGATTGACTGTCACTCGGATCCTTGATGTAAATAACCACAAGTTGCCCGGCTTAAATTAAAATAATTAAAAAACTAAATAATAATAATAATTAAAAAAAAACAGAACTGGTATAGCTACACTCTTAAATCCATTCTAGGAGCAGAACAAGACCTCAGAGAAAGATGCAGACCCCCAGACACAACTTCCCCCCTTCTCGAAGACCCTAACTGCGGAAGGAGCTTTATCAAGAGAATTTGCAATAATTACGTCACCCAGGTCCCTTCGGATCAAACGTGTAATCAAAAAAAGAAAAAAGAAAAAAAAAGCGGGGGTGGGGTGGGGGTGGGAGGGACACATGAGATATTTTTCTGAGCCCGAGATTCTCCCATGGGGGGAGGGAAATGGCATTTGAGGACGGATCCTGCGTTGCTTTTCGGTGAATCGGTGAAAGCTCTGATTATTATTCTCATGACGAGTAGTGGAGGCTAGATTGATTCGCAGGCCAACTGCAAATAAATCGGCAGATCCTCATTTCAAAATCACTGATGAGTTCCAGCTCCCTGTCCCAGCCCTCCAACTTGAAGCTGCTCCCTGGCCAGAGAGAAAGGGAGATCAAACACCCAGTTCTCCTCCAACCCTCCTTTCATTTGATATTTTATTTAAATTTTAAGGCGGGATATGGCCAAAAAAACCCCCAACAACCCAGAGAAAAGAAACCAGAAAAAAATCTCTAGTCTTTTGGTTTGACCAAAACATAGCTTTGCCCTATTTTGTTGCTGTCTTATCCCGTTGGCTGGCTGTTTTCACATCCTCCCCACCTTTTTTTTTTTTTTTTGGTGTTAAGGACCAATAAACTCGATGGGTGAGGGGGTTTTGTGGGTTTTTTTCTTACAAAAAAAATCCTCAGTTTATATTGTTCTTAAAGATGTGACCCCCCAGCCCTCGGCGTAGGGGTGAGATATAACTATTGTATTTTGATATGGTGCCTTCGCCCTCCTAGATAGGCGCTGTTCTGTACACGTCTGCTGACCTCCGGATGATCCCTCTCGCCTATGAATTATTGATGAGATATGAGCTCTGATTTCGCTCTTTCAGTATGCAAACCCCATTATACTGTTAAAATGGCGATTTAATCGTTTAGAATAGCTTTGCTTTTTTCCAACTCATTTGTGCCCCTTCCTTTTCATTTAATTCTCTTAATTAAATCCTTTAACAGATTTTAATCACTTTTTGTTGAATAAAATAAGACATCAGACGCATCTGTAACTGCGTTATCCCGGCCCAGGGTTGTATTTTATTTTATTTTATTTTATTTTTGGTTTTATGTATATCTGTATGTGGTTCTATTTATATCTAAAAGGAAATAATGGGGTGAAATAAAAATGATTTCATCTATTTCTGGGGGGGCGGGGGGAGGAGGATGATTAATAGCCTGCAGGAAAACGATCAAAAAGCATTAAAAAATTCTCCCGAGTTTGCTTAGAAAATAAGGCAAGGAAGCTAAGGGAAGGCATTGCGGGGTTGGGGGATGTGTGGAAAAGATATGGGAATACTGACTCCTCTTTGATGTTTGATCGTTTTCTCTATATCTAGTCCATGCTTTTTTTTTTTTTTTTTTTTTGTCCCTCTGAAATCTCCTGGCTATTGCTTAACTCAAGTATAGGAAGCCAAAAGCTTGCTGCAGCCCTGGATGTTCACTTTGTGGGCTCCCTCTGTGGATGTATATGCCCACCTATAGCTTTCCCTCCTTCGTTAGCGGGTCGCTTTTGAATAGCTGATTGACCCACGGAGGGAACTGCACTGCACAGACTTTGTGACGGGCTGGCTCTGCCCGGCTTGTACGTACAGAGCTGGGGAAAGAGGGGAGTTGTGACCATGTTGTTCCAAAAGTCAGTTTTGAATACGCTCAGATGGGGCTGGGGGGAGACGTGTGTGCGTGTTGGTGGGGGGCGGTTAATTAATACAGATGTGAAACATTGGGCTTCCAATCGATGGACCCTGCCATAGATATCTGCTGCTGCACTGGATCCCGGCTCCCCTGCATGAGTCGAGAAATATACATATATTTTTTCGCTGAGCCAAGCAGGCTCACACTCGGTTTCTCAGACTACACTGAATCCTTTCCAGAGTGGAAGGAAATTCTCCAGCTGCCTGTTAGACAAGCAAAACCTGGACACTTTTGTCCGGTATTCATGCTGGAGTGGAAGTGCTCCGCGGATGGGATCTCTCTGGGCCCAGCTAGAGTCACTGAGTATTTTCCTGTGACTTCCCTGGGCTTTGGATCTAGTCCGATGCCTCTGGCTGAAACAGAGATTTTCTCCTGACAAACCTCCCACCCATTCCCCCGTACTTTTTTACATCAAGCTCTTTCCCAAAACAGACATACGCACGCACACAACCTTGGTGGGACTGTTAATACCAACACAGACATCCTGAAAGTGTTCTTTTTTTTAAAAAAAAAGGTCTATTTTGTTTTTCCTTTTCTTTTTGTAAAAACAACTGTCACGTTCATGAAAAATACACGTATTTATTCTCCTCGCAGTAAAGTATCTCGTATTTATTCTATCTCCTACAGCTGCTGAAGAACTAATTGTTCCACTGTCTGATGTGTGCCATTTAAGTGAGGGAGAGGATGAAAAATGCAATGGAAATCCTCGCCTAACTACACGGTCAGAGCTCTCTTTTCCTGTTTACTCTCTTTATATTTCCTCAGTTCACCAGCTAGGGAGGATTCTTCCTTTCTTTTTTCTAAGGACGAAGAGAAAAAAAATATCCCAAACCTTCTCTGTCACTAACTGGCAGCCAGACATACCCACGCAAGCTGCCTAGACCCATGCGACTGAACCCAGCCTCGGAAAGATACCCAGCCCAATGGAGTTGGAAAGTGAGGGATGGTGGGTGTTTGATGTGACCGGTGCCAGGTACAGGGAGAAAGGAAATGTTGTTGCTGTGGTGGGAGTGTGCTTTGAAATATGCCTAGGGGGTATCCTGAGGCCCTGCTGCAGCCCACTGCAAACTTTTGGAAAGGACTGAGGTCCCTAGGTGAAGCAAGGTGACTTGGGGATGAAGACAGGAATGTTTTTGTGGCTGCCCTGGATAGGGAAGATGGACAGGCATGTCCCCATTCTGCTTTAGCCATATTAGGTGCAACTTCTTAATACCACTGGCTTATGCACAAGGAATAAGCCTCCCCTTGCTCCTAGCCGCATTTACAAGTGCAGATGGACCTGCCTGTCTGGTTTCCTTTTGATTCTCCTTTGCATCGCATTAACAGGTTGCTTATTCCGTGTGATTAAAGCTGCTGGTATCTCACTTTAATAAAGCGTAGGCTTTGCGACATGAGGCCTGATTTTAAGGGGAAAATTGACGGGGACAGGACAGACAGAGGACTGTGCAGCCCCCTGGGATCAAGATGTGGGGAATATGATATTAGTGCAAATGAAGGACGGACAGACAGAGGAGAATGTACAGACAGACGGGCAGACGGTTCTGGCAAACTTGCTGTCTGCCTGGGTGTGCAGTTGGGTTTTCAGTCATATGTCATGGTAGGCGACATGATAGCAAGCACTTGGATTACTGGCTGCAATTCATTACATCAGTCGAAATTATTTCTTGCCATCAGTACAAGTCAGATGCTGAGAGGATTAGCAGGTTAGTAGCCTGGCACACACCTATGGCTACAACATGCCTCTCCCTTCGACACTTCCCGTATTTCTCAAGCAGCCCGATCCCTGCGATCTGCGGCGGGCTGGTTGCGAAGTTCCCCTTTTGAGACCAGTCCACTCAAAAAGGGGCTTTCAAAACCTGGACGCCTCTTTATCATGCCCTGCAAACAAGGCACACACCTCGGCCAACTATTCAGAATAGCACGTTAAAAAGAAAATCCACTCCCTATTCCCTATTCCCCACCCAATGCCAAGATCTCCGGGCCAGAATTTGAATGTGTTATTTGCATCGGTATCTCTACTCTCAGAGCAGGCAGGCTGCAGGCGGGGATACCAGGGTCAGTCTGTGGGTCCAAGTGAATCTAGAAGTTGGAACTGAGACAACCAAAATACTGAAAAGGCAGGGAAAACTGCGTGAGCAAGGGGGGAAACTGTCCTCCACACTATGCAAATGGTGACGTTCTGCTGCTTTGTGTGGAGACAGACATGTGTCCACCAAATGTTGCTCTCCTATTAAAAAATTCTGCTTGAGTTGGGGGGGGGAGTGAGGCTGATCCCCAGGACCTGCGATGAGGTTGCGGGGGCGGGGAGGAGAGAAAAAACAACAGCCCTCCTCAGAGTGTATTTACTTTGAACTTTTTTTAAGATGCAGAAACAAAAGCAGAGAGGCAAGAGAGGTCAAGACAGGAGCCCCCCCCCCCGCAAATTTAAACACCTGGATTAAAAATAAACGGCAATCAAATAAAAGCATCCCTACGAGGATGTTAAGGACAAAAGCATCAGATAGAGAAGTCTGTCAGTACCAGCCGTCATAAACCAGAGAGGGTTTCAAAGGAAAATACCTGGTCGCGACTTAGTGACAGGAGTTTTATTGTGTGGGCTTTCGCCCAAGGAACATAAAAGAGAAGAGCCCTTTACCAGCACTTTGACACCCGGACAGGAACCCTGGCAAACACTGCACCTCTGTTTCACGCCCTCCCCCAATAACTTTGTCTGGTCAAAGGGAAAAAAAAAGCGGCGGTAATGAGTTTTTCAGGACTGCGACACCTTCTTTGGGGACAAGAAACAACCTCACTTCGGGAGCACGTCTGCCCGGAATATGAGGCTAGAATGCTCCTAGCCCCCCACCCCCGCCCCCAAGTCCCCTTCACTTTGCAAACCTGCAGTATCTTTAGGGCTTATTTTAACTCCTTTCGAGCCACAGTGAGGGCAGCTCCCCCGGAGATAAGCCACACAGCGTGCAAGCAAGCGAGGGAACTCGTAGGGGCACTGTCGATAGGGATCCAGAGTCTAAAACGCCTAGGAACCATATTTGACTGGGCACGCAGGCCAAATAAGGGGTCGTAAACGTCCTTGCAGCTCATGGGGGAGGGAGAAGAGACACGATGAAAATTAGTAAAGGTGTTAGAAAGCCCAAGGGGCTCCAGCATGCAGCAGGAGGCTTCAAATGCAAAGGCTTGGCCCAACTCTGCGCCTGGAAGGAGCATAAACGCACGAAATAACCTCCAGGAACTGAGCACGTCCCTTTTTTTTTACCGAGCTAAGGACAAATCGAAGTTTGTCTGAAGTGCAGATGTCCCCAGGCAAAGCTAAGCTGGCTTTTGCGATGGAATCGTAATTAATCTTTGCGGGGTTCTCGCTCGCCCGCTCCGCAAAGTTTGCGTTGCTTCCTCCTGGGCCCCCAAAGCTTGGATGAAACCTGGGGAACACCCAGGGTTCAGGAGTGGAAGAGTGAGGACGTTTGCAAAGTGAGAAATAAAGCTGTGAAAAAAGAGCGAGCGAGCAAGCGAGCCATCCTCCTCCTTCACCTCCTCCTCCTCTTCCTCCTCCCCACTCATTCTTTAGTAATATAACCCTTAAAATAGTTTAAGCAGATAATATTTCAGTAGGACTTACTTTCAGGAGCCCAGCCTATTGGTCCTCTGGACTGAACACTGGACCAGCAAAGCATGAGACCAGCAATTGCAAAGCTTTATCTCATCTGGAAAAGTGCTCACCCATTTCTGCCCCTTCCAAGCCAAACCAAGCAGTTAAAGTGTCACTTAACATTCTAGAGAATGTGAAATATATTGTACATTGTCAACTCCCCAAAACCATAAAACTAACTTTATGGACCTCACGTGACTTTTGAGAGCCAGTGAGGGGTATCTGTCTGAGGTCTGGGCGATTTTTACGATCTAACTTCTAGATAAAACCCTATCCATTTGACATCTAAATGTCATACCCACTTTTGGTATAGTTTGCTATTGGTAAAAAAAAAATATCAGGGGAAGGCGAGCAAATGGTTTTGGATCTGACAGTCCACCTCACATGCCTCTCAAAGTCACTTAAGAAGTACCTAAACAGTGGGAGATTAAGTTTGGTAAGTTTATAAGATCCAACTTTACTTGATACGAGTAAAAAAAACTAAAGTATATTGTAAAGATGTCAGTGGCATTTTGCCAAAAGAGACTTTAGCTGAAAGATCTCGTGCCTTGTAAGAATCCCCGGATAGCAAAATTTGAAACCTTTTCCACTTTTGGAGTTGTTAAATTATCTGCAGCGAAAATGACTCTTTGTAGCCAGTCTCAGTAGTTACAGAACTGTAATCTGTTATTTACATGGTAAACCAAAGACTAGGGTATAAGAACCAGCAAACCCATTAAAGTGGGGGTGAGAGCGGAGAGGAAATTGGAAATTGGACAGCACAGAAATATATCTATATATCTCTATATGCCTCGTGTGTTTTTTTTTTAAGCAGTAATCTATGACAGTTCATGAAATGCACATAAAGTATATTTGGGAAGCATTTGTATCATGTTATTGTAACTGAAGTTACTTCCAAAGAGCTTGTCTTGTATGATTTTGGAGAGGTGTATTATTCTTATCATGATTTGTTTTGTCCTGGCTTTTTTTAAGAGACAAAGTTTGGAAAATACGACAGGTTGCTTTTTCTCGATAGAGTGCCTTTGTTTTCCACCTCAGCAAGAGCATGATGTGAAGGGCTTCGAGGGCTTCCAGAGTGTTACCGTAGGGGAGTGAGGACTGTGTAGCGTTTCTGAAGGGGTGGTAGCACAGACGGAGCCCCATGCCAGTCCATACCTCGTGTGTCCAGAATCTACCGCGAATTAGTAGCTCAGGGGCTCGAAATGTGGTGGACAGAATGCAAAGAGGAGCCTTTGTGAATAGCAGAGACGTTTATTTGACTTCCAGTAAAGCTACAAACAAATACAAAAAGCTTCTTGGCAAAATACTAACAGGCAGCTAGACATGACAGATGCCATTTTACACATAACACTGCATTCACTCTGCCCACTACAAACCGTCTATTAGTCACATCAGAAATATTTCTAGTATTTACAAACATTGGAACACTTTATTGTTGGTCCAATTTTATACATTTTTTTAATAGTGAAGTTTACCCACGTCTAAGAACATGTCTCAGAATTAGTCTGGGACTAGAAACCATGTCCTGGAGTTTGAACTAAATCACAGACTTGACAATTTTAAGACAAAAAGATACAAGAGCTATATATTTTTTTTTTACATTTTTGTTTGTTTTTTTTTAAATTTTTTTCTGCTATTGTAGTGCAGGAACCCCCGATTTTAGCTCAGGCAGAGAAGTCCTCCCCCCAGAAGCTGTAAACTCAGGAAAAAAACCCAACAAATAAACAAACAACCGTATCTGTTATCCATTTTATAAATAAGTTATAACATTCAAAGGGCTCACATAAAACATGCTAGCTTTCCAGAGAGCATCAAGATAGCACTGGCACAAACATTTAGAAGAACATCAAGAGCATGGAGGAGCATCTGGAAATAAACTTTAATTAAAAAAAAATATTAAAAAAAATTAAAACACAACATGAACTCAGTCCTGTGATAACAGTACCATACGAGTTGTTTCAAACAGCAACAACATGCCGAAAAAGGTGCCTCACTGTACAGTACTCTGAAACTTAGATAGGCTGCTGCTTTTTAAATTTGCTTTTATTATCCCCCCTCCCCCGCTTTTTTTTTTTTTTTTTTGATACCCCCTTTCTCTATAATTTATGGCTGGAAAGCGCTGCCCGCAGAGGCTAAACTCATGCTTTTCAGTTTATTATCTTTCTTCCACTTCATTCTCCGGTTTTGGAACCAGATTTTAATTTGCCTCTCGGAGAGACACAGAGCATGGGCGATTTCTATCCTCCTCCTGCGCGTGAGATATCTATTGAAGTGAAATTCCTTTTCCAATTCCAGCGTCTGGTAACGAGTGTACGCGGTCCTGGCCCTTTTACCGTCTGGTCCAGTCATGTCTGAATAAGACGGACAACATTTGGTTTGCGGTTTGCTTGCTTTTTCCCCCTCTTTAATATACACAAAGGCAAATGATTAACCTTCCCCTAGCAATCGCGAACCGTCAGTGGGTTATTTGGAGATAACCGCCCCCCCACACACCCCCACTCACGTGTAGATGCCCCTTTCTGTCCCTCCGAACCGGCACAGGCACTTCTACCTTCACCATTTAACACGGGAGCCTGGATCTCTAATTCCACCTATTTTGTGTGTGTGTGTGTGTCTGTGTGGTCTTTCTGTGTGTGCCACTGGCTTAATTCTTTTTTTTTTTCCAAACGTATATTAAGAAAACCACTGTTCCCGGTGCACTGTATCTACTCGCAATTTTTATTGGGTCATTAGCACATTGTCAAGAATACACACACCAAAATAACCATCAGAATAAGACATGTCTGGGAGACCCATCTGTGCATATATTGCCATTTTTAATGATCACTTCTCCCCTTCCTCAGCACCCGCCCCCCCACCCGTGCCCCCCCTCAAAAATATCCCCGCTGTTTTAAATTACCTTTTCTATCTCTATATTCATATCTAGATAGAGATTAAAATAGCATCACCGTTCGCGGGTTAGAAAAAGAGAGAAAGCAAGGGGGGGGGGAAATAGAGAGAGAAAGAGAAAGAGAAAGAAATCATCTTCAAAGATAGCTTTCTGTTTTAAAACCAGCGATCGGAGAAATAAATACGAGGCAGTAAATAGCTGGATTTCTTATCAGGAGCCCCCGTCGACTCTTCAAATAAAGCCAGGGGAAGAAAGGAAGAAAGAGGAGGGGGGTGGGGTGGGGGGGAAAAGGGGTGAAAATAAAAAAAAAAGAAGAAGTAGCTGTACCATGGCTAATATGAAGCTTCCTCATCCAAGGAAATATCTGTGGTGTTTGCCCTTCTGTTGCTGCTGTGGAGGTAGCGATGGGTTCTGTCTGTGTCCTGGGAATGCTGCTGTTTATTTGAGTGCCCTCTTCGGGTCCAGAGGACGCGCTGGTCTCGTCTATTTCTGTGAAATTTGTGTTAGCGCTAGCAGAAGTAGCCTGGTCGGAGGGGGACGGGGCAGATTTGCCTCCATGGCTCTCGCTGTTGGCGCACGGAAGGGGCTCGGGAGAGGACAAGGAGCAGCTAGACGCTTGCCTAAACCTGCTCTCCTGAGCTGGTGAAGGGAAGCCGCGGGAGCTTTCCCCCACAGCCCCAAAGTGGCTAGAAGAGGCTGAGCGGTTGATGCTAAGGTCCATCCCATTGTAGTTGTAGCCATACGAGCTGGAATGCATGGTGCTTGAATCTCTGTAAGAACCGTTCATAGAACTGCTGGTCCCATAATTTAGCAACTGATAGTCGGGGCCATTTGGATAGCGCCCTGAGAACGAGTTTACAAAGTAAGAGCTCATTTGGGTTATTTTGGAGGGCTTGATTTGTGGCTCGTGGTCGTTATAACCCTGTGCTTGACGATTTATGATGTATTAATGAATTATAGCAATGCACTGTACTTCGTTTTTGCTATGTATGCGGCCAAATATGGGGGGTGGGGGGGCGTTTGGGAATCACGTGCTTTTGTTGACCAGTCGTAAATTCTCACTGATGACCTCAAGAGGTAATTCATGCTCTATGGTTACAAATAATGACGATCTGAGAATCGTTAGGCCCAAGTCAATGCAAGGCTTCCAAAAAAAAAAAAATCCATAAGACAGAGATTGTTCCTTGTTGGCGGAGCGCGCCACCTACTGGGGGTAGGGGGGATCGGCAGGCGTGGAGGTTGCTTCCTCAGCCTCTCTCTTTTTTTTTTTTTTTTTTGAAAGTCATTTAGTGACAATTTGCACTTTTAGCATGAGGGTCCTTAGGTTGCAAATAAATCAATAAAATATTGCCAATCTGGACATAGGAGGACAGATTTGTGTGCATGTGTGGGGTGGGGGCTTGCTTGTTTATATTTTATTTTGCAACTATCTTGTCCCTTCCAGCTCACAGCCCTTCTCAGTTGTGTGCGCGCGGGTCTGTGCTTCCCCAGCTTGTTATCTTTATTCATCTAGTCCCCCTCTTTTATTGTCATGACATTCTAGGTAGGGGGTGGGGGGAAGGCGGGGTGGGGGGAAGGAATGGCCTTTAGGACTGCCGGGTCTGTGTCTTAATATCTGAGAAAAAAGAGAGGGGGGGGGCAAGCCAGATGTGCTTTATTTATTCAATTCATTTATTTTCATTGGCACAATGAAAGTTTGGCTTTCTCCACATTCTGATCATATTATCAGATATACAGTAACACCTTGTGCTCCTGGCTGAGTGGGGGAGGGGGTGTCAAAAATGCAGAGGGGCTGAAGGGGGAAGCTGTCGAAACTGGTTGACAGGGCTGCATTTGAGAGAGTCTCGCTCCTGCATGCCTTTTCCTTCCTCTTTAAATAAAGCATTGTGCTGAGTTGTTTGTTTCTTTTCTATCACTGCAAAACTGCAAGAATATTTGGGAGTAAGGCAACCTTGCCATTTCACCAACGTAGGGAAAGAAGCCTGCTTTCTGCAGCTTTGCTAAATCGTTTCTTCTTCTCCTCCTTCTCCTTCTTCTCCTTCTTCCTCTTCTTCCCCTTCTTCTTCTTCTCCTTCTTCGTCTTCTTCCCAAGGCACTTTAGGAATTTCATATGCTTGTCTGCAACTCATTGGAAATTATGCGCCATATTGAAAGTGACATATAATTATAATAATTACGGGCAATGAAAAGAGTAGCAATAATAGTAAATGTCCTACAGCTGTGGAGCTTCTGCATGAATTGATTTTAAAAGTGACTGACATTAAAACAGCTCGTGACAGGAGGGAGTGCATTCGCACCTAGGTAGATTTCAGTGGGGAGGTAGGGCGAGGAGATGAGGTAAAGATGAGGTAAAGTTGTTATATCTATATTCTCCCGTGAAGGGCAAGCAAATATTATCAGAATGGAGCTGAGCAAAGCTTCTGCCTTTAATCTGCCGATCAGAGAAGAAAGAACCCACTTCCTTTCGTTTAATCCAAAATGTAAAAAAAAATCAAAGAGAATTTCCCTTCAGGCTGGTATAATTTGCCCCTAGGCTTCTTAGTGCAGATCACAAACCTGCCCCGTCCCACTCAGGGAGAGTCGGCACTTTAAAAAGAGCCAGTTGTAAGACTCTCAGCTAAAGAATTCCTATTTCAAAGGCTCAAGATAGCTTTAGCTGACTCTGTCTTTATGTTTTACTTAAAGAAGTCCCATAATCTGGTAGGGAAAAAGTTAGAAGGTATTGGATTCAACCGGGGGGCGGGGGTCAAACACTAAAAATAAAAACAGCCCAAAGCCTGAAATCAGCCCGACCTCTCTCTCTCTGATTTTGGAAAATGAAATAAGGGAACAGATGTTTGAAAGATGCTAGACAAATGTTAGGTATCTTTGGTGGATAGATGAGAGCATATTTTTTGCCTGTTTCCTTGATTTATTATGTATATGGAGAGCTTTTCGTCATAACTCTTTGTACTGTAACAATAAAAAAGAGCGATATTGAAGCAGAATGTCAGCGAGGAGATACTGTCGGTGAAAGGTCTTGCATTTAAGATTAGACAAAAAGGGGGAAAACCAGATTTATCTCCCAACTGTAACTTCCGTATGCTTAGAGTTGCCTGTCCTTGCAGATTAGAAGCCAGTGTCACACACAGCGAACTGCATTGCTTTTGCCTCCCAGCCCGGAGACTCCCAGGGCTGGCATATTTCCATAGAAAGAGGGAGAGAAAATAACACCAAGGTGGTGGGGCATGAGATCGAATATTTGTTTTTATTAGAATATTCCATGTACATACCTAAGACAAACTACAAACACAACACGTACAAAAAATTAATAAAATAGAACTTTTTTTTTGTTGTTGCTTTTGCATTCTTTTAGGTAGTACTCGTTCCTTCAGTAGGGTTTTCTCTCTTTTAAAAAAAAAAGAAAGAAACTAATTACAAAGACCCCAGGGCTTGATTAATTTACCAAAAGAAAAAAAAATCTGTAAGTCAATCGTGCATGAAACATTTTTACAAAATTAAGACAATAAACACCAAAAATGACATATATTGCATCACCTCCATTAAATACAAGAGTTAGCAGTTACTAACAGGGACACCAAAGGGGAGAAACACAGGTAAGAGTCTTTTTTTTTTTTTTTTTTTGGAAGGAGGAATAGAAAGGGGGGGGGGAAACTCAGCTAAGAAGCCTCATTGTGACAGATTATTGAAACAGGAGTCCCAGGGCTCAGAATCTTCCAACTGTCTCCGCTATTTTACAGTTCAGCTCTGTCCCCTCCACCTTCCCTGATCTTCTCTCTTTCTCTCTCTCCTTCTTTCTCTCTCCCTCTCTCCCTCCCTCCTTTTTTTTCTTTTTAAATAATACTTTCACTCCGTCGCTTTCTCCTCCTCCTCCTCCGCGCTCAGCTGCGAAGAGTTGAGCAGTTTGTTCTCTTTTTTCCATTTCATCCTCCGGTTCTGGAACCAGATTTTGATCTGTCGTTCTGTCAGGCAAAGTGCGTGTGCGATTTCGATCCGGCGGCGCCTGGTCAAGTAGCGGTTGAAGTGAAACTCCTTCTCCAGCTCCAGGGTCTGGTAGCGGGTGTAGGTCTGCCTGCCTCTCCTGCCGCTGGGCCCGAAGGATGAACCTGTTACACAGGGAAAGGTTGGGGGGTTTGGAGGGGGGGGGAAAGAAAACACAGGCGTTTATTGGAGTGGGAGATATGCATAACAATGCCAGGGATCTGGCCGCTTAGCCCTCAGCTCAGGGGTATGGGCAGGGAAAGGGGTGCGGGTGCTTTGGACTTCCTCAGCTCTCCCTTTCCTTCTAACGAGAGGGGAAAGAAATGCTCCAGCGACATGAGAATGCCCCTTTGCAAAGGCAAAGCTCCACAGTGACTAGCTGGCCTGGGAAAGAGCCCTTTGCATTGCTGCAATGCTCTCCCTGCTGCTCTGCTCTAAGGCAAACACAACCCCTGAAGGGTTAATGCAGAAGTTGCCTGATATTCCAGTGCGCTGCTCCGAGGAGATTGCTACTGTCGCTTATTGCATTATGGAAAATCGCAAGGTGCCCCCTCCACCCCCAAACACCCCCCGAGCCCCACCACTTCTTTTTTTCCACCTTACAGGCAACAGTAATACAGCTGAGCATTTAAGCAATAATGAAGTGTATCGATCTAGGCAAACTCTGTGCATTAAAGAGGATACAACACTTTATGTCCCTGCACTAATGGACATCAATTTGGAACTTAAAAGGCAAGAAATAATGCATCTAAACATGGTGAAGGGGAGTAGGGGAGAGATGGTGGAGGGGGTGGGGGCGAGTGCCCCGTACATATGTGTGCATTTATTTATTTATTTCTGTATTTACTTTTTTGTTGGAAGAGATGGCACTTAAACAAGCCATACATCACAGGGAAGAATTCCTCCTCAGGCAGACTTTTCATTATGTGTGAGTTGCATTAAAAATGTAGCCCTTTCCTTTCAAATATTTAAACACTTTTATATTACTGAACCCCCTCCCGGCTAGCTAGCAAGATAGATGTGTGTGTGTATGTGTGCGCGTGCTTGCGTGCGCGCGCGCTCGTGTGTGTGTGTAAAGTCATCCGGATCTGATTGTGAAGAGATCTCTCCCTCACTCTCTCTCTTAACAGCGAGAGAGAGAGAGAGAGAAATCATTTCAATGGAGTGACATAAAAACTGGAGCGTAAAAAGGAGTGGGGGGAACCAGGCATGGGTAGATACGGCCCAAAGTTGGGCGTTTTATTTCTGGTTAAAGATCTAGTGAAAGAGTTGGGGGAAAGGAAGAGAGAAGAGAAGGTGATGGTGGGGGGTGGGATAAAGACTCGGGCAGCATAAAGTTTTAGTGTGTGTGTGTGTGTGTGTGTGTGTGTCAGAAGCAACTTTATTGAGTCTCGCGTGTTGCTTGCCTGGTCCTCTGGAAGTTAGTGTCCTGTTCAGCTTTTCCTGATTGTGTGTGTGTGTGCGCGCGTGTGTGTGCAAATATGAAAAGGGGGAGGAGAAATTAAAAAGAGAGAGAGAGAGAGAGAGAGAGAGAGAGAAGAGTAACTCACTGTTGCAGGAGTTCATCCTCTGCATCCAGGGGTAGACGGGCGTGGAGCACTTCTGTTCCTCACTCTCCCCGAACACATTTTTGCTCTGAGCGCAGTCTGACTTCCGCTGATCCTGGCCAAACTGCCCCTGGTCCTCCAGGCTGGAGATGGCACAGGCAGGGTCCTTCTCCCTGTAAAAACCAGCTGTCCCATAGTCACAGGCTGTGGTCCGGCTGTAAGCTCCGTTAGCTTGCTGGTAATAAGAAGAGGAGGGATAGCCCTTCTCCTGGACTCCAGTAGCTCCATAGGTAGCGGGGTAGTGTCTTAAAGGATCCGCATATCCTGAGGAATATAACGGGATCTGTCCCAAGAAGGGCTCCTGCCCAGCGGCCAGGCTCACCGGGAAGGTAGAGTTGACAAAATAAGAACTCATTGGGAGGAGGCAGCCGTCCTTCCCTGGCGTTATGATTTGTTGTGTTTTATAGTCCAAGTGGTTTAGCTATTAGTAGTATATCGGAGATTGGGTTTTAGCTGAAGGGGGATGGCTGGGTGCCAGTGAAGGGACACAAGGAAATAGAACCATCTGATCATGGACTGACCAATAGCAGGAGCCTGAGATTGCAAAATAGCACCCATGAGGGGCTTGGATTCCACGAGGGACCCCAGAACAAACCAGCCGGCCCCTTTTTTTTCCTCCCTTTTAAACAACAGAAATGCACCCCCTTAACCAAACACATATCTGCAAAAAATAAATCCCGGAACGGCTGGCGCTTTCATACATACATACATATATATGTATGTATATAATATATATATATAGAGAGAAGCGAATATGTATATAAGCCACACACCCTCCCACACACACACACCCCCACACACGCAGAGAGCAATATAGATATATATGTAAATATCCTGTGTGGGCGGGAAAAAGAAAGTTAATCCTCTCTGTTCCGACAAAGTTTAACCCCTGGCGCCTGCCAATGATCTATAACAGATCGGGGACATTTTTGGGATTTGGAAAGAAACTTTTATTTCTTTATGTGCGTAATGAATGCCTGCGGGGAGTGGATCTCATCTGTTTCCTTTGCTTAGGGTTAGGGTGGGAGGTTTGGCGCGCGCGGGTGTGTGTTGGGGGGGAGTCAATTTTGGTCATTTATTTTTCATATTTATCTAATTAGCATAGATTGGCAGACAGCGTGTTTCCTTTGAAAGTAGCACGCGCCCGCCTCCTCAGATTCTCCGCTTTTCATTTATTCTGTACAAGACTTGCAAGGCTGGGAGATGAATGGGAATCGAAGTAGCCCGATTATCCCGGGCTAAATAGTCCGCTAGCTCCAGATCTGTGCACCGAATTGTGCCCTCTTGCGTTTTAGGCTTAATACCAAATCCATGCCCGGCCCTTCCTAGTTAAAGGCTGCGCTGGGTTACGGTCAAGAGCCGTCCTTTATTGATTGTCACCGATGGAGAATTTTTTTTTTTTTTTTTTAAAGCAGGGGACGCTCTTGTTTGGTGGGTCTATTGCCTGTAAAGTGAGGCACGATCCCGCTTTTATCTTTGATCATGCTTTCCATCGAGGTCGGTCCCCACGACTGGAACATCTCTTCATGGACGGTAATGAGGAATCAAGTGAAGTGCCTTACAGAAGGCAAGCGAAAGTTGCTGTCATTCTGCAAGTAGGGGAAAGCCCCCCTGAGCGGAGCGGGCTCTGGGATCCGTGGCTGTAAGGTTCGCTTTTCTGCATTAGCAGTAGGTGGGGTTCGCAGTGGCTATTGCACTGCTCTTCAGATCTCTGTTCACTCGAGGTATACGTGGATTTTAATGTGTTGCCCTACCTCTGGGGCTGTGGAAATGTAACCCTGCTCTACAGAAACTCACTAAGCAATTAAATGAAACATTGATCGGTTTGAGTTGCAGGAACTCCTTCCTTCCTTCTCTCTGTTCTGTTCTATTTTATGCAAAGAAATTAACTCGACTTCTAATATAGGCTCCCATAGACTTGATTGGGTCCGCTCCTACTCTAGAATTACACATAATTACATGGTCACTGCAGAACTCTCCCTGACGGGGGTTAAGTACGTCTGAAACTAGTGTCTTATTACGAGCTAATTTATTTTAAACATCGTGTTTACAGCAGCAAAGCCAAGATTGTTTCATGCCACCGCTGCAACGAGCCGTCGACTGACCGTAATCCTTATAATTCAAGGAAATAACATGTAAAGGAAGTAGTTGTTCGCCCTCCCCTTTTCTGACTGGTAGCTATTATATTTGTTCTTGCAGAGTTTTCCTTTGGGCATGGAGTGGACCCAAGCCTACGTAGGTCTGCGTTCTTGGCATGAAAAAGAGGGGGAATATGGGATTAAAAGAGAAAGTTGACTGTCTATTGAAGGGAGGGTGAGAGGAGGGGAAGAGAGAAAGAGAGTGAGAGGAATACATTAAGCAGCCTGAAGTTGGCTGCTTCGCAGGAGCCAAAGAGCTCAGACATTTGATTAGAAAGTTGCGCAATATTTGTGTAAGAGTAAAAAAAAAAAAAAACCCCCAAAAAACCTGCAAAGACTCGCGCCGCATGCAGATTTTGGGTGAGAAGTTTGAATGCCTGATATAATGAAACGAGTAAGTAACAGACACATTGTGATCATGCAACAAAAACCCTAGGTTTTTTTTCCCCCGCCCTGTAATGCTTTCTGAGTGAGGACTCTTGTTGTGGAAGTAAAAGCCCCTGGAAATAAGTGTAAAGATGTGTT
This sequence comes from Crocodylus siamensis, assembly GCF_052110815.1. Taxonomy (NCBI): domain Eukaryota; kingdom Metazoa; phylum Chordata; order Crocodylia; family Crocodylidae; genus Crocodylus; species Crocodylus siamensis. The sequence goes on from NC_143398.1 coordinate 161,732,477, forward strand.
TTCTCAAAACGCGGGGATGCAGCGCTTATAAGAAATACAGCTCCTTCCAGAGCGGTGTTGGCAAAGCCTGACTTTTCGCAGCGTTGGGCTGTGGTCACTTTGACCTTTTTATTTTTATTGGCAGGAACAAAAATAAAATTCACTAACTGCAACTGGCCTCTCGCTAGTTGCTTATTGCTGGTGTTTGAGACTGTCTGGGAGTGAGGCTGGAGCCCTCTGGGTTTGCAAAGGTGGCTCCACTGAAGTCTAGAGATATTTATGGGGGAAAGAATAAAGGGGAGAAAATAGGGTGAAAACGTATTGATCTTTGACTCCCCTTTGGTGGGGGGAAATATAGTTCTTCAAGTGTCCCTCATCATTAGACTGAGAAGGACAATAGCATTTGTTTACCAGTTACAAGCTGTTTGTTTGCAGCAGATACTCAGAAACGCATCCGATGACAGGGAGTTGTGTGCCTGACAGAAAACTGATCTCTGCTATTATGTTAATAGCTATTTTTAAAAAGTTCTCCTAAATCCCTCCTCCCTCCATCCCGACACCTTCACCCTTTCTCTGTCCTGGGTTCCTGGCTAAATTTTGAAGGTAAATCACTGGGGGAGGGAGGGTGAAATGGTTTGTTCTCTTTATGTCTTTAAAGGCAGCCAGGCATGAGTAGCGACAAATCTAAACCTCACGGGCGCTGATACAGCTTGCAGTGTCTATGCCCTGAACTATGTGGTCTCCGACCATGTTTCTTGGGATATTCCCATTGATTTCTGGGCCGCATTTGCTTACAAAATAATCCCAGGGTTTATTAAAAAGCAAACCGTTAAGTGGTGTAGTGGCTAGACAGCAGGAGGAGGGAGAAAAATGTTTCATTTAAAAGAGAATCCTTCTCCCCCCCCCCGGTTCCTGCTGATTGACATAATTCTGTTGGCAGGGTATAAATAAAGAGAAAAGAGAAGTATTTACAATATGTACATTCGGGTTGGGAGAAGGCTGTATTATTTTTTTTGGGTCGCACATTTCTCACTCCTGCTCTCCAGCTCCACAAAGCAGATAAATTAGGGGATTAAAACAACCCCGAAATATTTCCAAAGCCAAACAGATCAGAGCCCTGCTGGTGGAAAAGATAAACCGATTAAGAACTTTGTGGAAAGTTAAGTGTAGTTGGTTCCAATAAAAAGGGTTTTTTCATGTGGGCTTGCAATTCGCCAGGCTTCTGAAGTTAAATCTCTGCGGGATCTTCCCAATCAAGAGACTTATTGCAGTCATAAAGTCCAAGGAACACTAAGAAAACACTTGAAAAGCCTCTTTACTGTATTTAGGCATATAAAGCTATTACCAGTGGAGAAGATCGTCTGCAATATAAATAGCCACTCAAATTGATATTAGAAACACGGCATAAGTCATGTTTTCCGCCACAATGTTGGCACATTTCAAACAATGACCCCTCAAGGTGTAAAAAAATATTCTTTCTCCATCAGCACATAACCATTTGAAACTTAATTTCCAGCAATTTAAGTTTAATTTACCTGACTTCCCGTGCAGTGCATAATAACCTTTTTAATGGGATCTTTGAAAAGGAGCAATAATAATCTACCATTGTTCCATTAAAGAGTGCAGCTAATAATTAACAAAAAAAAAAAAGCGAGAAAGGGGTTGGGGGCAGGAGATTGGGGTGGTAAAAATGTATCTATATTACCTTATTTCCGCTAAAGGAAAGCAATCTGGCTAGGAGAACTGAAAATAAGCAATCAGAGAGAGAGAGGGAAATATCAAAGCCCGGAGCATGCAGGTTGAATGGAGAAGGCGATGGGGTGTTAGGAGTTACAAAATGGAACAAGTTAATCACGGCTGTTGCTAGCCAAAAGCAGAAACTTTTTTTTTAGCATAGTCTCTCGGCATCTCACTTTCTTACAGGAGAATGTCATTGGTCTAGACGTAAACAGTTGCCAGGAAACTGTGGGGTAGTAGAAGAAAACGAGAGAGAGAGGGAGAGAGAGAAACCTTTTAAAAATAACAGACTTGCATTGTCCCTTTAAAGCTACTGTAACTTAAAAGGGAGTCGTCGTCTGCCTTTCCTCTCTGCTCCCCTCCCCAGCAACCGCCTCGCCGTTGTGTACACGAATTGACATATCTTCTCCAGACCCCTCCAAAATGATCACTCCGAGCCGTAAATAAAGATTCCTCCGTGTTATGATTAACTGCCTTAAATTTTCATCTCACGTAATTACTTATTGCATTGTACAAGACTCCTGGCCCGATTCACTCTTAGGAATCAACCAGCTTGCTTTTTTCTTGTAGTCCGTGTAGTTCTACGGGACTTGGACAGACAGACAGGTAGGCAGGCAGATAGCACTCCCTCCAGATTTATGTGTACATAATGAGATACGTATACATCTTAAAATTCACACCATTGCAGCAGGCCTCAGCGTGGAAATGTCTTTGAGATGAGGTTCATGGATGAATGAGAGTTCCCCTCCCCTGCCCCTTTTGCTCCTTGTCCACGACAAACAAAACCGTGCAACCCACGAATAATCAGTGGCTTGAAAAATAAAAGCGGAAAACCGAAATCCTAGACTTGTGCACGAGTTTTAGGGGATATTAATCACCGCAAACCCTTTAAATCCACTGAAGTTTTCTCGCATCAGACGGTAGATGGCAGCAGATAGTATGGAATGGAGCTGAGTAATATATAATGGGGCGAGACATAAAGAGAAATAGACCTTTCCGTTTTGAAAAATAAACAACTAGGTGATGTTTAAAACATAGGAATTCCTTAATTAGCAACTTATCTATGTTCTCGCGAAAACATTTAGATTTCCTAGACAATCAAACATTAAATGGTGCCCGGGTTAAAGTGATTAAAAAGACTTACTTGCTATGACATTTATCTTTTGGGTTCTACAAGTGGTTTGGCACAGGAGATCTTATAGCATCAACACAAATACATTTAGGAATAGGGACACTGAAATGAAGAACAGCATCATTTCCGCACCCCCCGCCTTCAAGAACAGCCACAGATCCTCCAAACACCAACAGACTTCCAAGAAGGGGGGAAAAATGAAGAAACTTCAAACCAGCATTAAATGCTGTTACATATGACAGTATAACAGCCTCAGCAAGAAATATCTTTTAGAAATTAATCTCTGTTTATTATTTCCACCCTGGCTATAATTTACTCTGGACCACAAAATAGGGAGAGTCAAGCGAGCCGATATAGATCATCCTGTTATAAAAATTTTAATGGTTAACTAACGGAGTTGTTTGGTTTTGAATCAATCTCTTTTTACATGCACAAGCTTCAGACAGCAGGTTATTTACAAAGCACCAGGGAACCAGAGCAGCGTGCCCATTTTTTTAAGTGCTGAGATCTAGAAGGTGTGTGTGCGGGGAAAATAGCCACCTTCGAAATGACGTGCATTTCTGGACTACTATTTTCTTAAAATCAAAGCAAGTCTTTCGGGTAGCTGAGGAGCTACGCAAATGGAAGGAACCGAAGAGACATGCTTTCTCATAATCCGGTGGCCAGTTTGGGGGAAAGGCAGATGGGAAGGTGGTTTTAAATAATAATCCGTAGACAGGTATTAGAAGCCCTGCAGCACGCGATTCAATGCAAACCCGCTTCATTTCATCACAACGTCATCTTGCACTGGGGAGTTTCACTGGAGATGGGGAAATGGGGGGGAGGGGGGAGAGAAAATTTCTCCTCGTAGCGCTGCAGCTCTTTGTTGCTTTTATTCCGATTATTCTGATGATATTATTTTCTAATTTCCAGACCCTTATTCACCAGGAGTGCAGCGAACTGCCCCCTTCGAAGAAACCACCCACATAAGGACGACCCTGGAGAGCACCACAAAACCCAACTGGCTTCCAAATTACTGGGCTCGCCTGGAGGCAGGCGAACTGGCGAGATAATACTGCTAGGGAGGGAAAATAAAGCACGACAACAATTCACACAGGGCTTGGTATCTTTTTTTTAAAGCAGTCTCTAAAAGCTACCATCACCGAGGTGCTCCATTATGCTTGATTCCAACCCAGACGTCTACTCTAGCCAGGTGACTTGACTGACTTACAGATACAGATCTTCTGTATCTTATTTTCTTCTTTTCTTCCTTTCTCCCTCTTCCTATTCCCATGCACTTTCTAGAGAAAAATCTCACATAAATAGGTTTTATCTTTAGCCTTATCTCCCAGCCTCCCTGAGAGTTTTCCCTTTCTCTTTCTTCTTTGCCCCCTCCCACCCTCCCTTTCTTTCTTTCTATCTTTTTTTTGGGGGGTGGGGGGAGAGTAGGGGGAGGAGAAGGAGGGGGAGGAGTGGGGAGTTTGAGAAATGCATTTACTCAAAGCAAAAAAAAAAAATCAAATGTAGGAAAAAAAAACATAGATTGTTCCCTTACCTTTTGACGTCCATTTCTGTGGTATAAAAGGGAAAAAACACACACACAGAAAAAAAGAAGCAATAGCGTTTGTTTATCTGTTAGCTGACAAATATTGTCCCAACCTGATAGCCGTCGATTGCCTCTCTGACTTGTGATAGCTTCTTGCATTTCTGTCATTTGCATAGAAAATGGAGTAACTTCCCTCTTTGAAAAATGATATCAGCCTCCACTCGGCACAGAATCTCCACTTCCCCTCCATTACTACTGAGATTCCAAATCAGCAGGCAAATTAACACAGGAATTAAAAAAAAAAAAAGAATAATAATGATGATATTATGTAACTCTGCCTTTGTGTGCGTGGGTGTGTGTGGATGTGGGTATGTGCGTTTCCCCCCCCCCCAACCCCTTTTTAGCCCTATCGAGCTTATACACGAAAGTAAAAAAATGTAAAGAGGCGAGAGCCCTATAGAGGACACTGATCCGACCCAAGGTGCAGCGGCCAAAAGAATGGTGCAATATAACCACATGGGAAATCATAAAAAGTTCATGTTCACGGTTAGCAGTCCACATGACCGGCTCTGGCCAATCCCAGAACCCAGCCACTCATAAAGTTCTATCACAAAGTTGTAAATTTTCATAAAACAACAAGGAATTTATTGCATTTCTTCATGACTGCTTTAACAGCAGTCTTTTTCTTAGCCGCCATCTTTTTTTAAAACAAAAATAAAAGAATATGCAAAGGTTTTTTTGGTTTTTTTTTTTTTTTTTTGTTCCTGGGTGGGGGTTTGATGGAAATGACTGACTCGCACCTTGCACGTTAGATTAGAAAAAAAAATGCCTCCCCACCCCCGCTTTTAAAGGATCAGCTCTGTCAAAGCAATGGGTTTATTTTATTTAAATGTGTCATTATGAATCCTTGAGCTGGAATAGAAAATTAGCAGCCGCCTGCGCTGGAGAAACCCAGAAATAGATCGAGATAAATAGAGATATTGAGGCGGAAATGCGGTCTGTATCTATAGCATAATCTAAACCTGCGTATTTTTGCCTCGCTTCGTATTTATGGTGGTTCTTGGAGGGAGGGAGGTTGGGGGAACCCACATACACCACACACACGCGTTGTTAATTGCAATTTGTCTGATTTTCTTTGATTTTCTGTGATTCTAAGTTGTACCGCTATCTGATTTTTGCGTAGGTAAAATTCACCAGCCAGGTTTGTTTTTGCGCCGATAAGATTGGATCCAACAGATTTGGCATAATAAAGGTGTGCTTTTACAAAAAAATCAGATTAAATTCGGAGGCGCCATTCACTGCAGAGGTACCTGCCTCAGGGGGATAAAAATATTTCCCCAGAAATAGGGCTTTTCTGGTACCCAGTTCCCGCTAGGGGAAAATAACCCAGGGGATTTGAGAAAGGGGATGGAACATGCAGTTTCCCCCCTGTTTTAGCTTCTCCCCAGGTCGGATCTTCATGGGAAACCAGCCCCATCCTATCTGATCCGCCTAATAATTGCTGCACTATAAATGCTGATTATTTTAAAAAAAAATAATGCGGCGCATTATTTTCTCCGCATCCTTTTCTGGTCCTATTAAAGGTATCCTACGCCTTGGCGGGGGGTGAAATAAAAGGAAGATATTTCATTAAAGATTTCAGCTTCAGCGGCGATGGGATGGAGAATGAAGGGAAAGAAGGGCAGAAAGAAGGAGCGCATTTTCCCATTGCACCTAACTGGGAGTTGCGGCGTATTTCCTATTCTTATTACACCACTTTTATACAGCGCGGCCTTTACTCAGGCCCCGCCGGAAGAATGCGGGATTTTATTGAGCACTGGGAATGTAAATAAACAATTAAGTAAAGAAAAAGAAAAAAGAAAAAAAAGAAAAGACAGAGAGAGAGAGAGGAAGAGAGCGAGAGAGAGAGGGTTCCTCAGCAAGTGCTTTTAAACCCGTTCCCATTGTTTTGCATTGCTGATGTTTTTCTTCCCCTGCGTTTAATTGCTTTAATCTATTTTATGTGTGCTTTGATGTTAAACATTATTTGGCGCTAATGAAATAGTTACAGTCCACAATAAAGTAACTGAAGGGAGGAAAAAGAAGTGTGTGTGGGAGGGAGGAGACCCCCAAACCCCAAAGCCGCAGCAAACGATCTCGGTTCCTTGGGAAAGGGTGAAATCACTCCGTAGGACGAAAAAAATAAAGAATATTTTGATTCTTGCCTCTTTTCAAGGCCTCTTTCTCACCCTTCCTCCTTCCGCAGGAGCCACCGGGTTGATGCTTCGGGAAAGAGAATTCTTCTAGTTTTCACCACTGGCCATTACCTTTTTCTCCTGCTATGAGTTTTATTTCGCCTACAGCTGTGGAGTGCTCTGGAGAGGGGATACGGTCACGTTAGACACAGCGGGTCCGCAGGGGTAAGCAGAAGACGGAGGGTAAGAGGAGCCGAGACAGGGATTCCTTTATATGTTCTTAGCCAGAAATGACCCGCCCATGATGTGTGTTATCCTGTTTATTATTATTCTTTTAATAACAGGAGTGCAATAAAGCGAAAGCAGCTTTGGAGTATTGATCAGTTTGTTTGTTTTTTTATTTCGAAGAATAATCGTCACAGACCAGGAAAAAAAAAAAAACCCAACCCAAACCAAACCCCCAAAGAAACTCCTCGCCATTAAATAATTTGCTACCTTGATATACATCGTTTTACGCTGCACAATATTAATTCATCTTTTTTTCTAGTGACTGGAACAAGGGAGTGGTCCAGGTGAAAATATACACAGACAAAACAGCCTAGCAACGAGAAAAGAACCACGGAGGTTACGAAGAACAAGGCGCCAGGATAATTCATAGTATATACAGAGCACTAGAGACGCTATGTATAATTTCCCTTCAGACTCTCAGATCACATTTTCTAGTGAAAGGTGCTAACACGACCACGTTATTTCATACCAAAAAAGCACACGAGGATATACAAACAGGGAGATTTACAAATACTGGTACTATATGAAGACCCACATAGAAAAATGTATCTAGTCTGACTCTAAAGCCACATTGAATAGGCAGATAGTATCATCCATTCTATTGTACAAAACGAAACAAAACAAGACTTTAATATAGGTAGTATTTTTTTCAGTGTCAGGAAACAGAAAGTCTCATCCCTAGGTTTTTATGCTGCATTTATTATTTATTTTAATATATAGTCTTTTCTGCTCCATGATGTTTAGTTTCCTGGATTAACTTTCGGGACTAAAGTCCTCTATTCCTTTTCTTTCTTTTTTTTCTTTCTTTTTATTTTTTATTTTTATTTATTTTTATTTATTTTTGCTTCCCCAACCACCCCCCAATCTCTCTCTTTCACTCTTCCTCATCGTCCTCCGCGTCTGGCTTTTCCTGGCTATTTGAACCAGGGCAGGCGGTTTTATTTTCCTTTTTCCACTTCATGCGTCTGTTCTGAAACCAGATTTTGATCTGTCTCTCTGTCAGGCACAAGGCATGGGCGATTTCGATGCGTCTCCTCCGCGTCAAGTAGCGGTTATAGTGGAATTCTTTCTCCAGCTCCAGGGTCTGGTACCTGGTGTAGGTCTGCCGGCCCCGCTTTCTGTCGGTCCCTGTGAAACAGTACAGGACAAGTCAATGAACTCTTGGGCGGGTGAGATTCCAGAGACTGAGACATTCATATACATATACATATACATATACATATATGTATGTATATGTGCATATATGTATATATGTGTATACACACACATGCTCATATATACGTACACATGAATGTGTGTGTATACATATACATATACGCACACACACACACACATATACACATGCTCACGCACACACGTATATATATACACACATAGGTATTAACTAGCCCTCGTCATAACGCAACTACTTCAGGCACCAAGACGTTCATCCTCAGCTGCAGCCGATTGCCCAAACTGCAGTGAGCTCCGACAATTTAACCAGCTAAGGATTCGACCTTCCTTCACCCCCTCTCATTTTGCAAGATTATTTCCTTCTCCCTTCCTGCCTCCGAACCGGCACTTCTCTAATTGTTTTCAATCTGTTGATGCGGGGTGTGGATGGAGGGAAAGCGTGTCCTTATTTTGTCTGTTCGGCTACAGGCGTGGAGAGGGGACTTCAGAAACTTCTCTATTACTTTAATATCAACCAGATGCTTTCCTCTTCTTTTTTCTTCCCACTCCCTCCCATCCCTTACTCCAAGACATTTCTAATGATCAAGCAAGGAAATAAATACACGCTTTCCTTAGAGAAAAGGCTGTGTTCGACATTCCCAAGCAACTATTTGTCCTCTCTTAAAGCTGTCATCGGGAACCTCGTGTGGACAGTGTGTAATGTTCTTAATTATTTAACGGAATGGCTTGGATATAGCGCCGTTCCTTGGGTCTCCTGGAAGCCAGTGGTTGACACGGATTATGTTACTCCGGCAAATGAAAGCGTGTGTGTGTGTCTGCCTGTGTGTGCGTGTTTTGTTTTGTTTTGTTGGGTTCTTTTGGTTTGTGTTTTTTGGTTTTGATCTGTCAGAAAGATGAGACAGCAAAACCCAAGCATTTGGGAAGAAGAATATTTTGATCTACATGGGAACCAGATCAAACAAAGACCCAACAGTTATCCATTCCCCCCACCACAACTATTTAGAGGTCTGTGAAAGGAGGTCTGGAAGGGACTCAGAGCCACTTTTTTCGTGGCATTTGTTGGAGTTCAATTGGAAATAATTATACAACAACATGATGCTTGTGGATGATGTCCCCCCTCCCCTACTTTCCCATTGCGACGTGGATGGCCAAGATAAGTCTTTGCCATCTCTCTCAAGCATTCCACTGGGCTCTTTCTTATTATTTAAGGGAAGAAAAGAAAGTGTCATTCAAGCAGAGGGAGAGAAAAAAAAAAGTGAAGTAGCCAGGCTGGCTGTGAAAAGGAGGCAAGAAAGTAAAATGTGCAGGTCTGTGGAATGCGGGTTGTAAACTCCGCTGAAGGAAAAGCCATAAACCGCTGGTGAATGGGGATCTCTGAGACTGTCTCTTCTAGCTGGTGAGAGTCCATAAGCACAATCACACAGTGGGCAAGCGGGGAGGGGGTGAGGGGGAGGCCGCTCTCAGGAGCAGGTAGCAGAAGTTTTAAGGACAGCAAGCCGCGAAATACTTAACACTAGTACTTCGGGTTTATAAACCGGCTTCTCCTCCAGCAGGCTTTGGAGAATTTGAAAGCCGTCCCTCGCCTTGTTGCTACATAATGTCACATGTTAGAAGGAAGGAGGGGAGTCCTTAAATCTAAAGTCAGATAAAAGCAGAGATGAAGTGTTTACGACCAGAAATATTTGGTCTTTGATAAATCAACTGTAAAAGTGAATGAATTATGGAGCAGGTAATGGAAAATACTGACCACCAAATCAGGGGCAAGGTAACTGGTGCTTTTGCTAGCTGGGTTTCCCCCCTTACCTTTTGCATTCAGGTCGGGCTGGGGAGTTTTTCCCCTGTCCAGTTTACTAATAAGACATTTTCGGAATATTTGGCTTAAAGTGAACTCATTACTTATGACGCTATCAAGTTGCAATCTGGCAAGTCAGAAGGAAAGCGGAGCTTCCCAGCGGCAGCGGACGGAGCTCACATGTCCCACGGTACTGCCAATGGAACAGCGACTCACCCCAGCCCCTTCTCAGGGAGAACCAGAATAATAATAAACACCATATCTTCCCAGGATAATGTGCTAGTAGTGGCCTGAGAAACCCTCGGTCAGACTGGGAAGCAATTTCTCCCTCGGAAGTCAGCGAGATTCCCAGCCTGCTTCTTTTAATTCTTGAAATTCATCCGGTTTATTAGGATCCCAAGAAGATGTCAGAACTCTATCTCTGGTAATGAATATGGATATTTATTAAATGTTAATTGACACTAATACGCGGAGACGGGGCATGTTGGGGAATGAAATATCTGTACGCCAGCCGGTATGGTGCATTAGCCAGATTTGTATTTTAAATACATATGCTAAGTAGGCATCTTCACTTAATGAGACCGCTGTCCCGCTCCCCGGTCTGGTAGGGAGGAAATACGCATTGCCACGGAGCGGGCTTGGGCACCGCAGTGACAACATCGAGGGAGTCTATCAACTTTTGGGAGCTGGGACAAGCACTTTGGCTAATAGGCTCGATGCAGTCCCATTACCTGCAATGGACAATGAGCAAGCATAAACCTCGCAGCCCCGATTGCCCGGCTGTTCCGGCGGATCCCGTACTCATCACAGACGAGTCATCCCCTCTCCCTGTCTTTGGCCCCTCTACCCCCACCCCTCCCCACTTCAACCCCTTCCCCAGTCCCACCTTCGTGAAAGCAGGGCTCCAATTGCCCATGCAGTGATGTGCTGCGGTTCCTATTACAAGAATGGCAACATGCGAGGCTTTAATTGCCCCGTCTGCAACGTTAGGCTGGGGTCTGGGCACTCCAAAAGCAAACCCACCAGCCCTGCCAGCCTCCCCCAAAGAGTTTCTCTAGGAATATAGTGGAGGCAGTTCATTTCATTCAGATCTGAACCCTGAATCTAGAGGGGGTAGGAAGAGGATGGTCATGTTTTTTCACAGCCCAGGAAAGGCAAAGCGCCTTTTGCACAGCGCACACGCACACACACACGCACGCACACACACACAGAGCCTCAGGAGCGCTAATAAATATTTAAAGCTAAAAGGATGGCTTTAAGGTGGGGGTCTCTCTCCCTCTCTCTCTTGATGGAGAGGGAGAGCGATTCCTTTTTAGGCGAAACGTCACAAACCGAGCTGGGGACAATCCCCCCCCCCGTCTCCCTCCCCTCTCCCCCTTGCAACGCCATAAAATAATTTACACCCCCCTCCCCCCCCAGGCGCCTTCCCTAAAGGAGCCTTTGCACTTACCTGTACTCCTCATCCAGGGGTAGATCCGGAAGTTACTCTCGTTTTGCAAGTCTGAGTCCCTCTGATCCGTTTTGTTGCAGTTCTGCTTGGAGGCATCTCCGGGGCACATCATTGAGAGGTTTTGATCAAAGGGAGAACAGTGCATGTTGAAGGAACTGCTTTCCAGGCCGTAGCTGGTGGAGTACATGCTAGCGGGCTGCGGGTGCATGCTGCTACCATTGGTGTATAACCCAGGCATGGAGGCAGCGAAGGAGGAACTCGACCCAGAGCCATAACCCGTTCGTTGGGTGTTGGAGGCAAAAGCGCAAGAAGTTTGCTCAGAAAAGACTCCGGATGGGAAAACCGAACTTGCGGGTTGATATTTAGAAAATAAAGCATTCGCATAATACAATGAACTCATAATTTGGCCGGGTGATTTGTAGGCCGGGACGTTTTAGTGTCGGTTTTACGAGGTACCGTGATATATTACGGAATTAGAGTCCAGATTTACACCAAAAAGGACCCCTTTTTCCTCCCTGACCATGTGACTCCGGGGCACGTGATTTTGCCAGCTCCAATCAACGGCCAGCTCCCCCACTGGCTCCTTGTAATGTGGAAAAAAAAATTGTAGTACTGTTGGATTTATAAAATATGATAAATAATTGATGGGATCTAAACCCTCCAAGATCTATGCGAGAAGGGGTGGAATTGTGCTCGAGTCGATAAGCAACTTGTAATCAGTTTTCAACTGAGACGAAGAAAGGAAGAAAGAGAGAGAGAGAAACAGAGAGAGGGGAAAAGCACATTGGTGATAAACCAGCCTCTCTCTCTCTCTCTCTCTCTCTCTCTCCCTTTTTTTGCTGGAAGAAATAAATGAACGGAGCCCTATTTATTCTTTTTATTGATTCCCTCTGAAATCTCTTCCTTCGCCCCATTTCACTGTCTTTGTCATAGTTTTTCACGAGACTACATAATTCCCCCCTCCCCCCTCTCCTAGCTCTAGCACCCAAAAGACAAATGTCTCATTGATACCTATTACTTTCGGGTTCCCCCCCCTCCCCAAATGCCATTCAGCTCTATATTTAATTTATTCCAATGCCACAGGCGTCGAGCTACGCATTGAGCTGGCATTTGCTCTTTTTTTTTTCCTTGTTGCGAAAAATAAAAGACTCTACAGATCCCTTGTTCAGCGTGTCAGCGGTTCTGGGGGAGCCAATTACAGTTACAAGTAAAACGTTACCAGCTGGCTGACTTGCTTTCTGCTGGGGAAGCAGACAAACCTTCCAAAAAAGTAACCTGTCTCATTTATTCCAAGGAGGTGGAAGGGGGGGGGGAGAAGAAAAAATTAAAAGCCTTACTGAAAAATGAGGCGATCGTGATTGATCTGCATCTAAGAGTTGCATCGTTCCTCCTTCCCAAGGTTATATTGCAAGGGTGAGAGAGAGAGAGAGAGAGATGCACCCTTTCGTATTGCCCTGGTGGAGGAGATCAATAGGCAGCGAAAGGGGGAGCGTGACAGCCATACCATGCGCAGCTGACCATCCTCCACAGAGAGCGGGGGCTCAGATCCGGGGGGTGCTGGGTGTCCCTCGGAAGAAGCATGCAGAGGCAGAGAATGACCTGCAGGGAGGGTTTCCACACCACCTCGACTGTCACCACCAGCAGCAGCAACAACATCAACAACACAATCAACAACAACACAACCCCTGCTTGTTTTGCCCCCCCCCACTCCTCCAACTGGCTTGCCTGCACCACAGACTCCTCCACAGCTCCCTCAGAGCAATCTAAACTCTTCAGGATCTCTGCAGGGCCAACTCTCCTTTGATGGCCAGCTTTGCGATTGTGACACAATTGACTTTTATTCCCTTTCTATCAAAGTGCTCCTGGAGGAGAGGAAGCCCGGTGAAAGAATGATGTCACGGGATTCTCGCTTGTAAACTTTATTGTAACTTTCTTCCGCCGCTTCCAGGTTTAGACAATAGAACAAAGTGATGAAAGAACAACAAAATATATCATTAGTTCCCCCATAAAGTAATTCACGTATACAGTATACATTCTTTTTTTTTCACAGTTAACCTAAGGATCACTTTACAACTTGCTCCACTGTGCGCATGCTATCTAAAGTCGAGAAAAAAAAAACGCTTTTGGAGGAAACACTTAAAATTGTAAACAAAACAGAACCAAAGGAAAAAACCCAACCGAACAAAAGAACAGAAGGAGGGAACAGAAAGAGAGAGAGCAAGAGGGAGAGGGGGAGAGAGAAGAGAGAGATAACTACAGCATAAATAGGCAGTTTCATGTTGTTGGGATGTCTGTTTCAATAGCTACCTCCAGTACATACAGTTAAGCACAACATAAAGGAGGAAAATCAAAAAAAGTGCACAATGTAATTTCACATAACTCCTATAGCATTGAAAGCAGTGTTAACCAACACCCCCCCCCCGAAAGAAGAGAGAGAGAGAGAGAAGAGAGAATTTCACAGTCATGTTTTACATAAGCTATTGCATTACACTACCACTAGTTAATAACTGGCAAAAGGCTAGAAAGACCTCCGATCTCTTTTGCATACTGTTCATTGTATCAAAGGACAATCAGGAAAAGTGGGTGCTTACAGCTATATTGTTTTACAGCAATAAAAGGGTTTCTTTTTCTCTTTTCTATGCATTGTTTTTTTTCCTGCCCCCCCTCCCCTCCCTTACATTAACTGCCATTAATGTAAGAGTCAGGATCTCATCAAACCATCAGTGCTTGCCTTTCAGTTCTCAAAAATCCTATTTTTTGTCCCCCTTCTGTCCTTCCACCTCCTCGTCCACCTCGGCGGCTCTTTCCATTTTCTGTTTTTCCAGTTCTTCCTGCTCGCATTTGCTGCTGGGAAACTTGTCTTTGTTGTTTTCCTTTTTCCATTTCATCCTCCTGTTCTGGAACCAGATTTTGACCTGCCTTTCTGTCAGTCCCAGGGCGTGAGACACCTCGATCCGCCGTTTGCGGGTCAGGTAGGGATTAAACAGAAATTCTTTCTCTAGCTCCAGGGTCTGGTAGCGGCTGTAAGTCTGCCGGCCCCTCCTGCGTCCAGCGGCTGCTGGGGGATCGCAAAGGTTGGGGGAAGAAGAGAAGGAGGTTGAGACGTACATAAACCAGGCTCGGGAATACAGACACACACACAGAGGAAGGGGGGTGCAGGGAGAACACAGAAGCCAAGGCAGGAAGCGCACACAGAGCCGGAACGGCTCTTACAAAAGGGAGAAATAATGGGGGGGGGGGGAGGGGGGAGAGGGGAGAATTTACACCCGAGCTAGCGAAAAAGGGGGGGGGGAGGCACAAAAAAAAAAAAATACCACCAGAGAGAAAAAAAAACAACTACTTTGTATCCAGCACACAAAAGGAAGGTACCATCCGGCCCGGCCACAACAAAACCCCACAAAAAACCGACTGCAGGAGCTTTCTCTCTCTCTCTCTCTCTCTTTTTGGAGGCTATAAAAGTGCAATAAAGTTTGGGGAAGCTCCGCTCGCTGAAAGCCCAGCTCGCCACACCGAGAAGAAAAGGTCTCCTTCAGGGTAATTAAACTATAAAGCAATTTACAAGTGCAAAAGTTTACCCCCATAAAGCAGTAAAAAGTAACAGTGGAAAGGGGATACTTTATGGATTCAGGAAATGCCTCCTCTCTGCCCTTTCTATCTCGCCTCACCTTGCGGTCGCATCCAGGGGAAGAGCTGTGTCGGAGAGGGGCTCTGCTCCGAGTTCTCCGCCTCCTCCCCAAGGCCGCTGGAAGCAAGCTTGCAATCCGTGTACTGCACCAAGTCCGACTCCTGGGCACTGAACAGGCTCTGCCTTTGCAATGGGTCGTATCCATAGAAGTTGCTTGGATCCCCATGGCACGCGACCGCGCAGGGATTCTGTTGGTAAGGGGAGCTGGAGAGCGAGGATGCTCCGTGGTAAAACTCCTGAATTTGGGTCGGATGCTGGAAGGTACCACCCGTGCTAGGTCCATACACAACTGTGGGTCTGCCTCCCAGATCCTGAGCAAAGCCACAGTCATAGTAGTTGGGACGCAAGGAGTCCCCGGTTTTGTATTTGGAGAAGAGTGAGTTGACAAAATAAGAGCTCATTTTAATTTAAATATATAATCTATTTTTTTTTCAACCACGGGAATCTATTAGCAAAGAAAGAGCTAAGATGCTAAGCAACAACAGTTTGTGATTTCCAGGAATATAAAAGGAGGATATAATCAAAACTCTAAGTCTGCATGATACTGAATGCCTGCCTTTCCCCCCCCCCCCAAAAAAAATCGCCACTTAAAGAGTTCTCGTTTTACATTTCCAAGAAGAGGTGCCAGTTCATAAACAGTTTTCAGTGATTTACTTCGGCGCAAATGAGTTGTTTCATATTTTGCAGTGTCTTTTCATGATCATTTGCATCTATTACCAAAACCTCATCCTATTGGCTTCTCCTTACTCCACACGGACTCTGCACTGCATGATTCTGAAAGGAAGAGTGTGAGAGAATAAAGAAGGAAAAGCGAGAGAGAGAGAGGGAGGGAGAGAGAGAGCGAGAGAGCGAGCGAGAGAGAGAGAGAGAGAGAGAGGTGGGGTGAATATACGGATTAAATATGTTTAACTACCTACATTAATGAGATATCTCTCGCCTCACAACAAATCAAATACCTAGACCACCCAAAAGATTGATTTTTGGGGAGTGTTGGAAAATGAAAGAGAGGCACTCTTAGTCGTTAATTTCAAAATTTTAACGAGGCAGTTTTAGCCTTTTTAAATGTCAGGGTCGCTTTGGAAAACTGTAAAAGAACACGATTTAATTGCTACCAGTTTTAAAAGGTCCTATAAATGTAATTGGTATTTTAATACAAGTTATCAAATCATACAGCTTCTTATCCTAAACATATTTTAAAACAAACGAGGTAGTCATATTTAACATTTTAATGATCAATTTCCTTATTATTGATAAAGGTTTAACTATCGCATGAAGGGAATTGCGTTTGTAATAGCCCCCAAAAAAGGCTGTAAACTGTTTAACAAACTATAAAGCGCCATAAAGACCAGGATGTTGTTGTTGTTTATACCGCACTACATAAAAGCTGTTAGGATTTTACGAGTTCCTTCCTCTACTGCTATAAAACAGAGGTTTCGATTGGAACCGTCCGCATTATTGCGAGATGTGGGGTGTCAATATTGAATTAAAATGATTATAGTTTTTCATACAGAACATTGCTTTATTTTGGTCCCTTTCCCCACCCCCATCCCCTCAGGTTCCCCCCACCCCTCTCCACCTCCTTCCTCCCCCAATGGAGGGGACTTGTACAAGATGGGCTTGCTAACTCGAGGCTTGGCTTCTCTTATCACCTCCAAAACAGAGCCCCCAGGGACAGTAACTGATGTCTGCCCCCCCACCCCGCCCCCCATAACTTCAACTTTTTTTTCTTCCGTGGCACAGTGCTGATAATGGAAACTGGGGAGCAGAGGGGGAGATGGGGTGGGAGGCGGGGGTTGGGGGGGCTTTCTATTTTATTGATATTTGCTAACAACGGAGCAAAGTTACCCCTAACCTGCCAGCGCTGCAATTTTCCACCATATAAGCACACAGGGGGTAGATTCTGAAATTCATTTATCGCAGTCAGCAGATATTACGGAGACGTATTTCAGATAATAACTACGCGAGCCTCTCCCAGGTCGCAGGCTGCCTCCCTGCTCCCGCCACCCCGGAAAAGACCCCCATAGACCGCCGGCTGCAATGTTCAACCTTTCCATGCTCCCCGCAACTTGCAGAGCCACTTCTGCACCTTCCTCTACGGCTCTCTTCTTCTTCTTCTTTTTCTCTGGCTACGTTTAAAGTCCCGTCCCTGCCTTCCGACTCCGTTTATTTGCACACCAAAGGTGAATAAAATACGCTTCCCATTCCTGCCTGTTCTTAAACTGGAGGATCAATTTCAGCCATGTCCTTTCAACCCCATCAAATGAAATAATAATAATAGTAGTAGTAATAAAAGTTGGAGCCTATTATTGTTTTGCTCAAAAATCTCAATTAAAAATCGACAGCGGAAATAGGTTAGGAAGAAAGCAAGAAAGAAAGAAGAAAGAAAAGAGGGATAGATAGATAAATAGATAGTAATAGCAGGATTAGTAACAGGATATAAAACTTTAAAACCATCCTTAGACGAATAATTTAAGTAATTACTTTCCCTCTATTTTGCACAGGGATAATTTCAGCCTATTCTAAAATCTTTTTCAAGTAATTATTGTCGTCGAAGTACTTGCAGCAGTATAATTAAGGGGTTTTTTTCCTCTGTCTCTGAAAAATAAGTGAAAATTTTATTTTTTCTAAACACTTTTATTGTCGATTGAGCAGAGTTTGGTTTAATCTGGGAACATAAAAATCCAGAAATGCTGTACATAAGTAAAGAGCGCTTAATATGATAGCTTTTTTTTTGCAGGGGGGGTGGGATATATAAGAGTTTCTATCAACAGTAACAACCAAAATAAGCGGATTGAAGTGTTTTCCAAAAAGACCTTCAATTCTCGTGCCGGTGGATGCCTATATGCCCCTAGAAGTGTTTACCAAAGGGAATTAAAAAAAGGACGGAGTTGCTACACAAATCCAAAACAGAGGAGGAGAAAACGGGAGTGAAGTTGTTCTTGGAAGTTAACATTTTTATCAAGTGCAGTAGAATTTTATGGTCATGATGTGGTACTAACTCACCAATGTAGCAAAAATCAATGGCTGACCTTAAATCATTCATATACTGTACTACAGATTCCTGATGAAAGGAAAATGTTTCTATTATAAGAAAAAACAAGAGAGAGAGGATAATTTATAAATACCCAGCGGAGGAAAGATTTATTAGGAAATCAGACGGAAAAAAAAAAGGAGGGAAAAAAAACCTTACTAGGTAAACTCTAACTTTTCATGACTTTGCATTTTACTGAGTATATACAATGGCTTTTCTACTATTTTTTTGCAGGTAGCTCTATTTAAATTGAGATTTGTTTTTGTAGCATTCCAAACCCGTCTGGTGATGGTTAAACTTTGCCCCTGTAAACACCATACTCCATTCTGCATGGAAAGCCGCTGCTTTTGCCTTGTGTACTGGTTAAATCATGTTATATTCCGTTCCGGAAAATTGTTCATGGGAAATTGACACATTTGTTGTACCTTTGAGGAGAAGGATTCATTCAGAAAGTGTGCGGATCATCACAGTTGGAAAGAAACTTCCTATTAAAATCGTGTGATTCTTTCTCCTTTGTTTCCTTGTCCATGACATACGTATGTATACACACACACATTTATATACATATATACATACATATATATATATATATATACACACATATAGTGAGTGAATATAGGAACTAAATATTTCAATCTTTATTCCTTTTTGATTTTGAGGGCGATTTTTTTTTTTAAAAAGAAACGTGAATTGAGGGATAAAACTTTATGTGGTTGCTCCTAGTGGGATCTTGTCCTGTAGTAAAGCACGAAACATGAATGCGATTTGGAATTAATTTAAAAAATACATTTTAGGGCTCCTCCCCTCCCGCAGTGATGTTTTCAAACATATTTCTGGACTCGAGTGGAGCACACGGCCAGGAATAGCTGGGGACCGGGCTAAGTGGCACCAAGGATGCTGTTTCCATAGCTGTAAAATAAATAATAGCACCTGACTCTCAGATGATGATGATGATGATGATTTTGCCTAGAAATCAAAACCAGTTCAAATCAATGATAAGGAAAGTGCAGATTTTTTTTTTTTTTTAGCAAGGAGAAACGCGGGGAAACACGTCGCGTGTTTCCCAACTCTTTCACCTTTTCCTTTTCCTTTCTGTAAAGATAAAGCTTGGCTTTTGGAATAAATAAAAGACCCCCCCACCTCCATGAACCAGACGGACTAACCGCATGGAAGAAGAAAGAGATGCGTTTTCCAATGAACAGTTGAAATAAATGGGTGTTTCATCTCAAGCCTCCGCTCTTCCTACATTTTCCCCCTGTTTTCTGAATCTCGGATAATTTACAGGCGCAGGAAAAAATAGATGTAACCCATAAAATCGGCAAAATAGCTATAATTAACCCTATATTTTATGTCTCGGGATTATTCATGCTCTTCGGCAACATCCCGTTTGTTGTTTCGACTGAAATCAAGGTGTTATTAAATAGCCTTAATGCTGAGTAACGGGCCCGCTCGGGTTTTTAACGTGGAGCAACAGCGCCATCTAGTGACCATTCGCGTTAGGTATTTGTTCCCCCAGCTGCGCAACCAGATGAAGCCAATAAAAGCGTGTAGGTGGCGGAAAGTGAGAGAGAAGGGGGGAGAGTAGGGGTGGGGGGAACTTTCCTCATTTCCCATGGGGTGGGTAGGAGAGACTGGAAATAAAGACACGGATTAGGGTATTTTGCAGAGGGGTAAAGCCCCCTTTGCTTAGCTTGGCTTTTCTCTCCCTCCACCCCTCCAGCTCCTGAGTTTGGGGCAATAAAAAGAGGGGGAAATGGATTTGCTTTTGAAAACCACTATTGTTTCAAATCCCGAGACTAAACAATTGGGCATTCTCCTCTGGAGGGGGAAGGCCGGGGCTGTAAATAGATAAAGAGCTTCCCAAACCCAGACGTCTCGCCAGAACTGAGTGCGTGTGTGTGTGTGCGCGTGTGTGCGCGTGTGTGTGTGTGGTTGTTGTTGTTGTGGTTGTGTTGTGAGTTTATGGCTCTGGACTTCTGGCAGCCTGGAATGACTAAGAAAGAAAGAACAAAGAGAAGCTCCCAAAGTGCTGGATTTTCACGGCATCTGCAAGAGAAGAATAAATTAACACAGTTCCTCCCCTCACCCTTTTTCTTTTTTTTTTAACTCCCCCCCCCAACAAAAATCCCCAAACAGAAACAAAATAAAACTAAAACTTTGCATGTGGCTGAAGCAGAAACAAGAGTATTTACAGGTTGAGAATTTCCCCACATTCCCAAGTCGTTGTAGTAATTTAGGAGCTCCTGAAAGTTTTCTTGCACTGTTTGCTTTACAGCCGTTTAGTTCCTTAACCTTCAGAAATTTATACCCTGTAAAGTTTTATAGCGGTCATATTCTTTTATTGCAGCGCACTGCACTGAATTTTCTTTTTTTATGACAAGTTACTTCCCTTTTCTCTCTTTCTCCAATAAGCTCCAAATATCTTTCCCCTTCTTTTGTTTTTGTCCCTCCCGCCCTCTTTTCAGGATTGCCCCATAGAAAGAGGATTAAAAAAAAAAGGGGGGGGGGGTAAAATATTGCCTTTTAGAGCCCTCATTATTATGGTAAAAATGAGTGGGGAGTGAATCCTGGTTGCGTTTCTCACTACCTGTTTCATGATGATCTGTAATGGGGCTTGAGGCTGTTTATTTTTGTTAAATATATCTATTTATATATACACTTCCAGGCACTTATATTTCTGCAGGAGACATAAATTGTAAAACGATTTTAGAGACAGAATTATAGTAACCTCTCATTAAGCCCTTGGAAAGAAAAAAAAAGAACCATATGTCAAATATTATCATTATTCCTCCTGCTGGAGGTAGGCTTTTTTCCTGTCCTTTTCCAAAGAGGTTTTTTTTTTTTGGTGGGGAGGGACACAAATGAAAAAAGCCCCTTCACTTCATAATTAGCTTATTTTAGCTAGATTATTTGCCAAAATCAAACCCCTTGAAGTGGTATATCTAAGCACAGACTACAAAGACTTTCAGTCTCAACTATGTTTTGGCAAAATTGATTTGGAAATGGAGAAGGCTGAAGTCGAACCAGGAAAACATTGAATGCATTGGAATTTTTTTTTTTTTCATTTGCCCCTGGACGGTTTTTTTTACCCAGGCAAAAATTGATCTTTATAATACACTTAAAGAGGCACTAAAGGATGCAGGAAAACACAATGAAAATATTTCTGAAATTTTAGACGAAGCAGTATAACACGATGAGATATAGGTTCTGTTGTTCTAAAATCGATTTTTATTCTGGAGCATTAAACATCTGTGGAAAATACATTTGGGCTTGTGCTACAGAAAACAGGATTTCCAACATTTTTTTCCCCTTTAAAGAAAGCAAATTCCCTACTAAAAGGAACTAACATTATTTTTTACTATATTTAGAAAGCATCTTGCAATTGTTATGTTAAAAATATCCGTTCATTACCACAGCTCTAAGGGAAGTGAAAAAGGAACGATTGCTAGATCCTAGTGTTCAACAGAGTGAAAAAATGCAGTAAGTGATGGGAAATGTTACTTACAAAGCACTAAGTATTTGGGTGAGCCTAGACTTCAAGCAGTTTGGGAACCGTATTGCAAATATAAGAAAGGTCTTCAGTTGGTTAAAACCAGATTTGGGATTTATCTGTACTTTAAATGAAAATAATGTTAAAACATAAATTTAAAAAAATAAAACAATCAGAAGTAGATTCCTGAACTTTAACATGCCCGAATGTTTGGGGTTTTTTTCATCGTAAGATATTAACGGGTAAACCTGGGTTCAGAGGTGGATTTTTTTTTTCTTTTTAAAATGGAGGAAAAATTGTCTTGGAAACTGGGATTTGGAGTTTGTTTTGAGAAGGGACCAGGGAGTGTTTCCTACTGGCAGAAGTTAGTTTAACCAGCTGCGGCCCCTGCACAGAGGCATTTTAAATTCTAAAGGAGCCACTTTGGGATGGAAAGTTTTGCATGAGAAAGTCTAGGCAGAAAAAACTTTCTGAAGAATGGGCTTAAACCCCGAAGATCTGGTTTCTAGTCGAGTGAAAGATTGTGTGTTTTTTCCCTCCCCTTGCAGGGAAGCTGCAGCGGTGTGAATTTCAGTGTACACCAAAAAGATTATCTTAGGATAATCTACCCAACGCTGAAAATAGGACTATCAAATCTCTACAGAGCACTCGCTTATCAGCACACCAAAGTGGTATAAAAATCTCCTACTAAAAGTACAAGCGGCTTATTCGTCTATGAAATTAGATTTGTATCGTTTGGCTCACAAATTCACCAGAAAGATATTTATTTTCCTTTCTTCTTCTTCTTCTTCTTTTCTTCTCCTTCTTTGTAACCCCCCCCCCCCACACACAGACTTTCTCCCCTAGTAAAACTCGCCACCCTACACTGCGTCATTTCTAGAAAGACTTTTGGTAGCTCAATATACAAATGTGCACACGAGAGAAAAAATAATAATAACAACCAACAACCCCCAGAGAGGTTTATTTCGCTATTCGCTGTCCTCCTTTGCAAACGAACAGTGGAAGAGCTCAAGGGATTCCTGAAAAAAGCCACATTGAAACAGAAAACTAGAGTCAACGTTCACAGAAACACAATCACAAACACATTTTACAATACCCACCATCGAGTCAACTGGTACTAAAGTTACGCCCCTTCCCAAATTCCCACCCACCCACCCTCTTCCCCCCAAAAAAGTTAAGTCTTACAGAGATAAGCGAATCACAGTCCATGGCTGGACTGCAGGGAGAGAGACAAGAGAGAAACCTCCAGGACATCTTTCAGGTCCTTCCAGCATGAAATGAGTCCTCTTTTGTAAACAATGAAGATACACATTTGTTACATTAAATGCACTTCAGTAACAACAACCAAAAAAATCATACTAATCATAAACCACAAGACAATCACAGCCCTCACGAGGTCCCTCGGCTAGTTACAAGGTGAGGATGGAGCGGGGGAGTCCTGGCGGGGTCCATGTGTGAGCAGGGCTGGGGCGAGACAGGGGGACCGACTCGCTTCTCCCGGAGCAAACGAAGACGTTCAAGTAGGAACTTCTCGGAAGAGAAGGGAAAGTCTCCAGACCCCGGGCTGGGCACTGTTATCTCTGCAGCCATCTCCTTCTCGAGGAAAAGTCCTTGCACAATAAATTATAAATACGCTAACACTAAAAACACAGCCTTTACCTTCTGGGATAGCTTCTCTAAGGTAGTTTATTGTGTGAAACTAGGAAAAAATGCGATTTTTCTCGCCTCTAGGAGTTAGGGATGCTTGATAGGGAGGGACTTTTTTTTCCTTTTTTTTCCTTTTTTCCTTTTTTTAAATGATTTTTTTTTATTTTGCTAAACAATTTACAGTCTTAGTCTGAGAAAGCCCCCTCCCATTCCTCCTCCCTCACCCCCCACGATCCAGTATAAAACTACCACGTGGGAAGGTTTATTGGGAAAAGATTCTACTCCGGGTTTTTGTACTGGTCAAAGTTACGTATCTGCCACTGCGCGGTTTCAAAAAAAAAAAAAAAGAAGAAGAAGAAAAGAAAAAGAGAATAATATAAAAAAGGGCGCAGTGGGATATTTGAGTGTCAGGGATCCGAATGCACCGGTGGAAAGTTGGTGAATTGAAAATGATTTGTTGGATGCAATTAAAAGCAGCCTTACGAATGTGTCTGTCTTCCAGTAGTTTAATTAAATCGTCTGGTTTCTTTTGCCACTTCAACTCGTGTGTGTGTGTGTGTGTGTGTGTGTGTGTGTGTGTGATGGGGGGTGTTGTAGACAGACACCATCACTTCACTGAACATGGTCACAGCAAGGCAGCGTGGTCTGGCCGGGACAGGGGCTGAGTCTGCTTGTGACCACGTTGTTGTTTTGTCTTCCACTTAGGATAGAGAGGCCAATATGTATTTAAAACCCTGATCGCGACCCAGCAGTAGCCCTGATGGCCACGCAGCCCGATGGCCATACTACACAGGGGGAGACACAAGCAAGAGCACCCCCCCAGCCTGTGTCCCATGTAGCGGAGGGCTGGGGCAGGGACTAGGGGGTCGGAGAGGGGGGATCAAAGGAAGGACTCATGAACATCTCCCATGCAAAGGTGGCAACAACAACAGCAACAAACAAACAAAAAAGCCCACGGTCATTGTTTATTTCTCAGCACTGGGGCAGGATGGCAGCATCAGCTGGGAAAGGGGCCTAGGGAGTGGACCGCGGGCCGGGGAGGGGACAGAGGGGCTTTGCTGTGGTTCACTCCTTGCCCTGTTCCTTGTTCATCTTCTTCATTTTCATCCTGCGGTTCTGAAACCAGATTTTGACTTGTCTTTCACTCAGGTTGAGGAGTCTGGCCACTTCGTGTCTGCGGTCCCTGGTGAGGTACATATTGAACAAAAACTCCTTCTCTAGTTCCAGCGTCTGGTATTTCGTGTAGGGGCATCGCTTTTTTCTAGAGGAGCGGGCGTGCAGCCAGTTGGCAGCGGGGTTGGCTGAAAGAAAAGCAGCAAGATCAATACTGTGTATCCTGATCGGTTCTCAGAAAGTCCTTAATAAATAATGCCATCAGATATTACGAATATGGATATCTATATATGTGTGTGGCTACGTATATATAGACACACACATATATATATACATAAACACATACATAGCCGAGAGAAGAAATGCCCACTAAGTTCTGCGTTTGAAGAAAAGGCCACGTGAAAAGCACGGATGTTTTATGCACCCCGGTATATAAGCGTGGAGGCACATGGCCCCGATCCGGCCCGCGCGTGAGCACGTGCTGGACTTTCCAACTGCAGGTCTCCCCACGGAGTCGAGAGTGGGGAAGTTCAGCACGTGCTCAAGTGTGGCCAGGCTCGGGGCCTCCATGTGCATGGCTGCATGGCTGTCTATCCGGTGAACCCAACGCCTACATGCCTCTGCAGACCTGCAGCACTGGCCAGGACATTTTTGTGTGTGTGCAGATCTGTCCATCCATTCCTACCGGCATGTATTTCAGGGTACGAATACATACACAGATTACTTCTGAATAAAGCCTTTAATAAATCATGTCTCTCTTTTTTTTTTTTTGGCTAAGTGGCAAGAAATAGTCCTGCTACAATAAGGGCTCAAGGGCTTCTTCTCTGTGATCTGGTCAGTATTATCAAGAGAGACATTTGCATTTGCAGCGGTGTTCTCTAAACTTAAGTAATGCAGTAAACGTACCCCCCTCCCCCGCCCCCATCTCCTGCCCTCAATGGGAAATTGGAACATTCAAAACGCTCGTTGGTCTCAACACAGGGGAAAAAGGGGGAAAGGGGGAAGAAATCTTTAGCAGGAAGATCAGAGCCATTAAATATTAGTCCAATATTCCAAACACTTTGTACTAGCCACACACAGCAGCTAACCAAGCAGACTGGTTAACTCTTCAGAAAAAGGTGTGCTGAGGCAGCTTTTGGGGGGTAAAAGCACTGTAGGCATTTCCTTGTTCATGTAAACATTAACTGACCGATCGTTAGGTATCCGAGAAGGGGAGGGGGAAAGAATAACATGAAGCATATTCTGGGCAGACCGCATTTTTTCTGTTTTGCTTCCTTTGCTTCTCCTGGAATGATGGCTTAAGCCATAAACCTTTACACCAATTAAATGGAGCATGATAAAAAAATATACCATCAGAATGTTTCCTCTACAGTAAAATGAAATGTATTGAATATTTTAAAAATAATCCGGTTAATCTTCCACTGTAAGTACTGCATCTTACAAATTTGCACGGCTACTTCCTTAATGTAATTGACTTGATCTAATATGCAGAATTAAATATTAAAGAGGAAGAATGCTGTTAATAATTGATACTGTTAATACTGCTACCTTTCTTTTAATGGCAGTGGAAGGCTCTTCTTCATAAAAGATCCTTTTTTTGTGATATCTCGGATCGTTAGAAAAACACGACATTTTCTACAGGAAAATAGGTTTATCTATTAAGTGTACACAAGCCCCTAAACAGGAAAGCAAATGAGAAAGGATTTTTGGCAGGTCTTACCCTTCAACATCTAGCAAGTAAATTAAAACCTTGAGTTGCCAGCTACCCTGCACAGATTAATTATTGTGAAATACTTTCAAAAATTGAAACAGTCGCTGAAATTGGTGCGAGGGCTCTCTGCAAAACAGCCCCCTCCTGCAGTACTCAGAGAGACATTTTTTTGGCTTTCTCTCAACATCAGCCAAAATTGAACTATTATTTAAAACAAAATATGCGTCTTAACCACATACCATAGAAACCACATAGCATCCTCTTAACGTGGATCTCTGCACTTACTTATAACTTCACAACGTTTTCTTGGACAAGATTGTTATATATTTAATTTCAGGGACATTGAGCACACAACCTGGATATTTAATTCTCTCAAATCATTCACCTCACGGCTGCAGTTTGTTCTGGACCTCTGCCCAGCACAACAAAAAAACTGACTCTCTTTTTTCTATATGTGTGTGTGCACGGTATAGGTTACAGGATAGAAATAATGCCACTTTTGCACATCGCAAGACGAGAAATAAAGGGCTCCTTTATTTTTAATCGCATGGCTGCAACTGCAAACTCAGTTGCAATTATGAAAAAGAGGGGGGAAATAAAGTGAATTCGGGGGGGGATGATTATCTGTGCATGCATACATAAATATAGATATAAACAATCTGGAGAGCTCTATTCTTGGAGCATGCCAGGAGTTCGGTTTAAAAACTTGTTCATTCAATGCGAAATATTTGCAACGGTGCTGAACCGTGCCTTATTTCATCCTGCTCTGAGACCAGCTCCGCTTTACCTTGCAAGCAACCCACATAAAAACCAGCCTAAGAGAAGCTAAACGAGAATGATTTTTCCCCCGTCTCATGTCCTTGGTTTTGATCTAAAGCTGTATATTTTTTTAATTGCATTTCTCCATTTTCCAGAAAACAGGTCACGAAAGAGGCACATGATTAGTTTTAAGTGTTCGCCAATCTGTTACATTCCAAATAAAGACCTCATTACATTTCTATCTCCCTCGCCCTGGTTTGGGAGCGTGGCTTTGAAATATTCATACCCTTAAACGTTGCATTTCATAAACAAGCAGACAAACAAACAAACACAAAGACAGCGTGACAGAGGAAAGCACCGAGCCAGCCCTCAACAATTGTATCTCTCAAGGTAAAGACCAGACAGCATGAAATAGATACAGTTGCTGTTCACTTCCCCATGTGAACTTTTCCCCTCGTTTTCCTCCCTTTTCCAAAAAAACCCCGTCCCTTTCCCCCTCCCGAATCCCCTTTTCCTCCCAATATTTACCCCTTCTCTCCCCCAACCCCCCGCCCCTCGCACAGTTTCAAGTCGAATTTACCCTTTACTAGCAAAGAGATGGGTTTGGTGCTTAAATCAGCTGGAGAGAGGAACATGCATATCGGTAAAGAAAATCAGTTGATAAAGCTTTTTTCCCCCCATCTGTTCCTGGACCACATTTTGCTCAAAGATCTCTAGGCATTGCCACCCGCCTCCCAACCGCCCTCTCCGAAGGCTGGCACCAGTAATCTGAGAGTTTTCTTTCAGACATGATTTTAACTTTACTTTGCATTGTCTCGTTTTATTGCACCTCCTCCGCTTTTATACTGTTTACTTCCTCACTTTTATAACTTACTTTGATCTGGCCTGTCTTTGTCCTCGCTTCCTTCACAAACTTTATTGTCCTCGAAGCTGGGCCTTTGAGTGGAAACGATCCCTTCCCTTCCAGCAGAAGTTTCTAAATTGTACTCCTGTGTTCCCTGTTTATGCACTTCCCCGGGGTGCCCCAGCAGCGGTTCTGCTTTAACTGATCCCTGCCCGGGTATGTTCTCTGCTCTGGGTACTGGATCCAGCCAGCTCCGTAGATACCTGCTATCAGAAGGGACGCTTTGATGTTGAATATATGGATGATAGACCGAAGGAAGGGTACCAGAAGAATGTGGATTCAAAGCAGTCCAAGAGGCGCTGAAAACTGGCGGTTTTGGCTGAAAACTACAAGAGGGGAATTCTAGATGCTCATTATGCCCAGCTTGCCTGGAACTCGTATATTGCCCAGATGAAAATTTAGCTGAAGGCGAATCTTCACTTTCATGACTTATAATAGAGTCGACATAATAATTGCTAAGAGTTCCAGAAATGGACATTCTCAGACATCATACAAAACACGGTTCAATGAAGGGAAAAAAATATATAGGACAGATCTAGATTTGTACTCAACCCCTTTCTCCAACTTCCTAGCCAACAAAGTACAGTTGGGCTGCTGTGTGGTGAGCTC
This sequence comes from Crocodylus siamensis, assembly GCF_052110815.1. Lineage (NCBI taxonomy): Eukaryota > Metazoa > Chordata > Crocodylia > Crocodylidae > Crocodylus > Crocodylus siamensis. Next base: position 161,760,676 of record NC_143398.1, read on the forward strand.
CTAGCAAAATGATTGGTCAAACTTTTTTCGTGTGCCTGATAAAGCGTCAGTATAGGCGTAAATCAATCGAAGCCAAGGGGGCTGCGCACTGCTGTCATCCGCCCTTGCATTCCATATCAAGGATGGATTGTTTTATGTTTATGCAATGTTGCAGAACGTCAGGAGTTTCGGAAGCCACGAAACACACAGTGCGGGGCTCATATCCCTGCGTAGGTTTGGCTGGGGAAACAGGAGGGGAAAAGAAAATAATAACAACAATAATAATAAAAGAAAGGAAGAAAGAAAGATGCTGATGCCCTCTCTTTGGCTTCTCATAACCATCATGTGGGGAATGCAGAATAACAGCCAGCCTTGTAGGCTGCTCCAGAGGGCTATTGGAATAAGGGGAGAATATGGACAATTTACCCCCACCCCCGGGGTTCATATCAATCGGTGTATTTGATGTATAATCTACGTGCCTATAAAGCTATGTATGCATGCATTTATTTTTTTTCAAAGATTGGACCTCGGCGGGGAGTGGAAGAGGGGTTCGGGGTCCAAATAATGATGCTTTCTGGAAGGGGGGATTTAATACAGGAAAATATGAAATGGAATATGTCAGTGCTGTGTACGGGACACCAGAACTTTGCCTGGCGGACCCCCCTGTCACCACGAGATCCCCCAGCGTTTGTCTTAAACGTGTGTGTGTGTGTGGGGGGGGGATCAGAATCTCTCTCCATATGTTCCCCAGCATAATACCAGGATTGTGTTGCCAGGGCTAAAGGAGCTGAACACATCGTGGAAATCAGAAGCCTTCATTTAACTTTACAAGCCTAGTAAAATACAGTATGGCACTGATCCTGCTTTGTTACACAACGCGTTAAACTTGTGACGGTTAAATAGTTTAATAAAACTTACATTAGCTTTCTTTGATTTTTATAGCCTTGAATTTATTGCCTGTGGAAAAGAAAGGGGGAAAAAAGGGACTCTTTCACATTTTAGACTATGGTTTACCTCTCCCGCCCACCGTACCTTCCTATGCATCTGTGTATGTCCTGTATGTGTTTAAACCCACAAACCCCGCTTGTGTGTAAGTATGATTTTTCTCAGACGGGCTGGGTTTCTTTGGCTAGGAATGAAGCAAGCGCTTAGCACAGGGCTTGCAGCAGAGGCAGCCCCTAACTAGCTTGATTATGTGGCGGTAGCAGGGGCTGCGCTACCAAGGTATGCTGTCAGATGCGTTTGTTTTAAGACAGTCCAGTGATTTATTTTTTTTAATGTAGAGGAAGGGAAAGGTGGATGCTGTGCTTAGGGGCAAATGTAGCCCTGGACTTCAGCTAACTGCAGCCAGCATGGATTCGCCTCTGTATGGACTTGTCCCTGTGACACAGCCTTCTTGGGAAAGCGAATGGACCATAGGTGCCTGGACATGATACAGCGATACCAATCCGCTCCCCGTTTCTTGCACCCTCGTGCCTAGTTGGTGTAAATCTCCAGGAGCTGAATAAGAACCAAATGCTGGCTTCCAAGTAGCCGCCTTGAAATTAAAGAAAAGCAAACCTCTCGCTCTTTTCCCGCAGAGCGCATCTCTCCCGCATCTCAGTGCCTGTGCTTGCAGGGCATGTCTCGCAGACCGAGGTGTTTTACTGCGACTGGAAAATGATAAAGGCACTGAAAAATCCCAGCTCCAACCCTTTCCATTTCTGCCCCCTTAATTCCTATCAGTTGTGTCTCCCGGAAGCAGCTGCCCTCTGGTTTGTTAGTGCGATGTATTTCGAAGTGTCCCCGCTCTGCCTTCTTCTGCCTGGGTCGCTATTGGGAAATGCGTTATTTTCTTTAAATGATCTGACCGGGCTGGAGGCTCAGGCTATGAGATACTGACTCTTACGGTTAACATCTCTGAATCAGGACATGAATCTAGGGATAGTTCCCCCCCACCCCCCAAAAAAGAAGCGCCCATCTTTCCTTTGGTGGAAGATCACTGCGATGTTTTTGTAGCCGCTTAGCTGCAAAGGTTGCTAGAGTAAATTTACCCAGGTGAGGGTCCCGGCTGGCTCTCAGTCCGCTCTCGTTGGCATCGGGATAAATCCGAAGTAACTCCTTTTCTGTCCCAATGGCTTTGCCCCAGTGGAAGAGCAGCATTCTCCCCTGTTGAGTATCTCGGGGCTCCTACCTAAACCCAGAGACCTTACAGTGTCAGTGCGAGCAGGGGCAAGCCTCCTTTCAAACCTTTTTTCTAAGGGGACCGGGTCACAAAAACGGGCTGGTGCGAAACACCTTGGGTAATCCCTCATTTTTGTTTCCCCCTGGTTTCTTTTTCCTTTAGCCCCTAAAGTTCTTCAGGAGTTAGGGAGGTTTGGAACTGGAAAGACCCCCGTGTCATTAAAAAGTGAAATACGACCTCTCTGCGGACATTGTCATATTTCTCCGCTTTATTGCCTTTCAGAAATGATTTTTTTAAATCAATCTGTGGCAGCACACATCTCCAGGACCTCCCCGACTCCCAGGGCAGCGTGTCCAGGCGAGGACGGACGGACGGGGTAGGGTGGCGAGCCCACTCGCTTTGTTGACTGAAGTGTGTTGTGTCTGTGTGTGCGTACATATGCGTGTGCATGTGTGTATCAACCGTGGGGATGCGGAAGCAATCATTATGTGTGAAATTCGCGATCACTGATTGAGGCCAAGCACCTGTTCTGTGGGCGCGAGGTGAAATGGGGCGCATCTTACCTGGAATAAAGATACAGCAAACACTCTAGCTTTACTACACCATTGGAAAAGACAGCTCAGAAACCCCGAGTGCCCCTCCGCTGAAGCATGTCAGCCTCTGAGTATATAATTTTCTGCAGTATATAAATCCAAGCCCCGAAGACTCCTAGAGTGTGACTCGGAATTAGGATCCGAAGGGCTCGAGGTCCCCAGTGGGTAGGGCTCGCACAAGGCGTTCTGCAAAATCCATTTACCTTCGCTACTTTGGAGGTTGCTCTTGGTCCAGGAGTTGACTTTTTTTTCACACATATATGACCACATCTCATCTCCTTATATCCTTTTTTCCCCCCCCAAAGCGCAGGGGCTGCAGAGGGGTGTCCTTCCATTACAGTTCTACCTTAATACCAAATCTGTCAGTTCGGAGTCCTCTGGTGCTATTTTTTTAACGGCTTTACATTGCAGGGGATGAAAAACAAAAAGCCAAAAATAACACACAACCAGAAATTGCATGAAAAGCTCTTTTGTTCGCAAATAACTTTGGTCAAGGAAAAGCAGACATGGAGAAGCTGACCTCACTCGGACTTCTACAAGTAAATTGCTCTAATGCAACTTTGGTCCATGTGGACAGGGGAGAGAAAAGTTCTGCGGGGGCTTATTGGCTAGCTGGACTCTTCTCAGAGCTGTGCATTTGTGAACCGGATTCAGGAAACTCAACTGGAATAGTTATTTAAAGAGGGTTGGGGGGAGCCCTGAAGTGGAAACTTTTTCTTGTGACCAGAATCGATGCCAAAGTTTCTAAGCGGAATTGGCCTGTGGAAAAAAGAAGTCGAAACAGGTTTTGTCTGAGCTGGAAAGCCAAAAGGGATTGTTGTTTTTTAAACTCAGTTACTGTTTATAAATATACTTTATTGTTTATAGGGTGGGGAAGAGATGATTTCCAAAGAGCATTTCTCATTGAAATACACACCTCCTCTCCTCGGTTTCATCAGGAACAATCAGCTGGGTGGGTTGATACCTTTATACTAGGAACCGTTAAATATAACATGTTTCTAAATGTGTAGACCGTAACTCAGTGTTATAGTCACATTTTTCTGAGTTATCAGCATAAGGGGGACAAAACAAGACGACGACCCATTTCTTGCCGGAAACATATTTAAACACTTTTTTGGAGGGGGGTGTTTTTGTCAGTGATTAGATATGGCACCTTCCCGCCCATATGATTTCGCTTCTTGTTCATGAATGAGGGGAAGGTGGGAAAATGCTGAAGGTGCAAATGCTTTAATCCCGTGTCCTTTACTTAAGTTAGTTAGTGACTAAGGACTGGGAAATTGGACCCAGGGTGTCTGAGCCCGGGGCCAACATGGCGTCGATGTACAACATGTCTCATTTAAGAGAAAATCCTGCAGTTCAATGCAAAATATTTAAGACCACTAGAGCTTGAATAAAAGTTAGGAGTGAACTTCATAGCTCTGGAGAGTTCGGAGGGCAGATTGTAAGATAACCCGAACCCCAAATCTCTCATTTTGCAGCTGTGAAAAACATTTAACTTTTTTAAAAAAAACCCTAAAAACTGACTTTCTTGAAAGAGCCAGGAAACCGAAATCAAAACTCAGCATAAAGCAAAGCAGGATTTATGAATGATACATTTACACAGGTCTAAGAGGGGCTGAAAGGAACTTTAGTCAGGAGTCCTTGCCAAACGCAAGAGGAGGGCGAGACACTCGCACACAAAAAAGTTCCTGAGGAGGAAAAAAAAAAAGCTCCCCTTTAAAAAAAAAGTGAAATAAGTTTCTGTGGCTTAAAAGCAGAGGGATCTACCTTTACCATTTCCTGTGCTAGCTCTCAGCTTGAATGCTGCCGTCTGTTAAAAAGCCGTAAGTGGTGAGGGGGGAAAAATTCCTTGTCTGAAGAGAAGCAAAACAACTTACACATGTGGGCAGGTTTCCAAGAGCCGAAACTATACTCTGGCTAAAAAACACAATTCCAAATGAGGTTTGTAACCTTAGCAGTTAATAAAGCATTTAGATCCCTTGTAAAGTAAAAGCGTATGTGCGTTTGAAAAGTACAAGGAGAGGAAAGAAAGTTTGATGGTCCTTTGGAAGCAAGATTTTGGCTTCCAGACGGTCTCCCCGCCTTTAAACTCAGTAACAATCTTTGCAAAAACGGGGCGCTTCAGCCTGCCCTGAAAGTAGGTGGATTTCGCACCCGTTGGTTTATAATGGAGCGGTTTTCACTGTTGGGAGGATAGATTTAGGTTTAGGGTCACAACGATGTAAATTGGTTTAAATTGTATTATTAGTGGGGAAAGGGATTTACTTGCTTAGATGGTGGTGGAGGGGTTGTCTCCCACACACGGACAGAAAAAAAAAGGCACAGGTACTAGAATAAGGTTATTAAATAATTGCTTCAATAAAATCGGAGGCAAGAGAGCCTGTTAAACAAAAAGGGGGTGGGGGAGGCTGCTTTCAGCCGGCTATTTTTACAGCACTTTTGCCAACAATTAAAACATACTGAATGGGGGCGAGAGATTTTTAGACAGGCTGGAACTCCAGCAAAGAATAAGAATTTGAGGAGTTTTATTGTTGGATTAACGGGAGTTGCTCATTGTCTTTAATGCGGAAGAGAGCAGGCGTATATATCACTTTGCAAAAGGAAGCAATTATTATGCGGAGCATTTTGTAGCAATCTCAGCCCAGCTGCTTCTTCAGGTAAGGTTGTTCTTATCTTTCTACTTAGGAATGAAAAGAAAGACATGGCTTCAGAGACAAGCAAAGCATATATATAAGCTGCATCATGATGATACCTCGTTTGACTTCACAGATAGGTTTCCCGCTTCCTTTTCCCACAGCCATGGAGAAATTAAGTACATTTTGTGCTGGCAAATCATCCCTGCAAACCTTCCTGGGCTCGATTCTGATCTCAGTTACAGCCCCCCAACTCCAGTGGACCTTGCTCCTCTCTTTGTATTGATGTAAGACAGATCCAAAATCAAAAGCCCAGACAAGACAGGTTAGTGGGTGCCCTGTAGGGGTAGCATTACCTAATGGTTTATTATTAACTTCACAAGATTGTTCATTTCCACTTAAAAGCTCTGCCTGGAGCAGGGCTATCACTTGGTCCCTCTGACAAAGATCCACAAAACCCGTTCAAAGTAGGGAGCTCAAGTCTGTTTTATGCTGACTTACTTCCCCCCTCTGCTATAGGACGGGTTGTTTGTTTAATAGGCGAGATGGGCATGTTGCCTACAACAATGACCAGTTGCAGGGATAACACACGCACCAGGTTAGAGAGCCTATAAAACAGCTTTTTTTATGATTATTATTCACGAAAAATTCCTCTCCCCAAATAAACCGATTTCACAGCAGTCCTTTGGCTACAAAGAAGTGGCAGATGATATTTAAAACCCAAGATAGCTGATCAGTGTTTAAGCCTTCAAAAAGCCACGTGGGATGCAACCGCAGAGTTATTTCATCCTGGCCCGTAACATGTAACAACTTACTTTTATGCTCTTTTCATAAATGGATACACAGAAAATTGCTCCCAGGCTTTGATTATGTATATATGCATATAATATGTATTATATGGATTTCTGAACTATGTATGGCTGAGTCTCTCTTTACATATATATATATGTATGTAACCACTGCTGATATATATACATATACACATTTATATGTCTATATATACTCCCGAGCGCACACCGTTTTTTAGAAAACCGCGACTGTGCCCCATACGGTTACACTTTATTTTACAGAGAAAGAGATGTTACTGGAAGGGACTTTTGATCAGAATATTTTTTACCACAGCTGAGAAGCGTGAATTAAATCCACTTTGCACCCATTGTTCCCGCTTAGGTTTAAGTTCAAAGTAACTTTTATTTTGCTACTAAAACAGTCAGGCAGTGCTCTCCAGTCAGAGAGACGCTCGTGCATGTGTGTACCTCGATAACATGTGGAATTTATCGGTATCTAAAGAGGTGTCTAAGTTTGACACCAACCGAAATAGTGCCTTATAGAGTATATGAGGTTCAACCCACATAGTATCTGCTATGCCTATTCTTACTTGAAGTCCGTGTGTGTATGCATACATACTCATATATTACATATATGTATACATCATTTAAAAATAACAGAGAATTCCGCATTATCATAGTGAAATACCTGGAATAAAGGGCGCTGCGCAAAGTATGTCTCTTGCAGGGCTATTTTTTTATGAACAGAAGTTGAAATAGGGGCCAGTTTCAAAAACTGGAAGGAGCTCATTGTGTTAGGTTATAATGCAAACCGGGGGGTGGGTGTGTTATCCCAAATAGAACACGCTTTACTTCCTCTGCCTGTGTAAGTGTGCAGGCACACGAGGGAATGGGAGAATATACCTTTAAGAAATCTCTCACTTGGGGCTAATCCCAACCCCGCTACAGTCAATGGGAGCGTTACCACCGAGTTTAGCAGAAGTTGGATTTGGCCTTTAATCGGCGGTTAATTATTTGGTGCCTAATTCTACTTTCCTCCAAACTGTCACTGAAACTGAACTTAAACACACAGAGGAGCCCTGCATTCATACTCCCTGACCCACTTGGCCAAACTAATGAGAACAACCCCCTTCCCCAGGAGATATTAAAACTTCACTGTATGGTTGAGCTAATAGATAAATAAACAGAAATAAACCTACCCATCATTTTTCCTTTGGTCCAACTGCCCTGAATAAACAATTTCGAGGAGAATAACTGGAGTAAATCAGGTAGTTTTATGTTCTTGTGTTTAAAAATAAAAGCCCAACAACATGAAACTACCTAATTCACAAAGCAGTTCTAGTTCATTCTTGGGTCAAAGGCTAAAATTACCAAGAAAGGCGCCTGGGCGGCCATTTTGTTTGACATCATCTGCAATCTGAACTTTTATAATAGAAAACAGTTGCTAGGAAACAAAAGCAACAAAAGGATCTTTTCAAAGACAAAAAAAACCCCTACGATTGCACGAAATAACTATTCAAATTATTTCCTAAGTACAGTGTCTAGAACGGATCTCTCCTGCAGGAGTTTACAAATAGTTTACAAATAGACCAGAGGAAACAGTAAAATCCTATTGACTTAAGAGAATCAAGCGATTACCTCAGCTATAAAAAAAGAGCATAGATATTTCTAAAGTTTTTTTTTTCTTCACGGAAGCTCATTAAAAGCACTGTTTCCAATGTGAAATTATTTCAATGGGATTTTAAAAATCAGCACTGTTTGTTTTTTTTTAAATTAAAATGTAAAAAAAAAAGTTTGGATAACTTTCTGCTGAGAATCAAATGAAATTCGGTGGATTCTGGAAAAATAAAAATACTGCTTTTTTTCCTAGGAAAGCGATCGACTTTTTTTAAAAAAAGGATAAATCTGTTAGTGTAATAGTAAAAACGTCACTTTGTTATACCTAGCAACAATGAGGATTTTTTCCCCTCTCTCGTTTTCCATTGAATAGGAAGCAGTGATACATAATAATGATTTCATGTTTGCAAAGGGGGTCATTTCAGTTTTGCCCCGCTACGTGTTGGGAGAAAGGGATAGTTGGAGAAGTAATGAGGTTCAAGGCTTTGTGAGAAACTCCCTTCATTCTTCAAAGTTTGCAAGGGAAAGTGTAGCAGACCCAAGGTTTAAATTAAGGATTGTCCTAGTATTATCTAGGTCCCTTTTCTTGTTGCTATCACACACGTCTATTTGTTGCTAATATCATAACAATATAAATGAAATAGCTTACCTTGCGCGCTGGATTTTTTTCCCAATAAATGGATAAAATAAATAAATACGAAAATAAATAAATGAATGAATAAATAAGCTATTCGAAATACAACAGGGGAAAGTAGCGCAGTTTCTAACGGGTGAGTTTCCTAGAGCTTAAAAGTTCGGGGGAAGAAGGAAAAAAAAAATCTTTGGGTTCAAGAGATGCACTGAGGAGCCAGAAACTTGACTATAACTTAGCTACATTTCATTTGCAAAGCCGTTAAAAGACTGGAAGGGATGGTATATAAATCTATTGTACCGGAAATACAATAAAACTTAGCCATGTTGTTGAACTTCAAACAGTTTACAGCATGTCAGGCAGTGAACAGAAAAGACAACACGGAATTGAAACACGCACACACACAACACCCCTCCCCCAATAAAAAAGAAAAAAGCAAACCAAGCCTCCACGCAGTAAAAAGTGGGGAAACTGCGGTTGAGGGTTTGCAAGAGACTCCTATGTGTGTATTTTGTGTAAGGCTAGACTTCTGGGGGGTAGAGGGTGGGGAAGCGAGACATGGAAAATATATATATTATTAAGAATCTTTGGCATGGACTCTGATTTAAAATGAAGATACACCTTTTTCACATAGATCTTCTCCGGTTTTATCCCAATCATGGGTCGTCAATGTCGGAGAGTTCAAGTTTAAATCAAACTCTCAGCAACGGGGAAAAAAAACAACCTCAAAGGTTAAGTGACTGAAACTTTTAGTTGCGTTTCATTGACAAATTGAACGGTGCATTTATATAGTGGGGAAGAGGGGGGTGTGTGCAAAAAAGGGAAGGCAAACGTATGTACACGACAAGCACAATTAAAAATGAGAATCATTTTTATATTGGCTTTTGTTTGCTGCAAGGAGGAGTTTTAAAATATTGGGACCACTCGATTTTCGTTTTTTCCTCTCGCAAGGTCATAAGGCAAACTCCAGCATGAACGTGGCTGTTGCAGTGAAGCCCCCACTCCTCTTTACAAAACTGGTAGAAGGGACATCTTTATAAATTTGTGCTGAAATTTGGAAATGAAAGATTCCCTCTATCAAATTACAGGCTGAAATATAAATAAAGAAAACGACTTCAGATGAGCTGAAAACCAAACCCACTTGTCATTTAATTTCATCATTAGGTTTAAAAATAAATAATACACAGTAAAAAAGAAACAAAATAAAACAAAACGTAGAAAGAAGGAGAAGAAGAAAAGAAACCTAAAGGGAGAGGGGACCCGAGTTTAATCCCTGGCTAGAAGAACATTTTTAAAGTAATGGGATTTTCTATTTATTCTGGCTATTGGTAGAAGTTCTCAAAAAGGTTTTAAATTTAGCCATCAGAGACAAATTAGGGATCTTAGATAGTAAATGAATTACTTAGCTATAGGACAACTTCCACTAGTCAGGGGAATAGGTGCTAAAATAATTAATAGGTTGTAGGGAATAAAAGTGTGCGTACCCATACATCAGCAAATGTATAGATGTATATGTATCTATTACACACACATAAACACATATTATAACACAATATATTGCCAGTCATATGAAAACATTATATTGATTCTCCATAGCTCATTATGGGTTTCCTTGTGATTTAGTTAGATCTTCACAAAGCTATATTTTTATTAAAATATTGTTATAGCAGCTGTTTTCTACAGTGCCCATTCATCAGAATTAGCCTCTGGGAGTATTTGGCATCAAGTTCCTCGAGAGTTGTGTGAATATTTTCAAACAGAATGTGCTACATATGGGAAGCCCTTATCTCATGGAGATGAGCAAGATTAAAAAGTTGGCTTAAAAAACCCCCCAACCAAAATCCACAACACAGCGCTGCCTGAATGCCATTGGAAAAGGATATCAATGGGGCTATTACGGCAGAGTTAATTCTTTTTAGCTTATGCCTCAGCCTAAAGGACATAAAACAAATAAACAAAAACTATCAGGAAATGTTTCTTAGCCACATGCCTTGGAAATAACAAACCATATTTCTGTTATCGCTTAAATCATTAAGACCGGAGCAACAAAGAGAAAAAAAAAAAGAAAAAAAAAGAATACTGCCCTCTCTGAAATGTTTTGCTTTGGTCGCATCTAGTGACTTATCATCACATGGAGACCCGAGCTGTTAATTCTGGCAAGCCCCTAGTAGCTCTGCTCTCTCTCTTCCCACCCCCCACCCCCACGTTTTTTTTTTCCTCTGTCAGTTTCATCCTGAGATTTTGGAGCCAGATTTTTACTTGTCTATCAGTGAAGTTGCCACTTCGGCTGATCTCTAGGCGGCGCTCTCTGGTCAAATACATATTAAAAAGAAATTCCTTCTACAGCTCCAGAGGCTGGTCGGGTTTTTTTCCCCCCTTTCCACTCTTTGCAATCAGCCAGCTGCCAGCTATAGTTTCGGCTTTTGTTTCCTCTGCCAAGTATAAGACAAACATTTGTAAATGCGTTTGTATGCAAAAGAAAGGACGAATGAATGGTAATTTAAACGATGGTTTCAAATGATACATTTCCCTTATTTAAACAAAACAATCGGGAAACGCAGCTACCTTCCCCATGTAGAAAGCCCCCCAAACTATTTCTCTGAACCCATTTCAGAGCACGTATCTTTGAATTTAGATTGTCAGTAAAAGTCTGTTCACTTCTTTTCTCTCTGAAGCGGGGTATCTGTGATAAATCCAGGATAAACGGGATTGGCGGATGCGTTTAAAATAAGTTTCTGCAAAACATGGAATAGCCAGGAATTTTTCCAGTCACAAGTACTTGTATAGGAGTGAGCAACCCAGGGAAGAAATTAAACCCAGAATCCTTTTACACTTCACATCAGCATATTTTCACATTGACGTTATTACCCACGCAATCCGCTTTATTATACTGTTAATTCATTGGGACGCAGAAATACATAAAGTCAGTCAAGGCAGATACAATGTGTGAACGTCACTCAAGGCGAACTGGCGTTGGGCCAGTAGCACGAATCAGATTCAATGACTGAAGCTGCGGAGTCACAGATGTCAATTAACAATTAAATGCGAATCGGGCAATGAAAAAAATCATCATCGGAGATGATGAAGCCACGCAGCCATCATCTCCGAAATGGGGAGGCTGGAGAAGAGGAGGAGATGGGTTGGAAAAGTCCACAGGCTACCTAGGATCCCAAGAGCAGCGCAAGCCATTATCCAACATAAAATATTCAGAGCCCACCTGTGTTTGTTAGGATACGAGAGCTAGGGAGCCAATTCCGGTAGGGGGAAGGAGATACAATTAAAGGGAGGAAAAAAGGGGGGCACCATCCGCTTGCAACAGAGTCAATTAAAAATTGATCTAAAAACGTAGCTTCGGGTCCTGCGTCTGCCCTGCCAGGTTCTGTGGTTTTGAGATCACGTTGCACATTATTTAAAAGCAAAGCAGAGCCCCGGAAAGTATCCCCCGACTCTTTCTCTCACCTGTTGCTGCATGCAAGTTTCCCTCAAAGGAGAAGAGAAATTGACTATGAAGCGTGAAGCTGACTAGACACGAATGGGCGGGACGCGCCCGCGCTTAAATTTAGCCCTGACTCTGATCTCTTTCCGAGTTCACGTTGGGTGACGGGGTCAGCAATAGCAGGTAAACATCTTGCAGAGGGAACAGAGATTATTTGGTTTTAAGAGCCCTCATGTGCCTTGAAGTGAGCCTAGGGAAAGCCGTAGGAAACCATAGGACAATGCCATTCTGGTTTTCCCAGGGCACACCTGAGCGCATTGCAAAAAAAGCCGCTATCCTCAGTACCGCGGTTTTCTGGGATGAGGAGAGTCATTTTCTGTAAAGAAAATCTTTGTAACTGACCCCTGCCTGGATGTGCCGGAAGGGTCTGATCGACACCCCCCGCACCAGTGTCTGAAGAATTAAGAAAATCGGAATGCAGGACGGAGTCTCACCTCGGTCTCTGTGATTCAAAGCAGACTCAGGAGCGAGGGTTTTCAGCAAGAAATACGAATACAAAACGAAGGAGGTATATTTAGCGTGGACAGGCTCCTCTAACTACCCCTCCAGTTTTCAGCTGGGGCCCCGTATCCGTGTAACACTTGGTACGGGAGAGAAAGCGAAAAATGTTCCTTTTTTAGCCAGGTCCTGAGCTTAAAATTATATTTCAATAACTCTTTAATAACTACTTTATCAAACTGATGGAAAGCCAGAGCCGCTGTTTCTCAGTTAATTTAGATATTAGAACCCCCTCCCCAAGACATTATCCGGGACTGAATCGGAAGTTAAATTGTCACATTAACTCCATTTACACTGGGTCCCTCGAAGGATTCAACATGTGAGCTAACCTCAGTCACATGAATAACCCCTCGGACTTTAGAAAAAGCACTCACATGCTTGGCTGGATCGGACTCTGTGAGAAAGGGGGTGGAGGGAAACCAGCTCTATTTTTAAATCTTCATTAGTCTCTGCAGATGCAACTAAGTTACTGACTCAGTCAATTGAGATTTCCATTAATTAGTAGGAGAATGTTTTGGTGAAGCGGCTAAAACTGAGCCTTAAAAAGTAATTTAGCAGCAGGTACAGAAAAATAAGAATCGTTACATTGATTGCGCTTAAATAATAGAAACGATCAAAAAGCTTTACACCATCTTATTTTATGAGCCAATGAGCAGTCAATCTGCAAATGCGCATTTAACTTTTCTAAATTAAACTTTTAGTTTAGCTGACTTCCCCATAGCTTCCAGGGATTGTGTGTGTGTGTGTGGGGGGGGAATTATTTTAGCCTACCAGAGAAAAAAAGCTTGTACAGCTCTAGCCTTCGCTGTTTTCAGAGTTTGATTTCCTTTCTTTCATCTGCTGCCTTTCAGAGGGATTTGCCCTCAGGTTTTAATTTTTGTAAATCCGTTTAGATCAAAGAAGATAAGTGCTCCTTGGAAGGAAGTATCTGAAACACGCAAACCTACGCTCTTTAAAATCAGGTACTCAATAAGTGACCACCTTTCCGTCATTTCAGAGGGGCGGGGGAATTCAGTAAAGAACTGATACGTTCAACTATTTAATCCTGTTACACTGGCTAGTCCAAGAGGCCTTTCCCACATAATGACCAGAGACGTATGAAAGTAGAAAAGGGACAGGAAATTAAATATAAAGATGCAATCACTCTCAGACAAATGCATGTTTTTTTCCCTCTCTGATCTCTGAAGACACTCATCTGAACTCACGGCGACACAACGGCTTAGCTGTCGCCACAAGTAAGTGGACTTGGCAGTCCTGTCGAAATGACCTTACAGTTTCAAGTCTACGAGACAGCCTTTTTTTTGTTTCAGGTAAAAGGGCACGAATCTGATCGCCCACACAAATACTGCGATTTAAAATAAAAAGACCCAGGCAGCGAAGAACCGAGGATCGCTTCGTGGAAGTGAAAAGGTAATTCCTCTTCTTATTTCTTGTTTAAAGGACTAGATCATCCACGCAAGATGCAGGCGGGCAGTTTCTCAAGTTGGTCCTTTTATATTGTGAAGACCCCGGTGAAATACGAGGAGTCCCCTCCCCCACGCCCGAACCCCAATTAAGGTCCGCTTTGGGGTTTAAATATTTGGGAGGAGGTCATTTAATTTGAGTTCGGTTTCCGGGGTGGCAGGCGCCGGCTGTACGGTTTCCTCCTCGTTATTATTACGGACGGGAACCTCCGAACAGATCAGTAGAAGGGGAAAAAATAACTCCTAGGAGGCTGTGGGTTCCCCCGCCCCCCAGATCGTTGTCTTCAATATTGGGGAAGAAGCAAAGGGGCGGTTTTAGGTGAATATTTTAGAGGACTGGTATGAAAGGAGCTCTTTCCCCCCCCTTAAAGTAAAGGTCTGAGCAGCACTTCCCAGGGCTGGGCAGGCAGGGGGTTTCTGTACAGGTGTCTGCGGCTGAGGAGAGGGGGGAAACCTTTGGAACTGGCACTCGGAGCATTTCCCAGCCCCAGCCCCACCTCACCCCGAAGAGCCCCGATCGCCCACACCCGCTGCCCGGCGCTTCGTGTCCACAGCTGACTTACCTGCCTGCGAGTGTGCACACGCGTGCTCAGTGCTAAGAGAGTAGCCGGGGCAAACAAGCACGCGGGGAAAATCCCACCACTTGTTACCACCAAGACAATCTCTCCTAGCACCGACTCTTTTCTTTTTGTTCTCTCAGTCCTTCCTGTAGAGCCCGTTTAGGTGGAGGGCTGGGATTTGAGCCTGGCCTGAGATCTACCCTGCTGTAGATTAGTTTTTAACTAACGGGGGCCATTGTGTTAGTGGGGGCGGGGGAGGGGAAAATACTCCAGTCCTTGGCAGCCTGGCTGCAATCACCTTGTTTTGACTGCAAACCTTCTGCTGTCCCTACCCTTTCCGACCACTGACATTGTTGCCTTCTTTTGCAATCAAGGTTTTTTCCTCCCCTCCCCTCTGCCCCCCTCCCCCGCCCCCCCTTTTTTTTTTACCCACCTTGGATTTCTTGTGCTGTTTTATCATCTTTAGACCTGTCTAAAGATGGAGCTTCCTGCGGAAAAAAGGACTGATCTTCTCTGCTAGGTGTCTCAGATCCATAGGCGGGCTTCAGTATGAGCGACACCTCATAATCCCCCTTCTCAGTGTCTGAGCAGGAGCCTGGGGAGTTACCTTCCCGCGGATGCCCCTGCACAGCGGGGGGAGTGAAGTCAGTAGGCAGAGGAGCCGGCTGGGAACCTGCTGGTCTGATGGACAGATACGGCGGCAGCGAGGCGCCGAAGCGGTGACCAGGTCCACTCCCAGGGCTGCTGGAACCAGATCCGGGCTCCAGCTTGGAGAAAAAGGGCACCTCAGCCTGGGGGGGCGGATATTTCTCAGCATCAAATCCCAAATAGCACGCCTCGTCTTTGCCTCTTGGTGCGTACAGGCAGGGATGGATCTTCTGGGGACCAAGGGGCCCTGGAGGGTCCCCCCAACCCGGGTGGAAGTGAGGTGGAAGGCACCGCAGTCCTGGCTGATGGCGACTCATTTCACCCCCAAAGGAGGTGGGGAAAAACTCCCCCCTCCCCAGTTTGCACTGTGGAGCCTTGCTAAGGAGGGGTGGGGGTGGGAAGGGAGGGTGGAAAACCGGGTTGTCACTGTTCCCTTTGGCCCACAGCACTGATGGCAGCGTGGGTCACAGCGGCGGGCTGGCGCTGGCTGGGGCTTTCGCAAAAAATATATTTTGGGGCAAGGGGAAAAGGTCTCTGGCAATGGACTTATCTGTTAGAAAATGCGTCTGCGAGCCACTTCCGGCGAGCTAACCAATCCGGGATGGACAAGCCTGCTAGGACCATCCCCTGGTGTCAATTTTAATGGGAAACTTCACTGGGTTGCAGGGGACCGGGAGTGCATTTCTGGGATCGAGGAGAAATGCAGGCATCGGTAACCAACCTGAGGGTCCGGCGCCCCTCCTCCCCACTTGGTCACAGCTCTGCCCTCAGCTTTTCAGAGGAATCGCCCTGGAGGGGCCCGGTGGGAGGCAGAGAGGTAGTGCCTAGCCTGGAAGGTGGGGGTGTCTGCCCAAACGAGGGCGGGCAGGCATCTCCTCTCTGCACCGGGCTCAACCTTCAGACACCCCGATTTCCCCAGCCCGTGTGTATAACCCCGGCTTGAGAGCTGGGGCTGAAAGGCAAGCCATGGAGAAGGCAATGAGCCCAGCCCTTACCTGCAGCCACGCACGTGAGGAAAGGAGTATACACACCCCACAGCACGTACTGCAAGCACGTGAACCCCCTTGCTGCACACTCAGGCGTGTTGGATATGCACAAAGGGTGTATTTAACACGATCTGGCCTCCTCCTCTAGACTTAACTTCGGGTGTCAACATAGAGGGTGGATGGCGAGGGTATAAATGAACCCACAGAGCTACCCACCCCCTACGACCGTACTTAGCATTTCTGGCCGGGGTTTTTCTTTTTCCCCAGGAAATGCTCTGCCCCAGTTCGGAGTTCATTCCCTGTGGCCTTCACTGGGTACACTGGTGGGTGGGTGTTACCAGCTGGGGTCGAGCCCTCCCTGGCAAAGAAGTCCAGTGCATTTGGGCAGCTGCAAGTTGTCTTCGCAATGGCTGGGCTCTGAATCTGACCAAGGGGAAAGTGCCAGAAGAGGGAGTTTGGGCGGCATTAGGGAGAGCTGAGGGTACAACAGGACAGGAGAAGTGAGCTAACCCGGCGCATACTCATCTGTGAGGATAAGACGTTGAAGCCAGCTCACATTTATTATTAACAGCCTCCCCTAGGAACCCAAGATCATTCACACTTAAGCGGACTCAGGGCCTCGACTTCTTGCTAAGCAAAGTTCAATACTGTAGCCATGGCAGGCACTACGTGGGGCTGGTGTTGACCGCAGGATGGCATAAAGCAGGAGCAGTGAGATTGAAATCAGTGGCTTTACATTCCCGCAGCCCCATGAGCATGAAGATAGGAATCTGGGGAAAAGGCTTCTTTTTAAAAAAACAACTATATCAAATTGGATTTTTTTTTAGATTGCAGATCCTACATTTCAAAGATAGAGGAAGCCGAGTCCTGCGCTCTCCATAGGCGCATGAATTATACATACTCGTTTCTTTTGGAGTGAATGATATTGCAGCTTTAAACGAGTGGCCGCGTAGGGCATTTTAAAATATTTTGAATTAATTTGAACTCTATTCTGGGATTTTTTTTTTTTAGAGGACGTGTCTGGCGAAATCCTATCCGGATCGTAATTGAAAGCCTTTTATTGAATGGCTAAGCCGGGGGAATGGGCACGTTTCTGAGCAGCCTTGCGGATGCGGGGTTCACAGAACTGGGAGAAAGTTGGTCTCTCCTGGAAAACTGTATCCACTGCTTTTTAAATCTTGCCTCTGTAAGGAATAGGCACGAGCGGGATTTCTGGCAGCCAGCAAACTTATTAAAACTTAAATGTCCAGAGAGGATACCTTGATATTACCTGTGTACGCGTCTTTGCGGTACATTTCTGAGATATATTTTTCTTTTTGAAGACTGGTAAATAATCACGATCCGCCCATTAAAAGCAAAAAAACAAAACTTCCCAGATGCCTGGCAACTCGAAAACACAAGGCAACAAAGCTCTGCTTATGAAATACCCAGGCACAGCTTTCTCCACTAGCTTTGCACCTCCCAAGTGTGACTTTCCGACTTCTCCAGATTCCGTGCAAGCATTTTATTACCCGCCTTGCTGGCCACAGTCCTCGTAAACGTGACCCCTGGAATGTGGAGCTGAATTCATTCCTGCTTAGCAAGGGGCAGAGAGATCTCTGGCAGCCAAAATACCTTAAAATAGTCTTTAACTAAAGGACCGTCAAGGGCTGAGTCTCATAAATGGTTATGAAATGGGAAACCCTTCACGCTTGGTCGAGTCCTCCTTCCCCAGGAGTTACTGTTTCACAAAAAATGTATTTGCTTCCGCCCCTCCCCGCTGCAAGTCCCAGGAGAAGTCCTGCCTGCTGGCTTAGGACCTTGCTGTTCACCGAGTTTTAAATTACTTGGCTAGCTTATCTCGGGTTTCAGAGTATTATCTTAATCTGGGGTAAGCGTGGTAACGCCGTGATAAAAAGCATCAGGCCACCGTGTATTATGTGTCGATACGTGTTGCAAACCCTTCCTGGCTTCACAGACGTGCTCCCTTTTCTATCATCTCTTACTCTTGCCAACGATTGAATTTAGCAGTGTCGGTACATTTGAGGGAGGGGGTGAGACCAGAAGAGGGATATTATGGGAAGACATAAGCCGCGCATTACTGTGGCTTCAGTGTGTGGACTGGGGGGAACTGACTCTGTCTCTTCTCACCACCTCCTAATCTTTCCCAAGCACAAGAAGAAAGCCTTTACTTTTGCAGAGAATCATAAATAGGCAGAGGGCAAAAGCTTCAAGAGCTGCGGAGAGAAGAACAGATCGTAACGCCTGATTATTTCAGAAAGCGCCCTCCTTTCTACACCTTAGTCTAGAGGCATTTGTGAACCACGACAGATCTACTGATCACCCCTACCCCAGATCACAGCCTCGCAGCAGACCCTAAAGAGTTTCATCACGCGGCAGTTGTCCACCAAACCATCTTTAAATGAATGTAAAATAGGCAACGGCTGGGTTTGGGTCGGCTCGCCTGTTATCCCGCTTTGGATCGCATTTATTTTATGCCCTTCATGTGAATCTCTCACGTGGCTTCCCACTCCTGCCCCGCGCAGAAAGTCCTCCGATCCGCCTTTCACCTCCACTCACCCAGGGGGCTGGAGCCGATTTGGTTGTTTAGTTAAATATGTTTATTTCCTTTAATGCTTTTTAAATGAAGCCCTACAGGGAAGGCGATTTCCCCACTCCCCACTTTCGCCAATGGAGCCTCTTTGAAGCCTGGGGGACAGTACAGTAAATACGTTTGGAAATTGGTGCCCCATGGGCCAGTCACTTGATAAACACTCACCAAACTGTAGCAGCCAAAGGGCAGCAAAAGCTTAAAGCTCTCAGGGCACCTCAAGAGCCTGGACTTTCCCACATGAGTGGAACTGATGAGGACATATCTCACCTCCAGTGGAAAAGAGGGAAAAATAGTCACTTCTGGGTGCACCCTAGCTGGCTGGACTATAGATAAACTAGCAGGGCAGGCACTTCCCTCATCAAATCCTGTCTTTAACACTAGGGGCCCAGCCCTTTTTTCTCTTATTTTAAGAAAACCCAAATCTTCCTTGTAAAAGTTACTTTGACCCCAAGCTACAAGGTAACAATTATTTTACGACCTCAGCCCCCGGGTGAGTTTTCATTAAGGTCCTGAAGGCAACTTTCATCCTCTCTTTCTTTGCCTTTCTTTCCCTTTCTGATCCCTAAGGGTTGAGCATGAATTTAAATACTCAAACCTGGCAAGTGGAGCTGATTCATGGCTTGGTCTTTAGATGCAGGGCTTTCAGCGCGTCTGCAGTTGAACGTTGTTCCCAGCTGGATGGATCCTCAGGGTATGGAGAGATGAGAGCAAGCCCAAGATCACCTTCAATAGCCCCGGCAGGAATGTAATCAGGTTGTTTTTGCTCTCCTTCTCCTGTGCCGCTGACATGGCAGGGCTTCTGCCCAAGGTGGTTTGATCGTTAGGCCCATGCCAGTAAAAAAAGAAGAAAAAACCCCCTAGAAGAAATCAGAGCAGCAACAGCAGCCATAAAGGGGAAAAAAAAAAAAGCTCCAGGGTCTGTTTTCCAATTAATGGTGCATTTTGTAGGTCTGGTAGGAGCTTGGCTAGTAGAGGGTGGGAAAACAGAGAAAACAACCCTCCCGGAAATGTAACAACAACAACAAAAAAACCCAAGCCCATAGCTGAAGTCCACTTTTAATTTAAGTGATCTGCACTTCTTTGCCCTCCCCCCATAGTCTATCCAAGGACTTTGCCTGGAAGGTTTTATGGTTCCTCTCTGGGCAGCGTCAAAGCCTCCCAGCCCTTGGAGCAGAAAGGCCCCTCTCTCTGAAGAACCACGTCCCCAGCCGGTAGCTAACTTTGGCCCAGTCCAGCCTCTCAGACTCTTCTGCTCCCAGGCTCAGGGAGGCCTGTGGATTTCTTTTGTCTCTCTCAATCCTTTTGGGCTAAACAAATTAATCCAGGCTGACCCATCAGCAGACAAATGAACCTCCCAGATTTGAGCTTGTGGATTGCCTGTGTAAAGACTTGTCTGCCCAGCAGCATCCTCTTGAACTATTTAGCACACATCCATGCAAGATGGAGGCCTTTTAAAATCTCTTCCCCACCCCCTCAATGTCACCTCATATATTATTTTTACTAATGTGTGTTCTTTTTGAGGGGGAGGGAGGAGGATGTGAATAGTTGGATGCTTCCAAGGCGAGGAGTTTGGAGGCTGGGGAGATGCTATGTTTGGGACTGGAAATGTCTGACCTTGAGGGTCACAGGTCATGGTCTTGAATGAGGAGCAGCATCTCATGGCAGGCGAGGTTGGGTGGAAATGGGAGATGCAGCAGGTCAGGAGATGACAGGGCAGAAGGCATCCCACAAAGAGGGTCCCTTTGCTTCAGTGCTCACGAGACAACTCCACTGAGTGTCAGTGCAGCCTCTTCCACATGAAATACCTGCAGAGGCAACAAGAGACTGGGGGTGGTGGGCAAGATAGCCAGTGGGAACCAGGAGATCCAGCCCTTATTATTTATTGTTGTCTCCTTGGCGGCCCCCAGCTCAGGACAGGGCCCCATTGTTCTGGGTGCTGTGGAAACTGAGAGAAACAGGGTCCTGACCTGCACAAGATTATCTTTTAAACAGATGGAGAGGGGGGAAGGAAGCTGCCTTGGCCCCATTGTGCAGCTGGTGGAGGAAGGATAAAGTGACTTACCCAAGTCACCCAAGATGTTTGTGGCAGGGCCACAAACTAACTTCATATGTCCTGAATCCCAATCTAATGTGCTAGCCATAAAACTTTTTTCCAGGCCCAGTTCCCACTGTGCTAGAGATTTAAATTGCAGCTGCTTTAGCTGTCTGTTCCTCAGTTTACCCATGCAGGAAATGGGGAAGGAAATCTGACCTTCTGCACAGATTCTTTGCGAGTCTTCATGTAGGTACAAAGAAGACAGCTCGAAGGTCTTCATAGGAGAGCATGACAAGCATCATGAACAATCCCTGTGCATAGAGAGGTAGGTATTACAGACATCCCAATACCCTGATTAAAGCCCTGGCTCAAATCAGACTGAAACAAACCACTTACTTCAATTGCCAGGGAGTAAATGCAAGTCAAACACAGCCCCTTTGCATAAGGGCTGTTGACTAGGAGGATGAAGAAGGACTCCCATCCTGAATCAAGCAGGTGGGTGGGCTTGGAGACTTTCAGTCAAGAATGGGATTCAAACCTAGTGCAGTTAAGGATTGACCCTGCTCTTGGTTGGATGAATGACAGAAAGGCTTTAATAAAGCTATCTGTGGTTATTAATTATTAAGACAAAGTGACAGAAAAGACTCCTTCCCAATATTGAAATAGTTGAGCTATCACAAAAGTTCAGTATACTGCAATAGTGTATTGTATTGGTGAGAGACACTGCAATAGTGTCTGTCACCAATACAGGCAGGAGGCCATATCAATCTTTACAGCATTCACCGGCCCCTGGATCCGACCCTGACAGAGATCACTTGGGCGCAGGTCACAATGTTGCAGTGATTTCTCAGCTGGAGCACATTTTCCTGGCAACTCTTGTTTCTTTCTTATACTCTTCAATTATATAGCTTCAAAGCATTCCTTCTTGATAGCTGGACCGTTGAAGTCCGGACAAAACATGTAGGGGAGGGGATCATCATATTACAATTGCTAGCCTCTTGGATCCTGTTTTGCATAGTTTGTTTCTGAAATTTGCTTTTGCAGGCTTTTGATCAGTCAGGAAGTTCCACTTTAATCAGTTCTAGGATGGGGCTTGATTGACTGAATGGGACACCTTGGTGGCACTGATTACAGGACACTGTTTCTGGCAATTGTTTTAACAGTGGGACAGAACCCAAAATATTCTGAATCAGTGGTGGTTTATAGAGATATTACAAAACCCCAAACTGACTTAAATCAGGGAAGGATGTGTCAAAAAGCAGATCAGAATCACATAGGGAGATGCAGTTATCTATGAATGCTTTAACATAGTAAGACATTGGGTGCAGTTGCAACTAGCACAGGAGATGTAATCAGCTGGGATTGCTTAATTTCACATAGTCCCATTCACAATCTTGCATTTTTGTGCAAGATGCACTTTTATTGTAATTTTGTCATTTACATTTTATGTAGGTCCAGCCAAACTTTCATGGCCAGCAGAGAGAGAGAGGGGCAAATCACAGCTGGAAATAACTACACCTATGCTGGGAATCTCCGTGGCAAGGGATTGAATGGGCCAAGGAAGCTGCCAGGGTCCCCACAGCTGGTTCCTCTGAACCAAAAATGCTTTACATATAATGAACCATACTTTCAAGTCATGATGAGGCCAGAGATAACTTCAGTCTACAGGGGCATCTAATTAGGTAACACTTAAACAAATCCTGGCCCTGAAGACATTTACAGGTGCAAGCCACCCTAGGGATTTCCATGAGCTACTCACCTGTGAAATTACCCAAGTGATTAATGGCTTTCAGGAGCTGGGCTGTCTTACCAAAAGAGTGGGATCTTAGCTAGTACACTTCAAGATTGACATGACAACACAGTCGATAAAATCAGAACGGTTTTATTTATTACAATATATAATAAGCTCCAACCCAAAGTATAGTATCATTTAGCTGTGGAAGCAACTGTATCTCGCTCCACAGAGAGATGGATGTCCTTACAGCTTCCTCCAAGGCGTGGATCCATAGCCTGGGCTAGTTACTGCAGCTCTTATGTTCTTGAGTGGTTTCTTTCCTCTTGAAGTGCACCTTGTTAGCCATCCTGCTTCCTGTTTTATACCTCTATCTCCCACATCTTCAAGGCATTCTTTGATAATCACTTAATAAATTAAATTTAAAGTTCGGGCACAAAAGGTTTGCATGTCCTATACTTCTTAGAAGAAGGTGTTGGCCTTCTGGGTTTTGCTTAATCAATGGTTCACCTTTTGTTATTAAAAAAGTGCTGGCTGCTGGTGTTGGATCTTGAGCAAAACTGGTGCTGAAGCCCACCAGGGGGTATCCTTTTCAAAGTTGAGCAACCACTAGGAGAGAAATAAAGTATACAAAACAGAAGCAAAAGCTTCTTCTAGTAAATGCCCCTGCCCACTGGAGGGATGAGTTAGTCATCATAAGAAGACAAACTGATTGCTAGACAATAGTTAGTTGAGAAAAAGAGTTGATCACAAGAAAAAAGTTACCAGAAGGAAATGCTAAAGGTGTTTTAGGACAGGTTACCTGTGTGGGGTGAAGCAATCAGTAAGTGAGGTGTCATCATTTCATTTCAGGAAGATCCCAGCCACAACTGCACTCCTATGGAACAGGCATTTTTAATGTTAATATACAGTTACTTAAATTTTCATGGGTGGACCCAGTTTAATTGAAACTTCGCAGTTATCAGCTGCCTTCCAGGAAGGATGAGCATCCTGACATCAGGAGGCACATAGGTCCAACTTCTTTAAAAACAAAGCGCATTTGCTTTAAAACTTTGTAGTTCATCATCATCACTCAGGCGCATGCTTGACTGCCTGCAGATGAATGTTTCTCCTCCATGCCCAGCGGAATAAAATCCAACAGCAGCCTACATATTTAAAACCCCAGGAAAATTCAGAATGTTGACTAGGATTTGATACAAATACATAATCTGAGACTGAGAGTGCAAGAATTTCAATTGCAAGAGATGCTAACATTGGCTACAGGATCACACCCTTCCCTGCCTTGACTTAACATGATTTATTGGAAGTAGAAAGGGTGACTCTAGCATGGAAATATGAGCATTCAGTTAAAGACTATGAACAAACACAACTAAGTGGGCCAGATTGTTACCTGATGTAAATAAGGAAAGCTCCCTTGATATTCCTTGATTTATTAAGGTGTTTACTATAATCAGAAAAAGGAAGAAACAGATCATCAAGATCCACTTGGTTAATTACTTATCAGTATCAGCACCAAAGAGTATTTGAAAAAAATATTTTTATTCTACTTCCTTTTGAAGAAAACTCTAATAACTGGAATTTCCATAGACTAGACCGGTGAAGGTAGACAGACAGTTACTAAGTTGTGCTATGCATATGTACATGCACACAAACACACAGTCATGCATAAACATGTAAAATACAGTTATGACTACATGCTATGCACATATGTACATATATTAGACTCATCCAGTGGCATAGCCATGCATACAGACACTACAATTATTTAGCACATATACAATGGAATGGGCCTCTATATGGATAACAAGACTAACTAGTTATAGTTGTTATCAATAATTCTGGAAGGGATATTATACTTGTTGCTTTATGATTTAAACAGGTCTTTATTAGAGATCAGGCTGAGCTCTAAAGTAGGAGATAGCTTATAATGATTAAATTTTAAAAAAGCATTTGCTCCTGAAGCATCAATTATTAGCCACTTTCACAGAAGATTGGGCTAGAGAGATCTCTGGTATAACCAGGAGAACAGTTTCTATATTTCTATTTCTATGCATGCATGCATGCATTTCCCTCTCCCCTACCTCCTCTACACACACACACTCCTGTCCAGTTGGTTCAAAGGAACTTATTTTAAAAGACGATGCTGGAGAAAAAAAAAACACAGTAGTGGGAGATTTCCCCCCATGTCTATTATTTTATATAACATAAAATAATATATGAATAATTGTTACATTTGTACCCCATGTTTTACTTGGAGTTATGCTGTTATTCTTCACCCTGTTTCAAATCCTGTATTCATCCTCTCCTTTTTTTTCAGGGTAGTCTTTGGAAAGGTAAATATGTTACATGTCATCCATCATCACAGGGTGGCTAATCATTAGGACACTCCTTGTTATACATGTGGGATGGATAAGATCTTAACACCTGATAGGTTGTAGCCATATTGGTCTAGAGGAAAAGGCAATCAGGATTCATAGAAGAGATGACATTTTTTTATTAGATCAAGATTTTTGCAAAACAAAAAAATCTTTAATTGCAAGCGTTAGGGCATAAACACCCTTCATCAGGCACTGGAGAAAAGATTGTAAAAGTTCTCCTGGGTAGAAATGAAAGTTCGTATTTATGATATGATGCTCATAAATATGAACTTTCAGTTCTACGCAGGAGAACGTTTACATTCTTTTCTCCAATGCCTGATGAAGGGCGCTAAGGGTGCTTGTGCCCAAAAGCTTGCAATTTAAGATTTTTTTCCCCCAAAATCTTGTTGGTCTAAAAAAAGATCTCTGTCTGCACTACGAGTCCTTGCTTTGCACCTGATAAGGATTCCTTGGTCGGTTCAGAACCCCGGAGGCCAGAAAGCAAGCAGATAACTGAACACCCTAAAAAACAGACTACCCTCAATGCACATCAAGGTATCTCATGCCCATGTGTTCCCGATTTTTGGGTCAAATAGAGGCAAAGATACATACTTTTGCTATTGCTGATGTGCTAATCTCATATTGCAAACAAAACACAAAGTCTGTAATTTTCGTTCATTTTAGAGCTCCGATTTCTACCGAAGGGAACTGCCCTGAGATTTAGTTCAGGAGTTCAAAGCCTTTGCTAACCGCAGCTCAGCACCCAGCCGACACTAGAGGGCGCCATGGGTCCAGTTTCATTAATGTGACAGGTTTATCCAAAGCATCAACCCAGATCAAGGTAGGCAATGGCGTGATTAACAGATTATTGGTATTTTCACCGGATTTTCATGCTGAATTTACCTCGGTTTACATTAAAAGCGTTTGCAACAACAGTGTCTATGAGGCAGGAACCCCGGTGCTCCAAAGAAAATGGCTTTGTGCTTTTGCTCTCTTACTCAAAGTAGTTTGCAATATGAAGCCGTTGGCAAATAAATCCTTTCCTCCCCCCAGCTACATCTTGACTTTTGTTAACTTTGATGCTTTCATATAAAATACTGGGGCCTAAACGTGCTTCCAAGAAGTCCTTAACATGTTTTTGTAATTTTTTTTTTTGAGGAAGGTTAACAGAAAAATAAGAAAAAAAAAAGGCAAGCAGATTATCTAAATATTTCATAACACATGTCTTTAATTATGATGGAGCTACTGTACATATTTTTGTGTCTTTTTGTGTATTTTATGACTGGGGAGTCTTGTCTCTTGTAGGTCCTCAAGCCGAGTTTACTGAAATCAATCTAAAAGCTTTAATTGAAGTCACTGGGCTTTGAGGACTGGCAGCATTCAGCTGTAGTATCTGGCCTTTCATTAACATGCTTTTCATTCTGTCCATCTAAGGCTGCCTGCTGTTTCAGGCTTTCATTTAGCAAATCACTTAAGCAGGTGCTGAAGTCCCAGGGGAGTCAAATTAAACACTGCATAGGTGTTTTGCTGAACTGGAGCCTTAGCAAACAAATAGGGTTTGTCCTTTTTCACCTAACCCTATTAGATGGCAGTTGTGTGGGGGAGTAACTGCAGTTTTTAGCAGTTATGCAGTTTTGGATGCTAGTTCACTCCGTGTGCATAGTTGCTAGAAGCAGCTTTCTCCTCTAGTTCTCCCCTTGAAGCCAAAGCCAAGAGAGAGAGCCATGTTGGGCCAGGAGGAAGAGAATAAGGCAAAGGATGTAAGACCTATTGCTCTCGAAGGGAGGTGTTCTTGGGTTCTAGCCTGGACCCTTTTTTCCAATGGGACAGAAGCTTCTACACTGCACTACTCTCCATCTATTTTACTTGCTGATTATTAAATGCAAGGGGCTATGGTTTAGCTTTGAGTAGGGTGTGGATATTGCCTAACCCATGGTATGGTGATTACAGCACTTTACTAGGGAGGAGAGAGAGATGCAAGTTTGAACTTCCTCTGGATGAGGTGGGGTGGGACCCAGAGCTTGAGTCTCCCATTCTCTGGGCAAGTGTTCTAGATTAGGGTGTCAAACATATAGCCTTTGGGCTGTATCTGACCTGCTTCAGTCAGCCTCCCAGGCTACCAGGGAGCTTGGGGGTGTGAAACCAGTGGTAGGTGTCGGCTGTGCTCTGGGAGACATGGCTATTCGCAACAGGAGGCTGAGTGAGGGATGTGCTCATACAGTCATCACTTGCTGTAGCACTACTTGCACCACCTCCTCCAAGGCAAGTGGTCACCTGTCTGTTGTTGCTTGCCCTACTGCTGCCATGGTGGCTGCTGTCTTATGCCTCAGGAGGGATCCATCATTCAAGGAGCTTCAGAGCAGGTCCCAAGCAATTGGTTTCTTTCAGGTAGTTCATCCAATCAGTCCCTTCAAGGCATGGGACAATTGCTTAGGAAGAAACTTCCCCAAGGGGCACATTGATCCAGGGCTGCCCTTCCAGCACCTTTCAGTGCACTGTGTGGCATGTAGAAGGCAGAGTAAATTATAGAGTATGGTCAAGGACAGACCAGCTGGCCCCACTGTAGATGGAACGGACAGGGCATGAGTTCTCAGTTAGGAGGTTGCAGGTATGTCAGGGAATCACATACACACTGCCCTTCTCTGCTAAGTAGGAGTGGAGTTCCTGCTAGAGCCCAGATATGCATGGGGAGTGAGGAGGGTAGGACCAGGAATGGTACATAGTAGAGAAAACATTGAGCATCCCAGCTGCTGGGCATCTCCTATCTGTGTACTAATCCCTCCTTTCCATAGAGACATGGGCAGATCCAGGATTTTGAACACCCCAGAATTTGGGGTGAGGTGAGCACGCTAGTAGGGAGAGAATGACTGCAGCAAGACCTGGATAGGTTACAGGGGTGGCTAACAAAAACAGGATGCGCTTTAACACTGACAAGTGCAGGGTGCTGCATTTGGGCAATAGTAACCAGCAGCACACTTATAAGATGGGAAACTCCCTTCTTGAGAGCACGGAGGCAGAAAGGGATCTTGGAGTCATTATTGACTCCAAGATGAACATGGGCCGACAATGCAAGGTCACGGTTGGCAGGGCTAACCGGACCTTGTCATGCATCCACAGGTGCATCTCCAGCAGGGCCAAGGAGGTGATCCTCCCCCTCTACATGACACTGGTCAGGCCACAGCTGGAGTACTGCATCCAGTTCTGTGCGACCCACTTCAGGAGGGATGTGGACAACACTGAGAGGGTCCAGAGGAGGGCCACCCTCATGATCCGGGGACAACAGGGCAGACCCTACAATGAGAGACTGCGGGACCTGAACCTGTTCAGCCTTCACAAGAGAAGGCTGAGGGGGGACCTGGTGACTGTCTATAAACTCACTAGGGGGGACCAGGAGGGTTTGGGAGAGACCTTGTTTCCCCTAGCACCCCCTGGCATAACAAGGAATAACGGCCACAAGTTGTTGGAGAGTGGGTTTAGATTAGACATCTGTAAGAACTACTTCACAGTTAGGGCGGCTAGGATCTGGAACCAACTTCCAAGGGAAGTGGTGCTGGCTCCTACCCTGGGGGTCTTTAAGAAGAGGCTTGATGCCTACCTGGCTGGACTCATTTGAGCCCAGTTTTTCTCCTGCCTAGGCAGGGGGTTGGACTTGAAGATCTACGAGCTCCCTTCCGACTCAACTTCTATGATTCTGTGATTTTGAAAAGCGGGGTGTAGGAGCAGAGACCAATGCTGCAGAGGTGGCTGTACCCTTTCTCCCAGTGTCCTCCCTCAAGACAAGCAAATCACACCATGGGAGCAGCAGCCATAGATTTTTTTTTTAAGTCACCAAATTAGAATCCAGCCCCCACCCCCCTTGCTCTCAACACCCCTTCCTCCTCATCCATGCTTAGCAGCACATCTTTTCTCTCCCATTCACCCACTCCTCACCCACCACTGCTGCTGTTTCTAGCTAATGCAGTGTGGGGGAAGCCTCAAAGCTGTTCCTGCCCAGCTCCAAGGGAACTGCAGGGAGGGCCAAGCTCAGCTGGGGACAACAGCAGCCATAGCGGCTATTGTGTTCTCCCTTCCTGCACCTGCTCCTGGGCTGGTGGGGAGCACCAGGGCCCCTGGTGCCTCTGGTCCAGGGGGGAGGAGCCCACCTGTTGCCACCACTCCTGTTCTCCTGGGCTGGAGTAGCTGTGGAGCTCCCCCTGCCCCTGGTCAGTTGGGGATAGCAGGGACAGTGGCAGAAAAGGGCAGAGGAGAGGGAAGAATAGGGGAGAAATAAAGGTGATCTTGAGCACAGAGGGGAAGGGGGGAGGGGTTCTTACCTGCTCTGGGGACATAACAAATCCTTGGGTGCTGCTCCCACAGCATGGTCTGAAAGGGGGGTGTGACTGTGGCACTGTACCCTCTCCGGGTCTGGCTCTGCATGGAGCACCAATCCTGACTGAAGTATCTCATGAAATGTAGGAGAAATGAATTGAGAGCCTGATCCAAAGTCAATTGAAAGAGTTCAGTGGGCTTTGTATCATGCCCTCAGCAGGGAGGGAAGGCAAGCAAAAGGCCAAATAAGGTAAACTAGGCCCCTAGGAAACAAACCTTCGACTGCAAAGCTGTTTGGTGAGCAGAAACCTTGACTTGTTTGTCGACAAAACTGAACCAAGCCAGAACTCAGCTTAAATGAGATCATAAAACCAACCATGGGGCTTATTTATGATCATTTTAATGTGAGTAGTGTTGTATCCAGCAGCTCTTTTGAGAATTAAACACTGATAATATGTATTTATCCAGACAGAAAACCAACAGACCTTAATAAAAATGAAGCACTCAATTAAAAAAGGGGAAAGTAACCCCCCCACTAAACAGTCTTACTCTGTCTTTTTAATTAACTAACCTTAATGTTACCTACATGTATAGGGAGAGAAAGCACCTTTAAAATAATAAGAATTATGCAATGGTGCTACTGTATCGGATCACCCAGATGTAAATAACGCTCCTGTTAATTTAAAACCAAGGCTGCTTGCCTTTACAGCTTTATTGCTCTCACATTATCTGGATCTTTATACTGTGTCCTGGGTACAGATAGATTGGGTTGAAAACTTCCCCAAGAGCCGCTTTAAAGAGACTTCTAATCTTTCCCTTTAGTGGTGTTAATTCAACTTCACAAGAGTGTTTGAAGCACCATTAGGCAGAGAAATGGGCTTGCTCTCCTGGTGGTGCTCTTGTACCAATACTGATGTTAAAAAAAAAATCTGTTTCATATCAGGCTTAACTCCCTGCAGCTCAGGGCAGAAGTCAAAATGGAGACTTGGGGGTCTATTATTATAACTAAATACATACATAATGCATTGATTTATTTGCTTTTCTGTTTTGCCTTTCAGTGCATGACCTTGAGGCAGTTTCCAAATGCTACATTCATGCTTTGCTTCCCACTCAGAGACTGTTCATGCTGCAGGAACCTGAGGCATAGGGGGAAAGCTGGTGGCCCAGCCAAGAAAATGCACTGTCAGCATAACTCAGACTAGCCATCTGTATACTGTGGTACCTTAGTGGGAGGCCCATTGGCATGGTAGGGGATTTGACACTAGGATCTCTACTGTGTTTGATAGTGTGGTGGTGAAAACTGGCATGTTGGGCACCCGGCCTCTCCCCCCGCCAGTCTGGCAGTTAGTTATGCAAGGTTAGTTCTGAGTGTGTGAATCTGGGAACACTTTTGTATATGAAGAATAGGTATATATACATGAAGCATTTGTATATGTCTGTAACAATGAATGATTCTACCTCAGGCAAGGGGTTGAACTAGAGCAGCGGTTCCCAATCTGTGGTATGTGTACCACAAAGGGTACGCAGACAACCTGTCAGTGGTACGCATTAACAGATTTATTCCAATTACTTTATATGATAAAAATTTGTTGGTGGTACTTATGGTTGAACTGAAACATTTGCTGGCAGTACTTAAGGTTGTATCATTTTAAACTGGTGGTGTGCAATCTGTCAGAGTTTGGGAACCACTGGACTAGATGATCTCTGAAAGTCCCTTTCAGCCCTTCTTCGCTATCATTTCGATGAAGGTGTGCCACATGCACGGGTCTGGAGTGGATAGGGGCAAACAGTGGCTAAAATGATACGTCCCTCCCATGTGGTCAATGCCAGAGGGGGGAGATGCAGAGCTAACAATCTTCAGCCTACTCATGTCATCAGAGCCAATAGCTCTGCTGATCCCTGCAGTTGTGTGTCTCAGATGAGTCCTCCAGAGGCTATTCTGCTTAATACAGTTCCCAAAGGTGAAACAAGGTGACAGCAGGGGATCTTCCCATTCCACCAGAGGGTGATCTCTAGCCAGTTCATTGAAAAAGAAGCAGAGGTCTCCATGACTCTCAAGTCTCTCTCAACCCCTGACCAGCACCATACACACACTCCAGGTGGCCCCGGGTGAACTTTTAGTATTCCCCACCCTGCCCTTGCCAGAGATAGTGATAATAATAATTTTAAAATTACCATTTTCAGGCCCCCTTTCTGTCTGGGCCCAGCTAGCTGCCCTGTTCACCCATGCCTATGTCTGGCCCTACCCCTGACAGGCGTGTGGGGATACAACCAGGAACACGGAGGGACAAGATTGTGGGATGTGAATTCCCTTCTGAGTCCAGGAGGGGGCAGTCTCTGGTTAAAACTGAACAAGAGTACATCCGTACATTTACAGATTTGGATGAAGAACAGGGCTGGTTGCTCTGGTCATTTGCAGCTCTCTCCAAGTGAGGGCTCAGAGGACTGTGGTATAAGAAGGGTTGTAAAACTGGAAAGAGGCGTAAAGATGACTTGTGTTTATTTACACTGCAGGATTTGTTTATTACGACAGTCCTTTAAGTTCCAGTTAAAAGAAAACCGTCAAAATAATATAGGTAAGTGTGTGTATGTGTAGCTCCTAATCAGTTTGGTCTGCCCACAATCATTGAATAATCAAATAATTCACTTTTTCCCGAAGTTCACAGATGAATTCATTAACTAGATTACTTTATTTTGATGTAATTGAAAGGGCCTCCAAAGCTCATGGGGATTCTATATATTCTTTGCAAGACATGCATACCTCTGGGCAGAGAGCTAATAAGTGCTCCCAAATGATTGGTTTCAACCAGGCATATTATTTAATTTAGAAGCCAGGCTTTCTCTCTGCCCTCATAGATTCATCTTGTCCTACAATACAGTCAGCAGAATAGCATGGTAGGCAATGTCCTACCATTTCTCCAAGGAGACAGGCTCTGTTCCTTGTTCTGGCCTGCTGAGTGGCCTTGGGTAAGCTGTTTGCTTCTTGCCTCAGTTTCCACATCTGTAAAACAAGGATAAAGATACT
Organism: Crocodylus siamensis; assembly: GCF_052110815.1. Taxonomy (NCBI): domain Eukaryota; kingdom Metazoa; phylum Chordata; order Crocodylia; family Crocodylidae; genus Crocodylus; species Crocodylus siamensis. The sequence goes on from NC_143398.1 coordinate 161,792,782, forward strand.
GGAAATATTCTGGGAAGCTCAAGGTAGGAGTGATGCATGAGGCTGCAGAAGCCCACTCACGTAAAGCACTAACCCAGCAAAGCACTTAAAGCATGTGCTTAACCTTGAGCAGGTGAGTGGCACCATGGATTTCCATGGGACTGTGTCACCAGCACACTTAAGCATTTTTCTGGACCTTGGCGGGGTGCAAAATACTTCCTTCGAATGCAGGGCCCACTGGCATCTCCATGACACATGTTCAAAGAAGTGAAGGACACTAGAAAATATACTTTTCCTGACTATTTCCAGGAAAAGGCACTACAAGAAGGAAATGGCTGCTGAGGGGAGGGGTTGTAGAAAAATAAATGGGTGAAACCAAGTTAAAAACAAAATCGTCCAGCAGTCTCTCTCTTTCACGTCAAGGGTGAAGTGTGGAAAATACAAAGTAGAAATCAGAAAAAGCCCTTCAGGTTGGTGAGGATGGGAATGCAGGCTTTTTGGCCCAAGCAGGCAGGAGAAGTTTCCAGCAGAAATAGCAGGAGTGAGAGAATTTTAAAAAAGGCCAGATCTCAGCGCTGGGAGTAAAAAGGAGCCTATAAACTCCACTTTCCAGAGATGGAGCCAGGGCAAGGTCGAGAGTTAACTCCTTAAAGTCTACAGAACAGTGATAGTGCTCAGGAGAGTCTTTACCCCCATGCAGTGTGGAGCCTGGCCAAAGTTTGCTCTCAGCCTTTACCCAGAAAGCTATAAAGAGGTAACAGGCAGCTCTGTCCCAATGAGTGTTTTATGCAAGTCATAAATCCAGTGTCCAGACGAGCTGTCCCACTCAGCATCCTAGTCCATAGCCAATTAGCATGATGCTTTTAATAATACAAATGAATCCTAATAACATTGAGTGGCTTATGTGGCCTGAGGTTTTCCAAAGAGCCTAAGAGAATTGGGTCCCAACACTCCTAGAATTTCAATGGGAGTTGGGCCCCTACATTAATAATAATGTGTTGCGGGGGGTGTAAAAAATATGGCCTAGCCTATAGAGGTCCATCATCCAGACCACAGTGCTGCCCTGGTCCAGAGTTGACCTACACTCTGGGGTACACATGGCATAAGTCCTGGACTGGCCCTACAGAGGCACCTCATGAGGCATAGTTCTGCACTGGCCAGAGCAGGTGCCATGGATATGGCATGTGGGGGCAGAGTTCTGGTCCAATAGGATTGGCCCCATGCCATTTCATCTAGCCCATGGATTGGCTTGTGGATTGGCCTGTGGGTGGCCAAATAGATTGGCTCTGCACCACTTATCCAGCTAACAAGGCCAGATGAGTTTGATACCCTTGATGTACTGTATGAAAGCTAAAACATAAAGTCCCACCCTGCTAAGCACTGTGCAAAAATGAGATGCTCTGGTTCCTGCTCCAACAAATGTATAAAGAAAATAGCTTTAAGCTCCTTTGCAAACTGCATTTATACTGCCCCATATGCATGGCGGCTGCACAAACACTGGTCAATGAATCCTCACTGAAACCTTTCACTTAGGTATTCTTTTCCTCAATGGAAATAGAGGCCTTTGGATGCTAGGGATTTGCTATGATTATCATTTACCCACAATTCAGCTGCACTGGTGGAGTCATGCAGCATTTGCCTAACCTGCCTTTTTTGCCCCAGGATGATGGCATCATTGAAGACCTACATGGGAGAAGGGTCTCACTGATGAAATATATGATTGTCATCAGTGCAGCACAGCTACCCTAGGGAGTCTGGACCTTGGCAGAGTTCTCTAGTGTAGACAAGAGCTTAGTGTAAAGTGGGTAAACAAACACTGGCTGCAAATTGCTTTCCCCAGTGTCAGCTGGAGTAAATTGGATGAGTGTATATTACAGCTTACTATACTACATGGCCAAAATGCCTGCATAGACCCAACCTCAGGTGAGAATAAAATGCCTATCCAAGGTGACATCACAAACTGGGACTGGAACTCAGAAATGTGATTCTCCTGCCACTCTCACACACCTGTGTTAGCAAGGGAGAAATCTTGATGAAGTCAATGTTATGTTCCCACAAAACTTGTGCAAGTGAAAGAATTGAACACCAGGAATCTGTACCCCACTGTCTTTAAAAGGCACTGGGAAATCAGGGAGTATTGGATCGGTAGAATTACCAAAAGCACTGGATCTTAGCTAGTACTCTTTAGGATTGACAGAACAACACGGTCAATAAAAATAGAAAGGCTTTATTTGTTACAATATAATAAAATATAATAATATTTATTATTTATTATTTTATTACACTTGATCTGAGCCAAAAGGCTGAGAAGCGATATAATTAGCCCCAACCCAAAGTCCAATATCATTTAGCTGTGGAAGAAACTGTATCTCACCCCACAGGCAGAGAGATGGTTCGTGCTTACAGCTTCCTCCAAGGAGTGGATTCATAGCCTGAGAAGAGCTGGGCACTTAGTTGCAGCTGTTGATTTTTTTCCTCCTGAAGTACGCTATCCTACTCCCTGTTTTATGCCTCTACTCCAGCATTTTCAAGGCATTCTTTGTTAATCACTTGATACATTAAATTTAAAGTCCAGGCACTGAAGACTTGTATGTCCTTTACTTAGAAGAAGGTGCTGGTCACCTGCATCTTGCTTAATCCATGGTCCATCTTTTGTTTTTAAAAAGTCCTGGTTGCTGGGGATGGATCTTGAGCAATACTAGAGCTGAAACCCATCAAGGAATTTATTATATTCTTTTCTAAGTTGAGCCACCACCAGGAGAGAAACTAAATATACAAAACAGAAACAAAACAAACCCCTTATTAGTAAATGGCCCTGCCCACCGGAGGGATGAGTTAGTCATGAGAAAAGAGGAGTTGATTGATAGACAGTAGTTAATCAAGGAAGGGAGTTGACCATGAGAGAAAAGTGATCAGAGGGAAATTCTAAACATGATTTAGGACAGGTTACATGTGTGGGGTGAAGTAATCAATAAGTGAGGTCTCATCATCATTTCTTTTCAGGAAGGACTCAGCCACTACTGCAGTCCTATGCAATAGGCATTTTTAATATTTATATACAGTGACTTAAATTTTCATAGGTAGACCCAGCTTAGCTTAAACTTCACTGTTCTCAGTGGCATTAGAAGGAAACAACAAAGCCAAGGAGGAAGGTCCTTTGCCCTGTTTCTTTAAAATAAAGCAGTGGTTTTGGATGCCTCCATTACTGGATGCCTGACCTGAGCCATTAAGGGTATAGACATATGAACAATTTACTACAGATTGGAATTGCTGCATGTCAGCTGCTCTGTATGAACAGCTTGTGTACACTTGTAGCCTACAGTAACTGGTAGTTAAGCTAGAGTATGCTAGCCCCCTTTCACTGAGACTCAAGTGCCAGTATAAAGGTACCACAAGGAAAGAATGTGCCCATGGGCAGCTACCACGGAGCAGCAGGTACCTGGTAAAAGCCAACCTCCTTATACATTGCAGTAAACTTTCCCTATGTCCATACCTCAAAGAAGATAACTTTATACTTTCTGAAAATTATGGCCTTTAAGGTGTCTCAAGCACCCAAACCCCCAGTACATCTAAGGAAAAAAGAGATCATCATGTCACCATTAGGAATAGCACTCTGGGTATTTTTTTTTCCTTTTTAGATGATAAGAAGTGACCCTTGTTCAATCCCCAGGAGCATAAATATTGGATATCCACCTCTGTGGAACAGCTTAAATGAACAATCAACATGAGGTGCTTTGAAAAGACAAAAACAAGTGTAACACAGAAGCAAAGGCAAACAAATTAAAGTCTGAATGAATTTATGAGGCGCCTTAATGAAACAAGCATACACACAAAAAATGAATTTGTATAGTTTACACTTTTCAATCTGTAGTCAGCATGAAACTCATGTGACAGGGAAGGTAATAAATTTCTTAGCAAATGAACACTATCATATTTGCACAGAGAAAACCTTTGCCCACAGTAAGCATACATGGTTCAAGACAGATTCAATTAGGGGATTTTTAGCAGCAGTCGTATAACTGATTTGTTTGAAGACTTCTACCATGTTCTATCAAAGGTCACTCCACTAAATGGAAAAAAATTATGGATGGAAGTTGAGCAGTTTTGTTCCACCTGGCAAATGGAAGTCTCTTTTTTTTGATGGTGGGAAACATTTCAAAATGTATAAACAAATCGTGTTTAAGCCCACAAATGTAATGGCAGAACATCTGTAAGAAGTGCATTTAAAAAAAATAACCGTGAAAACACTTGGGCAATATCTGATATATAGCCTTCAACCATCAGAATATATGGTATATATGATATATGGTCTTCAAACATCATCAATCATTAAATGGTGCGTGGATGTTGTAATGCACAGGAGTTGGTATATGAACCAGGATCTCATTGTCTGGGTGCTGCACAAATGCAGACTACAATGATGGTCTCTGCCCTGAAGATCTTACAGTTTAACCCTCTCTAAAAGGTTCATGTCTAAGATACTTAAAGAAACTCCATCCTGCTCAGATCTAAGCACCTTACAGTCTTTTATGTATTCAACCTTATAATGTGCCTGTGAAATAGGAAAATACTACTGCCCCCATTACATAGATAGGCCTCATGGTTTACCTAAGGTCACACAGGAAATGTCACACAGCTGATACTTCAGACATTGAACTATTCTTCAATGGCCTGTGTTATGCAAGAGTTAGACTAGATGGTCATATAGGGCTTCTATCCACATTCAGGGAGGCTGCTCCAATGCACTGTAATTACAGCACTTCGGAGCACATCGGATAGTAATTACCATGCTCCAGCAAACTCCAGTATCATTGTGTATCAGCAGCCCTGTGCTAAAAAATGGTGGCAGAGTGCTTTAAACTAAAGCTTGTTCGATGAGCTTTAGTTCAAAGTGCTCCACTGTCATCAATTAACGTGGCTCTTGGAGCTGTACTGATTAAAGCACCCCTATCACATTTGAGCAAATAATTATTGTGGCTAGAACATCTGGAATCATCCCTCACCCCTAATCACAAGAAGCAGATCCATGAATGGGGTAGATGAAGTTGACTCAGACAGAGGAAAATGTTAAATTCAAAAAGCACAAGGTTGATGGAATCCCAGATCACTCGCATGGAGGGACTTCCCTAACTGTTGGAACCCCAGGTTACACAGGAAGTTGAGGCCACCACCCTAAATATCTCAAGACATTGATGTAAAATATCTTCCCATGGCAATACTCCCTCAAGCCCTCCCACTCTAGTAATCTGATGAATGGGTTACCATTAGTTCTGCTGCTTCTGGCTGAAGGGTCAGGTTATTGATCAGGTACTACTTTGAGAAGCATTATTGAGTGGCCCTAACTTCTTCTTACTTGTCCTGTCTCAAAGGTGGAAACCCAAAGGTGCCAACTCCTGACTATGGAAGTTTATCATAAGGCCTCTCCTTCTTCTTGGTCCCTCCCATTACATTGGGGTGGTGTTTGCACACATTTCTTTTCTCCTGCACCACTTAGTAGGCACAATGCCTGTTGTTACCTAACACTCCACCAACTGATGGTCTGGACAAAAAAGGATGAATGTAAAGAAACCCAGAGTCACTCCTTAGCTAGGCTAGAAAAACAAAGCCATGGAGATAGAACTGGTGATCTAGGGGACTGCCCTGGGTTCTGTTCTTTGTTCCACAGCTGATCTGCTGTCTGACACAGGCCAAGTTCCTTTTCCTTTTTGTCTGCCTCTCTGTTTTCTATCCTTAGCTTGTAAGTTCCTTAGGAAACTGTTCTCAGTCTGTATACCTAACACACCTAAGCACCAGCTGCAACCAGGATGTTAGGGACTATGGTCTTACACATACTAGTAACAGGATGGTTGTTTGGAACAGCAGAGAAGTGAAATCATAACACAAAAATTTCTGGATTGTTCAGAAATTGTCTTCAAGAGCATAGTACGTTTTGGGCTTTAAAATGAGCCAAGAAACTGTTCTGATTCTCATTATAGACCAATTACCAGCATAGCGCTTGACTATTCAAGATCTTCATGTGTTACATTGACATATAGTATTACTATTGCTATTGCTATTACTGTTACTATTATAAAGGCAGACTCACATCTCAAAGACACTGAATATTAACAACTGTGAAAAGACACAGTAAGTAATCCACTAAATAAGCACCAAAAGAAGAGATTGGCAGTTATGAGCATGTCTACATGTGTGTTAACACACTTTATCTATTCATGACCTATTCATGTCATGTAGATGTGTGCCCTAATGCGCCTTAAATTTAGGCTAATACGCATTAAAGTGTCTTGTGTAGATGCACCCAATATGAATCAAATTCCTTTAGCAGAAATAACTTTATCCACTTGATTTCATGATTCTTGATGTTGGTGGTTGCTCTATCAAAGTGCACAATGACAGCGCCTGATTCACAGGAGCTACACTCACTTTTCAGGTGCATCCTTTCAAATGGACATAGTTGAGACAAGTGCTTGCAAAGGGTACAGACATGTACTACTATGACCAAAAAAAAAAACAAAAATATTTTTCAAATTCAATATAAATCCTGAAAGGAGGACTTAAAATGAAAAACTTGGAGAAAAAAATCTCAGCTACATTAATATTGGCATTAATGTACTTCCTTGAAATCTCAGTAAAATTCAAGAAAGGCTGTTTTGAACTAGGACGTTTTTAACTAAATAACTCGCATACAAGACAAGACAAAGTGTAATCAGAGGCTAGGCATGACTTGGCCAATAGCAATGCACAGCCAAAAGTAGAACAATGGGCCATCTGCTAAACCAGGGCTGTCCAGCTTGTGGCCTGCAGGGTGAGTCTGGGGCTGTGCAATGCAGCAGTGGGGTGGGAGTGACTGTGCAGACCCATGGTGCAGTACTGGAGGCATCCCTGCTACCTCCCTGATACAGCCTGTGGGGCATGTGACCTCCAGCTGCTTGGAAATAGGACAACCCTCTTCTAAACCACATGGTCTAACAACTGTGGTAGCACTACTGTGATCAGCTGTTGTATAATAAAGTAACCAAACTACAAAGAGTTGCTGCCACATTCTTCCACAATATTCTATTTTTAATATTGTCTTATGCAAAACTGTGCCGTCAGCACAAACCTGCTAGTTGACCCCGCCCTCGGAGACCCCTTTTTTCTCCTCTAATTTTCCTGCGCGCGACAACAGCGGGTGCGAAGAATTGACCAATCAATACCCGTAATGCGAGAGACGTCATTTGGCCTATAAAACCTATGTGCGAGCTTCCGCCCAGCAGAAGCAGAGCTCCTCAGTGCATCGAGAAGGAACTCTTCCTCCCCACCCAGGCTTGGCCAGCTTTGGCGTGCTTCTCCGCCACCGACACTGTCAGTGGTATGTTGAAGACATAAGTAGTCACGGCTTCACCTTACAGAGTCACAACCCAGACAACATCAAGGAAGGAAGAGGACCAAGTAGAGTCAGGGGATCAGGAACAGGCAGGTCAGGAGGCCAGGAGTTGTAAGTGACCAAGATAAAGACAGTCACCCTGGGTAGAACAACAAGCCAGGCCTATTTCCTCTACAAAAAGATGATGGGTCTAGGCCCACTGGGAAACTGTAAGCCTCCATCAATTAAAATGAGGCCACTAAACATATAGCAACTGAATCCTTGAGACAATGGATGGAAACAGGAATGGGAGTGAAGGTCAAAGGTCAATAAGTAGGGTTCCAAGGGGAGGGCATTGAGCTGTGAACACTGGCTAGTGCACACTGCCTCTTGAATGTATGTAAGGAGCGTGAGGATGTTACTGCACAGTGGACTACAAGTCAAAAGACCAGGAACAGGAGGCAGGGATCCAGACTGTAGTCACTAGCTAGGACATCTGGGGCAGGCAGCTATAGATGTACAAGGCAAAGATATGAGTGATTGCCAAGGTAAGCCACAAGGCATGAGCTGGCTCTCAGAGGACAGGGGCCTAAGCCCCTGGACTGGAGTCTAAGCACAAGCTATCCAGGAACAAGGAGTCAGCAAGTAAGACCCAGTACCTGGGCACAAGGATGAAACCAGGAAGCCAACAAGCAGGACCCAGGGAAGAGAACACCAGGAACAAACAAGTAGGACTTAAGACACTAGGGAACAAACATGCAGGACCCAGGGACTGAGAAACTAGGAATCAAAGGTAGGAACCAGGAAACTAAGAACAGGGAATCAGGCACCCGGAGCTAGACAGAGAGGCATGTCCTTTTGAGAGTAGTCTAGTGCGGTCTGAAAGATCTGCTGCTTATAAGCAACCAGGCAAAGCCCTGCAGGCAACTGGTGCTACGGGAATTTAGCGTGCTTGCTGCCCTGGCAACTGACAGCTACACGGTTGATGGAGAAGCATCAGCTTGCAGTGCACATGTGAAAAGGTACCATCTTGATTCTGGACTACTTGGTGGTCTGGTTACCAGCCCTTCTTGTAACAGAGCTTACTGACAATATGGATGTTAAAGGTGTATGCGTTATTAAAGCTGCACACCAATTTCAAAGGTCTGCATTCTTGATAACAAGCTGTAGATTAGTACTGCAGCTGGAAAGAGTGGCTCACTGAGGAAAGCTTTCAGGCTGTTGTTTGGCTGTTTTTTTCTTAAGTTGTCTAGACAACAACATTTTCTCTAACCATCTCACCAAGTCAATGCTAAATAAATAAGTCAGCCCTGGTGCTGGTGAGGTGAAAACCGCTGAGAGTAAACAAGGCAGTCTGGCCTTCAAATCTATGAGTCATCTGCTTCATCTTCTTATTAACCAACTTCCAGGACCTGTTGACAAAGAACAGAGCTTTAGCTATTCTCCAGAATCACTATAGCAACAGCTCAGACAACACCAGGGAAGCACTCTGCCCAGTTCAACATGAACTCAGCTAACAGGCCAGTTGAGCAAACCTGTGATTGGCCAATGCTCTGTAATGATCAACACCTTGGCATTCATTGGCTGCATTCCTGGGCATCCTGAAAATATCATACACAGAGCCAGTGGAGTATCATGTATTTTCTCAACCAGTCATTTCCCTGCCAAGAGTAAAATGCAGTGATATCTTTATAGCCATGGGCCAGGAAGCCTGGGCAGGTCAGCTGAAATAAAAAAGTAAACAGAAAAGTGGTAAGTTAAACAACTGGATTCTATATATTAATGTGTTACACTGAATGCACTTGCTCAGGGGTCAATCTATACCATCTTTTCATAAGACCCCAGTTTTGCATCAGAGCTGCTTATTGCAAAGAGAAAGGCGATCTACTAGCCTGGTAGGGCAGGCACCCATAGAATCTCAAAAGGTAGTAAGGACACATAGTTAAAGGCCAACATTTATTTGGCAATTAAGGGCTGCAGGTTTTCAGCCCTCATAGAGTCCATAAAGGACACACAAATGGCTGTTTGGTAAAGTTCAGATGGGCCATCTTTGCCAACAAGGCTGGTCAGTCATGGGTGACCCTATATTAATTTTGGGGTCATTGGTCCGTCCAATCTACATATATGCCGATGTTATTCGTACCAGCTGTAAGAAGCCAATGGAAGCCACCACAAATTTGCTATTCTGGAAACTGCCAAAAATATTGCCTGAAAAAAACAGGGAATGCTAGGGGATAAAAGCAGGGAGTTCCCAAGCACTTTGATAACTAATTTCATCTACATTCTCTTCCCTCATGTCACCCTACCACTCTGTGCATATACAGCTCAGTTCATTTAAAAATGTATCTGCACTGTAGGAAAGCACGCTTTTTTCAGAATTCACTGGAAAGCAATGAGATTCATGCCGTAGGGCAACCAAACTTTAAATGACTTAGACTGTACAAAGTCTTGCACCCAAAAGAAAGTTGTCCATAGCTACCAAGCTGTTTATACATTCTTGGTCAGGCAAGGTCCATTCCACATTAAAATCCATGATCTTCTATCAACCAGCATGGCATATACTCCATATTTCTCTGTTTCCCCATGAAAAAGAAACCACAGTGTGACAGTGCACCTTCGGGTGCTTGCCACTTTAAGGACTGGAGGCAGACAGCTATTTTAGGACCTGGCTTATATAGGGAGAGGTAGCAGTTTGCTGCCAGTGGCCATGAGAGAAATATCAGCTGGCTGAGCTGTGGCTTGGGAACTTTCTTGGAGGAAAGAGTGAGGTTATGGGGATGGAGGCAGCCTCATTGGTCCTGGGCATGACCTGAAACTTCACCCTGCCAGGGATGGGTGGCCTGGTTGGGCTGGTCATGGCGGAACAGCCCCCAAGAGATGCCAGGCCAGTTTTCTCCCTGGTGAAGGGTGGAGAAGGGCATATTTTATCCCTAGCCCCCACATCTCAGTGTGTAACCCAGTGAGAAGGTCAGAAGGACCAGAGTGGGGTGAGGAGCCCCAAGTCTAGAAAACAGCATGGAGCCTAGTGAGAGGCAAGGAGCCCAGAAGCTAGGAGCCCCAACTGAGTGTAGGGCAAAGAACCCAGTATGAGTGAGGGGCATGGAGCCCAATGAGAGAGGCTGGAGTTAAGGGCCAGGATATGATTACTTCTTGGATGCCATCTGTGAGGCATGGGCCACAGTGTAGGGAAGGTTCAGAGCTGCAGATAGCACCCCCTGGCATCAGGGCAAGGAATGGGCAGCCTCCCATTTAACTTGACTTATTAACAACCAAGTCACAGCAGGTAAAATGGGGCAGACTGCCCTAGGCAGATGAGCTGGCCACTTTGGGATCTGGCCACAAAGTTACTCCCTGTCATACACAGTCCAAGAATGGGGTTTATTCCAGGTCTGTTTTCAGTGTTAACACTGATTCAGGCTACCTGAAATGAGAAATCAATTCCAGTGATATATGTCTGACCAATGACCTGCTAGTCACACAAGAAAAATATGCACATTATCCATCTTCACTGAATAGGGTATTTGATGATTCACCATTTTATTGTCTGTAATACAAAATCACCAGCTTTTTGTATGTGGGCAAAGTGTGAGGAGAGAAGAAAGACTTGTGAAGAGTCATATCACCTAGAAAGGAAAGGCTCCAAAAAATCTTCTGTCCCATATGACCTCGATTCCCAGCTTAGGAGTGGAGTTTATTTAACATTCATATATTATGCAGATTCCAAAAACTATGCACAGCCAGTTGCTAACAAAGACCTACTGAAACCCTTCAGGGCCCATCATAGAGAAATCACATCACATCTGTAACTTGAATCCCAGCCATCATGTCCTTTTCCAGTTTCACAGGCTCTCCTACAAGAACTATGTCAAATGCAAATCAACGATAAAAGGTCTGGCCCAGTCCCATCACTATGAAAGTGAGGGTGTCTATAAGGGGTTAGTAGTACAGGAGCTCCTTAGATTTATTTTAGTCTATGAAACCCATCTATGGCCTCAGAAAGAAATATGAGCCTTCATGGTGAGCCTCCAGTCTCATCCTCAGCCAACAATACCACCAAGGTTTATGAAGGAAATGTCAGGAGAGTCTTGCACTGCTCTGAAGCCACATGACCTATGAACAAGTCAATTAGCCTGCCACTGAAAGAAATCCAGCTTCACTTTCCATTCCAGAAATGTGACACTTCTTGATTGTTCATAAAATTGTCATGTTGAAATTCTTGTACAGGGCAGGTATAAGTCCCCTGCTGGTCCAGGAATATGAGCCTAAGGGCTCACTCATTAAGGACATTCCACTTTGTGCAGTACACAGTACCCAAGTCCATTCCTCTTTCAAACTTTTACTGAGGAGGAAAAGTGGCTGTGGAGGAACTTGTCAGATGCATGAATGTAAATTAGCTCAGCCAAAAGAGCATTCTGCTGGACAAGTACAGCCAAGTGCTTCCTGATAATAACATTATTTGCCATAACATGCCCATCATAAAGGAACCTCAGGATCATGGCATGTAGAGCATGGAAGAGCCCTCTGAGTAGCGCCCGTCCAGGTACTTAAAAGCCAACTGCTTCAAGCCGCAATCAACACTCTCAAAATAAGATGCACTTGAGATAGCTGCAAACCTATGGCATAGGGGAGCTGAGGAGTGACCTCATTTTTCTCCTTATGAAGCTGCCTTTCTCCTGATATGATACTACCCCGTCCTCCCCTTTCCTCCCCTCCCCCCACTTCATATCCCCCTCACTCAGCCAACCATTTGCCTTCCACTGCAAGATAGATGGAAAGAGCGGGTAAGGAGGGGTTAATACAGCAAAACAGTATAAATAAAGGACCCATTACTGAAGCCTGAAAGCAAGACATTTTACTGGAGGAGGGGAATGGGTGGGGAAGGGACTGGCTGGTCTGTTCCATAACAGGTCACACATGAAGCCTCTTTGTGATAAAGGTTTCTCCTTAAACTTTAATGAAGAATCATAGCAAGGCTGGCAAGGCCCTCAGGAGGTTATCTAGTGCAGCCCCCTGGCTCAAGATAGAAGGATCATCTCTGTTTAAACCACCCCAGAAAAAAATATTTGACCAGCCTAGTATTTGTTAAGGTTGTTTTATTTTTAAACAATACTTTTGAGCATCACACCTTAAACTTTGATTTAGACAAGGCCAATGGGGGCTTGGGGATTGCTAAAGGCTGCAGGATCAGATCCACAGCAGTCCTCTGGGTCCACATTGTAACATGTCCTAAGCTGATCCTATCTCCACGTATGCGGCAAAAGCCTTCAGTCCATTCATGGTCTATTGTCTGTAGCAGTTTTACTTCAATGCGGCTCTCCAGCTTATTAACATTTCTGACATATTTCAAAGGGCTGTTGAATTTTCTGCAGCCTAAAGCTAAACCCTCCCATAAACAACCAGTGATCTACTAGGAGAAATAAAGTTACTTTGCAAGCATGTTTTCCTTAGCTTTATCAATCTAGTCTGTAACACACATGGGCAAACTGAAGCCACCTTTTGTTTCCCTCCCCCACCAGAGAGGCTGACACACAAGCAGACACATCTATACACACTGACAGACACATACATGTATATATACCCAAACACATACATATGTGCATTCATACCCATCTACTCATGAATTTGCAACACAGGCACCCCATCCCCCAAGGAAATGTGCCTTCTCTTCAGAAGCTCTTGCTTATCATGAAACACAATCCTAAAGGTGATTGTTATTTTGATAATATTAGTGGTATTTATCATTATCAGTGGTAGTGTTTCCAGTCTTAATTATTATATCGCTGACTTTTTCATTCAAATAACAAATACTTCTTACAATTCACCTTGTTCCCTGCACATACATTATAAATTAGCTGAAGGCTTTGGAGGAAATAGCTTGCTTACATTCTCTAAGTCCCCCCTGTTATAATATCCAACATATTCCTTATCCAGAAACAGCTACTGCAAACATCCATCACTCCGAGGTTCAATGCAGCCTGGATTTTCCATATTTTTGTCAAGTCTTTCTTTCCTGATTCTTCACAGATCATTTTAATTTTCAAGTTTTTCTATTTCCTTTTCTTTAAATGTATGCTTCTAGCGTATTTGTTCCGGACCGGGGACTGCAGTGTAACATCTGCAGCAGCAGAAACAGCGACAAGAACAATAATCGATCAAAAATAATCACAGGAATTAAGAATATTAGGAATTGCAGGTCCTGTATCTTTGAAGGGATCTAGACTAAATGACCCTTGGGGTCACTTCAACACCACCACATAACGAATCGTGCTCAGATTAAAATAATAAACTCTGCATTTCCAGTTAAGTTTCTTGACACAATCCATGCGCACTTAAATTCACGATGCAGTGTTTTCATTTTGTTGTTTTGTCTTTTGTAGCTGCCCAGTAAATATTAAACACTTATGCAATATAATAAATACATAACCAGGCTTTGGATTTTGGTGGGGAGGGAGGGGGACAAAAGTTTTAACTCCTCAGTTTTAAGTAAGAAACACTTCGAATAGGAACGAAAAGATAAAGGTTGCTGTCGGTTCCAAAGGGGGAAATTCATAAACTGGTAAACAGTAACCGATCAGTAATGATTTTCTTTTTGGGTATAGGTTGATCATGTGTGGCACATACAAGCCTAGCCTCCGGAGGGCTGGGCTGGAACAAGCGCCGAATGTGTGGGACAGACGGCTCTTTCTCAGTCTGTCCTGGCTGCGATGTGTTAGAAAATGTTTTCAGCCAGGTTTGCAGGCTTAATAGTGTCTTTGTTTAAGAGCCAAGCTGATGCGCAACGGGAATTTTGAATAATAATAATAATAAGCGACTGAAATAATAGTAAGCTTGACTTTTGCACGAGAAAAGAGAGCGAGGTGCCTAATTCTGTCAAGTTTCAGGAGTTACAGCCTTGTTTTTCATCAAGATGGCAATTGAGCAGGGTTTAAAGTGTCAACATGAAATATTTGAACTCAAAGGCAGCTCCGCTCTACCTCTCCCTTCACTTAGCGGGGAAAGTGATTTCCTTTTTTACTTTTCCTTATGAAACCTTCCATCTCGAGACCCTGTCGACCCTATCTTGACCCGCAACTTTTTAATCGTGGTTCAATCCTACCGGCTTTGCTTTTCCCACCAGCCAAATATAGACCCCAGAAAACCCCCCAAACCAGTGCACATACATGCATTTAAATACATATAAATGAACACAGTGAGAACTGTAACTGTAAATAAGAGTCCAGCGTGCCCTCGTTTAGGCATTTGTAGACAGAAAAGTGGATACATATTTATAGGCTGAGGTTGGTTTTTGGCTCTAGGAAGAAAAGCTGCAGGGTACGCACGCCTGTAATAATTTTCTTCAGTCTTTAATGCGATCATTATTGTCGTTTACAGAGAACGGGAGCGTTTGTGCAATCATAACCCTTCTGAAAATGCCTTTTGAAAATCTTTAGTGTTATTATGTAGGTACGACTCGGGAGAGAAAAAAAATCCGATCGCCCGTTTGAAATGGTGTAACTGGGTCAGAGCCAGAAGAGTCAATTATCGGACAAGGAGCAGTGTTGAAAGTGGGATTTTGCATAGACGATGTGATTAGTATTTTCTGTGGCAAAGGACAAGGTGCTGCGAATCTCTCAAGATTGGTAATACCCTTCAAAAGTTATGGACCTTCAAAATAAATCAAAAGCAGCTCCGTGTGCAGGTAACATTTCTACAGTGCCTTTAGAAGGGATTTTTTTTTTTGTTTCTGTTTATTTTGTGAAAAATGTGGAAAGAAATGAAGGGAACATGAGGGATATTTTACTAACATGCTCTTCCACTGGAATCCCTCCCGTAGCAGCAGTCCTGCCGGCGACGCGTGGGAAGTCGAGCGTTTCTGTGTATCCGTGTCCGATGCATGGACACTTCCACCTTGGGCGGCACAAGGTGGAAATGTCCCCGGGACTGGCAGTCACCGAGGGCCGGGGGGAGGGTTACATTGATTGTCCATAGTCAGGCTGTCCGGGGCAGAGAAATCCAAGGGGTGGGGAAATGTGATGAAAAATGCCAAAAGATTCAGAGCTCGTGGTAGAGGTGATATCTTTTATTAGACCAACTAGATTTTTTTTGGGGGGGGACTTTATTTTAATATATCATGATTACTATCATTTTTATTATTTTGCAAAAATCTAAGTCTAATAAAAGATATCGCCTCTATCACGAGCTCTGATTCCTTTTGCCTCTAGACCAACACGGCTACAACCTGGATACCTGACACATGAAAACTGCCAAGCGATCATTGAATGTAACCGATCGTTGAACGGACCCTTTTCTAGCCCCGGAGCTGGAAGTGGGGGCAGCTCCTACTTCTCCACCAGTAACTCCCGCGACCCAAGCCCTGTGTCTCCAGCCCTGCGCTGCATGCGCAGGTCACACCAGGAAGCGTCCTTCTGGCTCGGTGACAGTGGGGCAAGTTACCACGCGCTTACCCCGCTTGGGAGTCGCTTGTTTCTGTAACCATCGCCCGGCTCCACGTGCTTGGGATTTACTTCGGAATAATTCCCACTCTTTCTCTCTGGAGAAAACACGCCTGCCTCCTCCTCCGGAGGGCTCAGCTGTACTGCTTAAAATGGCACAAATAAAATAAAAACCTTCCCTCGGAAAACAAAGGGATTTTTAAATCGGGGCGCTGAGAACAATGGAGTGAACACACAGGCAGCCCCACGGACGCGTGGGGCACGGAGAGGTGGTCGTCTCGATGTGGGTGTTGCATCCCCCCCTCCTCCTGCAGGCGAGACCTCAGCTCCAAGTGCCTCATCCTGGGAAGCGGCATCCTTAAGGATGCACCCACTGTTTTCTCGGTAGCGCCCTGCAGCCTGCCCCTGCAGCACCTGGATATCCCGCTGGCAGGGTGAAGTGCCCACAGTAGCTGGGCTCCAGGGATGGCCGTAGGGAATGTGCAGTTGTGAAGGTCAGGCCCCTTGGAGAAAGAGACGCCTGCTTGTGGGAGCCCAACTGTGGGCAGGGGGCTTGGCACACTGCTGCCAGGCTGGTTCAGTCCTTATTAGAGAGCACACACAAGAAATGGGAGGTGCGGAGTCTTGGTGTGAGCCCAGCCAGCGAGGATCCAGCTAGCTGAGTTCCTTAAAAATATTGGGATCGATGAAAAATACATTCATTCAACGCTAACAGATATTTGCCAGATATACTAACCCAGAATATATAACAGGTGTACATCAATCATACATAATATAGTGCATATATATAATTTTCGGGAACTTTTCCTTCACCGGTGGCTTCAAAGGCTAGTACTGAACTTCTGATCTGAAGCCAATGCGGACAGCTCTTCTCGCTGGGATGGTCACATCGCCCTGCCTTGTAGCAGGAGATCGGCTTGGGTTAGAAATAACTCGACTAGTGGCACCCGGGCATTTGTAAAGAAACGTGTTTCCCCGCCAGTTTTTAATAGGGGGCAACTGAGCGAGTGTTTAGCAATAACTGAAAACAGCGTGAGCTAATGGAGAAGAAACCTTAGCGTCTTAGTTTTAAGTGTAGAGGAAAAAAAATCCTCCTCTTCGCTATGATTTCAAAGCATTTAATGAAACTTCAGTAAACTGAACCGGGGATATTAATTTATGATCCGTAGGGTCCTCCCCCCCCTTCCATTAACAGCCCAAATCCATTTACTGTAAGATTACCTTTTTCATCTCAGCAAGTTGAACCCTTTTTGGAAACACATTTCAAGATTGACCATAATGTCCCCCGCTACTCAATGAGGGGAAAACGCGTTACAATGGGAAGGTTAAATTTATGATTCAGCCCTTGGAAACAGAAACCGCCGGGCAGATTTACTGTAAAAATTACGACGACCTTTTTGGAGACGACTTTAACGTTAAAAAGTCTAATAATTTCAGTTTAGTCACAGTTTGTCAGCAAAAACGTGATCTTTCTCTGGGCAGCGACTTCTCCCCCGGTTTCTTGCATGGTTATAAATTTCCAGGCTGGCAGGGATCAGATCGGATGCTGGGGGCTGCAGTTTCTAAGGGGTAGGGACAGAGCTACTTGTTTGCTTATCTGGTTTTATCTGGTTTTTTCTCTCTCTTTCTGCTGCTGTGTCCCCGTGAATTAAAAAATCTCTGCAGCATCAACCAGCGGACATACATAAGCAGCATCCCCCTTTCCTCTTTGGACACAAAGCAACACCTTTTCCACCCCAGGAGGAGAAGAAAACCTTGCCCCATTGTTGCTGACAAATTAGCATAAGCTCTGGGAGACCCATATATACACATGGTAATAGCTTACTAATGGGGAAGAAATCCTGATTTACACTAAAAGGGTTATTGGATTGGGTTTCCCTGATTGAGAGATGAAAAGGGACACACGCACACACGGCACAACATGCCATTTTTGTTTGGCATTGGTGGGGGTGCTTTGCAAAGCATTGGATGCATTAGGTGATGGAAAGCAGAATAATACATTGTCCTTAATCATGACGGGGCATTGTATTCAAACCCCAGTTCTTCCCCTCCTCCTCCTGCTTCCCGTCTGATTCTACTGCTGCAATCGCAGGGTAGCTGTAGAAAACACAGGGGTTTCATTTTAAAGGACCCAAGGCTGCTTCTCTTGTGGAGGCAGGTGGTAGCCAGGGACTGCGATGGGGAGATAACAGCACCAGTGAGAGGCTGCCAGCAGATAGTGAGACGGTTGTCAGGAGATGGGTTCTTGTCTTGGGAGAATTCTGGCTGAACAGGGAAGATTTGAAAGCAGATGTCTTCCATCAGCTCAGCTGGGGAGTTTCTCCCTTCTGCCTATCCACTCTCCATGCAGAATTTAGGAGGGTCCTGGGTTTCCTCTTTGGATTTTACACTCAGTGGGACAAAAACAAAGGAAGAAAAATGGGAAAGAAGGGGAAAAGCCACAGCAAATGTATGCGTGTTTTTTCCGCTTTTTGTTTCAAAATAGGGAGAGGGAAATAAGTAGATGGTGCCTCTCCCTTCTCTAAATCATTTTCACCCCTTGCCCTTCATGGTCCTTCTTAGCAGGAGGCAGTCTTTGAGGCCTGGCTGGTGGCGTTCTCCAAATTGAGGGGAGGCCAGGAAAGGCTACAGTGCAGGAGGTGCATGGAAGCAGGAATGATTTGGAAAACAAAAGGGAGAAGACTTAGGTGAAAATTGGACCAGCTAATATTGTCTTTTAGGATTCTGATGACAACAGACACCTTATTTCAAATAGGCAAAGGATCTACAGATTTCCAACCCAGGGAGCTCAAATGCTTTGGCCTTTATTTAATTAAAAACAACTTTAAAAAGTCACTTGGGCCTCCAATATCAGACCCTTCAAGTATTCCCCAGGTAAGGGAATTCTTCCTTCAAATTTGAACTGTCTCGATGTGCTTCACAGAAAATAGAGGGGCTAACACTGAATACATTTCCATGGTTTACCATTCATTCATGCTAATTATATTAAAAATGCTTACCCCTACCAAATGAACTTTTTTTTAAAAAGTTGTGCAATATTCTGTAAGCCATGCATTTTCAAGAAAGGGGAAACAGTCTTAATGCCTAGTATCTAAGGGCCATTGGTAGTCTTTGATTTTACATTTTAAATCTGTCTCTTGATTTTCTTACTGAACAGAACTCAGGTTCCTGATTCAACAAGATGCTTCAGCAAGAGCTAATGGACAAAACATTAGGAACTTGCTTAATTACCTTGCTGGATCTCTGTGTAAATAGAAGTAGTAGAAATCTGGCCTAAATATTAATGCAAACACTACAGATTTATTCCAGAATCAGTGGGGCTTCCTTGCCCAATGTCTTTGAGGTTTCAATGATAAGTGAGGGTGGCAGAGCATGATACGGGGAAAAGTTTATATATTATTTAGATCTTCCCTTTCTCCCACATTTTACTTTGACCCATGCCAGCATCTGTCTTCAAATCTTTCTGCCAAACTCAAGGGAGGCTTTGATAAAAATACCACTGTGGCAGTAGAAGTGAACTGGATCAAATTCATCAGTAATCCCACAAAACCTCACATACCAACCGGACTGCAGGTATCCAGCTCTGTAGCTGACACTACAGATCTGACTTTCACACTAATTATTAGCATTGTTGTAACACCCAGAAACCCCAACCAGGATTAGGACTTCATCAATACTGGTGTTACAGATGCACATGGCAAGCGACAAATCCATAGGGTAATGTAGCAGAGTCAGAATGAGAAGATACGGTCTTCTAAATCCTAGTCTAGGGGTTATCTTCTGGACCATGCTACTTCTGATAAGTTACAAGAGAAGGCAAATAGTTCCACTGATTTAAATAGCCCAAGATTGATTAATTGCTGGTGATGTTTATGCTTTTCACTCTGTGAGACTGCCACAAAAGTGATTTGAATGCAGAGCCTTACACTGCAGCATGGCTAACTTGACCAGATAGTGCTGGAGATGGCAGCTCCAAGACACTTCTCTGTAGAAGTCTCTCTCTCCAAAGAGATTTCAGCTACCAAGACCAAGGAGCATCACTGTAGGGCTAACATTATGAGTTCTTTGCCTGTTGGAAGGAAACCAGGTTGCTTCATTGGGCCGGCCCAGAGGTATAAAGACAACCAGCAGTCTAACAGTTAACATTAAAGCAGTTTCATTTTCAGAGTTTGTGCTTCTTTGAGGTGAATGAGTTTTTGTTTCAGCTTCTCTAT
Organism: Crocodylus siamensis; assembly: GCF_052110815.1. Classification (NCBI taxonomy): domain Eukaryota; kingdom Metazoa; phylum Chordata; order Crocodylia; family Crocodylidae; genus Crocodylus; species Crocodylus siamensis. The sequence goes on from NC_143398.1 coordinate 161,812,752, forward strand.
GGCCTTGATTTGAGTGAAGGAATTTCCCATGCTCCACTTAGCATGAGTGTAAAATACTCCCCATCCACACACAAAATCTCTTCCATGCTTTATGAACCGCACTACCAGCCAGGCTCCATAGGCTACAATTTTGCCAGAATTTAATACTGATTCAGTCTGAAGTTAGTCATATTTGGAATGTTTTCTTTGCAAAACAGAGTAAAATCAACCCTAGCACTTATATGGCAGTTTTCCTCTGGGATCACAAACAGCTTTGCAAGTGAGGGAAGGAATATAGGCCGACTTGCCCACAGTCAATGCAAAACCAACAATATAGGTCAGATCTCTTGTAACCTATACCAGGGTATTATCCATTGATCCACAGGGTCTTTCAAAGACATCAAGTCTTGAAAATAAAAGGCTCAGCTTTTGTGCAAAGCAATAGATTTCTATGGAAAGACTCTACATTTGCAGTATGTTTGATACAGATGGATGAGCAGGTATTCTGCTGAATATTTTGGTTATATAGAATGAGCTTGCCACAAATTTCCCATTGAGTGTCAGAGAAGATTTGACTGTGCAACTGTCAGGATTGAGCCATATTTATGGTTCTATTAGTGCTCAAAGGAAGCTGGAACAAATTAGCTTATTTTCATTGCTTAATTGCTTAGATTCCTTATTTTAAAAGGTGTACTAGTACAAGTATGTAATTGAGGAACCTAAAATGAAAGGACAGCATCCTTTTAAAAAAAATAGGTACTTAAGGGAAAGAGACTTGGGGCTGACATCAAAGGATGCTTTCTGCCCAGCAGTGTGCAGGATGAACAAGAAGAAAATCATAAAGAAAGGCCCAGGTATTCAACAAGGCAAATTAAAAAAATGGTCCCTGTGCAGATAAGTGGCACAAGGTTTATGCAGCCTGTAAGGTTCCCTTAGCTTCATTCTGATGACATAGAAATGTTGACCAGCTCTGCATAGGGGTGGATTGTTCCTTTGCACTTAAAATGAAAACTACTGAGCTGGATTACTATTTTCCAATAGAGACCAAGGGCCTATTTGTGAATCATAAATTGATCCCTGCTGCTTCCTGGCTCAGTGCAATGGGTTAGATTTCTTGGTGCAGTTTACGTTCCCTCTTCATGCTAGCTTAGCTGTGCTGTAGGTCATGTAAGCAGAAAGAAGGGTGAAGCTAAAGATCCATGGAAGTGAATGAGGGGAGTTATACCTCTCCACCACAGCTCTGCAACTGGCAGTGTAGGTACACTCTACTAAGGGCTACTGACAGCCTCTTTAATCCTCTGCGCTAGCACTCATCTGAGCTGCTGACCAGGGTTTTAGATTGCATGATTCATGGGATCTTGATTTCTTGTTTTTATTTGAAAATAAATAACTTTGAACCCTTTTTGCACTATCTCCGACTGTAACAAAAACAACAGCAATGGCATTGTGATTAATTTCCAGTTGTTTCAGGCAAGGACCTCTGTGGCACTTTTCATCTGTTTAGTTTCCTGTGAAATTGTTTATTAAAGATTGTTAGTGGATATTATCCTACAAACTTTCTGGGGGTCTGTCCCAGGGCAGGAGACCTGGAAGTCTGACGGATTGCAATTTGTCCTGGGAGGAAATGGATTATTTTGGGACAAATGCAATATCTGTTCATAGCTACACATATGTACCCTTTAGGCAGGCTTTTGAAAACACTCATCTTTGGCTTTTGAAATCCAGTTAGGAGCGGAGTCAGGCCAACTGAGTGCTTTGGGAAGAAACACCTATACAGAAACCAGAATCTTCATGTTCTAGGGGGAAGTGGGGTTGGTTGCTTTGATTCAAAGAATTGTGGTGAAGGAGATTTACAAGTAGCTTCTCTCCAGTCAGAATGCCTGATTATTTTATAGGAGGAGATCTCCTAAATCATGAATTTTGTCCTGCCATGGTATATTGGAGCTGCCTGAGGGTTCCTGTGGTGAACATGGAGCTCAATGTAACAGGATAATGCAAGCTCTCAGTGCATCCACAGCTCTACATTATGTATTTCACATTGTTTCAACCATTTGTGTAATCTTAGGTTTAGTGGAATGCGCCTGGATGATGGTTGAGCACAGATGTCAGAAAAGGCTGCCAAAAGCACTCCAAGAAAGGACATAAGATTGAAGATAAATAGAGCTGCATTGACAGGAATGGACACTGTGAACCCTGGAATCTTGCTTTGACTTTCATATTCCCTGTAGGCTTGATGATGGAGAGCAATTTCTGAGAGGTACAGAGAACAGAGTAATAAGTGTTTTCAACCCCAACATCTCTGAAATTGCCTCTGCATTAGAGTAAAAACAATTAAGCCAACAAATAAACAAGAAAGCAAGAGAGAAATCAAGACTGAAACATTCAGAGCAAATGTAATAATCCTGACTCCAAGTTATTGGCTCAAGTTCAACTAGGCTAATTTAGCCCTGCTGGGGTCCTGGCACATGGAGTAGAAAGCACAAGACAGAGTATTTAGAAATGCTGGGATTGGCAGAGGGCAGGGAGAGCTTTGATCTAGAAAGGGTTCCAAATTGGCTATTTGAGAAATTAAAATTGGACATCAAGGTAAGTAAAGAAGAAAAAAGAAAAAAATAAGAGGCCTGTAACCACCAGCCCCTGAGGCCTAAAACAACAGAAAGTCCCCAAAGAAACAGAAAGTCTTAGAACTGCTGCAATCAGGGTTCCACAAGCATAAGGAAAAGCAAAGGCTATTTGGGCTAAGAGAACAATACCAATAACTATTTGAAATGTATGCAGATTACCTTTTAGTGTGTGTTTTTCAAGATTTTATACATCAGATACCGAGAGCTCTCAAATATCTCAAATGGGAGGGGAGCTTTGAAAGACAGAAGTGGCCTCACTAGCTCAGATCTGTGGTCTGTCTAGCTGGACCATGGGTCTTGTCTCTGGCAGCAGCCAGCTCCACATGCTTCTGAAGAAGGTGCAAGAAGCTTATGTCCTTATGATCTTAAACTCCAACAGTACGCAGATGAGGGGTAGTCTTCTGAAGATATCAAGGGTTCACTCTTACATCTTCCAGATCTAGAGGTTCTGAGAAATGTTCCATGAATAGCAAAATATTCACTATCATGATCAGTGGTTTGCAGAATTCCTTAAGTCATGGAACTCTTCCGTATCACTTCATCTGCCATGGATCCCCTACCTCTATCCTAAAGACTGACACCAAACTAGGCAACCTGGCCTGGCAATGTTGGTTCACTACTTCCGAGACTATTCCACCATTCGGCAGAACCTCTGAAGTCCTATTGCAGAACAACAGGGCTCCACAGAACACAATTTGAAAATCACAGATCATAAAGAAACAGCCGAGTGCAAAAACATAGTATACCCAGGTGTGAGAAGAGTTAATGAAGGTTGGACAGGGCTCCCCAGTTAAAAGTGATTCAGTACATAGAGCGGGGAGTCAGGACACCTGGGCTCTATTCCAGACACTGCTGCTGACCTTCTGTATGACCATTGGTAAGTCTTCTGTATGACCATGGGCAAAGTCCAAATGATGTGCTTTGTACCATTTGCTAGCACCCAATTTATTTTTGGATAAACAGGCAGGTTCTGTTATTTGGTAGAATAATTGCAATAGCACAAACATAAGATCCATCCACTACTGGGGTGCCATAGTTAGAGACAATCCCTTTCCGGAGGGCAAAGTCACATGGAAGAGAAATTAGTTGTCCAAGAGTGTCTGAGAATGGGATAGGAGCAAGGTCTGGAGCAGAGCCCAAGTCTTTTGACTCCAGTCAGGTACCTTATCTATATGGATGTTTGTATATAATTGATTTGGGTGCTACAAAGTGCAGTGCTGATCATTTTAACTGGTATTGCTTAGTGCTCAGTGGTTCTCAAACTTTTTGGACTCAGGGCAACACTCACTGGTCTCAAGGTACCCCTCCATAACCTTTGTGAATTGAATGGCACTCAATTTCAAAAGCTAATTTATATATTTCATTGCTTACCTCCTTACACGGGGGCTGGGCAATATGGGTGGAGGATCGTCCAGGAAGGGACAAACCTGACCCTGGCTTATCTGCTTAGATTATCTGCTTATCTCCTTGCACAGTCACTTATTTCCTCACACCTCATGGCACCCTTCAAATGATTTGGGGGCACCTGAGGGTGTCCCAGGGGCCTGGTTGAGAGTCACTGACTTAGCTCTTTAGTATCGCAATCAAGAATCAAAGGAAAGTTAGGCTGGAAGGGAAATCATGAGGTCATCTAGTCCAGCCCCTGCTCAAGGCAGAACTGCCCCTGACTAAACTATCCCAGCCAATTTCTGCCCAACCTGCTGCTGGAAAATTTCCAGGGATGGAGATGCCACAATTTCTCTAGGTAGCCTGCTCCAATGCTTGACCACCCTCATAGTCAGAAAGTTTCTCCTGATCTCCAACCTAAATGTCCTCTGCTGCAGCTAGAGACAATTGCTCCCAGTTCTGTCCCTATGGCCACAGAGAAAAGCCCATCTCCATCCTCTCTATACAATCACTCTTCAGGTATTTAAAGATTGTTATAAAATGCCCACCTCCCCCACCAGTCTTCTCTTCCTCAGACTAAATAACTCTAATTCTTTCAGCCTTTCCCCATAAGCCTTGATTCCCAGACCCCTAATCATTTTTGCTGCTCTATGCTGGACTCTTTCCAATCTGTTCACATCCTTCTTAAAGTGTGGGGCACAAAGCTGGACACTATTTCAGGTGAGGTCTTAATAGTGCTGAATAGAACAGAAGAATCACTTCCCTTCATTTGCAAATGACACTCCTGCTATACAACCCTGCATACTGTTGGCCTTTTTTGCAACAGGAGCACACTGCTGGCTCATATTCAGCTTATGGCCTACTGTAATCTCCAGGTCCTCTGCAGTACTTTAGCCAGCCAGCCATTTCCCAGTCTGTATTTGTGCATGCGGTTTTTCATCCAAAATGCAGGACTTTGCACTTGTTCTTTTCAAATTTTATCCGACTGATTACAGAACATTTTCCAGTCTATCCAGGCCATTCTAGATCCTAGCCCTGTCCTCCAGGGTGTCTACAACTCCACCCAACTTGGTGGCATCTGTAAATTTGCTAATTATGCACTCAATCCCATCATCCAAATAATTAATTAAAATGTTGAACATACTGGACCCAAGATAGATCCCTAGGGAACCCAACTTGATACCACCTTGCAACTAGACACTGAGCCATTGAAGATAGTTACCAAATGAGAGCAAGGGATGCTGTAGCATATCACAGCTACCATTCAAAAACACCTACTGTCTCTTGTAAAATGGGAGCACAGTCCAAGACCACCAGACACGTTTTACCCACCAAATTCTGAGCAAGTTCAAGCCAGCGGAGCATGGAGCAAAGCCCGGAGGGCATGAAGATGGTACTGCCCTGCTTGCTGGGCTTCACAATGCTGCCTTCACAATTGTGTGCTCCTCTGCTAATAGGAATGAAACAAGGGAGGTACCTGCCTTTGGGTTTGCTTCTGAGAGCTGGAAGAATCAGTGGTAGGTTCCTGGCTAATCTGTGTGCCCCCACATGGTCATAAAGCTCCCTCTCCTATTTTCCTCTGCCTTAGCTACGCTCTGGGCCTAGGCTTACATAGGTAAGAGCACTGTGTATTTGATAGGCCCCTCCTCTCCCTGAATAGGTAGCTGGGTTGAACAGAGTACTGCCCTGGCCCCACCAATATTTAGGTAAACCCTATGTGAAGAGTGTAGACATTCACTACGGGTATAAGGAAAGGCTGGGATTGGAATCCCTATTGAGATTCATTGGATAGTGGGCATCTAACTCCCTTTGGCTCCTTTAAAAATCCCAGCTTAAGTGACTAGCCCTGAGGAGCTCCACTTCTTTCCCTAGGATGTTGTTGGAATGTCACATAGTGCCCTCTGTCCCCCACCTTCCTCAATTGTCTGAGTTGTTGGAGTACAGTCTGCTTCTCAACATTTGTTTATAACCTGCTATATCATAAAGCCTGTGGTGGGGCATTTTCCAGCAAACATTTATTTAGCTGTTGCTTCTGTAACTCATTTGAAAGAGGCTGCATCTACTGCAGGTTTACTGCAAACTGGATGAAACGTGTCATGTTTCTGTGAAACACCTTTTGAGGTTTGGTTTTCTCAAAAAAAGAAACAAAAGAAAAAAGAAAAGAAAAGAATGGATGAGGAATAATGAACAAGAGTTGTTATCAGTGATGTGCTAATACTTTAACCAGAGATTCCCATAAAATTCCCCCCACTCCCTTTGCCTATATCCAGGAGCCCCTCTGCTAACAGAGAAGGACAGTGAGGTAAGTTTATTTGTTTCCTCATTTAGACAAAATAACTTCCTCTTCAGTATAACTGAAGGGAGAAGTAAAAGAACTGGGCAAACAAACTTCTGCTAAGTACTGTATGCTGGAAATGTATATTCATTGCTCCTGAAAAAAATACACTGTGCACATTGATCATATAGGACAGCATCTGACATTTATAATCTGAAGATCAAAGGGGTATGTGTGCGTGCAAGGCAGCCTTTTTTATACAGGCTAAAATATGGGCTTGTCTTCCCCTGGAAAGAATCTTGCATTTGAAGCGGTTTAAAGCATTTTCAAAGTGGGGAAAAACTATTTTTCAAATGTGTTTTTAAGACTTCAAAAGTGAGAAAGACAGAATAGATCACAGACAGGTGTAGCAAAAAGGTGATCCCTACTAGCATTATAGAACTCACCTAAATCTGTGGTTCTGTTTGACTGGAGAATTTTAACAAGAATAGCTAGCATGCTCCTTCCAGCATGGCACTGGTCTTTACATGCATTGTTAAATTTAACCAACCGCATCAGTTTTATGGTTTGTTTCTAATTATTAAAAGTGTTTTTATATATATTTTTATACAAAATGAATGTTGTTGGTCACAAACACTGACATTACCAAGAAAATACCAGGATTGGATATAAATTCTTGGTCTCTTTGCAGTTTGTGCTCTCAATTCATGGCTTCCTGTGCTATAAACAGTCTCGTAGGCCAGAAATGACAAAACAAAGGCATCCCATCTAAACAAGGAACCTGCCATTCTTGTGAGGGTGGGGTGAAGCATGTGTGTGGAACAGCCACACAACCTGCCCTAGGACTTAACCTTGCTGTGATTAGTTATTCTGCTGGAGGTCTAGTCTACAGCTTAGTAATTATTTGCAGTAATCCTTTTCAAACTTGATGGAGAAAGTATTAAAGTACTTTTGCTATTCTGTGCTAAGTGTTCCATAGAATTAAAACCTGAAACATAAACAATGAGGTTAAAAGAAAGAAATCTCTTGTTACACAGTATACAGTAACCTCTCTGAAAGGGGTGGGTAAAGTTCCCCACTTGGACTTACGTCTTCCATCACTGTTCCCTATAGTGCTCTTGAACTCTGTTCTGAAGTCTGTGGTACTGTCACTGTCATAGACAAGATCCTGGAGTAGATGGACCACTGTTCTGATCTGATCATATAAGCATTCCCATATTCTTGTTTATTACCTCCAAGATGACTTTCCCAACCCACTGGGTGAGTTGTCACAATGTGTAGCATTGGGCATTAGGCAAATCAATACTGGCCTGTGTTGCAAAATTGATTTTGGAATTTGCAGCCATCCATTTTAGGGCCAAGTTCTACTGCAATCCATATTCATAGGGGGGGTAAAGCCTACTGGAGTCAGTACAAGTTATATCTTGGTAGAGACTAAAGGATTTAGACTTTAGTTAAACAAACAGAAACACCAAAACCAAAACCAATCAACCAACCAAACAATGATCATCATGCCTTAAATCACAATTTCTGCAGCATGGACCCACCCCACAGAAAATTCAACAGGCCAGGCAAGTGTCTTATTTGGCATCTGTAAAGCCTTCTCAATTTTCTAGGGACCTGATTAATCAAATCCTGTAACATGTGCTTAAGTCTGTGCTCAACATTGTGTTTAGCTTAGGATTTTCAGGAGACCCTAGAAGAGCTAGGTATCTAAATCCTAATGGCAACTCATAAGTAACCCCTTTATGTTTTTAGAAAACTCTGAGAGTGCCTGCCACACTTCAACTGCAAGTTTAAGTTTCAGTGAGGTCAGTGGGTCTCCAGTATGTGCTTACAGTGAAGTATCTATCCATTTGCCTTATTTTGCTGAAGACCCACAACCAAAATTGGTCAATTTGGGCCGTAGTTTAGGAATACTTTCTGATTCCTCAGTGATGCTGAACTCTCACACAGTAGGCTCTGCAAAAAAATGCATTGTGTCATCTCTGGTTGTCTGGGAGACAAAGTGACATTTTAGTAGAGAATGGCCTGGCTTTGGTTATTCATGCATGTATTGCTTCTCATCTGGACTGCAGCAGCATGATGTACCTCGGCAAGAAGCCAGCAACACTTTGGAACTCCAGGTAGTGTAGAAAGCTGCAGGAAGTCTCCTCAGGAACACCAGCTCCTGGGAACACAACAAACCTGCCCAAGGTCTCAGCTCCTATTTTCAAGGTGCTGCATGGCTTGGGGCCAGCACATCTCAAAAGGCACCCTAGAACTCCAGGAGAAAGATTGATCAACAATTTTGCACCCTCTGGCACAACAGAGCTCTCTACTGTGCAGTTGAATCTTATTTATGGGGAAACCAGAAGTTCCTCAGAGGCCAGTCAGGCACAAACTTTCCCAGGCACTAAGGACTTTTACAACCCTGAGTCCCTTCTGCTTCAAGGACAAGGTGCAGTTCTTTGATCTTGTCTTCTCTAGCCTAAATACATGGCAACATGCTCAGTAAGAGAGAAAACCAAACCAAACTAAATCTCCTACCAATGTGTACACCCATACTGCTTTCCCTGGGGAGAGGCTGAAAAAAACAAAAACCATGACAGATGTTAGTCATAGCCCTTAATGCACTACTGGAAGATGCTCAAGCACTGTACAAAAACTGAATGGAAGAGGTTGTGAATATTTTCGGTAATGTAGAAAGAATTTGTGTTTGACGGATGGAGAAGTATATGCAGGTAAATCAGAGGATGCAGCTGTTTGTGATCATGCCCCAGATTTTCTGGATTTGTTTTTACAAGGTCAAATTTCATCCATCTGGATATTCTCCAGTTACTCTCAGAGGATGGGCATGTTCCAGATAAGGCTGAAAACACCATGACACTTTTCATTAGCTCTGAATACAGTTGTCTAAGTCAGGGGTCGGCAACATGTTTGGGCTGAGTGCCAAAAACACATGCAATCTCTACTCGGAAGACGTTGGTATGCCAGGGGTGGATGGCAAAGAAGCTGCGAGGGACCCAATCCTTGTTGTGGCAGTGCAGTCCATGCCCTTTCCCTGCTGTCCGCCCAGAGAGGCATGTGCACGCACCACCAGCAATAAGCTGTGCCAGGGCTCTGTGGACTCCAGTGCAGATGCTTGCTGCCTCCCCACCACCTGCTGTGAGCAGCCCGGGCTCTGCAGCAGGTGGCAGGGGCCTGCCCAGAGCCTGGGTCAACTATGACAGGCAGTGGGAAGGCTGCAAGTGGCTGCACAGGAGCTCTGGCTTGACTCATTGCTAGCAGCAGGTGCATGCATGCCTCGGGGCAGATGGCTGGGGAATCATGAGGGGACTAATTCCTTGCTGTGGCAGTGCAGCCCCAACCCCTTCTCCACTGTCTGCCTTGAGGCATGCACGCCAAGCAAAATATCTTTGCATGTCACGCTTTGGCACATTGGCATGTGTGCCAGGGGTTGCTGACACCTGGTCTGTTATCCCAGCACCGAATTGGAAAACAGCTGAACGTGATCATAAGCATACCTCACAGATGTACCTTCTTTTGAGGGAGGCCACTGCATGGAATCTCTGTCTCATACACTCTCTACAGATGTGGCATCCCTTTCTCCCTTCTCATGAAAAATGTTAAGGTAAATGAACCTACAGAAGGAGTTAATTTTCTAAACAGCATACATCTCACTGCATGTTGTGTTTCCTGCATTAATAGCTCTTTTTCAGTATTCTTTATTTCAGGTCTGTGTCAGCCGTGGCTTCCCACATTTAAGTGTTAGTAGGTTGCAAGATATGATTGTGAGAGTTCATGTACTGTTTTATGTCATTTACTGAAAGAGGCATGATCTGGGTGTCCAGTTCTCCTTTCACCCTCAACTGCTCTTAGGTGTACTTGTCAGCCTGAGCTTTGTCGACTATTTCTGATCGGCACAGATCAAAGTAAGAAGACAGGAGTTTGCAGTGCAAATACCGAGAGACCGTCACCATGGCCACTGAGCAGCTGGGCACCCTGCCCCCCTTCCATTTCATTAGGCTCATCTTGAGCCTGACCTTGGGGAAGCAAGGATTCCCCTGCCTCCCCACTTCAATATGGTGAGAATGCCCTGAATCACCTTCACTTGCAGTCTACATTGCTATTGACTGACTCACCTTCTATCATAGATCAATCCTTGAAGTGAGTATAGCCTAGCCTGTACAGCTATGGCCACAAAAAGACAAAATGAAGTGGAGCAACCTGCCATAATACAGAAGCACACATGTTTCCCTGCATTGCAACCCACATCTTTCCCTGTTCCACCATAGCAATCATCAAGATACTACATGAACAAAACATAGTCCCTCATGTGGAAAATAAAAGGACACCAACAGCTATTATGAAGAAAAACTTATGAGGAAATGGAGAATTTGATTATGTGCCAGCAGAAGGATGCTAAGTCCCTGCATTATAATTGTTCTTACAGTGCCCAGGATGCTCATTCACCAGTGGAGCAACCATTTTAGACTGGTCTCTCTTGCAGCCACCAGGTGAACAGGAACCAAGAGTAAAGTCATTGCTATGGATGTGGGCCACACAAAGGGCTTTGGAACACACCGAGGAAGTTGAAAGGGGAGATGTGCCTATGCATTGTCCTCTGGAGGACACAGCTGAGTCTTTGGATCTTCATTCTTCTCTCCATGAAACATGAAGGTTGGGTTCAGCTTTAGACATTTTGCTTCAAAACAGATGGAACAGAAATAGAAAGAGACAAGAGAATAACAGTTCTTAGAAGCGAGGGTTGGGACGGAATAGGAAGATTCCACTTGAATTAAAAAAGAATCCAGGATCCTTAAAAGCAGCTATTGCTTTTGTGCAGCTCCATGTTTGGGTGGCCAGCTTGAGACATTTTAGAGAGGTTTGATTTCAGAAAGTGTTAGACTCTTACCCTCTGTAAATTAGCCCTATTCAAGTATCTTGAGTTGGGCACCCATGATCATTAATCACTTAAGAACATTGGCTGGGACTATTTGTTGGGGAGAAATATATAAGAGGAGATAAATTAGGGGACATATAATGAATGGCACACAGAATGATCATGAGCTGTTTTGGCTAGTAAGAGAGTGATTACAGGGATTGGGGCTTCCTACTGTATACACATTTAAAAGCAATGCCAGATTTTTCTTTCACACCACCTTTAATCATCTCAGTGCAAATGTTTTATGTTTATATGTCAATAAATGAGAGCAGATTTTGGCCCAGGGACTTCAGTGGCATCATTCCTGCTTTGTATCAGCTTAAATGAGAAGATTTGGTCCAATAAAACCTTAGGTAAAATTTTCCAGAGTTCCTCAGTGGCTTAAGGGCTCAGATCTTTTTTCCCAAAATGATGTAAGCATATTTCACATTGGAAATTGACATCTAAATAACTGAAGTATCTAAGCTGTAAGAGCCTGCATTTCAACTAGATTTAGACACTGAAAGCCAACACTCATCTATATTAGAAAACTTGCAGCAGCTTAACTAAAATTACACCAGTGCAAAGCCTTAAGTCATGCTACATCTAGTGAGACCTGTGCTTAAAGCAATTTAGCTTGATGCACTAAATTTAACACATTTAACTAAATCAGGTGAGGCAAAGTTTGACGTGGTGTAAAAACATGTCTACTAGAGGTTTGTGTGGATATAACCAACCTAATTTTAAGTATGAAAAATCAGCTTTTCTAATATCAAAGCCTAAATATTAAAGGAACTAATGTTAGCACAGGCTTTCATTTTGCAATATATTTTGTTAGCATAAAAAGCCAAGCAAGATCTGGAGAGGGTTTGTGTGTTGTTGTTGCTCCAGAAGAAAAAAAAAGATTGTCTTTGTTTCTCAGGAACTGACTTTTAAACAAAGAATTGCAACAGCAAGTGTGCTGCAGGCCTGATCTGCACTTCATTCCATGAAACATCAGTCATTTTTAGATGCATGTATGCCCTTGCCCTATATAAACTTGGGCTTATATTGGTGTTTATAAATGATTCACCAGGGAAATACTGAACCTCAAAATGGAAGTTACTAAAAATTTAATACAGGTTTTAATAAATTAATCACACATCATTTTAAGATCCTTGCACTACCCTGACTTGGCTGTGCGTATTACGTAGACACAGTCACCCATTTTAGAGGCCTGCATCTCAGACAGCGTGAAGTTGTGCATGCCAAAGCTTCCAAATCCCCACGTCTACCTGTATTGATGCTTGGAATCACTTTTACAATACAAAGAAAATAAAGGATTTGGAATTGGTTCACATTTTCTGTAGCCTATTTAGCTTAATACCAGTACATTTCAGTTCAACTACAATGTACAATGTGAAATTAAAAAGAATGCCACTATTTTATTGGAAATTGCTTTATAATACTAACAGTTATGATAATACTGTACACAGTATGTGGGAATCACATTGCATTCCCGTCTAAGTGTCAGTTTTGCCACTGACTTCACTAGGAGCAAGTTTAACATTTTATATCTGCTGTTACAGTTTAAGCGTTATTTTCACAGCTATTATTTGTGCTTAGACTATTTCTCCCACCAGAGATGTTTTTTCCTCCACCCTTGATCTACACATGCTAATTCAAAGCAATACCTGATTCCATGGTAACCTCATTCTTCTTCAAAGGGCAGCAGACAATTTAATTTGAGCAAGAACCCTTACCTGGTTTTCAGGCCCATATTCTGCAAGAGACTTAGGCTCAGCTTTCAGCCAAGTTAAAGGTTCTCCCAAGCCTAGCAACCCTTTGGACTAATATGAGCAAGGCCACTGCTTTCCACTCCCCTGCTTGAATGAGCAGGTACCCCTTGCAGTTGAGTCAACAGGGGACAGCCCTTTGGGGCAGCAAGACTCAAACTCTATCTTCTGGATCCATAAAGAGATGCCTACAGGGCTCTGCCCTTATCTCTCCCTCTAAACCAGAGTGAACTTCTTAAGTGCAGAGTCACCCACATGATCAGAGGTCAGGAAAACAGACCTTATGATGAGAGGCTGAGACCCATGGGAATCTTCAGCATGGAAAGGCGTAGGTTCAGGGGTGATCTGGTGGCCACCTATAACTTTATCAGGGGTGCTCACCAGGATCTGGGGGAACATCTGTTCACCAGAGTGCCCCAAGGGATGACAAGATTGAACGGTCACAAATTCCACCAGGACCAGTTCAGGCTGAACATAAAGAAGAACTTCTTCACTGTCTAAGTCCCCAAGGTTTGGAACAGACTACCTTGGAGGGGGTTCAAGCACCCACTTTGAATGCCTTCAAGAGACATTTGGATGCTTATCTTGCTGGGATCCTATGAGGGATCTGGACTCAATGATCCTCCTGGGTCCCATCCAGCCCAAATGTCTATGAAATCTATGAAACCTATGAAATTGTCTTCAGGTGTCCACAGTTTGGCACTTGCTCAAGTATCTTGCAGAATTGGAGCCTTTAATGGGGAAAATACATAATCCTATGTCCAGGCTGCCTCTTAGCACCAACTAATGCCCCAATATAATGCTCAAGTGCCCACCCCCATATAGGGTATCAGCCAAGCCTTCTCCTCCTGGTCCCCATCATCGTATCCAGATGAAAGGAGAAAGCCATCTGCTCATGATCACTTTCCAGGTCTCCGTGTCTCCCGACTGATTTCACATGCGTATTTACTCCTCTGCCCTCGCACCCAGGCGCCTGCGTGCCCTGGAAATGATTAAAATTATTTCTCATTATCGATCGTCATCCAGCTTTTACTGCCTCTTTGGGCTGAGTGCGGTAGAGTCCTCCGGGTACCGGAGACAACCAGGACTGCTGATATTTTTTTAATCGCACGTGTCAGGCAGAAATGCTTTATTATTTTTGTTTGCAGAGGACACATCTCTTTGCGGGGGGAGCGTGGATTTATTCCAAGACAGGGCTCTCGGAGCAGATTGCCAGTGCAACGACGTGCACAGCAGAGAAACGAACAAGCAGAGCAAAAAAACAAAACAAAAAACCAAACCCCAAACAAACCCCAGCATAAAACAAAAAAACAATGTCACCATCAAGCGGTTCTGTTTACAAGTTTGTAACACTATTTCATGCATCTTTCGCCTGCGCGAAAGCAACACGCCATTGCAAACACGTCTGCAGCTGTCTCAGAGCTGACTCGTCTGGATCTTGCAGCTTCTAATGAATGTGGCAGTACTAATAGGTTTTATAGACGATGATATGCAGAACAGCACTATAAAGTTGACAGGCTCTCCTATTAATAACGAGCTCGGGGACCACAGGCAAAAATACAGCGCCCGGATGAGCTGCCAGGCGCCCGAGCCCAAGGTGCAGCAGAAACACCGCAAAGATGGGTACTTGGGTAGAGAAAATCTTCCTCACCAGGCGCCCAAGATAGGAGACAGGATTATATTTCCTGCGCGATTCAAATAATTACGATCCTATTGCCCCCTGCCAGGGAGCAATAATAATCCAGGCACAGCCTAGCTCCTCTGAGCTAGCACGTAATTATTTAAGCAAAATACGATCCTTGCAGTTCTTGCCTGTGAATTAATGCGAAATAAAGACAATGAAAGGGCAGCCCGCTTTGCCTTAGCAGGCTGAAAATAAACGTGATGGCGATCATTTAATTTTATATGCCAATAACTGGTGCCAGCGTAAGCGATTAACTAATTTTCACATAAAAACAACGAATTTTTCCCTTAAAATTTTAACCCTGCTCTGCCTGCCTGGGTGTATGATCCTCTTCAGTGAACACAATACACGTGAATCCATAAAGCCACTGGAAAAGGGGGTCTAATATTAAGAAAACTCTTTAGAGAGGTCACAAGGAAATAGCTGAGCAGGGGAAGTGAAAGAGTGATAAGGTCTCTTTGGAGGTGAGTTTGAATAACAGATGGCAACAGATCGCTGGGGTTTTGCGAAATGGAAGTGGTCTTTTAAAGTCATTTTCGTTGGGGTTTTTTTTTCTTTAATTCTTCTAACTTTCTTGGGGGTTACAGAAACTCAAATATGATCCCAACAGCAAGTTTCAGGCTTTCACCGTTTTAAAAGTGTTTCCCTTTTGCCTAGTGAGCAGAGCTGAATGAATAAAACCCGCTCCACCTGTTTTGTCCGAGCTGCTGTACCAAGCGAATAAATAAAAATAAAATCAACACAAGGCCCTCAAATCCTTCCCCACTTTGTACAGGCGGAATAAAAGGTTGCCTCGCCAACAAGCCTTCCTTTGAAGATTACCCAAACTTGTCTCCGCTGCAAATATAACACGTACAATTGCTTTACTGATTTCTTTACTGAGTCCTTTAAAGCGATGCAAAGAACAATATTTTTGGGGCCTACCTGTGCGTTTATCACCCTAGGAAAGCCTGTTAGATGGAAAATGTTTTGTAATTTATTTTACTGAGGCACATCCCCTGGTTGGTTTCAGTGCGAGTTTTGCTTGAGAAAAAGACTGCAGATTTTGCTTTGTTAGTAAAAAAAAACAACAAAAAAACAAAACCTTCTCCCTTACCCTCTAAAGAACATGGCCGACTATCTTGATTTTCATTACTTTTGTCTAACCTTTTAAGCAATTTAAAGTAATCCATCGCGTTTAATTCCTGTAATGGTTGAAACAAGGAAAAAAGACCAATGAGCTATTTTTCCTGAAATCAAGTCACCAAAGCCTTGCTTTCTTGCTATTACTTGCAATGCACGAAGGAAAAAAAATCCAGATATTATGACGCTATCATGTAAATTGATATTCAGCACACGATTCTCTGCAGTTGGGATGAAAAGTATTGAATATTAATTAACAGCAACCGATTGGAAAACCAGGGATATATTCAGTTTTGAAGTGGGAGAAACGGATATATATTTCACTTTACTGTCTGCACTCTGATACATCTGAATTAAAATCTACTGAGAAAACCACTTTATTTGCCCTGTAGGGTATATTTTATGCCAGTAGCACCTTTCACAATGGTGTTATTACTAGTCATCAGATCCAACCCAGCTAGCAAAGAAAAAAAAAACACTATTTACTTTGATTTCCCTTTATATTATTAACTACAATTAACTTGGGCAACAAGGATGCATTTACTATTTATTCCGGAATGGGGGAGAAGAACAATGGCTTTGTGCTACGGTGCAGAAGAGACTTTTTTCACTGGAAATGGCTTATTATAATATTATTTAGCCTAATTTCAATTGATGGATAGTATTCCACGAGAAATCTTTAAGCACGTTCATATTTCATGTTCAAAACTAACGTTAAGTGATGATGTACAGCATAACACCAGGAGGTCAAAAGGTTTATTTACTGTACAATATGTCCTCCAAAAGAGAGAGAGAGAGAAGAAACCTCTTCAAATTTTCACTTATTTTTCCCCCTAAATTATAGAATAAGAAAGAATTAAGAAATACCTTGGACTTCTCCTGATGGGGTTTAGTTGTAATTCTGTTATGACTTGCAAAAGGGACTCATACTCACTCGGGCACACACACGTGCACACTCACACGCACATGCACACACAGGAGCCTCCCTTTACAGCATCCTATCGAGATACTTGTGGGGGGCCAAGGAATGTTTACAGCGTGGGCTCAAGTTCAATGACAAAAAAAAAACCTCTGCAGAGAAAAAAAAAAGCTCAGCCGCATTGTGCCTTGGGCATGAACTTGAACAAAAGAAAGAAGGAAGGAAAGGCTGGGGGGGGGGAGGGAAGGCGAGGGGAGGCTCTGCAAAGGTGCTGGCTCTCGGGAGATGTGACTTTGTTGCATTCATAGGTATATCTCTTTTAACCAGACGGAATGGAAGGAAAAGAGGGAGAGGAGAGAGGAAGGGAGGAGTACAGAAATAAAGGGAGGAAAACTGAATGGAAAGGTGGGGCGCGGAGAGAAGCATGAGAAAGAAAACGACGGAGGGAGACGAGGGAGGACAAGCAAAGCGAGCAGGCCAGACAGGGGAAACCCCCCCACGTCGTCCCTGTGTCGGCTCAGGCTGGAAGAAGCGCTTCCTTGTCCACTGAAACCAGGACCTCTGGGCCGTGTAATGGGACAGGCAGAGCTGCTGGAGGCCAGCCCTCTCTCTGGTTTTGGAGCCCGGGCTGCGCTCCCTTGCTGGGCTGCGCTGAGCTTGCCAGGACTCAGCAACAGCGCCTCTGCTCTGCACTTCCACCCGCGCAGAGCCAGCACTGGCCCGAGTGCCAGCACCTCCCTGCTGCTACTTGCTCTTTACCCCTGTGTGTCACTGCACCCTCAGAAGAGATGGGAAGCGCCCCAGCTCGCGAGGGGAGTCCCTAGGGTTTGCAAATGGCTCAGACGCCAGGAATCACCACCATCATCATCATCGTCGTAACCAGTGTAATAACAACCAAAGGAGAGGGAACCGTGTCCTTGCTCCTGGGTCATGCGGCTTTGGATCTGAACCCCCCAGCCCTGGAATCTAGCAGGAGCAGGATCAAGCCCTTGTGACATTGCAGCTCCTGTTTCTAACACCAGAATCAGGCCCCAGGGGAGGAGGACGGTAGGGAGGGACATGTTCGCAGTTGGAGCAGATTTGGGCTCCAAATGCATTGGGGCAGGTCTGCATTTGCATCTGGAGCAGGTCTGGGGACCCTGGGACAGCATCTCAGCGGGTGGCGAGGTTCCTCTGGGAAACACATGTACATAAGGCTTTGAAAATAGCAAACCCCAGCACAATCGCCGCGTTGCGCGCCCCGGGCTGAGACAATGGAGCAAAATCCAGCGAGCTGCGCCGCGAGAACACTGCACTTAGGGGTAGGGACTGAGGGCACACATAGGGGCAGGATTTCGCTAAGCTGCGTAGCATCATCATTATTATCATTAGTATGGTTGGTGACAATAATAATTATGATTGTGATTGTATTAGCATTGCCATTAGTATTATTTAGATGCGAGTCTCTCTATCCAGAAGGCTCCGAGCCGCTTCCAAAAAAGACAAACTCCAACAATACATTCCCCAAGGGACATGCTGACTCTAGAAAACTCCTCTCCGCACCACTCACTCCCACTTCCCCGCCTGTCACCCTTAAGAGCAAACCCTCTGGCAAATCTCAGCTCCCATTCACATTTAGGTATAAGTAACTTTCTCCCACCCAGTGCCAAATATCACTCCAATCAGATAACGGGGGGGGGGGGGGGTGAAAACCTCATATAGTATGTGGCTGGGTCTGTTTATCTGTAGATAAACAACACATAACCCAGCAGGAAAACATGCGAATATATCAACAACATGCCAGCATTTTCTTGGAGCTTGAATCTTTAAAAATAATAATAATTATATTAAAAGATAACGATCTGTCTGTCTGTGTGTCTGCCTATCCATCCCCATAACACCCCCTTTATGCATGTATCTGTCTTTCTCTCTAGCCACAGCTTCCTACTTAACAGATAGGCACACACACCACCATACACAGAATTATATAGCCGTTTCTCCCACCTCGGAAAACTTTCTCTCCACAGACATTTACATTCTTTCAAGATTGATTTTGCCTTTTAAAAAAATCATTTCAGGTTTACAGGTTTCACTGAAGTAGGCAGCGGGGATCTTAGCAGTTTCTTCGCCTTGAATTCAAAGAATTACTTGGGAAGAAACAAAATCTGGCTATTGAGTTTGATTGAAAGGCAGCATTCCTTTCCAAAAGCAGCAAGAAAATGGCATATTTAAAATTAAGTTAGAAGGAGCCAGAAATGCAATCGTTCAAGGAACTCGAGTGGCCTGGGTTTCCAGAGGAGAGAAAATCTGAGATCGCACCCTGAAATATTGCAAGAGAAGCTGAAGTATTCTCAAGGGGGCAGGGACTTCTACCTGCCGCGGTTTAAAATATTTCCTCCTCAGGTTTCCCTGTGAGAGACCCCTTGTCAGGTGCAGAATGGGGTGTGCCCACTTGAACCCCCTAAGTTTCAGAGTGTTTGCACCGGCCTTGGAGGCAGGCAAGAATAAACCGCCTGTTTTATTTTCACTCTTCCTTGTCTTGGTGGCCAAACCTCCACGGTCAGCCGCGGAGGACCCCGAAGGAAGGGCACATTTCTGGGACCCGGAGGAAAAGCTGGAAGAAAGGGGGTGAGGGGGATGATTTTTCCAGGAGCTGCGACACTGTTCCAGTGGCGTGTTCATAAGCGCCAGCGAACAAGTCCAAGGCACCCTCTTGAACGCCAGAATGTGTGTGTGTGTGCGCGTGTGTGCGCGTGCTGGGAGGGAGAGGAATTTCTCTATAGAGGAACCACTTAGGAGAATCAGCATCTTCCCCCCCCCCTTGATTTGCACGACGTGGATTCCCCTTCCCCACTCCTGGTCTGGTCTCCAGTACCCTGCTTGTTATGCCCTCCCTATCCTGCCCTGATCTCCATTTCTTCCCTTCCCTCGTCCACCCGTTTTGTTCCCGGTCTATCCCTTTTTTTTACCTCTCCAGCTCAGAGGATGGAGCTAGTTAGATTAGCTCTCACCTTCCCTCTTCCTCCCATCCTCAGCCCCCCAAATCCTGTCCGGCCTGCTCAGTATTTAAAGCATTTCTTAACGTGTCCCTGGAAATGACCTGCAGAGACCTCCAGGGGCTCGCCAGCAATACGCTGGGGGTCAGACTTCCCTGGGTTTCAAGTTCAATGGCAAAGTCACCTCTAGCAGCATTGGAGATGAGCCCAGCAAGTCCTTCCTCCTGTCTGGGGTGGGGGGTAGGGGGACATTTTACCTGGAAAATTCTTCTCTGTTTCTCCCTCTCTCTCTCTCTCTCTCTCTCTCTCTCCTTTTTTTAAGCGTCTCCTGTTTAGGGTTTTACAAGAATTTCAGGCAGCTTTTCTGTTCCCGCTGTGTGGGGGTTTTTATAGCTCTCACAACCTTCTATGCAAGAGCTTTTCTGCGCTCCCCCTTCCTCCCCCTTCACTACATTTTTTGTTTAGGAGGCCTCGCGGATCTGACCGTAGCTGAGGCTAATATGGGAGGAAGAAGTCAGATCTACACGTTTCAGAGGTGGGGGAACCGAGAGTGTTTTGGGGGAGGGTGTAAGTGCGTGATATAAAACATACAATCTAGAACATCAAAATCCTTGCTGGTCTGAAGACCCCTCCCAAGCACTGGGTGTGTTGATGATTTATATATCATAGCATCTACAAATATAGAAATCTTGGGCCTAAAGACGCCTCTCCAACACTGCACGCGTGTGTCTGCGATGCTGGAAGAGCCTGCGGGCATCCTCGAGGCCGCAGCCTGTGCGTGTCTTGCGGGCTCTGGCAGCCATTGCTCTCTGGACGCCTCTTACAGAGACAAGTCAGTGAATACCCCATTGTTAAACCACCGCGCCTCGTGCGACCTCCACCATATTTGACCGTGAGCTTCTGACCAATCCGTTTTTACTGAATAAATTGCAGCGACCACTCCCTTCAGTTTGCACGTTTGCCTCTGCATCATCGTCTAGAAATAAAAAGCAGGCAGTTGCAGGGAGATTGAGAGGGGTCTCTGCTCCAGGAACACTAAACAAGGACGATCACAGTAGCACGCAGCAAGGCTCTTCATTAGACTCCGTTATATTTCATGACACTGTCGGAGAGGCGGATGGTAGAACTCAGCGACCGTGTCGTTTCGTTTCTTGAGACTGCAGTGGAGGCTCCAGAAGGAAGACGTTATCCATTGGACTAACCCTTTAGGTGCACGGGAAATCTTTGAGGGGCATCTCTATCCCAACGCACCAGAAAACGTGATTGTTTCGAAAGAACCGATCAGACGTAAGCGACCTTGTTTGTGCAGCGAACACAACCATGGTCGCTAAGCGATCTGCGAAGGGGTGCAGATCTGGCCTTGCTACTTCCTTCTTCCTCGTGCTGGAAATCCACAGCCCCATTTGCATCACTCTCACGCACCTCAAAGACAGCCAACACGGTGCTTTGGGTAGGCGTGATATCTTTCATTAGTCCAGCTTTAGCTGGTCTAATAACAGATACCGCGTCTACCCACAGCACAGTGTCTGCCTATGTCCTTAGACTAACGCGGTTACAACCAAGAGCCCTAAGGGCAGCAAAAACTCCACCCTTGCAACCCACCCGATTGCCCAAGCGGTGATGAAAACTATAGCTGTAAACAATTGATTTGCCTCAATAAAAGACATGTTCTGGTTTGGTTTACATCCCTCCTCCCCCAACCCGGTTTAAATGGAAAATCCGTGAGGATTTCTTGTTGTTGTGTAAATAATTGCTTTTGCCCTGCAGTAGTGTCTTGAAATGCAGAAGGATCGGTGCTCGTGACATCCTTGTGTGTAATCCTGTGTCAGTAACAAAGGGTGGGCAGGGTGAATTAGGGCCCCCTTCCTTCGCTTCACGCAGAGAAAGCAAACGTAGCTGTCTGGCATCCCACGGAGGGAAATGCTCCCATGAAGGCCACATCTTGATGCCTCTACTCAAGCTTGTAGGAGTCAAACGGGAAGGAGTCTGATCCCTGGGGTGTAAAACAATGGGTTTAGTCTGGATTGACAGCGGGGTTGCTCAGAGAATCTGGATAGGTTGGCCGGATTCCCGTTGTGTCCCTGCCTTGCATTCACTATTTCTGCTGCCTCCTCATTCATTACTTTTTCAATGGACTTCGTGTATGACCAACTTTTGACTGCAGGTATATTGAGAGAGCGTATGAACGCCTGCACGTGTGCGTTTCTGTGTATGTGTGTTTGTATGCATGTGTGCATGTGTTTGTATGCGTGAGTGCATTTGAGTGGATGTGTCTTTCTACGGTTGCACGTGCCTCTGAGTTGGCATGCCTGTGTGCAGGGGTTTGAGGCGTGTGCGTGCCTATTCGTGCATGTGTCTGGGCTCGCGTGTACAGCAATACCACTCACTTGAGTGGAGAGATATCTATTGTTATCTCTGTCGGCCTGCACATGTACGTATGCGTTTGTGCGTGTGCGTCTAGGTCGGCGTGTGCTTTTGTTTCGGAGTGTACCTGTACATTTGTATGTTTGTGCGCATTTCTGCCTGCATCCCTGTCTCTTTGTGGGTCTGTGTCTGTGTACATCTCCGTAGGAGTGCTTCTGAGCAGCGTCCATAGGGCTTTCTTATTTTTCCCAAGAGCATTGACAACAGCCCCCCCCCCCTTATACTCAAGAGGCACTTGCCATGAGCTGGGAGCACTGACCCTGGCCTGACAAGTCAACTATGCACAGGAGCCAACAGAAGATGGAGCTCTCGGTCTTCTAATGCGCAGGAGCCACCGGAAGGCAGCGGGCTCCAGCTCCCCGGATCCGAGGCAGAGAGGGGGGAAAAAAGACTCGGAGTCAAGGTCACCGAGGCCTAATTGCGCGGGGATCCTGGCCCCTGAGAGGTCGAGGCGAAAGGCTGAGGAATGGGGAGCTCAGGCAAGGCCCCGCCCCCGATCGCGGCGGGGCGCCGTTCGCTCACTTCCCCTTCCCGCGCGTCGCGCCCCAGGGCAGACACCGCTCCCCACGTGGTCCCATTCCCGTGCCTCAGTGCCGGGGGAGGAAGGGAACCGGGACTTAGCACATCCGGGGCCCAGATCTCCCGGGAGAACATGCTCATGGGAAAATAAATACAATTGTTCACTGTCTTTTTATTGATTTAGCTCCCCTCCCCCCCAAAACACCCTTCATCATTTGTATATTTCGGGGGCGGGATCTGAGTATACAGCCGGGGGGTAAAAGCCAGGTGCGGGCGTGCAAGCGAGTGGGGAGTTTTCGTTCTGTTACTGGTAATTATTGCGTACAGATCGGACAGGCAGATTTCTCTTCCAGCTTCCTCTGTGAACTTGACCCTACGGCTTTATATTTATAGGACTGAACTGCGGGTGAACTGAAGGTATCCTCCCCTCCCGCCCCCAAGTCAGTGTTTATGAATTTAAGATTCTGCTAGCTGGAAAACAGGAAAACAATGCAACATTAGAGAGAACCTGTTAAATAAGGATCAGTCCTTATTTAGGATGCACGCCGTGGGTTTATTGCTTAGATTTTTTTTTCCAAGTCAACTTGAACCAGGGGTGAAGGCACCAATATTTTGACTTGCTTTGACATCAAGCTAAGTGGCAGTCGCTAAAGTTGTATGCAGGCAAGTTTAGACGTTATATGCAACTCCGGTGGGGAGATAATGTCTGGAAATTCTCGCAGCTGCTTCTAAAACACTGGGATGTGACACAAAGACATCCTGCGTCTTATGTTTAAATTTCGTAGGCCGGTAGCTTATCTGAAATTGCAGTCATGACCCTAAAAGGCGAGGTAATTTCGCATGTTTTAACAGCATATTTTACAGTTTAACACTGCTTCGTTATAAATAGCGCAAACATGTCTTAGTAGAATCTAACATTGCTAAACAGCAACTCTTATTAGTGTCACAAAAGCGATCCTTTCCCTTTACCTGGCAAATATCGACTAGGACTGCGGATTATGAAGAGTGAGAGAAGGAAAATGTATATAAATATATGGGCACATATATTTACGCATATGTGCAGGTATACAAAGTGTATGCATGTATGTACGTATATATAACTGTGTTAATCTGCATGTAAAAACATGGATCCATATATGTAGAGAGGCACTGTTATATATATATATGTATGTACACATGTATACAGTCAGATTTAAACACATAGAACATTATTTTGCATTTATCTGTGTGCATGAATGTGCGTATGTAATCACGCAAAATGTATAAGAAACATATGAATAAATACGCGTTTGTGTATATACGTGTGTATACACCTAGTTACATTTTGTACACGCATATATGTACAAATATATATTTATAAATACAAGGAAAAATACACTTGTGTTGCATAGATTTGTATACGCGTGCGCTTATACACGCGCGTGCATATAGGATTGAAATGTTATATATCTCTTCGTATCAAACTGTAGTTAAAAGGACTTATTTTTCAGCTAAGCACATAAGGTTTGAACACCTTGTGTAAAAGGTTTCCCCTTTAAAAGGGCTTCATGCCCTCATCTTCATACCCTCAGTTCTCCGCCGTTCGTCATATAGCAGGCGGGTTTGGTGAACATATGCCCAACGAGAAGCCATCAAAGCCGTGTTACGTATTGGAATTTATTAATTCAGTTTAATTAGGCAGTTTGCTAAAGCGCTTGTAAAGATGGACCTCATACAAAAGAAAGAGAGAGAGAATATGACTTCATAGTGGCACTATAAGGCAAAAATGTAAACTGCACACATTCCTCTACATACAGACTGGATAATATTGCATCTCCCTAAATCATCGGCATTTACAATTGGGCTTAACTTATTAAAGGAAATAATAACAAGACGATTGAGAAAGCCCTGGGAAGCGCACGCTTCGCCTGGGGGCCGTGGGATGGCAGTGCGGGATTTGGGGCGCAGATAAGTCCAATTTCCAGCTGATTATTTTCCCCCTCATTTGGTATTTCTTTACATCTCAAGTCTACCCAGATCCCTTTGAAAATGGGGCTCATTGTTGTGGATTATTGTAATGGTGTTGTTTGTTTCCTCAAGGAGTGCTGCTGCTTTTGATTTTGGCGATGACCTTCTTTTCCTTCACCCTCCTGTTCTGAAACCAAATAGTGATCTGTCTCTCCGAGAGGTTGGTGACGGCGGAGATCTTTCTCCTCTTGTCCTTGGTGATGAATTTGTTGCTGGCGTACTCCTTCTCCAGCTCCTTCAGCTGCCCCTTGCTATACGGGATCCTTTTCTTCCGACCCCGGCGGAAGGAGCAGCCGTCCGGCGGGTGCTGAGCTGCAGCATCTGAGTGGAGAGACGGAGAAGGAGAGAAAAGGCAGAGCTCAGCTCAAGGGACCCCGTCCCCCGCAGGCTCACCCAGGGCTCAGGGCACCGGGGAAACTGACCGGAACCCGCGTCCGGGGGTGCAATGGACTAACCCCAGAGCCCCTCTCTTTCTTCTGGCTCGACCCCGCGTTTCCTACCACCGAGGGGAAATCAAGCCTCGCTGTGCTCTCCGCTTTTACCTTCAAATATGGATCCCTTTCTTCCCGACCTCACGTCTCAGCCCTGTCTTTTCTTAGGGGGAAAACGAGCGCCCCCATTTTCCCTGGGTTGTTTCAACCACGATTACATTATCTTTCCCTGCCTTTTATTCAGAAAAAAAAAAAGAATCCTTAGGAGAAAATACATTTAGGAAGTTGCAAGGTGCACGAATGAATCAGAACAATAATAATGTCCACTTGCAAGTGCGGACTTTCCCAAAGCACATTTCTGAGCCGGAATAATCGCATATCTTCTCGCTTAGAGTATTGCAACGCTCACTGTTGGCTCGTGATCATATTATATTAACGTCCACGTTGTTGCTGGGGGCGAGTGTGACATCTTTCACCGCGCATTACTGCATCGGAAGAAAGTCAGTTCTATATTTTCGGTACAGATGCGGTACAGATTCTGTACCTACTCGTATAGCTTGTGCCGTGTTGCATGTTTAACCCAGAAGAACAGCCAATTCTACTGACTCGATCTGCTCGTTCCACGTTGCCAAGTACAAGAGCCAACGGGAATGATACGAGTGCCCTGTTGCCTTGGCTGGGAGTGTGGCATGTCGCAACGCACCTTGTCGAATTAAAATCAAACTGATTTCTATTTGGACAGGCTGAGCCCGGCTCGGGCAACATTGCCAAGCCCAGGGGTGAATCAGAAGGGGGCCGGGGGCTCCCTGCCTGCGGCGCTGGAGCTGGCGGGGCACACTGGTGGAGGCAGATGGAAGTGGATTCTGCTCCTGCGCTCCGTCGGGCCCTGCCTCAAGCTACATTCTTTAATCCTAACATTAACACTGCCTGAAAAGCCCCTCCCTCGCTCCGGAGCATAACAACAATCTGACGGGGGAGGGAGAACACCCTCATGGTTCAACCTACGTAAAGCTTCCCACCAAAACGCCTGAAACGTGCAGAGGGGTCGGGGACTTTACCTGCAAAGGCAGATTTCCAGAAGTGCCCAGCCTGGCTTTGATCTTTGGGGCAACACAGCTGGCTGTTCCAACCGCTGGTTAAAGCCCAGGGCTGGTGGTAACTGTCCACGGGTAAAAGTGTCTCATGCCTGGCCTCTCCCGGCCCACCCATGGTCTGAACTACAGAAACGTCCAGGTAGCTCGCCATGGGCTGGTAGGGGCCTGCGTAGCCTGGGTAGAAAGCGAAATCTGTTGGTCGGGGCTGGAATTCCTCCCCCGCAGCCGGAGTATCCACATACTTCTCAGGGGGGTAGCTGCTCTGGGGGCAAGGTTTGAGGGAGCTCCTGGCAACCCGACAAGAATAATAGCCGCTGCCGAAATATCCGTAAGGTAAAGGCGTGGTGGTGGAGGACCCTTGGGGGACTGCGGGGCACGGGATGCACTGCTTAGAGGGCTCCCCAGGCCCCGCATTGGCGGCATCCATCGTGGGGTAATTAGAGCTGTGCATCAGGGTTGGAGGAGAGGGACCTCCCAAGGCCGAGTGAGCCACCAGATTCCTGCATTGGTTAGTAGCAAAATTGCCCGCGCCCATAAGCCCCTCCATGCTCTTATTGCTTTCATCCAGCTCGTCGTGGCTTGTAAAAGTCCCAGGGTCCATGCAGCGAGGTTTGCAGGCCGGTGCATTGGTCAGATCATGCTCAGCAGCAGGCGGGCAACGGGAGAAGGCTTCCTAATCTTTTTAAAAGCCTGAGAACTGCAAAGGAGGCTGCATTTCTTCCAGCCAAGCTACACTGACGCAAACGACGTGGCTCTCCAAGCGGAGCTGCTCATTGGCTGCCGCGCACCCACTGGAGAGGTTAGGGGAGAAGGGAAGGGGGGAAAAAGTCTAATAAACTCTTATTGCAGAAATTGCGAAAATACTTTTATTGCAACTGGGGAGGGGGTGGGGGGGAGGGAGGAGAGAATCTCTCCACACGTGACAGGCAAAAAAGCCGGAGGAGAATTGGGTTTTTTTTCTTTTCAAATTGCATCGTGCCAAAAAGAAAGAAAGAAAAAAAGACCAGGAAAAATATAACCACTACGGCACAAAGATCCATTTCCAGTGAGAAAAACCGAGGGTCAATCCGAGACAGTCATGCATAATTTCTTAAACAGAACTCCATCGTTTTGCCTTGGAAAACGCCCTACAAAAATCCAGGCAGGTTGCTCCGTCCCTGGGCGCCTGGATATTGGCCGAAATCTCTTTCCCATCGAGGTACATTCAGACAGTCCCCAAGTACGCTCAGATTCGGGGCTCTCTCATCTCTGCCTCCTCTGAAGTCGAAATGTTTCATGACAGGCGTTGGGTATTGATGACACTCAAAAAAAATAATAAAACCTTCCTAAAAGGCACTTCCCCCCCCCTTGCTATGTGTCCTTTCTCTCTCCCCATCTGCGTGGAAATGCAGAATCGGATATTTTTACATTGCTTTAATTTTTTAAAGGGGGAGGGGGTCTCACAAATTTAGAAGGCAAAGGGCCTACAGACAGAACGGAGATAGAGGTGGCGATCGCAGGGGAAAAAAACAGAGGGAGAAAATGTGGATGCAGGGCTACATAATCCTGGGCTTGAAATGCAACTGCAAAGGCTGGAACAGCCTCTCGTGCAGGAGAAATGCTCTGGGAGGATTTCTCAGCTTGGCAATAATCCAGACCAGACACATCCTTTTCTGATTTGCGCTAGGTAATCGAGTGGCATTGAAGAGCTTAACTGTTGTCTCGGGCTGCAGCATTGTGCCCCGGTTTTGATTTAACGTTTTATGATCATAACGAGGCCTGAAATGTGAAGTCCTAGCAGAGGAGTAGGGGAATATTTATCTGTTTGCAAAAAGTTTCTAAGTGGGTCCGTTATCCAGGCAAAGGGATAGGGAGATTGCGCTGGGAATGGGGGGTACATAGACTCTTGTCTGTCTCCACTCGCATCATTTATCTGTCTGTCAATTTGGAAAAAAAAAGAATAAATACATAACCCAGATTGCTGTGTGGGTAACTGATTCAGATGTGTGTGCCTGTGTGCATCAGATGCGTGTATATGCACATGTTGCACATATAAACATGCAACACACACACGTACATAGGGCTGGCTGGCTGGCAGCCGGTCCTTTTACTTCTGAAAAGCATTTGGTGCAGAATTTGATTCTACTTCATCTTATTTTCCCCCGAAACATTAAGTTTGTGAATTTAGCTGCATTTTCAGACTGCATTGACTCATGCAGCTCTTTGGAAATGAGTTTGCTTGGGTCGAGTCCACTTCATATTTTGTGTCCTGGGGCTCAGTGAAGATTAGATGGCTGAGCCTGCAGACAAGGGAATTTCTCTTTTGGAAATGATGAATAGTAAGAGAGCAAACAGCCGCCCGAATTTCTAGACATGTCCCTATAGTAAAAAGAAAAGGAAAGAAAGTATCTTGAACTCAGGGATGGAGAAACAGAAATAAAGCAGGGTTTTACAGGGAGAAAGCGTTTACATGCTGTCGTGAGTGCATCAGACCAGCTTAAGTTTTCAAGTATCCTGTAACTCATATCTTTAAAACTCCCACAGACTTTGAATCATAACTTTGTTCTTAGCTCTGTCTGGAGATCTGCTTTTCTTATACAATGTGTTGCGTCGTCTACTTTATTGCAACCATATTTTTAAGTGTGTGTGTGGGGGGTGGCATTTGCCATAGCTGAGCCGCTGAGCAAGCTTTAAATAATCATAAGAGCTAAGCCCGAAACATAACATCTTTTAAAAAAAATCAGGTTATGAAGTCAATCAAAATAAAGAAATCAGCTCTGTGCCTCGCAAGTGTATGCGTGCTTAGGCGGAAGTGCATTTTATTCACTGTGACTTGGGAGTTTAGCTTAGGAAGGCAACACTGTCTTTACCTGACCATTAACACAGACACATTTTCTTCTCCTTTCCTCACACGAGTAACCCTACTGACATAAATGATTCAGGCCAGGGGGGTCTGCCCTAACATTAGCAAACAGAAGTCCCTATGAAAGGTCAATTTCTTTCCTTAACAAAGTGAAAAAGCTGGACATTTCCCCAGCACAGCCAGGGGCCCCATCCGATCCCTCTGCTTCTGCACCCAGTGTGGACTTCCAGTGTTAGCAGAATCGCTCCCCTCACCCACCAAAAAGGTCTCCATCTGAGCTTACACCCTCACCACTGTTGTTTCACCCGCCTCAAAGAGCCTTGAAACTTTCCACCAAACTCCAGCTCCCTTTGATTTCTTTCAAACTGGCCAAATTATCTTATTTTTTAATCTCTCCTTTAAGACCAGCATTCTCCTTTTACAGCTATTTGTTAAAGGCTGCTACTTTGCCCCCCTTTAATGTCTTCCTATTCTCCACTCCCTCCTCCTCCCTTTTAAAATCACTCCCTCAGCTTGGGAGCTGAGCATTTCCACCAATTCCCCCTTCCCTCCCCCCAGTCAAATGTTTGCAGACAGGGCCCATACTCGCTAGGGTCTCAAGATGCTCCTTTACATAAAGGTCAGACATAATCTGAAGGTCAAGGCCAAGTTGAAAGTTAAGGGTCTGTTTACCTCTGGAGCTTCTATTCATCAGAGCTCCATATACTCATGTGACCTTTGCAGGTCCCAAGTCCACAGCCCTTTTAATGGGGCAGACACACCAAAGGCTGCAACAGCAATGGCTGTCTTCAGAATTCACAGCTCGGTGTTACACATGGCCATAAAGGGAAGGCTTACTGCACTTTCACCACGTTGGCCATGGCATGCAAGGCTGCTTGTGAAAAAAATAGGCCGATGCTTCTAAAGAGATGTTTTGACGCCCCCAAACGAGGAAAGCTACCGATTCCAGCCCCAAATATGCAACCGATATGCAACGTATTCAGCAGAAGCTACTGAAGGTGGACGGACTATCGAGGGCCTGGGATACAGCAGCGGGGAAAGGCAAAGCACCTTGTTCTGCTCGCTCCAGACTTTTCGAGTTGCTTGTTTCATTTTGTTTATTTTGTCCTGGGTTTGGTATTTTTTAAAAACAGGCCCTCCAAAAAATTAACCCCAGGAGCACCGCACTGCCCGCACGGCGATCTCAGGTTGTTCTGTCTCAATGATGAAACATCCGAAGAGTGCTTTGAGGGCAATCATTCCCCACCCGCTTCTTGCAGTCCTGACTAAAACTGTATTCAGAGCAACAAGGGAGGTGTCTGGAGAAGAAAAACAAACTTGCAGAGGGGCATTCAGATTTACCCACAGCATCTACTCAAATGCTGGGGCTGGGTTCATGTAATCAAGTGGATCGACTCTCCCCCCCCACCCGTTTGACTCCATTGCCCTTCCCTTACCCTTTCTGTATCACGCAGCAGCGTGCAGTAAAAACAGAGAATATTTTTTTTTACCACATCATTAGCTTAAAACGCCGGTTCCACACTAAAATGAAAAGGTCCCGTTCTCTGTGGATATTACATAGAGCATGTGAGTTCAAACTATCCGTCTCTTTCAATAAAATAAATAAATCCTTGTCCACCAGGACAAAAATGACCTGGAAAAACAGAGGGGTTTTTAGCTATCTTTTTATAAGATCCATGATAGGGAGCTCTGGGTTGTACATGTATGCCTTTTTGGGATCTGGAAAGCAAGGGAGTCATTTGTAACTGTCTGTAATCTTTCCAAGCAATTGAAAGTGAAATAGCGAATTAATTAAAAGAAAAAATAAAAATCCCTCTAAGCTGTTTCGATGGGAAGGAGTGAAACGATTTCTGGCTTTCATTTTTGGAAAGTATTAGTGTTGGAAAATTTGATTCGTGTTTGTTCTCGGTCTGAGGCACAAGCCAGCGGATAGAGAGGTGCAAGGGGTCGACAATCGTGCTGGAAAATGTAATCGAAAGGGTGGGGGGAAATCAAAAATTTTCTTGCCATCTCGTCAGTTCATTTGGTTTAAATAAGAATGCGCATTTGCACCAAGAAGGGCAAGGTCGAGACTTTATATTTTGCACGGTTTTAAATTGGATGAGATCCTCGTTGAGAGTCACGGGGAGAGCGCCTGGGGTGGCAGCAGAAAGGAGAAAAGGAATGTGTGTGAAGTCGGGAAGAGGGGGATGATTAATTTCTGCATAATTATTGATGTGCTGCTTTCTTTCACTTTTCTTGAAGAAATACCATTCAGACTCAGAAATCCCAACCATCCTCCCGAGACTGAGAATCGCCTTTTTCCTATAGCAAACAGTGTCCCATCTTCCATGCGCCAGTCTTAAGTCCCAACCCCGCTTTAGCTGTATTTTCCAAAACTCCTCTATTTCCTGATTTCAAAACCCGAGGGTCTGCCTGCATGGCCCGTCACATGGCTCCAGAGCCAGGATCAGTCTATTCCCTGCCTAGGACGGTGATCAGATTCGACTGATCAGTTTAATCTGGAAGCACAAAGCCCCCAGCTGACAGCAGATCTGACTCCTAATCCGAGCCCCTTTGCTGCTGCCTTAAAGAAGGGAATATTTTCGATCTATCTCATATCACCGATTTGGGACATGCATTTTTTTTCTTAAGAAACGTTCCAAAATTAGATCATTAAAACAAAAAATAATTATGGCACAACAGGAGTACAAAAGTGGTAAACTGCTCTCTGTCTCCTGCTTGTCTTCTGACCCCCAAGGCTCCTCAGCGAGCCACGCAGAAAACAGCCCTGCTCCCAGATTTCCTCCCTTTGAAAGCCAGCGAGGCGGTTTTTCAGCATGGGAGTTACCTTCAGAGTCTGCTCCCAAGCCCGGAGCACTCAGCAGCTGCACAACTTGGGATCTGTTTTCCCCGGTGTATTTGCAATCACCTGTCGACTTTCGACCTGTCTTTAAAACCATTTTTTGATTCCTATCTCCTCCTTTCCCCCCAGACCTCCTCCAGATTCAGGAAAATCAAAATAAGAGCAAGAAGACAGGGGAAGTCTGCAAGCCCTGCGTGGAGAAGGGCTTCTTCCCTCTAGCAGGGGACAGCTTGATCATGGTCAGTCTGGACCCTGATCAGTGGGGTTTTGCAGAATGAGGGGCTCTATAGAGAACTAGATCCCAGCCCTCGCCTGCCCTTTCTGAAACGGTGTTGCCTGTTTCCTGCAAGATCCAGGGGGTGAACTTCATGAATAGCTGCATGGCGTCCGGCACATACTCCGGGGCACAGGTGGGATACAGGAACCACCTCTGTTCCCTGCACAGAACACTTCCAAAGCCTCCTTCTTACACGCACAAATACACACAGAGGCTCACACACAGCTACGCACAACATATCCCTTTCTCTCTCCCTGCTTGCACATCTCGAACTACCTTTCCCCTGTATTCTCTGCCCAGAAATATATCTATGATTAAAATCGAGATTTATTACAGGTCCATAGCAAACTGAATCCCTAAATACATCAGATTCGTAGCTGCAGCGTGTTTGCACATTTTTTGGTAAACGATGAAGCCGGTGCATATAGATCAACATGTATTCCTCTACATACAAACATTATTTTCCGAACTGTATTTGCCCGGTTCTTGTTTTGCAATCGCCTATCGAAATCCGACCTGTCTTTAAAAAAATTAAACCATAATCCGTGTACGTATCTCCCTATATATGTATACACATGTATAGGTGTGCGTTTATACACAGTTATATATACATACAGCTATATTGATGTAAATGTATACATGTCTATATACATATAAATGTCTATATGTAGGTGTGCACGAAAGTCTCTACGTTTTTTTCTGTATGCTTTAAAACTACAAAAGAAAATTCAATTTTGCCTCAAGTCACTACCCACTTCAATTTAATTTAAACTTATTTTAGCCATATTTGGATACGAGAGAGAACAAGGATATTAGCTAATTGGTTCTTTAAAACTTTTTTGGTTTAGAATCTGCTTCTGGAGCTGTCTACTTCCCTAAGATCGAGGGGGTGTTTTGATCCCCCCTGGATTGATGGTTTCATCGATCTAAAGCGTTCCCAGGATCCCACCAGGACACAGGTGACTCCTGTGCACCCTCCCAGCGCCCCTGCATAACTCCCCAGCTCTCTCTGCTGTCAAGCAAAATAGACAAGATCTTTTCGAAATGTTCTTGGTGCCTTGCTGCAAAGAGATAAGCAATACCTCCACAGCCCCGTTTGAAGTGGATCGTGACTAAATCTGCCATATTTACTGTCTCCACGTGGGAACATTTGAACGATGATTCAGCTGGGTGTTTGGGATCTTCAGAAGAACCAGGATGGGGCACCTGGTTTGTGCCTGGGAGTTAGTAAGTGCAGGGGAGGAGGTGTGTGGAGGAAAAAGTATTTTGTTATAAAAACGGGAGAAATCCTGGCTTTTTGGAAATCAGTGGCCAAATTATCATGGACCTCAGTGAATTGAGACCCAAATTCAAATGCCACTCTGTTATACACTTTCTTTAGACTATTTTACAGCTCTTCCTTTCTGCATGTTACTTGATCATTTCCACTCTCCCTCCTCCCAGTGGTGTTGTGAGGATACATTCATCAGTAAGTCATTCTCCAGAACAAAGGATGCCTCCTACCCTGTGTTAGTACCATGCCCAGCACAATAGGATGCTGACTGGTTGCCCCTCCAGGCACTATCACGACCATCATTAATTATTCCACTGACTGGCCCTAGAGATACCTACAAGAGGCAGCCATACTGGCACTGACTGGAACAGCCAGGAACTTACCCAATGTCACTCTTCCTAAGGAGTCAACCCAAAGGGGTTCTGCTATCAAGAGTAAAGTAACAATTAAAAGTTTAAGTGTAGCAACTTCATCAAAGGCTGAAGACAGAGTAGGTAGTCTGCCTAACATGGCCAACCACCTCCCAACTTCTCCATCAGCCAGAAGCTCATGGCCAGAGCTGAGAGCAGAATTAAGCTCAGGAAGATTCTAGTTATCACACCTACCTGGCAGACCATGCTCTTGAGCCATGGAGATAAGGCTGATGAAAACAAACCCAGGACACATTGCAGAGGTCACTTTTCCACATTAGGTTTTGCTCATGTTGGTGTGGGCAGAGAGATGGATCGGATGCTTTGATGAAAGAATCATTGCATAAGTAAGAATGCAAATCTGATGGAGCAAATGTGAGCAATGGCTGCACACATCCATCACTACAGTGAAGTGGATGGAAGTTTCAGGACCCTGTTCAACCTATAAGTATGGCTGTGCCTGAGGAGCCACAGCCCTAAGTGTGATTTTCAGGGCAGGAGCCTCATTACTTGTCTGATGGTGCAAATGGCATGAAGAATTGGCTGGAGAACTTCCTCCTGTCTCTTGCCTGGGGGAGTTTTCAGGTAGTATAAAACTATAAAACAGACTCATTGAGTTCTAGGTTAGCTACTTCTGCTCCTACCACTCACACAAAATACTTTGAGTATGATGGTAAATGGCCAGAACACTTGTAGCTATGGTGATCCTGGACTGGAGAACCAGCTTTTAGCCAGTCATTGCCTTCTGATGTAATTTTATCTCTAAGGCAGCTCTAAGTTCCATGGTGAAGCCAAACAGGGCCAAATGGTATAGTAATGACACATATATCATGTCCCAGATCTTATACCAATCACTGCTCAACATGATGCTCTGGCCTTTGGTCTGAGAATGATTTCTATAACTTCTCCTCTTCAGTCTTTTTGCTGCTACCAGGAAGTCACTGCTCAGCAGCCATGGAACAGCTCTTGTCTGTTAGACTTAGGTTCAGCATGCTTGCTTACTCTTTTTGCCCCACACAAGGGTACCACACTCAGTATATGTCCCATTTGCAAAGAAAGAGCTCTTCATAGATCTTGTCCATGTATGCCTTTCAGCCACAAATATCCAAATGCAAGATCCTAAATTTCTGGGAGGATCTGCACACCAAAAGATAGGGCTCCCCTAGAAAATGGAATATTAGATATAATATGCTCAGTAATCTTCATTGATAGCCAGGTTCTGACATTCTATTTTTTTACACTGTCTCATTTCCAGAAAACCTCTTGCTGAGATCTACAGGATAGCTAGTAAGTAATGTATTACTTAATGTGAGTAAAGGCCTCTTTGGCACTAACTGAGCAATTCCTGTGTAACTCAATAAACATTGGCAAGAACAAACAGGATCCCTACAGAACAGTGACCTTAAGGATCAATTCTGTATTGCTGATGTCAATGGAAATTTTGCTATTGATGTAAATGGAGTGGGATTGAGCTGATAGATTATAAATTCTAAGGCAGAGGGCCTTCAGAGTAGTCTGTACAACTCTGAACACGCATAGAGAATTATATAAATTGTAATAAATAAAGTGATAACCTTGTTTTTTATCAATGTTTCTTATTTTCAGTGATGGAGGAGGAGGACGGGTATCAGTGAATGAAAATGAGCTACACGCAAAGAACGCATTTCAGCAGCATTTTGTAGCGTGGTTTATATCTTAGGGCAGTAAAAGGCATGCTACTATCTGCCTGTTGCTCAGCTGGGGCATATAATAATATAGGTTCACATACCAGTTTATGATATGTCATGTTGAGACATATGTCACAACATTCTACAACCTGAACAGCGCAGTGTGTCAAAGTCCATGAAAAATGTAGCACTGCCTGACTTTGGGCAAAGTATGTTTATAACAGGCATAGGAAACTGAGTAAACATTATATGTTATACGGGTATTTGGGACTCTGCATTTCCAGCCAAATACTGTTTAGGTCTGTGTATTATTTATCCAGAAGGTCTCATACTTCATAAAGAAATGCCCAGAAAATCCATCCTCATTGTACTAACAGAATGAGCCACATTATTCGCCTAGCAGTGGATAAGCTGCGACCCATATATGGGCATGGTTGTAAGTTGAATGCTGACTTTCTGGGACTGTGGCTCACATCAAGAAACCCCACCCCTCAGGCAGGCTTAGGGACATGCCAGAACAAACAGAGTTGTGTATGGTGCTAAATGTGATACTGTTGTGGCACTGAGACATGGACATATCTTTCCCAGGTAGTCACTGTCGTTTCTCTCACAGAGAAGGATGGAGCACACAGGATTTGCTGCAGAGTGTTTTCTACATATTCTTTGTATATAGAATATTTCTACATGGTCTCTCGCTTCCCAAATTAACCCATGTATTTATTTTATTGACCAACCGGCAGGTCCCCTGCTTGTTATGATCCTTGATCTGTCTCTCCCACAAAAATGGCAAAAAGCTACTATGGGATCTATTCTGCCCCCTGGCAGCATGCTTAGAACTATGGTGATTCAATAATATAAAATGATAGTAAGGCATATTATGAAGAGTAAAGTAGACCCCAAGGAACTTTGGGGCCCATTGCATTATGTACTGTGCAAATACTGATGCAATTCTTGCCTTTCATGTAAATGAAAGAGAGGCAAAGCAACTGCCCAGGAACCACTAATAATAAAGTGTATAATGGTCTATATTATATGGTAGATAATATTATGTATGATTAACCACAAAAAATAATGATGATTATGATAATTATTATAACACCACATACAATGATTATAATGTAGGCAGAAGAGTACTTCACGGATTTTTCTTTGCCAGTTGATAAGAACATTCAGTTGAAAATGCAAGATGATAAACAGATAAGACCAGTTATGATGGGATTTGAAGCAGATCTAGGGAATGAGAAATATAATAGCAACTGTAATGCACTGGGATCTCATGATGGGAAAACACATCAGCACTGCATAGATAGGAAACCAGCTCTATTACAAGTCCAAGACTTGTTCAGAAAGCAACATGGATGGACCCTCTAAAACATGAAGGAAAGTAATAATATTCTCAATTCACTGATGCCTTAGTCTACACTAGACTGATATTAACAATTGTTGTCCCCCTCCCCCAAGTTCCTGTGATGGGGAAGGATAATTAATAAATAATAATAAAACTTTCTGAATCTAGGTGGGAAGGTAGATTTGTTTCCTGTAGAACATTTTATAGCACCTTGTCTGGTCTAGTTTAAATGCCCTGAACATTTCAATCCCTTCTCTCAGGAAATTATTTCATGGCCTAATTGGTCTCATAACAGCAACATTTTGTCTGCTGTTCTGTTTATACCTGCTGCTTCTTAATACTGTCCTATTCATCTTTATGTCTATAAATCACTTCTCTATTCTTCTGCCAAGGTGCATCACCAGGCTTTAAGAATTGCCTACCTGGGTTATATATTTAGGGTGGGGTGCATCCTAATGTCAGGTTGGGGAAGGTATTTGATTTGTACCTTTTAGGAGTAACCTGAAAGTACAGCATACTGCCAGGCTGCAGAGGTCTCTCTGTGCTCCCTGCTGATCCCAGGTAAGGGAGGGTAATCATTCATTATTGACCTATCCCAGCAGCAAATTGTGACAACCTTTCCCCTCCCTAGCTCGGCTGATACATTAGAGGAACAGAGTTGAGGCTGTGCCAACTCCCTGCCCATCTGCTCTAGAAGCAGGTGCCCAATACCCACTTCTCTGTTCCTAGATCCAATAAGCAGGTAACTCATGCCAGAGGTTTTCATTCTACTGCACAAGTAACTCTTTAGCCCTCCGGGTCTTTAATATGATTGCCTATCCATCTCTCCAGTTCTGCTGCTCTTTTCTCAACTGGTCCCAGGATGTCTATATTTTTTCTGGTAATGAGCTGCTCAGCAGAATGCAATCGCCCTGCCGTGAGCGCAGGTGTATAAAGAGGGAGTTAATTTTACCATTGCCTTTAACAGGAGCAGAGTCAGGCCAGTGCTAAGCATTTCTGAGAATTCCCCCCTCCTGGGCCAAAATCCATCACCTGGAATTTCCTCTGGCCATAGAGGTCACTGAGCACAGCTATAAACCTTTCCTTGCAAGCAGCCTGACTAAATCAAGTGGACAGTTGCCTTCGGCATTTAGCTCAGTAATTCTCCATCTGTGATTCAGAGGCCTGAAGTGTGGTTGAGTAGTTATAGGGAGCCCATGAAGAGCCCTCCTTCTCCTTTCTTCCTGAAATTATCTTAAATAATTTCCTGCTACTACTTTTTCTTTAGGTACAACTTCCCCTGCATTCTCATCTGTAGCTTTACAGTTTTACATTTCAGGGTTTTTAATGTCAGTTGTAGAAGTTTATGATGATGTTAGAACACTGGTTCTCAACCTTTTTAGACTTGAAACACCCTTTGGTAGACTCAAGACACCCCTTGTAAAGTGTGACGTCTTAGTTGTCATTTCATTTTGACTGCAGAAAAATAATAGAGCATTTATTCTGTTGGAAAGAACTCAGAAAACATTTTGACTCATCATGAGCAATAGTGTGGATTCCTATTTGAAATCTCTAGGTTTATCTTGTAAATCATGTTTGCACATCTAAAAGTACTAACATTGTATGTCACTCCTCAGCACCTCTGCGTGCAGCAGAAAGAATGTCAAGCCATCCTGGTCAAGAATTACTGTGTTAGAGTTGCACTTAAGTTTTAAAATTAAATCACCCACTGTGGGGTTCAATTGTTTTCCTGATGATTTTATGTATGGTTTGAAAAGGGGGTGAGTAGCAAGGAAAAGTTGCAGATGCCCCAAGTTTTCAAGCTAGTCAACATTAGAGAAGTGTGAAATTAATCCTAGCAGGTTCTAACACCCCAGCCTGTATGACAACAGGTGAAAATATTATGCTGAAAAATGCTTTAACAGCTCAAGGAAAGACCTGGCTGTCACTGTGGACAGTTCACTGGAAACATCTGCTCAGTGTACAGGAGCAGTCGCATGAGCAAACAAAATGGCAGGGTATGGAGATTCTTCTATAATTGTTGGTTCCCTCTACCACCTGGCATCTCAGCAGGAACACAATGGCTAATAAGGATGTTAGACTAAAACATCAGTGAGTTTAGAACGTTACTGCCTTCTTCCGCAGAGTTGCAGATCAGTGTTACTTTCTGAAGGACCTGTGGTTTTATAATGGAGCCGGTTTCCAGTGTATACAGTACTGTCATTAAATTCCTATCAGGAGATTCCAACTGCAGCACAAACACTTGTTATTATAGTTATGCTGTGCATGCCCCTGGTTTTTCTCAAGTCATGCTGTAGCTAACTGATTATATTTGTCATTTGTTCCTGGAATGTTTTTATCAAATGGAAACGAAAAATCCACGATGAAGTATTCTTCTCCCTTTTTGTAATTACTATACTGTGTTTGGTCTCCTACCATACATGTATGAATGATAAAGCTCGAAAATATCCTATAATATTTGATACTCTTATGCTCTATATATCATTATTATTCCTTACCATTATCATTGCCTCAGTTTCTCTCTGAAATCTCTTTCTTTCTGTCTCACTATCAACTCAGACTGAACATGGCTAGGACCCAGATCTTAATCTGTCTCCCCACAGCTTCCTGCAGCCTTTATTCTCAGAGTAGACAACAGCATCATCTTGCCTGTCACTGAGGTCCTTAACCAAGGCATCATGTTTAACACAGGCCTCTCTAGGTCTTTCCTTCCAGGCTATGTCCAAATTTTGGTCATTCTACCTGCTTGCCTTTTCTAAGATAGAGGCTTTCCCATCCACCCTCACAACAAGAACTCTTGCCCAAACTCTGTTCATCTTGCATCCTCATAACAGCCACATCCTTTACATTTGTAAAGGCTAAGAGAATCTTGAGACACTCATGTCCATTCAGAAGGCTGCTGCATGGATCATTCACAACCTAAATCATCTCTAGACCATGGCACACCTTTTTCCATGAACTTCCCCTTCTATACCACTGTTCTTACTTCCAAAGCCCTTCATAGCCTCTTTCTACCCATCATCTCTTATTCGTTACTAAGACACTGACACCTGCTTCTGATCCACTTCAGATATAAGCCTACTTCACCAATTTATTACATTTTTTAAGAAGTGCTTTTCTGCTATCCTTCACTGCCCTCACCCTTCAGAGGAGCTCCTCATACACAAAGCTACCTACTTATCTCCTCTTCAAATACTCTCATCGTCTCTCCTTTTCCATGATGCCTACAAAAATGTGACAATGGGTAGAGTTCAGGCATGTCTCCTTTTTTCTCTTTATTTTCCTGTTGGGCTGTCTGCACCTTTGGTCTCTTGTCTTATACTGAGATTGTCATATCCTTGGGGAGGGGGCAGACTATTTGCTTAAGGTTTGTTCAGCATCTTGCCCTAGAGAAACATTGTGCTGGATGCTATACAAAACTAGAACAAAAGATTATCTCTGCCCCAAAGATATTACAATATGATAGATCCCTGATCTCAATCAAGGCCCCTAAGTACCAGAAATAATAATGAATAATATTACCAAAAGGTAATGTGAATGAGCTGAAAGGACTTGTTTTTGTGGCTCATATCATTAGTGAAATCCTTCAATAAATACGTACCCTCTGTGTATAGCTGAGTTAATAATATCCTTCAACCACAGAAATGTAAAAGTGAAGCTTGCCTTTTACTTACACAGGGCCTGATCCTGAAAAACAATCATGTACAGCCATATCTTACTTTGGAAATAGCCCTATTGATTGCATTTGTCTTGTTCCAAGCCTAAGGTATTACAGAATGTGGGGAAAGGCATGTGAATCTGTCTCATAAATCTGCTCTATTGGTCTTAAGCAAAATTGCCTGTCCCACACTGATGTACTTTGTTCTATTGCCTGCTCTACTTCACCCCAGAAACAGCTGCATTTCAGGGGATCTGTATATATAAAGACAGAATTTCTAAAATAATCCAGGCAGGTGAACATCCAGCACCTGCATGGCAATCTGTTGGCTAGGCTCCACACAGAGACTGGGATCCTTCTTCTTGTCACTTAGAGAATTGGGGCCATTGTTTGTGCTTCATTTTAAGATCCTTTGGGGTGAAAACTCTATTAGGAAATTCATGCAGGTCCCAAGGGACAGGAAAAGCCTTCCACAGCAGTCCTTTAGCTTTGCAATGCACTTCTGGCATGTGTACATGAATATATGCATGGGCACTGGTCAGGGGGTTGTTCACAGGAAGTGAAGAGGTTCCCCTCAACCTTTTGCATGCTTCACTGGGGATACTCTGAACAGGCTGATATGGACAGATTAATCAAGTAGTCGGCAGACACATCTACATAAAAAGCTAAGGGCACAATAGGATTAGTCTGCTGCACATTAGCATTGCAAAAAAGTGTGCGCTGGCGCTACTACATAGTAACACCAATTAGGGTGCATTAATGAACATGTAGACATGCCCAGTGAGGGTTGGGAGAATCTCCTGGATCTTTGCCTATAAAGATCAAGTGGCTCCAAAATCCAACATAGTTGGTGTGTCTACATGAGATGCTATATTGCCATTGCAATGAGCTACAGTGATGTAGCTTGTCGCTATGGCAACATAGGTCAACAGGCAGGAACCATGATGACACCATTATTGCAAAGTATCAAAAAGTTACTGCACAGTAGCTCATTGCTATTATGCATTAGGGTTGGAAATGACTCTTGTGGCTCCAGGACTGCAGTACCCATGGTTACTACGAAGTCATTTAGTACCTGCTAAAGCAAGTACTAAATGATTGCGCAGTAACAACTGTGCAGTCAGGTGCACATGTAGATGCACCCACTGTTTGCTACTGTTATATTTGCCCTGATTGATGACAGGCTGCAATCAAACCCTCAGCTTTCCCATGAATTAGTGTAGACACCTTCTCTCACATCCTGATTGACTTTTCTCACAGGAAACCTCATCAATCAGAAGCATTGAAGACAGGGTTAAGATGATGATGATGGTGCTATAAAGCTCCCCATCGCATGAACCCT
The DNA here is from genome assembly GCF_052110815.1 of Crocodylus siamensis. Lineage (NCBI taxonomy): Eukaryota > Metazoa > Chordata > Crocodylia > Crocodylidae > Crocodylus > Crocodylus siamensis. Next base: position 161,854,534 of record NC_143398.1, read on the forward strand.
TAAGTACATGAAGATGCTGTAGCCAGGTCTCTGTTACCTGTTCTTAGTTCTAGTTCAAAGGTTATGGCCGGAGCATGAGAGAACTGGATACAGCTTGTTACAAGGATACAAGCAGTTTACTAGACTGTTATACATTCATACAACTTAGAGCAGCTCCAAGGCTACTATTGTTTGTACCATGGACTGAACCGATCCTCCAGATCTCTCCCAAGGGTTAAGGAAGTATAAAGATTGTTTGTGGCAATATTTATTACCTCTTCCCCTGTTAGTATTTCTCACATGACTCTGGTGCACTTATAAGTATGAGCCAGAATCTAAGGGCCATTTTTAAAGGTATTAAAGCTGCCTAGTGGGATTTTCAAAAGCATCTAGACATCAGTTCAGAGTCAGACTCATAAGCACTTTTGAAAATCGTATTTGGCTCCCATCTACATATTTAGATATTCAAAAACCTTTAAAAATCTGGACCTATGTGCCTCAGCATCCAACCACCTATAGAGGTCACTGGTTGGACTGTAATGCAGCTCATCACACACAGTAAATTTTGTTTGTGTCTCCTTGCTTGTTCTTGTTTTAAGGTGAAATGAATCATATTTACAACCAATAAAATTAGCACTCATCATACCCATATTGATTTTCTCAAAAGAGAAGCCAACCTCAGAATGGGTCACAAAGACTGAGTTACCCCTCTGCTGCTAGGTATCACTGGGAGCGTTGACAGTGAGTGAAATACCTTTGACAATGGAACATGTGAAGGAAATCCATCATTCTGCTATTTATTACTAAAGACTTTCCTTCCAACTGTACAGACTATACCCCTTGCTACTGGGGTGGACAAGTACACATTGCCAAGGCTCTGTGATTGTTGTCTTGGGATGGTGACCTAGAAAGCTGTTCAGTTTGAAGTGTTGGCCAGATGGTCCCTGACCCCAGCCCTACATGTAAGTGTTAAAGGGAAAATAGAAGGAATGAAATGTGTGACTTCACAGACCAACAGCAAAATCAGAGAGGAAACCACTACAGCAGCAGAGTTGGTGATGAATGGAGCCTCCACTTCTTTAGCTAAATTCTTTGGTATCCACTAAAAGTTTGGTCTGTACACATGCTCTGCCAGAAAAGCTGCCAGTTGGGGGGTGAGATTTTCTACCTACATAGTTTTACCAGTACAAGCCACAGTGTGGATTCAGTGATATCAGTGTGAAAGTGCCTTATGTCAGTATAATTTATATCTCTTCCTACATGGAAATAAGCAGTCCAGTGTGAACATTTGTAACCAGTATGATTGCTTCCGCACTGAAGGACATGTCGAATTAAAATGGTCCAGCTGTTGGGTGTAAACAAAACTGATGATTGTGTCCCCAAGACTTCTGAGCCCTACATTGGGAAAATTCAACCAGCCACATCTGCCCTGTTGTCCAGTTCTGAGCTGTTAAAGATATGCAGACCTTGATTTAGACATGTCCTCTACCAGCTGTTCCCTCACATTCATTGGGGAAAACTGCCATAGATATTCATAGTGTAAGAATGATGTTGTAGCTGTAGTGGTCCAGAAATAATGTGAGGCAAGGATTTCTTAGGGTGATCTCTTTTATTAGACCAACTATGTAGTTGGGATAAAGTTAGACAGACTTTTGAATGCAAGACATTCTTCCTGAGTCTTGCAGTCCTGCATTCAAAAGCTTGTCTAACTTTATCTCAACTACATAGTTGGTCCAATAAAAGATATCATCCTAAGAAACTTTGCCTCTCACATAAATATCCATAGACTCATAGAAAATTAAGTTTGGAAAGGACCCCAAGTGGTCATTTAGTCCAACCTCCTGCTCAAAGTAGGACCATCCCCAAATACATCATCCCAGCCAAGGCTTTGTGTAGCTGGGTCTTTAAAACTCTGAAGCATGGAGAGTCCTCCACCTCTTTTGGTAACCTGTTCTAGTACTTCTAGAGCAGGGTGCACTAACTGCTCTCCTAGTGAGAACACTTTTTCTAGTATGTCACCTAAACTTCCCTTGCTGCAACTTGAGACTATTCCTCATTGTTCTGTCATCTGCCACCTCTGAGAACAGTCTAGCTCCATCCTCTTTGGAACCACCCTTCAGGTAGTTGAAGGCTGCTATTAAATCCCCTCTTAATCTTCTCTTCTCTAGACTAAATAAACCCAGTTCCCTCAGCCTCTCTTTATAAGCCATGTGCCCCAGCCCACAACTCATTTTCATTGCCCTCTGCTGAGCTCTCTCCAAATTGTCTACATCCTTTCTGTAGACGGGGGGCCAAAACTGGACACATTACTTTTCCTTATCTGCTGGCAATGCTCCTGCAAATGTAGCCCAATATGTTGTTAGCCTTCTTGGCAACAAAGGCACACTGTTGACTCATGTTCAGCTTATTGTTCACTGTAACCCCCAGGTTCTTTTCTGCACTTAGCCAGTTGGTTCCAAGCCTGTACCAGTGCATGGGATTGTTCCATCCTAAGTGCAAGACTTTGCACTTGTCCTTGTTGAATCTCATGGGATTTGTTTTGGCCCAATCCTCCAATTTGTCTAAGTCACTCTGGACACATCTACACATTGCCCTATGGTGACGTTTTACGGCACCATGCTTTAATGGACGTTTACTGCACCACCCAGTAACTGCCCGTACTGCACCGCATGTGCAGTGCACATTTATTTCTAGCAGCTACTTCAGTGTAGCGGCATGCTAAAATGGGGGAGCCCACTGCTACAGCAAAGTAACTGATGGTCACATATAGACACCCACGGGTGCTACATCACTGTAGCACATCACTACAGTGATGCCGCATCACATGTTGACATGCTCTCTGACTCTTAGCCCCACCTCCAGTATATCCGCTACTCCCCCAAGCTTGATGTCATCCATAAACTTGCTTAGGATGCAATCCATCCCATCTTCCAGATCATTAATAAGAATATTGAACAAAACCAGCCCTAGGACTGACCAATGGGGCACTCCACTTGATATCAGCTACCAGCTAGACCTCCAGCCATTGATCACTACCCAGTGAGCCAGAAGATGCAGCCAGCTTTCTGTCCACCTTACAGGTCATTCATCCAGCCCATACTTCCTCACCTTGCTTGCAAGAATGCTGTGGGAGACCATATTAAAAGGCTTGCTAAAGTCAAGATAAAATATCACATATATTCATAACATATTTCTTTTTTGAGCTGTGAAACAGTTAATGTTGGCACTAAATACAGTCCTCTGCACCCCTCCCAAGAGGTTTGCATCTCAATAAAGATAGATAAATCCTGGAAAAAGGGAATTCTTATTACCTATATTTTACAGATGGGAAAACTGAGGCACAAGAAAGTCTAAAAGACTCCTTCTATGCCTCTGCTTCGCACAAAAAACCAAGGTCTTCCATGACAAAATACAAGTAGACTGTGTTTTACACTGTACATCCTATCACTTGAGCCTTGGATTGGATGAATATAACATTTTTGAAAAGGGAGATGACTGGAAAGTAACCAGTCCTGACAACAGCTCTATCTTGTTTGGGTTTTCAGAGGACTCATCATAGCACAATTTGTGGAACAATCACAATTAGCACATATTTTCAATAATGATTTTCCAAATACTCATGAGTAACGTGCTGCATGGTGATAAATGCTTTCATGAGCAAAAACATTTGTGAATCATTTGTTATTTTACTATCCAACCATTTCTAATATAACATAATTTTCCAGATAAGCACATAAACTATCAAGTGTTGTTATTGCACTAGAAACACAAACCTTCAAATTCCAGATGCTTGTTTTATCTGCTGAGTACTCCCAACTTGTGTGTTTCTCCCCTTTCAGAAATATATTGTGACATTTCCATACAATCAATTAGCCAAGCAGAGGGGCTGGCACATATCAAGGCTCCTGGAACAACATAAGGAGTCAACAATTGGCATAATACTGTAGCTTTTAATTAGAGAGGGTGGAGGAAAAATGCTTTTTTGGAATTATGATAAAAGCAATATGAACCCACAGGGCATCAAAACTCAGTAGAGAGGGTCTGATTCAAATCTGTTGAAGTTGGTGTTGATTAGAGTGGGTTTCATAACAGGCCTTTACTCTATGGGAGAGCAAAGCACAGAATTTGGTCAGGGAAGATAATTTCCTAGGTATCACTGGGTACACTTGTATTGAGTGTAACATATTAAGGAGATCTGTCATTCTGCTCTTCATTACTGAAGACTTTTCTCCCATCTATACAGAATTCACCAACCCCATTTTCTACAAACCACCTAGAGTCAATCTTTTTTTTTTCTGAAGCCAAATCCCATGACTTTCTCCATCCACACAGGGAATCAGAAATCCACCCCATTGCCAGCAGTGCTGTTATAACCTGAACTACAACAAGGAAGACCAGCTCCAACCCTCTCTGAATTCAGTGGAAGAACAACCATTGGCTCCAGTAGGCTTCAGATCCGACCTTTACACTTCAAGATTCCTGGCACCTCCAGGGTTATATCCTATTGCACTTCTGATGTGCTATTTCTGAGTCTTATCCTGAGACTTGCAGCAGCTGCCATTAACTTGAAAAGGAGTTGGAGCCGATCAGGAACTGTCAGAATCAAGCCCACTTCTTCTCTTGTAATGCAAAGCATAAAAGTGCTGGATCAGCTCCACAGAACACGACTTGTTTTTATGCCTTACCTTGAAAGGGCGAAAAGTACTTTAATTGCCTGCTTGGACTGCCAAGATTTGTAGGGAACTCCTAGCAACTGTGAATCTCCCTTTATACCGTGCAAGGCAGTATGAAGAGTTGCTGTAATATACGACATTGGCAAAAAAAAAAGATTGCTTTCTTGTGACATCCTTTAGCTATGAAGATGATTGTAAGGCTGGGGGGGGGGTCTGCCCAACTACCAAAAATGTTGACTAAACATATATTTATGCATCCAAATCGAACTGATGTCAGTGGGGAAATATCAGACAGGTAGGACATACTGTTTTGTGGGAAGTAAAATAATTCCAACAAGGCAAAAAAAAAAAAAAGGACCGGTCTAATGAAATATTTTTCAAAGTTGCATCGTGTCAGACTTTTGAGAACACGTTTATGCTCCAAGCCTTAAAAACAATCGCTGACGCAGCCGATTTAAATGTCAGCTCCTTTTCACAAAGTGCAAAAGCTTAAAGAGAACCAGATCTCTTTAAACTGAAGTATTATTTAAAGGGTATGGGGAGGGGCGCGTATTTCAATTTCTGGGACAGCTGGTCAAGAGAGTTACAGAAATCTCGGTCCGCGTTGGTTTTTGATATGCTCAGAGAGTTTGAAAAGTACTCTGCTGTGCAGTTTGCATTCGTGTATGCAGAAGCGATTGAAAATCATACTCCAGGCTGTTCGCGGGCACCTGAAGTCTACTCACGAATTACTGAATCTAGTAAAAATACCCCAGGAACTGAATTAGGTTTCTGCATTAGGCTGTCTTAGGCATTTGCTTGCTGAGGACGTGTCAGGAAGCCCAGGCGCTGGGAGGGTATTTGTGTCTCTAGGATTTTGCAATCTCTTTTTTAAATTCCACATTAAAAAAAAAAAGCTGCACATATGAAACGAGATGTATAATCAGGTCGAACCCAAGCTAACCTCAGCCTGGGCTGGTGCTTTGGGAGGAAACTAGTGCGTTTCCGAGGGAAGATGGTAAAAGAGGTGAAGATCGGTTGCAAATATATATGTATCTATCCGTTACGTGGCATGAACACTTCACTCTCCTGTTGGGCTCGATCCTGCCACACTGGAATCAATGGGGCTTTTGCTATAGGAAACAGACTCAGGCCCTTTCAATGAGCTGTTTTCTTGACTTCATTCAAGTTTTTGTCTTTTTCTCAGTGTGAGCTAACAAACTCCGGATCGGGCCCTTGAGGCAGGTAACCAGAGAAGCGCAGCACTTCTAGAGGTGGGTTTCACATTTGAAAACTAAGTAGCCTTGATCTTGCATTTGCTTTAAAAAAGCCCCAAAATCCCCGTAGCAGAGTGGATGCAGTTACCTGTCGCCAGGAGGTCCTGTTCCACCAGGCACTGCCCCGACACTGTATTTCCCGTATATAATATGTAAAGAATAAAACAAGAGAGAGGGTCTATGTCAACATCACAAGGTAGCCCCCAGGCTTTAAGCCTCGCTAGGGCAAGACTGGACCTGTGTTTCCGGGTGTATATTGGAAGGAAAGAAAAGGATATTGCAATTAGCTAACAGCAGACGTTTCACTGAAACTGAATCTGGACCGGCCTGTGATAAAATAATGTGCTGGCCCCTTGGTAGCGCCTTCATGGGTAAAGCACCGACCCTGGATGCTGGCAGTAGGAGCCCAGGCTGTTTACTGGGGATAGGCAGCCCTGGTTTGGATGCAGAGCTCGGTGCATCGCTGGCTCAGGGACTGGGGGAACAGCCCCCAAGGGGTTCTGGATCGGACACATTAATAATGCTCCCAAATAAACCTTACAAAGCTGGGGGCAGGTTTGACTTCGCTTCAGCTTCTATGTGCCCCGACTCCCCCAGCGCCAGGGCGCTTCGCTCCTCCAAGGTAGGTTATGAAATGAAGAGTCAAAGATTCCCTCCCCATCCCCAAAGCAAGACTGGCCGGTTGTTTTCTACTGAAATACAGCGAAGATAAAGAAAGAGAGGCTGCAAGGAAGGGTTGAAGGGCGAAGCCGCCTGGGCGCAACACCAAGTGAGCCGCAAACTTATTCTCCGGCTCTTCCCTGGAAACTCGCAGCAGCGGTTTCTTGCTTCCGAGGATAGTTTTGCAAACTACTTGATCCAAAATATTAATGTTTCATGTAATAACACGCTACGGATCGGTCCATCCATCCATCTATCTATACACCTCTCTCTCTCTATACACACACACACACACACACACACACACACACACACACACAGATACACATATTATATATGTGTGTGTGTGTATGTATATATATCACATATTATATGATGGATCTTTTAGTATATACCCTTCAGAATTAATCTTTTCCTTCAAAATTAATCTGGTGGGTGTGTGTGGGGGGGGTTAATTTTACCCGAGTGCCTTACTCCTACAGCCCCCCTCGCCTGGAGGACTTATGTATTAGCCTCGGGGAGTTCATGGATCATTTCGGTTGCTCTTTTCCCTAAAGGGAGAACAGCAGATTTGGCCAGCCCAGCCCCGGTGCCCGTGAGAGCGCAGGTAGATCCCTTTTCTCCCTGTCATCAGCTTAGTGGGTGCCCTGCAGATCGCTTTCACCCCGGCCACCCCACGCCTGCATTCCTGATTTCGGGAGAGGGAGAGAGGCAAACTCATGCCCTCTTCAGAGGATGCGGTGTCCGTTGTCTTCCTGATGGGACACAGAAATAACAGCGTCCTTCAGGTGCCACCAGACTGTCGCACGGGTCTGATCCAAAGCCCGTTGAAATGAAGAGGGGTCTTCCCGGGGACCTCGGATCAGGGCCGTGGGGAATGAAGCACTCGGTGCCTCGGTTCTTTCCCCCGCTCCAGAATGGGAAGGAACCAGTGGGTTGAAATAACTATGTCGCTCTATTTTATGTACTGTTGGGGGGGGGATTGATTTGGCCCCGGTGATACGAAATCAAACGTAGTTTCAGGACAATCTATTTAAACCAGAAACTCCCGCTCCCAACCAGGGGCCAAGATGATGCATTTGTTCATCTTCCAAGCTGGCAAAAAGCAAGGGAGAAGGTGATCGGGGTTCAAACGGCAGTGTTTTCGTGGAAAGATAACCTTTTCTGCTGGGCTGGGCCCATCCTCTGGGCTGAGGCGGGGGAGGGTGCCTGCAAGGCTGGGACTGCTACATCGTACTCCTGCCAAACCCGATCTATTCCTTGCCGCGCTATCCGAGTGGTCCTGGGCTGGGCTGGGCTGGGTCTGGTAGAGCGACCGGACTGCAGGCTGGGCTCAGAGGCTGCTGTAACTCTGCCCCGGCTCCGGCCCTTTGTATCGCCCCCGATTACCGCGGATTAAGACAGTAAGGGGTTCCTGTTCCTGCCTCCCCAGTTTCGACTAGATGCTAGCGAGCTCCATCCAAAACTCATTGAGATCAGTGGGGATCCACCGGCTTCCATGGGCTTTGGATCGGGCTCTATTATTAGAGGGCTTTGAGTTTCGCAGGAAACAAAACAGGCACTCGTTTCTAACCCGAAATAGCAAGGGATAAACAGGAACCGGGCTGGGGTTTGCTAAAGTCCCGGGTCATGGGTTGGCTCGAAATGATCCTTGTCCCAGCCCCGGACAATTTTGGTTTTGGAAACTCAGCTGGAAAACAAGCTGCTTAATTTAGCTGCTTTGCAGGGGGGAAAGGAGCCCGACTGCAACCGAGAACTGAACTAATAGTGAAGTGCAGTGCCCGGTGAAACCAGGCTCACATTATCTTGGCTGGTTTCCTTTCTGTCTTTCTCGCAGCCTGGTTTTCTGGCTTTCTCTCCGACAAATACATCGGGAGAGCCAAACACCGTCTCAAGTCCCCAATCCGGAGTCACTCCATTTACACCTGTATAGCGATTGCAGGCGGGGGAGCTCCCCAAACCTCCTGTGATCAGCTCCCTGTCCCCCAGCCCGGGACTTTATTTGCTCCAGGAGTCGCCCAGTTCTGTAGCCCCAAGGAGGAGGGTATGTGTGTGTGTGGTGGGGGGAGGAGGGGGGATTTTCTCTCTGCCTGAAACTACTGGATCATCCAAGTATGTTCTTCGGGGTGCTCTGTTGTCTAATGACAGATTATCAAAGGGCAGGAGGGGAAGAGGAATTGTGGGTCAGGACTCCTGGGTTCCTTTCAGATCCTCGCCAGTTTTCTTTCTGGTCTTGGGTTAATTGCTAATGCTAATCCTGTTTTATGCCTCCGTTTCCCGATTTTGCCCCGCCTTGGAGCAGTGAGCCCGGGCTCCTCCAGCCTAGCTTGTTGGGAGCGTATTTTAAAACGCATTGTTTGATAAGTTATATGCGGGTCCTTTTGGAAAGAGCTAGGGCTAACCTGGATGTGATGCCAGCCATGCTATGGTCTCCTCCACCTGCTCTGTGAACTTGAACTCGCTTACGTCTCCCCCTCACGCTCCTTTTTCTAATTATTATTATTTTTAAGTGTCAAAATCGGGAGTGAATTAAGGCCGCCTTTGAAAATCGCGCGCTAAAAGCATACATTTTCCCATGTGCCTTTTCAATCACCTGAGCTTATTTCAATCTGTTTATGCATTCATTCCCCGTTCGGATTTTAAGGTATCTTTATGTATTGGGATCTGTTTATTTATGACTTCCTATTTATCTACTGCTCGGGGCCGTTTTAGTTATTGATGCTTCCCTAGCTATTGAAAGCGAATCTGTCCGGTGCCCCTCTCCCTGGCTTGAGCGCGGGTCACTGGAGGTGACTTAGATCTTTTTCTCCATAGACAATTCCACCCCACAGATGCCTTTTCCCACCACACCCCATTTTCAAAAGCCTGGAGAACAAGGGGAGGTAACAACAACCTCTCTCAACCATGCAGTTGGTGCAATAAGGGATAATCACAAAAAATAACAAACCACAAACCCCAACCAAAAACAACAAACCCAACCAAAAACAACAAATAAAAACAAAACACTCTTGCTTCTTTCATATTTTATGGCCCGCCGTGGCTAAAACGCTCCGACCCTACTATTTTGCAGCTTTTAACAGCTCTATATGAAGCATCGATTTAAATACACAAGTTTAAAAAATGCCTCCAGCTCAGCTATACAAGGTTCTTTGGGTAAATCTGATACCTTTTATTCGGCCAACTGAATAGTTGGGAAAAAAATATTCTTTGCAAGCTTTCGGGTCCTTAGACCAAGATGTCTACAACCTATACCCGTCCAGCTCAGTTACGGAGATAGGACAGCATTGAATCGTAAGGGACGAAGGTATTGGGGAACACCCCAAGGAAATCGCAAGCTGAATATCAGTCCTCATCCTTGCACCCATTTAGACCGTAAGCTCATGGGGTGAGGCTGCATCTTGTCCAGCCAGAAGTGGATAATTACAAGTCCTGGGAGCCATGAAAAGGACCCGCCCGCCTTAGATCTCTGCGATGTCTAGATAACGCGTTAGAGTAATGCTTGAGAAGCACTTTTCTTTGGAAAAATACAGGCTAAAAGCAAACTGGAGGGCTCCGCGGGGGAGAGGGGCAGGGGGTAGTGTTTGCAGGTGCCTGTACAAACAGTACAGGTGTATTGCGAATCGGGGACAGACCTTTTAAAAGGTCAAAGGTAGAAGGTTTAATAGGCTGGGACTCCACACACCCATCCCGCTCCCCTTGTTTGCTGGGGCAGCGGTTCATTGCCCGGGCGCCTAGTTTCGGAGAGGATGTCTCGGCTTTCCCACCAGTCCCTCCGTGCTGATCGGGAGAAGAAAGGAGCCTTTCACGCCCGGTGTCCCGAGGGAGAGCGGGTCACGCCGAGAGACATGAGCCCCGCAGCAGCCCTTGGGTGCGGGGGCCGGGGGGGGGCATTGACCGGGTGTGGGCTGCGGGGACAAGCCCAGGGCTGCGGGAGGGAAGGGTGTTTGCTGCAGGGCGGATCGGGGAGTGTTGTCACGAGTCCCTGCAGAGATCCTGGCGCTGTTTTGGTTGGCAGGGATCAGCAAGCCAGCCAGCTCCTTCCCGGGGAAAGTCCAAATCCCTCCCCAGTCCCTACCTAAATTCTTAGCTTTTGCTTTTGGCTAGCTTCACTGTGCTAGAGACCAAACTGGCTCCCCGCCCTTGTACGCAGATCCTGCCAGAAATCCCCCTGACGAAAGAGACTTCTTCCAAGAAACGGGGCTCGACCTTGCAACCAAACCCCAGCTGAGGGGGTGGAGCAGGGGAGACTGCAGGATCGGGGTCTTGCCAGCTCCGCGCTTTCCCTTAGGACAAAGCTGCTTCGTGAGCTGCACGTAGGGAGCGCCCCCGCCCTGGGAACGGCAGGATCGGGCCCTGCGGTGCTTTTGACATTCATCTACTGAATCCCACCCCCTGGGCTCGGCTGCTGGAGCTGAGGGCACCGGCATCCTGTGGGGTCCCCGCCACCCCATAGATTCATGGATTCATAGATGTTAGGGGCTGGAAGGGACTTTGCAGATCGTCGGCTCCAGCCCCCGCTACACTTAGGGCTGCAACCTAGCAAAGGCTGCTCTCGCTTTAGAGTCCCGTTTCCTGCTGCTGATTTCGGATCGGAGAGGATAGCTTTATGGAGTTTAAACGGAGCGAGCAGCCGGCTCACTCCTACAGATGGCTTTGCTTTTCCTCGCCCATGTCCTGCACAGACCCAATATTCACTGTACCAGTCTTTGAAAAGGCCGAGCTCGAGGGCTGTTGTGGAGCCCGCTTCCCTCCCTCATAGGGAATGCTATAAATATTTGGTTTTTTCCAGACGTATAATTAAAAGTTGCCAGTCCTCCCTGAAGGAGCGGAGCAACCCGACAAAAAGCTCACACTGTATTTTCTTAAAGATACAGGGGACTTGAGCCATCTTTGTCAATGGGGAAGGTTGGGGATTTTTTCAACGAGATACATGTTCCCCCAGCCTTTCTTTCTCCCTCCCCCCCCCTATTAATTACAGAGCGCAGCTAATTTACCAGGACCCTCCTGATCACTCCTATGTCGCCGACCTGAATCGTCCTTTGGGGCGCGGGCGAATTGATCAGGGACATTTTTCTTGGTCGTTATACAAGCAACCAAGGGGATAGAGTGTCACTGAAAGGCCACATTTCTCTTGAAAACACGGATGGTTCGCCTTTACTAAATGCAAGCATCTCTATGCAAAGCGAAAGTCTCTAATCACCTGATGAAAATTCACCCTAGGGCCTCGAGATCCCATTTTAAATTAAATCAACTTTGTATGTTCAGTAGGTTCTCTCCGAGCTGCTCAATGGCGGTGCCTGGGCAGACAGACAGAAAAGGATCGGTGGGTGCTAGGGCCTCTTGTTGCAAGGTGGCTGCCCGGAGGTGGGGACTGAGATGCAACGCGCGTTGCATGGTGCACTGTGCTAGCTCACACAGAAGATAAGAAGCGGGGGGATACTCCAGGGCTGGCTGCTCTCCTCGACTGCTTTTGCGGTCTGAGCTGGAGTCTTAGGTGCACTCCTTTATCTGTTTCTTTACAGGGATCCAATCAATGCACCCAAACTGTGCAGAGAGGTGCGTTTAGGACCCTGTTCATACCCTGCCGGTTGGAAAAAATGCAGCCTTCACTGGTTCTCAGTGAATTCAGGGAGGTTGCGAAGTTTGAGCTTTCCAGTCACTAGGAAGGCTGCAGGGAAGAAATCCTGGCCCCACTGAATTCAAGTAGGAAGCACCCATTGGCTCCAGTAAGGACCAGGGGTCTGATTTTGGTCCTTTTAATGGAAGCATCCCACTGATGTCAAGGAATAGTGCAGGCGAGTTTCCGGGCACTGGCTAGATGAGTGGGGTGATTGCGGGAAAGGACTTGCAGTATTAAAGCTTCAGAGACTGTAAATAACACTGGAGAACAGCAGTGTGAAGCTGTCAGTCCATCGAGCTCATTTAATAAATTCAGACTCAAAACCTCCCCTGTGATAACGCTTAGCAAAAGATGTCTAAAAATTACTCTAAGAAATGAATTATGAATACTCCCGCACTCAGATAATACCCGCAGCAACACCCTTCCCCCAAACAGCAGTCACAAACACAGCACAGGTAACAACGGTTCTCTTAATAAGGGACCCAAGAGGCTCTCTAATACAGTGCATGGTCGGGGTACAACCCCCAAAACCAGCGTGGATTATTTCCCCCCAAATGATTTGTCCTATAGAGGTGTTTTTCCCCTCCCTTGTGGATGTGTATATATATGTGTGTGTGTGAGTGTATGAATATATATATAATATATGTATGTATGTATGTATATGTATATATATGTATGTATGTGTATATATATACACATATATAAACTCTGTGTGTGTGTGAATATATATATACACACATATATATGTATGTATATATATTAAACTGTATATATATATAAAGTGAGCATCCCTGAGGGGAACCCCCCTTTGATTGAGGTGGTGACCTTTATGTTTCTGCAAAGAGGGATGCCACATCTGTTCGGCTTTGTGTTGCAACGGCGGAGTTTCTGCTGCTGCCTTTTTCCCGGGTGGAAATCCGCAGCCCATGGATTCCGCAGACAGACTTAAGAACTTGGCTCCTCCCGAAAGCTTGCAATTAAAGATATAAATATATATATATGTATTGCAAAAATCTTGTTGGTCTAATAAAATATATCACCTTTGTCCACGAGCCCTGATTTCCTGGCTCTCCTGGACATTAACTTCCTCAGGGCAAAACCCGAGGGGTGATGAGGGTTTCCAGCGCTGGGACATAGAATTGATAGGACAGACCTTGAAGGAAGGAAAATGCAATCGATTTACGCTTTAAAAAGGGATCAAGGTGCCTCTCCTTTTTTTCTTTTTTTCCAGAGGCAGGCTAGGAAAATTATCATCACCCATTAGTCTTCCTGCCCTCCCATTTGTCGACCGGTTTCCGCAGGACCATGCAAAGGGAGTTCATTATTCTGCAGGAATATAGGACAGATATTCTCGTAACGGAGGGTGGAGGAAACTTGGCCGTGTTCATCCCCCGCAATAGTCCCTTCCCCTGTCTGGTGATTGGAAGCGAGTCCCTAGTAGAGGGAAGTTACTGGAGTGCTTGGGGGGTCGGGTCGGGTCTGGTCGGGGGGGGAGGGCGGCGGACTCTAGACAATTTTGGCAAATCTCGACCTTTTCCATAACAGGCATTCGGGGATGAATTTGGGCTTGGGGCTGGCTATAAAGTGGAGAAGGATATTAGGACAGATTCAAGAAAAAACAGAACAAAACACAACACCCAAGCAATTAAGCTCCCAAGAAACTGAGGCGTGGGGGTCTGGCAATGGGCAAGTGTTATATATTTAAGGGCTCTCAGATTGACGCCAGTGGATAATGTTACCAAACTTGAGGTCCCCGTAGAAGATGGTTTCAATGTGCGTGAGCAACAGCAATGCAATAGCTTTTTCTTTTAACCCCTGCCCCCCTTATCCTCCCTTCTCCCAGCTCTGCTCCCAGGCGAATATTCATTCCCTGCCCCAGCGAGCACAGCTAAGTCGAGGGACTGCGCACACCCGCGATCCCTGCCTGAGCACCTCGCGTTTGCCCCCCCGGGTTTCAGTGACCGCAGTACTAGCACAGGAAGCCTGTAACAGGGCCGGAGGCCCCGATCCTGCTGGCCGAGCAGCACCGAAGCCTCCGGGGCTGCAGCCCTGCCGGTGGAAATGCCCCTGGGACTGGTGCTGGCGGCATGCTTAGCCTTCCCTTTCTTTAAGCACACATCTAAATGTCAGCCGGTGTCATCGACCGCTTTGCGGCTTGGCCTGGAGTTTTCCACCCAGCGGCTTAGATCTACGCCCCCGTGGTCGAGGATGTCCCTGGCGTTTGCTCGCTTCTTGGAGCAGGATCCCCGCGCCCCACCGCCTGTCTGCTTCTCTGCCCGGCACTGCTCTGACTAATCCCCGCACAGACCGCTCCCTAATCCGAAAGAAGAGTCCGTCAATCCAGCCGGGCACTTGAGAGCGGGGAAGGGGTGGGGGGGGGTGATACCTGCCCACTATGGATCCAGAACTGGCTGCTTGGTGGGGGTCTGTTAGCCCAGAGGACAGAGCAGATGGGGATTCAGGAAATCTAGACCCAGAGAGGGACATAGGCATCTAACTACCACTTTGGGTGCGAAATCCAGAATGCAGCCCCTCAGGCTCTCAGGCTCTCTGTCAGCTGCAACCTAACTCTAGAGGTGCCTAAACCCAATGGGCACCTGCATTTTAAGTGCCTAAAGTGATTGCTTCACCCTGGGCAGCTTAGATCATGCGCTGTCTGATCCACAAATAAGGGGGTCCTCTGCCATTGTCCTCTGAAGCTCAGCTCCGTGCTTTCAGAGACTGCCTAATGGAAAGAGACAGGAAGGAGAAGAGATTCCCCCCTTTACCCAACAGCTTAGAGCACTCACCGAGCAAGTGGGAGAGCTCAGTTCAACTCCTTCCTCTGTCAGAGAGGACAGGAACCCCCATCTCCTACCTCCTAGGAGAGGACTCTAGCCCCGGGGTGCTGGATGGGTGGACTTGCCCTGAACTTGCCTGTTGAAACTGTTCCACTTTGCATGGCAAAACTGAGTATCCGCGGGGAGGGCAAGCACTGAAAGCTCCCCTACCCCAGCATGCCTTTTAATTAGGACACTTTTGTGCAATGTGAAGTTCAAAGTCCCTGGGGCAGATGAGAGAATTAAACCCCGCTCTCCCTGCCTCCCATACGGGGCAAGTGCTCTAACCACTACATTGTTGGATTACAAAAGGATGGGACACCACCTCTGCCTTCTACCTGTTTTAAAATGAAAGACTGACTATTTCCCCCAGCCCCCGCCCTTTTTGCAAAGGATAAGACTTAAGTGCCCTGCTCCAGGAAAAGGTGCAGGGTCCTAAATCCTGAAGGGAGGGAGGGAAGTGCCTTCCTTCTGCCTGACTGTGGAAGAGAGGAGGGGTTTATGCTACACCCCTCTCTTCAGCCTTTCCTATTGGTTAGTTCAGACTGATATTGCGCATTCCTAAAATCTAGACACTGTTATGCTCAGCATTGTAACATCTGCTGGTCTTCTAAGTTTAGTTAATGTATCTCTTGCTGTTTTACTAAGAGTCTGTTGTGGGATCCCGGGCTTCATTCCCCTATTTAGATTGCAAACTGTCAATATAATATGTTTGTGCTGTGTAAGAGGCATCTCAGTTACAGGCGTGATGTGCTATAATGTATGGGATTATAACGATAATCATTACTTTGGTAGGCAGTGGATCAGGACTCTGTTTAAAGCAAGGAACCGAGGTTGGACAGCCATGAAGTCTAATTAATGGCTGGCTGTGTCATCTTAAGGAAGCCTCTGCTTCTCCACCTGTTATTTACCTCCTTGATAAAACGAAGGTGGTAATATAGATGCATCTTAGTAAATTGATTTGAGATACTCCAGAGAAACAGCGAAGTGAGTACAAATCAGGGCAAAATACTTTATTCCTGAATTATAAACTGTCACTGTATGCCCTTATACCTGGAAGACACTTCAGAGATCATAAGTGGGACTCAATAAAGATGGGAAACTTCTGCAGGGAGGGGATGAAGAACTATCAGGAGACATGGTAGACCGCTCAGCTGGGGACACTCTTTCATTTTCACTACTGAACCCAGGGTCCAACACTGTAGAAAGAGGTTCTCTTTGCCATTGAGAACTGCCACGTACAATTCAGGTCCTGGTTGCAAAAGTTGTGTGAGCTCTTTAAGTACGTATTGGGGTCTTGCCTCGTTGATCTGGACCTAGTTAAATACCAGACTTGGTAACTGTTTTTTGCTTTTTTTTCTATTTCCCCTGAAATCTCTGGGAAATCTGGGATTCTTCTTCACTTCCTGCCTTAATCTGTGGGGTCTCTGCGGGCTCTTTAACAGTTGCTACACTCCATCTCCCTGCAGCTGAGCATAGCATATACAATATTTCAGGGTGAACCAGCCCAGACCTGTGCACTGAGGAACATAGTTGTGTTTGAACTGTCCTAGCAAAGTCATTGGAATTAAGGTTTGATAAACTGGCAGCACCATGTGGATTCCAGGTCTGTAGTCATAAAGATGCTGCGGGTCTGACTCAAATGGCATAGCAGAATGATGACAAGTTAGAAGGTAAGTGAGGCCCTGCCAGATCGACTAGCATTGCATGTGGGCTTCTGACTTGAAAGTACCCAAGGTCCACAGGAGAAACAGGACCTACCGTGACAGAAGGTTTGCAGACTTGTTTTTTCTGAAACCATTCCATCTAATGAAGGGTGTGTTATGCCCTTCATAACGCAAGAACCCAACATGAAACCAAAGTTCCTATTAACTTTCACAGCACGGGAACACATCTTGAAGAAGAAGGTGCTGTGAATGGACAGTCTGCAGGAAGTCAACCGACCTAGTTTTGGTGATGGGTAGTGATGGTCAGGTGGAACCTAAGACACATTACTATTGACTGAACATCTTCTCAAGCCTTATCTGGGTAAGAATGTGTGCTCCATAAAAAAAGAGGAGCCCTCGGGGCAGCTGAGACTTGCAAGCAGTTAGGTTTTTGCTGGGATCTGGGATCCCTTACCAGGCATGTTCATCTCTGCCATATGAAGAGATCGGGCTGGGTGATTTCGGTACTTGCTTCTGGCTTTAGACCCTCTACATCTCCATGTCCAGAGAGGTAGTGTGGTTAGGACCCTGGGTGGGACCGACTCTATTCCCAGGTCTGCCAGTGACACTTTGAGTAACCTTAGTCACCTCATTTACTTCCTGCTTTCTCTCCTTCCTTTTCTCTGAATTTATAAACATTGAGTTCGGATCCTGGTTGGAGCCTCTGGGGCACTATAATGTCAAGTAGTTTAAGGACAGTATGAAGCACCCCACTTCTAGTGAGAGATCCAGCCCTTTCCCTGCTTTTTCAGGACCTGCAAACATCATCGTGTTTTAACTCTTTCTACAATATCCAGAGGGGAGGACGTTATAAAGGCATATGGTGGAAATAAAGTTAAACGCCTGTGTCTAAACGCAGCCACCTGTGCTTATTGATTTCTGTGGGAGTTAGAAATCAAAGTGCCTGGAGGGAGCTGGGACCCATACCCTGATTTCTGGATCTAGGTCATGAACCTAATTTTCAGAAGAAATGAGCACCCACATCTCTGCTATAGGCTTCAGGGGCGTCCAAGCGCTTCCCCCACGTTGGGGGGTGAGAGGGAAAGCGGGCAACTAACTTTATTGCCTAAATCTGGATTTTAAGGGCCGGTTTTTTTAAGCGACCTCGGCGCCCCGAGATGCGCCTAATGGTATTTTCAAAAGTGCCCCGGTGCCAGAGAGAGCTGGGCACTGCTGGTTAGAGATCTAGCTTTGAAAATCTGGACCGAAGTCGATCATTGCAGGTGCTGAGCTTCTTACCAAATCCATAGCCAAAGACTGGCGCCTGAGTCCAGGGATAAGGTCACCGTGTAGTGCTGTGAATCCGTTCAGATCGCGACTCCTGGCTCGGCGCTGTCAAGAAATGGATCGTAACGTGAATCTATTGTTTTAATGAAGCGATGCGCTTGTTTAGGGGAAATAGGGGGCTAGAGTCCATGCCCTGAATTGACGATTTGTGCGGCTGAAACCAGGATCGGGTCCCTGACGCTCGGGTACGAATTGGACTTGGTTTAAACACCATCGCCTGTCCTGCTGTATGGGGCAAACCGCACTTAGCCCGGGCAGCCTTTCATCGCCCGGGCCATTAGTTTTGCCAACAGCCTGTCTGGTTTCGGGGGCGTGGGGCAGAGGCCGCCCGTGTCCCCAAGGGAGAGGGACTTCCACTGCCTCCCACGGGGGCAGGATCGAGGCCCTTGATGGCCCCGCTCAGTGCTCACAACACCCGCGGGCTCCGGCGCGAAGGCGGCGCGGGGCCGGCCGGGCCGGGGCGCGGCGAGACTGGTTCCTTCACGCCGGGGTGGAGAGGACTCGGGCTGGGCGGAGTGCCACCCAGACCCGGCGGTGCGGGCCGCAGATCTGCGTGTGCCCACGTCTGCACGTGGGACCTAAGCTCCACACACACGCACACCACACATGTACGTCCATGCACACCCTGTAGAAAATACATTACGCATCTACATACATGCATACATACGCTGTGCATAAAATATATTACATATCATAAACAGAAGCATACAAAAATACATGCATTATACAATTGCTAAGATTTTTTTCTGGTATCTTTCATTGGACCAGGTGAATATTTGGGAGAGAAGTTAGCCAAGCTTTTGGGCATAAAGTGCCCTTCCTCTGATCCATTCTGCGCCCAGAATTTGTTTAATGTCTCTCTCAATTATGCAGTTGGTCAATACAAGATATCACTAGTAAAAGCCTTGCTTCATGGGTATTTCCTGGATTATCACGGCTACAACACCCAGATGCAATATGATATATATCTGTATGTGAGCATGCAGTCCCATACACACACAGATATCACATGCACGCTGAACTTGAGTCCAACACGGGTACGGGGGCAGGGGAAGCGCCGCTGTATTTTTTTTAAATTGCAGCTATGGAAAAATCCGTCTGGCTTTTAATGATTATATATAAATAGTCTATATAATATAGGATAGATAACCATAACACTTCAGTATTTTCCATATCAAATAACAGAGAAAAGGATATTTAAGTGTCATGTTGTATCATTTACAATATATAATATGCATATATGTGCGTGGTGCGTATGTTTACATTCACTAGTTTCATAAATATGTAGTGTAATTGTATATGTATATTATATATTGTATGATGTAATATGACATGTAAAATATCCCTTTCTCTGCATTTGATATGGAAAATACCGAGGTGAGTATGTCGGTACCTAGCAAGTAGGTCCCGGCACGGTGCCAGCAGCCCATACGGAGAAGGCCGCCGGTCGAAGCGAGGTCTTTGGTTACTCTCCGCTTTCCACGTCCTCCCCCTGGCTAAGGACGCAGAGCTCCGTCCCTGTGTGAATTAGGAACCCAGACTGCGGATAGAGGAGCAAGGGAAAGGCGAGCCCCTGGCCCGCGGGTCTGGGGGGTAGAGAAAATGGGGGGTCCTTGAAGGCTTCTCTTCTGGACTGGTTTCATTGTGGCTGGATCACCCTGGACCCGGCTGCCTGGGCTTGACAACACCTATCCTCGATGCAAATCCGGAGGAACGCCATTGACCTCGGCGATTTAGATCCGGGGATGAGGAAGCGATGTCAAATCACCCAGCTGAGGATCTGCCCCCTGTCCTCGAGAGCGCGGCTCGGGAGGGAAGGCAGAGCTCCCACCCAGGGACTGGCCGGCCTCGAGCCCAGCGCCTTCACTTGGTCAGCAGAACTGGGGCATCCCCGGGCTATTTTTAAAGCAAAGGGAAGTTCTCTCTTCCCCCCGCCCCCCCCCCAAAAAAACAAAACAAAAAACGATCCTCTCCATTTTCGAAGCACTCTGATGAGCACAGACCACACGTCATCATTTCCCTGTAGTACTGGCCTGGGTGGGAGACGCACAGTTTCTTTGTCCCGTGCGTACCACTGATTTTCTTGAATCCCGGGTAGTGGCACGCAGCAAAATCTAAACCCGGGCATTCTGGGGCATTGCACTGATTTCTCCCCGGCTCCGTCCTGCAGCAGGCTCATGACGAGGTTCAGTGAGCTTGCTTCATAGCAGGTGTGAAAACCAAAGGTAGGTTAAAGGGGGTGCTGGGGCAGTTCAGGGAAATGCTTCCCTCCTCTCCCGACCTCGGAGAATTCTCTTTTCCACACGTACATATAATATGATATGATATTTTTCAGATTAGGAAATGAACCAACATAAAAGAAGCTCAAAAGCTACTGGAATTAAACGAACACCTTTTTTTTTTTCCAGCATCCTGAAATGGTAGAGAACTGGAAAGACGTACATATTTTTGGTAGTGTAAGGGTGCTGATGCAGCGGAGATGTACCAGAAATGATGCGAGGGGTGAGGCTGTCTTAGGATGATCTCTCTTATTGCACCAGGTATATAGTAGGGATAAAGTTAGATAGCTTCCAAATACAAGACATCCTTCCTCAGGTCTCTCATCCCACAAAATCCTTGCCTCTTGATTTTTCTATCTATCTATCATCATCATCACGCATCTCTTTTGCTCGCCCTTCAGCCAGGTCTGGACTTATGTGGATGTACACAGATTGTATCCGCAAGAAGGGTGTCAGGTCCCCCGTACAACCAAGTCTAGTTTTTCTGCAGCCTATGTAGTGCCCTGTTGGGACAGATTTTAATTCGGGTTTTCTGCATACTGCATCAGGGTCCTTGTTCTGGGGTTTGCATTTTAACTGCGAGGTTTTTGCATTTCAGCTTGTTGATTTTTAGTTCCAATATAGGGACAGGGGCTTTCCGATTTCAAAGTCTCTGTCGCTTGGCTGCTCCAATGCACGGTAACAGAACCGATCGAGCTCTACCGCCCCTGGAAATCGCCTGGAGACCCTCATGTCTCCCCTTTCCCGAGAAATGCAAGAAAGCATGCGACCGATTCCTGGGGTCGGACCACTGAGGATTGGGAAGCGCAGCCCAAAGCCACCGAGGCTTCCACGAGGGAGAAGCCTGCAGGGCGGAATGACCTTGGATGAAAGGACAAGCCCGTTCTCCAAACAGGAG
This sequence comes from Crocodylus siamensis, assembly GCF_052110815.1. Taxonomy (NCBI): domain Eukaryota; kingdom Metazoa; phylum Chordata; order Crocodylia; family Crocodylidae; genus Crocodylus; species Crocodylus siamensis. The sequence goes on from NC_143398.1 coordinate 161,875,711, forward strand.
CTAGCAAAGGGCTTTTCCATCGCAGTTGGTGTCTGTCTCCTGGCTGTTGGCGCCTGGAGTCTGGTGAAGCACAATTCCCCTTCTAATGGGGTGCTCTCCCTGGAGAGGTGTGTGACAGACAATGCAAGGCACAGGTGTGTGGGCGCGGAGAGGAGGACTCAACTATGCAACTGAAATCATGGAGTTGCTATCTTGACGTACTCGGGTAATACATGTCCGTCGATATGAATATAAATAACGCGTATACGAGAACGTGTAAAATCATTCTCATCTTAATGATTAAGTGACGATGAATTAAATGACGATGCGGGCTTGGGGGTAAAGATACAAACATCGATGTGTGCGTTGGTTGCCAGCCGGGACATAAGAAGTATAAAACGAATAAGAATAATGCTGGAGTGTTGCTGTAGCCCGCGATGGTTCAGGACGGGTAGGAGAAGCAAAGACTGTTCGTGATATTGTTTAGGGGACACCTAAGGAAGGTCACTTGATGTCCAAAGACTTGTCCAACACTTCTCCAACTATACAGTTGGTCCAATAAAACGTATCACAAAAAAACCCATCTTGCCTTTCGTAAAATAATGTTACGATTGCAAAGGAAGGAATTGAGAGATGAGTTGTGTAATTCCTCACCTCCCCCACGTATTCTGAACCCTTCTTTCTCCGCACTAGCAGCATTACTGTCCTTAGGTTTTTGAAGGAGAACACTTTTCTGTTTCCCTGCAAGTTTGCTGTGGGAAGGTTTTTCAGACTCCCTGTCAGCTTCAGGGCATCCACCAAGTTGGGGTGAGGAACCAATAAAATCCTTCCCGAGGAGAAACGGGAGGCTTCCTCCATATTTTGCTTCTAATGATACATCCTACCTCCTTCTCTTAGTCGCCTGGGCCCGGGCGAGATCCTGAATCAGGGACTCTTCTTCTAGTGTCTGCAAAACGCCTGGATTGATACTCTGAGATTGGTGAATATAAGACTGCATTACCGTAAATTATGAACATTTACTGAGATTAAGAAATCTCGACCCATTCTGGGAATGCCCTGGATTTGCCTAGATCGGGATCAACGAATTCTCGTTTTCCCCACAGGAGTGAAGCTGAGGGGAAGCCTTGGGATTTTCAGTGGGTGTTCAACCAGGGAGATCTGAGGGTCCATCTGGTCTCACAACTGATTTTTTCCTCCCTGTCCCCTAACATAGGCTAAAAACAACGGACCTGATTCGGATTCGAGCAGCAAACAACAGACTTTATAGACAGAAGAAATTTGTCCCACATTACATACCTGCAAAGTATCCGAATTAACACTCCGGATCAAGGCTAATTCGCATTAATTGCCACTTCAGCCTTATGTGTAAATGCCCGTTCCACCTCTGTGTTGATGCAGTCAAATCTATCTATCTATCCATCTATCTATCGATCGATCTATCTATGTCCATACATGCCCCTTTATGTGTCTGTCTATCCATCCATCTCCATACATGTCTCTCTCTTTCTGTGTGTCTATCCATCTTTTTATAATAAAGGTTTTAAAAAGTCAAAGTTTATCCATCTATCTATCTATCTATCTTCCCCATATGTTACTTTGAGAAACAAGGGAAACAAGTGAAAGGAGGCAAGCCCTGAGGATTTGTATCTTGCAGCAGTCTACAAACAGACAACCAGCTTGATTCAGATTTAAGGGTTTATTTTGCAGCAGACCCTAGACCTTACAAAAGGACACATGAGGTACCTGTGAATGATCTGAATTAACACTCTGCCTCGGAACAATCTCGGCTAATTGCAACCGCGATTTAAGCCTTGTGTGGAAACGACTGTGCCACATCTCCTGAGATGCGAGTCATACCCCTGACCAATCAGTACCATATTGAACCGGTTGTCTGCTTTTAGCCTTTCACATGTTGGTACTGGTTGTCTGGCTTCTCCCTAGTGCAAATATACAGTGAGAATAGGACAGGCTTGGTGTGTGGGGAGGCAACCTAAGGGACAGCCCTCCCTGGTAGTGTGGAGGGCAGCATTTCCACCAGGTCACTTGGAATTTGAATTAATGCATCCTGAGGGCAATAAAGAGCCAATGAGGGTTTAAATTATTCTTTTACATTACTGTGATGACCATCACTATCACTCACTCTCTCCAGTTCCTAAATCCAATGCCCACTGAAGGGCTTCTGTTAACTTCAGTGGGATCAGGCTAGTAAGGTCCAGAGACTGAAGCAGACCGACCTCAGAGTCTCCTGCAGAGTTAGTCAGTTTTCATTCTCAAAGGTCCAGGTAAGAATGGCCACCTCTGGACGCATGAGCAGATCTAGGATTTTGAAAAGGAGAGGTGTAGATAGTGTGGTGCATCATCACATATAACACAATGTATTTTTGTCTAGGTAAAAAAAAAGAAGCGTTGTTAATATGCTAGGGGTCTCTGTCTACATTATTCAGTTTAAGATCAAAGCAAAAGCAAACATAACTTTACTGGGCTGTGCATTAATTTTCTGTGAATAAAAACACAACAAGCTAGGCAAAGATTATTAGATATTTCTTTAGTCCTACATAGATTTGACAAGAAGCCCCAAAACCAGATGTGTGCCAGCAATCACTCATAAATATTCCCAGAACAGCCAGGCCTGTGGCTTTCCTCCAAGTAATTCTTCAATCAGGACTGAATTCTTTTCCTATATTATAATTGCTTCAGCTCTATCTGTCCATCTTCCTCAGCCCAAACTCAATATTGTGAAACCCAAATGCTTTTCCCTACAGGCTGGTTCCTTGATCATTTGGTGGGGGTGGCAGGAAGGGATTTGCCTCTGTTATTGGGGAAAATAGAGCGTTGTTGCCTCTTATGCCACCGTTAAAAATGACTGTCCAGGAAACAGCCTGGTGCAGGGAGAGGGGGTAAGAAGGATTCACTGGCCTGACACTATTATCCTCTGGGTGGCAGACATGTGTTGAACACAGGAATTGGCAGCCTCAGCCCACATGGCCCTGGGAGGCGCCTCTGGCCCCAGGTGTCTAATACCATTGCAAAGTGACACCAAAGCAACTTGGGCATCTGCCTGCTTGCAGGCTATGGAGGCTTTGGTTTAGAAACCTAGCTAGGTCTGGCTGCAGGTTGAAATCAAGAGAGAGTGCAGGGTGAGGGGCACAGATGATGGGGATGCAAAGGCTTCACCTGCAGAGACAACTGTGGAAGGGAAAGTCAGTAATAACCACGTAGTTAGCAAATGCTAAAATGTGCTACTGAGCTGAGCCCTCATAGAGGATTGTTGTTTTTTTTTTACTCAGGTCACCAGAGTACAGTTCTTTCTGGCACTTCTGGCAGGAGGTAATGGTCTTCTACAGCTTCCAAGAAGAAACCTACCCTGGCACCCAAGGCTGGTCCCACTGCTTGGCCTGGGAAGGGACTAAGATTGACACCACCAGAAAAAGAGACTCAATCCCTCCCCAGAGAGCCCCTTGGAGGCCTAGGGAAAATAGGGCCTTAGTGGCTGAACTGCAAAGAAGTTGGAGCTAGAAGTCTCGACCAGCTGCAGACATCAATCTCAAGAACAAGCCTGACTGTGCTTAGGGCTAATTGGGGTCTGATCCAAAATCCTGTTAACCTCAATAAAGGGGTTGACTCTATTGCCCAGTGGGACTCAGCAGGAAGAGACCTGGGTTCTAGCTCTTGTTCCTAGGACTAGACATTAGGAAGAGCTTCCTAACAGCAAAAATAAGCCACAATTTAGAGGGGTTGTAGAATTACTGAAGATTTTTAAGAACAGGGTAGACAGACATGTGTCAGAGATACTATAGATATAATTCAACCTGCTTTGGGGTAGGGGTAGGAGTGGACTACATGACCAATTTTCTATGGCTCTAAGAAAGATTAGTAATACAGTCTTAACAGGCTTTGGATCAGGCCTTTGATTTCTAGCCAAGTAAAACTTCAGCTTTCAGCTTTCTTTTTCTTAGCAAAATTTCCCCCATGGAAATGTCCTTGTATCCAAGTCCTTTAAATCCCACAAAGGTCAAAGATGGTGAACTAACTGTTAGAAGATCTGAAAGAAATAAAACCTCAAAACTTTCCCTATTTAATCATTCATCTCTTCATTAAACCTTAATGGAAATGTAGTAATGCACCTTTCCGTAACCTTTCCCTGTATCACTTATAGTATTTTTAAGATCTGAATTTCCAGGAGATGGTACAAGCTTCATCTTGGAATTATATAGCTTCTCCTTCCACCCCTGTCACAGAACCATGACTTTTTGTTTAAAGAAAAGGATGTAAAAACTAAATCAGCTGTAGCAAGATTAGAAATGAAAATATATTAGTGTTCTGTTGTTAGGGCAGCTGTACTGCCCTAGTGAAGGGCACTTTTAAACACACAAACAGAAGGACCAGATTCTAATACATAACTTTTTTTCTCTTCTAGTGGGATGATGCAGCTGAGTAGTTTTTTTTTAATATCAGTAATCCCTTTTTGTTGTTATTCTTCTGGGAATGTGCATATTATACCCGAGTCATCTTTATGGTACAGAATTTGAGAAACCTTTATGTTACAGAAGTTCTACAGTTTGAGAGATCAGAACTTTAAAAAGTGGATTTCTCACTAGGAGGCTATGGAATTTTCCTGGGGCATTCTAAAAATGTGGTTTCTCTTTTTAGTGCTTAAATAGGAGCTGAGTTTCCCATCTAGAATAGCTGTCTTCAGTGCTGGGCATTGAGCACTTTTGAAAACATTGGTATTTAGTGTACCTTATGGCATTGCTTTAAAAGAAAAATCTCCAGCTGAAGTGTTTGGAATTCTGAACAGTTTCCCTTTCTCTACTCTTTAATTTAGAATTTGTTAAAAATTGCCTCTAACACAAGATCAATGAAATAACTTTGAATTTTCACCCTACACAGCTATTCCTCACTGAATATTATTTATACTTTTATATATGCATCATTTTTATGCACATACAAACACACACTTATTATTTTATCTATAAGGAATGTTAACAAACATTTTATATTTTTATCATTTGGGTTCCTCTCATTCATGGAAAGACATTTAGTAAAATTTATTACGTTTAACACCATTAGTTTAGGGGAACACACCTTTTATTGAATGTAGTATTTTTTATGGTAGTGTTGGGGTGATGGTATAGCCATAATAGTCTAGGAAAAGTGTGAGAGGCAAGAATTTTTGTGGGTGACGTCTTTTATTGGATTAACTCCATAGTTGGGAGGAACACAGACAAGCTTTCGGATACTTGAGGAAGAATACTGTGGTACTCAAAAGCTTGCCTAATATACACATACACACAGTATATTGCCTCACACTATTTGGAAGGATTAAAAACAAAACAAATATAGTAAACACCCAAGATGCATTAAAAATCGCACAAAGTAGTGTCTTCTCATTTAGGCTCAGGTAGAGATCTTCAAGGACTCATTAAGTCAGTGGCAATACAGCCATTCATCTTAACTCTTCAGAGCCAAAGTAAAAGGGTTCAAGCACCCACAAGTGGAAGCATAGGTACAGAAGAGCTCAACACACAACAGACAGAGTACTTCTAAAAATAAGGTCCCACTTGTGGACGCTTGTAAGATCCTTTGAAAATATGCTGCTAAATGCCTAATGCAATGTCTATTAGAACACAGTAGAAAGACTTCATTTGGCTTCTGAGCAGGTCCTTCCAAGCTAACACTTCTTTAATATCATCAACAGATAAATGCATCTTCACAGAATACAATGTGTTGATTGTATGAGTATCACCTTCAACTCATCTCCCTTACAAAGGGCCTTTCCCCCGCACAATCTTATCCATTCACTGAATAGGACCATTTACTCAAAGCCATGAGACCAAATGTGACGTGAACATAAATATATGAGAATAATGTGGTCCAAAATGTGGTCTGTTCCCCTATAAAGATGAATAATGAATAAGCTATGAGCAAAAATGGACAAGAGGCAGGATGATGTTTTTTTTAAATCTGAGCTCAGTTACTGAGCTTTATAGCAAAGACCCTCTGGGAGAGGCATAGCCTCAGGTGACCATTATTCTCAGATCTGTCAGTGACTCACTGTCCTTGGGTTTGTGCCATATCCTGGAACCTGAAGAAACTTGCTTAGATCCAAGTAGCATGGGGCATGTTTTAAGGTATGTCTAAGCACTGAAGGAAGTTTCAGAACAGTGTTCCAATTATCTCCAGGTCTTTCAAGCTCTTCCAGAGAGTGGCTCCATGTTGGGATTAAGGGACTAGCTGCTCATTTAGTAGTCAGAGATTCCCAAGCTGTCATCTAAAAGCTGCTGATGTAGTCATGTCAGGGACTTAATTAGACCAAGTGGTGCAATTTAAACCCTCTGCACATTATGTATCTAGGATGCTCACTTCAAGCCAACAATCCTTCTTTTAAACTCTCAGGGAAATAAGAGACAGATAACAGCACTGACTATACAGAAACCGATAGAGAGGACAAGCCATTTTCAAAAGGCTCTTGGGATAAGGCATGGCTGCCCATGACTCACCCAAAGAGAATATGCATTTTTGATAGCCCTACGTTTCCCAGAGCTGTGTATGTTCTTTGTGTTACCCGTTTAATCTTCTGATGAATGTAAGAGTCTAAAAGCAGTACAGGAAAATTGTCTTTTCAAACAGGCAGGCACAGAAGTAGCCAGTAATTGTAACCTAATATGACTGTCTTTCCTTTAAAAAATCCTTGAGGCTGACTGCTTCAGAGTATTTACATAGCTGGGATGGACAGAACTCAAGGAAAAACCATTCTGAACCCTTGGACTATGCACAAGTGCTTGGGACATTCTCCCAAATTTAAGAACATGCAAGAATATGAGAACATAAGAAATGTCATACTGGGTCAGACCAGTGGTCCACCAAGACTGGGTGTACCCCTATAATCCCTTTGAAAAAATGCTTCTGCCCCTTTCCTGAAAAGAAATGAGAAGCGTGGTATGCACTTAAATCAGTTAGCATCTTTAAAACACTTTGAAGCCGATAAAAGTCATACCTGTTATGTGTATCATTGATTTGTGTGCCATTGGCCCACAAAAGTGTGCAGTTAACGCTGATTGCAAGTGCACACCTGATACTGTGGGTAAGCTCAAAGCCTCATATGAAGACAAAAAAATATAGCTGGGATGAGGAAGTTGTTACACTTGTCCACACAAGAATAAACAACAAACAAGTTCAGTCCTTACTGAGGCAAAAGTTTTACTGATCTTACACCTTGGGCTCTGGGTAAAATATTGATAATAGGAATCACCTGCCTTGTTTAATCAGGAGGCCTGGACCATGTGGAATTTATTTAAAGGCTGCCAATAAAAGCACTTACCAATTCCCACATCACCCCAACACTAAAACAATAGTTCCAGTCAAATTTAGACCTCTAGCTTGCTGTAGATCATGACTGTATTTTTGCAAAAGAGTAAATGCTAGAGACTCCCAGATGCTTTTGTAGCCAGGGCAAAGCTTAGTTAGGGATGTGGTGTGGAGTGGTTGCAGCATTTTCTAAAGCTCCAGAAGTATGCATTCAAGCCCTGCTCTGGATTTGCCCCCTTGGTGTCTCAGTTGATAATTCAAGCTAGAGAATGAAAGGTGCCTGGGCATGGAGCTAATGATGTCACATCACTCCCTTGTGGGCTGCTTACAGCAGAGACTGGTGCACTTAAAACCAGTCTAAGAGCAGTGGGTAAGGCAACATAGGTGGGTTTTTGAGAAAAGTTGCATTTTTCCAATCTTGGAAAGTTTTTTTTCACATGGAAACAAAGCACCGCAAACATAAACTATCCCCATCACTTGAAACAAAATTAATGCATCTGCCTCATATTTTCTCATAAGCTTCCTATTTTGAGACCTTTTTCTTTGAGTACCTCCATATGTGGTGTTTAGGTGGTAATGGAAGGAGAGGAAACCTGGGTTTTCACACTGAATTGTTCAATGTATATAATGCAGTACTCAGAAAATTTTCTAAGTGTAGGCTAACAGATGGTACTCAATAAATGTAACCTTTCCAGTCTTACCATGTGGCCCTTTTCAGGTTGACTAGTCCCCTATTGCAAGGCACCAAGTGAGGGGTGTCACGTCATTTTATGAAGCCCTGTCCCAATAAATGCTGATTGTTGGTCCTAAGTGGTTGCTGAGTGATGCTACCACCCGAATGACTCAATCTGATAATGCATTTCTGAGTCCAGCCTTAGAGCATTAAAAGCGTAGGTGTTATATTGCCATCAGACCCATCAAGGGCTCAGTATCTTCCATTTATTACTAAACCAGTGTTTTATCACCTCTGAAATCCTGCTGAGACTGTTGCTTAGCAAGGAAGATTTAGCGTTGCTGGTAAATACCTTGGTTTTCTCATGGCTGAATTACTGTAATCTTTTATTTTCTGGCACCCCACTCGTATTGTTTCTATAGGATATGGCTTCCTCAGGCCGCAGTGGTTTGCACCCTCTCTACAAGCATATGGGCATCATCTCAGCATGATGATGCCTGTTCTGAAATCTGTGTTGACGCTCAGTGAAGTCTGCTTAATGAGTGTGATGACCTCTTAAGGGGGAGAATCTTTAAAAGAGCCTTACTAACTCAGATACAAACTTCCCCAGGAAAATCAGTTAGACTCATTATTAATTATTATTATTGATGTAGTCCCTCGGCACTCAGCCATGAAACAGGGCCCCACACTAGGCTCTGTAGAAGCACAGGATAGGCAAGGCCTGCATTTTTAAGTCACTTGGGCAGTTTTAAAAATCCCACCCAAGGGCTGGATCCCATTTGCCCTTCAAGTGCCTAAGTAGGTAAAGGATTTATCCATAAGTCTATTTCTAAGGTTTTGCATGGCATGCTCAGTCTTGCATACCCCAGGTGAGATCCATAACCATCAGCCTAGGGCAGTGGCCAACTGTCTGGGCTGTGGGTGAGTGATCTGTGGGCGGGATCTGGTATATGGGATCAGTCTGTGGGCCCAATCCAGTGTGGGGTGGGACCCATCCACCAGATTGGGCCTGCCACTCCAGCCCTAGTACTGTGCATGCTGGTTGGGACCCACTGCCCTGGCCCCATGTGCCAGCCCAATTGGGCACAATGGGTAACAGTCACCTACCTGCAGGACTTGGAAATTTGGCAGCTGGAGAGTGGTGGCAATGTTAATTGCCATTGCTCACCTGGCACCAAATTTCCAGTCCTCTGGGGAGCCCCACAAGCCAGATGACACAACTCCTTGGGCTGGATCTGGCATTCAGGACAGAAATTGAGCGCTGCTGGGCTAGGGAGTGATGCTCCCTCTTTCTTTATCTTTTTATGTAAACTGGAACTACAATACTGAAACAGAATGGTTTCATAGTTTCTAGGGTCAGAAGGGACCTGAGCAGATCATCAAGTTCGACCCCCTGCCATGGCAGGAAAGAGTACTAGGGTCAAACGACCCCAGCAAGGTGTTCATCTAGCCTCCTCTTAAAGACCCCCAGGGTACAGGCCAGCAGCACTTCTCTTGGAAGTTGGTTCCAGATCCTGGCCGCCCTGACCGTGACGTAGTGCCTCCTGATATCTAGCCTAAATCTACCCTCTGCCAGCTTGTGACCGTTATTCCTGGTCACTCCTGGTAGCGCTCGGGGGAACAGGGACTCCCCCAGTGCCTGCTGGTCCCCTCTGACTAGTTTGTAACAGGCCACTAGATCCCCCCTCAGCCTTCTCTTGTGGAGGTTGAACAGGTTCAGGTCCCATAGCCTCTCCTCATAGAGCCTGCCCTGCTGCCCCCTGATCATGCGAGTGGCCCTCCTCTGGACCCTCTCCATGCTGTCCACATCCCTTCTGAAGTGCAGCACCCAGAACTGGATGCAGTACTCCAGCTGTGGCCTGACCACTGCCACACAGAGGAGGAGTATCACTTCCTTGGACCTGCTTGGGATGCATCTGTGGATGCATGACAAGGTGCGGTCGGCCTTCCTGACTGTATCCCCACACTGCGGGCCCATGTTCATCTTGGCATCAATGATGACTCCAAGATCCTTTTCTGCCTCTGTACTGACAAGAAGGGAGTATACCAACCTGTAGGTATGGTGCCGGTTGTTTCTCCCCAGGTGCATCACTTTGCACTTGTCGGTGTTGAATCCCATCCTATTCTCACCTGGCCACCCCTGTAACCTGTCTAGGTCTGATTGCAGCTTTTCCTCCCTTCTAGCATGCCCACATCCCCCCACATCTTGGTGTCATCAGCAAATTTGAACAGGGTGCTTTTTACCCCCTCGTCCAAGTCACTGATGAAGATATTGAACAGTGCGGGCCCGAGGACTGAGCCCTGGCGGACCCCACTGCCCACATCCCTCCAGGTGGAAAATGACCCATCCACCACCACTCTCTGGATGCAGCCCTCCCGCCAGTTGGCGACCCATTTGACTGTGTGGGTGTCGACACCACAGTCCCCCAGTTTCTTAATGAGAACGGGGTGAGAGACAGTGTCGAAGGCCTTCCGGAAGTCCAGGAAGACTATGTCCACTGCTACCCCTGCATCTCAGGATTTGGTGACCTGGTCGTAGAAGGCCACCAGGTTCGTCTGACAGGACCTGCCTCTAATGAACCCATGTTGGTTGCCCCTAAGCATAATCTCCCCTGCTGGCCCCTCGTGGACATGCGCCAGAATAATTTTCTCAACAAGCTTGCCCAGGATCGAGGTAAGACTAACTGGGCCTATAGTTTCCTAGGTCCTCCTTCCTCCCCTTTTTGAAGATGGGAACCACATTGGCCCTCTTCCAGTCCTCTGGCACCACACCAGAGCACCACGAGTGCTCATACAACCGTGCCAGGGGTCCTGCAATGACCTCAGCCAATTCCCTCAGTACTCTGGGGTGGAGATCATCCAGACCAGCTGATTTGAATACATCCAGTCCTTCCAGAAGTTCCCTGACTAGTTCCTCACTAACCCTTGGCCTAGGTGCACCTCCCCTGGGGCCTGAGGGGGGCCCAGAGGGAGGGTGGCTGTTCCGGTCCCTGCTTAGGAAAATGGAGGCAAAGAAATAGTTAAATATGTTGGCTTTGTCGCCTGGTGTGATGACCAAATTTCCTAGCGTGTCCTGCAGGGGCCCCACATTACTCGGAACCTTCTTTTTGCCTCCTAATTATTTAAAAAAGGACTTCTTGATCCGGGCACCTTGGCCTTCCTGACTGCCCCCCTGCATCCCCAAGCAACCGCAGTGTAGTCCATCCTGGTGATGGCTCCTCCCTTCCATTGGGTGTGCACCTCCCTTTTTGCTAGGAGACATTCCCGGATGTTTTTGATGAGCCATGGGGGCTTATGTGCCCTCCTGCTCCCTTTGATCTGTGTTGGGATTACGTGTTGGTGACGGCCTGTAGTTTAGGGTACTCCCTTGAGAAGTGGGAGTTTTGGGTTGAGACCTCCTGTCCTCCCCTTTAGGCAGATCCCACATGCTAGGTGAGGATTTTAAAAATGGACCACTAGCCTCTGATATAAATGGGGTCATTTCTTTCTGTAGCTTCTTGTTGAACTAAAAGTTCTCCCATTGTATTTTGTGCTAAGTTTGAGCTGATAAGAAGTGCACTATGAGAACATCTGCTGGATCGAACCCTTCTGGTGAGATAGGCAGAGGAATGTTAAGTTTGTGAATCCCACTGGGGTACAGTGAAAGCTGAGGCATTTGAGGGCATGCTCAGAAGCAGAATTTTATGTAACTAAAGACTGAAATAGCTAGCTTCAGGTAAAAGCATAAAGTTGCTTGGTTTTATTCAAAGAGTTTAGCCCCCAAATCTGTATAGAGTTCTGCCTTGACACTTCAGAGCACAGACCACATCCATATTCTGGCTATCACAGTCTTCACTTGGCATATTCCATGCAGGTAATGGCATCCTAAAACATCCTCAGTACTCTGCAAGCCTCTTAGTGGATCACTAAGGGTATGTATAGATATTCAGGGAGATTAGGGGACAAGTTAGTTCAGGTTAAAAATGACCACGCAGTTTAAGCTAAGTTGGAATGGGAGGTTGGGAGGGAATTGGGAAGGGGGCAAAAGGGATCTGGGGGAGGGGTTGGGGGGATCAAGGGAGCAAATGGAGTCTTTGGGAGGGTTGGGGGGCAAACAGGGTTTGCAGGGGGCTTGGTGGGGTCCAAAAGGGTTTGTCAGGAGCAGGAGGATAGCAGTATCTGCTGGGGGGCTTGGGGTGATTGGTGGGACTTGGCAGGGTTAGGCAGGCTTGTTGATCAGGCCAACTACCTTGCTCCAACCCCTCAGGCCCCCTGTCCCTGGCCAATGCCACCAAACTGCTCACAATCCCACAAACAGCTGCCAGGGATGGTTTTACTAGCATTCATCAGTCCCAGGAGCCTGATTGTAGTAATTCAAGATGGGGGGAGGAACAGGTGGATCAGGGGGTTTAGCAGGCTGTTTTTTTAGCTGCCCCCCCTCCCCAGATGAACTCTCCTCCCTGAGCCCACCTGCTACCCCTCCAAAAACAAACAAGCAAACAAACAAACAAACAAACAAACTTACTTCCATCAGCTCCTGGCACTGGTGAATACTGGTAAAACGGGGGCAAGGAGGGGTGTTGTTGTTCATTTGAAGGTGGACAGAAGGGCCTGGGGGACAAAAATAACCCAGTGCTAGGGAAGCAGGGTTGGAAAAGTGCATCCCTGGCACAGGCCAACAGCTGGGCTTTCCCAGCCTTGGGGCTGCTCTGGGAACTATACAGAAGTTCAGTTAGATTGGTCTCACCGGACCTGATCTAAGTTAAGACTACCTCTACAGTTAACTCAGATCAGGTCAGCCATTTTTAGATCAATCTAACTCTCCTGAACAGTTCACACATAGATTGACCTAGCTAGGGATCTAAGTGTAAGGTCCACACTTGGGTGAACTAAGATAAGGTAGACATTTTTAATGCAATCTAACCTACCCAAACATCTGTACATATCCTCAGATACTCTTCATTCTCCACTGAAGCAAGCCAGCAGGCAAATGGGTAGCTTAGTAGCATCTTGGCTGTTATCAGAAAGCACCTTCTGATGTTGCGTATTGTCTCCTTTTGCCATTGCCCTTGCTATACTTGCCAAGGCCTAATATGAGGAACACAGGTACAGCTTTGCAGATGATGCACTGTAATTTTTATCTAGATGTAGCCAGTGGAGGTATAGGGTTGACCTCAACTAATTATAACCAGGAAAATTAGCTGTACATTGTTTCCACTAAGATCAAGGTAATTCTCCCAGTGTCAAAATGCACCCTTTTCTTTTTCCCTTTTTCCAATGCAGACACAGCCAGAATCCACTTGGAATGGGTTTAAGCTAAATCAGGATAAGCTGCTTCTTGCTAGGAAATATGGTATTTCTTATCATGTTAGCTAGCCCATGGGGAAATCCTAATGAAGAGAAGGTGTTAGTAGTTTCCACTGGAGTCCAGAGTGCAAAGCAAACACTGGTAAGAAGCCAAGAATTTACCTGAAAGATTACATCCCACAGCCAACATAGCTTTGTTAGGAAAACCACTCATGCAGATGCAGGTCTGTCAGCAAAAGCTGTCTTCTGGCACAACCATGTATACATCAAGGCTGGCTGTCATACCACTGTTCCTATAGTTAAAAGTAGCAGTCCCTATAGCATAGACATGGCCAAAGCCATCTACAACTGCCTTGTCTTCAACAAGATTTTACTTCATGGTAGTTAGGCAAGTGTTAGATAACACAGGATAAGCAAACATCAATGACTATGAGGATGGTTGAGTATTGGAACAGAGTACCTAGAGAAACTGTGGAATCTCCATCCTTAGTTTTCAAGGGCAGGTTAGACAGGCACTTGGTTGGGATGATTTAGTCAGGGAACATCCTTACCTTGAGCAGGGGGCTAGACTAGATGACCCTGTAAGGTCTCTTCCAGCCTTTCCTATTATCTTTCTTCGTAATAAACAGAGCCTTCCATTGGCATAAGGATTTGCCTACACAGCAAATTTTAGAAAGCAACTTGAATGGGAAATTGTGCAACAAAAAATCATCCACAGATGGGATTGTGTTAAGTACTGTCTAAACAGGGACTAAATTCTTATCCATTACCTGGATTAGCATTTGTAACCCCTTTGTCCCTGTGGCCAGATACAGACATTACAAAAGTACCAGGTACTTTTACTGGTATAAGTGATTGGAAACTGGTTTTTACCCATGACAGAACAGAAGTTCAGTACACAAAGGTCTATGCTCAAGATAGAATAGAAATCCAGCACACACAGACTAATTAAAAAATGGCCTAAGATTTCTGCCTCCCCATCCCAAGGGCAAATGTGTATTGTGTTTGCTACCAATCTAAACTACATTGCTTACAGAAAACTGCATAACTTAGACTGAATCCACCCCCGACTTTTTGAATGTTTGTACATAGCCTAAGGATTGATTGCTTATTTGCCTTTCCCAGCATTGCCTCCTTCCCCCTCCCCCCTCCCTTCCTGTCTTTTATATTCAAATTATTCTCCCCATTTTATATACTGCTTTGTGCAAGTCCTTTCACAGCATCTGATGATGCACTGAGCTCTAGCTCACAAAAGCTTATGCTATATATCTTTGATTTAGGTAGTCTATAAAATGCAAACCAACCCTGCCTTCTATACAGCCGACAACAGCGTGATTGGAGTCTGAATAGATGCACATGTGCATTCTTCCAGTGCCATAGCAAGGGGGGGGGTGTGCGGGGCGACTGCCCCAGGCGCTGAAGCAAAGGGGCACCAACAGGCATTGCCCATCCGGGGCAGGGCACAGGACAGAGCTGCGAGTGGCTCATTTGGTGTGTGTGGGGGGGAGACACAGGGATGGGGGAAGGGCAGCTGCCATTACTGTGTGCACTGTTGGGCAAGCATGGGGGGTGTGCGCCCTCCCAGATCTGTGTGCAGGGTGAGGGTGGGCTGCCGCTTCAGGCTTTGCCTCAGCCACCAAATTTCATTGCTACGGCACTGCTTGCTTCCATCTAGCTAGCTTGGGTAGCGATAGCAGTGAAGAAGGGTTGGCACAAACTTCAGCAAAGGTGAGAAAGCAGAATACAAACCATCCATGAGCTTTGGCTGCAACTGTAGTTGCTTGGCATTGCTGAACCCTACATTACCATGTCTTCAGTTCTGTCATTACCTATGCTCACTAGGTTAAAGCAGGCAGGGTTACACTTGCCCATGGTACAACTGCAACTTCATTTTGCCATATGGACATACTCTGAATGAACCCACGCAGAAATGTGCACCAGTTTACCGCTCTTTATTTAAAAAAACAACCCAAATTAACCAATGCACATGTAGATGAGGCCTAAATTCCATTTTGTACCGGTGCAGACTGGCATCATCAGTGGCTTGTGTGGGGTTACAACAGTGCAAATTTGCTTAGTCTAGACAAGAAGCCCTCAGAGCTGCTGGTTGATGGTACTGCTGCATATAAACATTATTACTCATGATCACTCTATTTTCCCCAGCTCACTTACTGAGACAATCCATCAGCCAGAAGATATTCCAAAAAATGTGCATACAAATAAATGCCACTGAAACCTGCAGACACAAAAAATATGATGGAGTTAAAAATAACAATAAAACTGCTACAGAGAATAAATGACTAGAACTAGGCAATAGTCATATGTAGCAAGACTTAAAAGCCTTCAAGGCAGAGACGTTTATAGGAATTGCTTCCAAGATACACACATCAAAGAGAGCAGAACAATGGAGGTTTGTTTTATCTCAGCAGGGAGCTGCTTTATACAAGAGAAATTAAGGAGGTGCATCTGATTTTCAATACAATGGGAGATCTGGGCTATCTTAGCAGTTCACACCTCCTCAGCCCCCCCGAGCCCAGGTGGCGCCAGGGGAGGGACAGAAACCTCTTTGGGCTTTAAAAAGGGTAGGAGCAGCCCCCCTCCCCTTCTTATTCTAAAACCTTTCTCCAGGAAAATGGTCTCATCAACCCCATTTCATCACCAGATTTCTCTGTTCTATGCATTTCTTTTCTGGTTTTGATTTTGTAGGCAATACACACTGGAAGCAGCATCAAATACTTCAGGCAAATTGTTGGAAGGGCAGATCGCTTAAAAGGAAGTCACAACACACATTCCACTCTGGGACCCACAGCTGGGAAGTAATCAGGATTGTCTCCCACATGCGTAAGTATGGAGAGTCTAAGATACTCTTTTGTTTCTAGATGCAATGAAGCAACTGAACCTCTGCTTGCCCTTAGCTGAAGGGCAGTGTCAAAACTTCATTTTCTTTTTGATTAACCCTCAGATCAAGTAATTTAAAGGAAAGGGAAGTGCTTCTGCCGAGTGACACTAATTTCAGTCTGATTCATTTTACAGTGTTGTAAAAACAATTATGTGCCTGGCACCCTCCAGAACATTAAACACTGTTCAATAACCATCAGATGTAGTGAGATGAAACTGATACAGCTTGTTAGAGCATAAACTTATTGAAAATGTGCTTTGTAGCCAGACAAGTTGATGGTGCCTTATTTTTTTATTTTTTTTGTAATGTAAGCTTAGGCAATTCTCCCCAAGTTAAATAAAAAGGTATAGTTATTATAGATGCTTAAGGTCAAGTTTTCCTTTTCATTAAAGAGAGTCATTCTGATACAGGCATTTAAATGAAGTTGCTAGATTTTCAAAGGTACTTGGAGATTACAGGGGCACATTTCAGAGACTATGATAGGGCCAAACTTTCATATGAGTGCTGGGACAGATTTTGAAGTACTTGGTAATTCCAGGAGCCAGATCATCAGAGGGGTTAGCTTCCATTTAGATTTAATTTTTCCCATGTTTTATTTCTATCATGGCCTTTTCTCCCCGGTAGAACTGGGCACCCATTCTACTGCCAATGTGCTGAACTCTTGACATTTGGGTTCTTTGAAAATATTAGGTGCTGTTTGCTCGGCACTTTTATAAAGAGGACAGATTTTTAGATGCCTAAATGGGAGTGCTGATTCAAGTCACTCTTGTGTGTTTCCTCAGTGTCTCTCTGATGTATCTCTTCAGCAACCCAGGATAACAGTGACCCAGGGAGTGATGTCAAACTGGGGAAGAAGAGTTTGGTTCAGAAGCTGCCTCTTTCAACTGCAGTGGGTGACCATATTCGCCGACATAGGACCACTTTTAGCCAGGAGCAACTGGCAATTCTAGAGCAGCAGTACTCCAAAGAAAGCTACTTATCCAGAGCCAGGAGGTATGAATTGGCCAGTGCTCTGAATCTACCTGAAAGCACCATCAAGGTAAACTATCATTTTGGAGACTAGTCAGACTAAGACCCCAGAATGTAAAGGCTTTGCTCATGAAACAATATAAACTGAAGTGTCTTCTAAGTGACATCCTTGCTTATTAAATTCCATGACAAACATTTTGGAGTAGGACATAAACCAAGTCAGGAGTTGACCCAAGTAGGTACCTAATACTGAAGAAATCTGGGCTCTGTTCTGCACGCTGAGTCTCAGCTTTGCCAGCCACAATTTTATTGTTAGTCCACCTCTGTACCTCAGTTTCCCCATCTGAAAACAAAATCCACATCAACCCTCCCCTCTACCTTCTGCTTTGGTAGGGTTGCAAGGCCTGAGCTACTAATGTTTATATGGTGCTTTGATGGCAGGTGCTATGGAAGTACACAGAATTATTGTTTCTTTACAGGTGTGGTTCCAGAACCGACGGATGAAGGATAAACGGAAGAGATACTGTCTGCCTTGGCTTCCTCCTCTAGATCCTATCTTACACAGGTCCATGAGCCAGACCTCCTGTATACCTTACCCTCTACCGTCTCAGCTCTCTACTTCTAAGTACTTAGGCACCTTCCTAACATTTCTGAGGCCTATGGATAACTTATCATTTCTCCCTCCATCTTTCCTGATACCAAATTTCCTTCCCACTCTCCAATATCCCTCTCTCTATCAGTTCCCAGGAGTTTGCCCCACAACCTGTCATTGCACTGAGAGTAAAGATCTTGGAAAAAAACAAGACAGCAACTCAGCCCTTTATGGATCCAAATGAATCTCAACTCTAGCTTGCTGTCCTTAAAATAGGGTTAGAGGCTTCCTGTAGAAGTGGTTTCCACACATTGATATTTTATTAGAACTATTTTAAATAGGAGCTAGAACAGACTCAGGGCAGCACAATGACTTTGAATTAGTCAGCAACCATCTGTATATATGAAAGGTTTTAGGTATATTCTGTAGTGGAATGTTTTTCCTTGAAACTCAGACATATTTGTCTCACAACAAGGCTAAACAGAGGTAACACCAACTGATTTAAAATCAGATTGATGGCATAGACCAAATTCATCCTTGATGCAACATTGCTGAGGTCAGTGAAATTATAGCACCACAGACAAATTCAGCTCTATCAGACTTAACTCTAACATAAAACTAGGTAATGTAAAAAAATAAATAAAAGATCAAACCAAAAAGTGGTGGTGGGGCATTTATTTCCCATGTGCTTCAAATCGTGTAATTAAGTGGGACAGAACTGATACTGGCAGAGAAAAGATCTCCAACAATGTAACAGGAATTAAGTCCAATAAAGAAAGCTATGAATGACAAGGGAGGTCTTTAAAGTTTCAAATTGGAGTTAGGAGTTGAATTCCTATTGGTATTTTTTTTAAACTTTTTTTTAAAAGGTGTGTTGTTTGCTATAGTGAATCAACACAGCATAGGTAGTGCAATATTCAGAAGGCTGAAGTGATCTGATGCAATAAGGGGCCAGTTAACTTTGTATATGAAACATGGATAATGTAATCTTTCTTTTTTGCATTAAATAAGCTACAGGTTAATTTGAAAAACATGGAAGTTTCATTCCTTTGTGATCAACTTTTATGTTAGTGATGAATGCAATTCATTTATTTGTGAGAGTGTAAGAGGGTTTAGTGGTAAAGGTTTCAGACTAAGAGATCCTTTAGGAAGACAGCTTCTTTACGTGAGCTGCTGAAAAACATTCTCTATTGAAAAGCTACCTCTTCCTTGCCTCAGAGGTTTTGCCTATGTGCACATCAAGAAACACTAAGAACAAAGACTTAAGGACATGACAAGGTATGTATGAGTCCTAGGTGGTTCAGCCCAACATGCTGCTGAGCTTTCTGTCCCCAGTCCTGCAGATGTACTTCAGATCATATATACATTTAAGAGTATACTTACTTAAGTGGGTGTTTTGCTGGATTAAAACCAGGGCCTGAAAATTTGCTGGAGTATACCCTTATCCCAAATCTTTCATGGTTTAATGCTCTGAAAGCTATTTCCCTCCTTAACACTTATTCTTTTATCAGACACTTATCTTGCAGAGGCCTTACAAAAATGATATGAGGATAATTCAAGGGATGGGGAAGAGGAGAGCTGCTCTTTTCAATAGGAGCAGAATTGAAGGCAGGCAGGCATGATTAGGCTGACCATTTATTAAATGGACCAGAGAGGCCTGAATAAGACTACTAATCTTGGTTCTAAAGACCAAATGAGAGGTGGTGCTTCATATGTCCACTGAAACAGCAGATGAAAAAAATAGATATACAGTAAGCTATCCTTTAACTATTATAGATGGAAGACAAAGGGCTTAAGGCAGTATTCATGGAGCAGGTGCTAATTACAAGCATTCTCTGTTTGCCATGCAGCTGCAGACTTTCCTTTTAAAATAAAAATGCTTCATTTTATACTATATGTGTGTGTAATGCTGTGCATTCATAAAATGCATCTATTATTTCAATTTATGAAGTTTTCCTTCAGCCTCCACTAACTAGTCAACAGAAGGACTAGTATATAACTACGAGCATTCCCTGTATTTATTTTATCTAAGTAATGGCAATGAATAACTTTGATAGGATTTTTCAAGTGTATTTTAATCTCTGATCGTTTAAAGAAAGTATTTGCAAAATGTAATTATTACTTGGTTTCAGAGTTACTTATCAGAGTATTCTGACTGTACTCAAAACATGATCACATCCAATTTATCAAGCTGTGGTTAGAAATGTGCCATCTTCATCTCTAAAACACCCCTACTGAAAGCCTGCAGCTAAAGATATTTATCCTATTGATGATTATGATGATGACCACTGCTGGTTGAGTATCTGAGAGAAATTCACACAATTGATTTGCTGACTAATGGGGGAAATTGCCCCAGTCAATCAAATATTATTCAATCAGCTTTCTAAAATGATTTGATAGACCAAATTATGTACTAATAGTGTAAAGGTTAAGCTTTTGTAAACAAACAAAAAAGATCCCCAACATGAAAACAAACAAAAAACCCCCTCACTTTATTTGCAAATGAGAGAATCATCTTAATTAATAATAAATGTTACCAAAAACTCATAACATTCGCACTGGACTGCAGTTCTATTATTGTTAGCAGAGAAAATTTGTAGTCTCTAGATCACAGCCTCGCAAAGAAATGGGATTTTTAGAAACCTTATTTATAAAAAACATTTATTTGTACATTTCAAGCCCATACATAGCCTCTAAATGACATGCAATCTTCAACAGGTTTTTAAATTTTTTTTCAAAAGTCCCTTTAACATGAAATTAGATATTATTCTGCCCCACTTGGTGTAACACATTCTTAGAAGTTCACAAAAATTTGAGCCATTCCCAGAGGAAATGGCCCCCATATGTATCATTGGTGCCTCTGAGGAAGAGATTGCTTTGAAGTGATGCTGCCTCAGCAACAGCTCAACCAACCTTTACCACAGAAAAATGGTTTGCAAGTCCAAAGAAACTGGCTGTTGCAACAGTCATAGTTCACAAGGCCCTTCCTACAGTATCTTTTTTTTTTTTACAAGCATCTCAACCTGGATCACACCTTGAATGTGTGTGATGGAACAGTGGCAGCTGGGGGATTAGAAATTAAAATAATTTGTCCTCCTTTGAGCCATCTCTGCACATTCCCAAGTGTAAGACCAGTAACCTTTAGAAAGATTAAAAGAGAATGAAATGATTTCTCTTGGAGCAGTCCAGGTATGTCAACACATTCATTAATGCACCTTAATTATGGCACATTAAGTTTAGTACTTGGATAACTGCATACTAAATCAATGCACAGTAGTGCTGGTGCATGGTTTTTTGTTTTTTTTACAGATGCTAACTGCACAGTAGCTTAATACAACGCAATAGCGTATTTGCACAGGTTTTGCCTGGCACACTACTATGCTGTGTTATTAGGCTGCTGCACAGTTAGTGTCTTGTATAGACACCTTCTACCTCCTACTGTTAAAGATCCCAGACCATAAAGAGAACACCAGTATAAAACAGCCTCTTATAACATCCAACATTATAAGTCCATACTTATTAATAAGAAAATTAGCTACTAAAACAAAATGCACTACTTTGTCATACTAACTGAAATTCCAAGAGGTGAAATGACTAAATCAAGTAACCAACCACACAATCTTGTTGCTAAAATTACTGACCTTCCTCACCTCTTAATGATGCCCAGTTGTTCTGTCATATCTGCATCATAAAGCACTTTGCACATCTTCAAACATTGTACAATAATAAATAGGCGTTACCATCTTGATCTCATTTCCTCAAGCTAGTTTTGTCTATCCTGAAGAATCTTTATTTTATTTATATTTCTATTCCTACTGATCTCAGAACATCTTTAACAGAGATGTGTGTTCCTTATCAGCAGTACTTCCATTTCCTATCCTGTTCCTACCCACATTTTTAGGTCCACTAAGCCACTCCATTCACTCTGCATTGCAGCTTTCAGCATTATTGTCAATGTAGCCATTCTTGTTAACTTTATTTTAATATATATATATTTTGTTAAAGCATCAAAAAACAAATCTAAATGTTCACAAATTAAGCCCAACACAGAAATAGCCTTTTTCCATGAGGTATCTTCCCTCAGACACTTGAGGCATCATTGCCACTGATCAGGTGGAAACTGGGCCCACTCTCAATTGTGAGAGCGGCTGAACATTTTCTAATATAAGTACACAATGTGTGGCTCCCAACAGAGAAGTATAAAATATAAGCACTTCAAAATCCAGAGATGTGTAGCATCACATTAGGATAATTTTGTTTCAGCCTTTCTTTGCTTCTGGCCCTTCTACACTCGTATCTTCCTACCCTTTGTATCACTGTTAAACTCTTGTTAAGACCCATGACTATATGTTCATTCCACATCAGCTAAAATGAACTTGTCATATACATGGTGGGGTTTAGATTTCCAAAATGCAATGCAAAGATTCATCTGTGTAGTTCAATCTGGTATTAAAAAGTGTAGTACAACTGAAATACAATGCAGGTAATTTCTCTCTCAATGGATAACATTCAGCTAACTAAATCAGACACCACACTGTCATTCTTATAAACTGAACAAAATAAGAGTTGGTTGTAATCAGGCACAGCCATACAGATATACATCAGGGGCCAGGAAAAGAGTTTCATGTCTGAACATCTATGAACTCCTGACTTTTTTTTTTAAGGCAACTATCATTGCTCACCCACTGATTGATAATTTTGTGTTATAGAAGCTGTTTACTGGAAACAATCCCCAATGAGTATATTTAAAAAGAAGCAACAAAATGGTTCTGTCAGTTCATGATGAATAGCTCTGTCCATAGGAGGGAGCACCTTTCAGGTTTTAGAAGGCAAACAGTGATGCATGGAAGAGTTCTGCTCAAACCCTGTAAAGAAAGAAATGCAATAATAAGCTGACTGATGATATGGCAGTACAGCATCCTGCAGAATATTGTAGAGCTATCTAATCTTGCTTTAAATGAGCTAGATTCAAGTACTGGAAGCAATCTGGATCTATGGAGTTCTATGTGGGTTAAATACCTCTTGCCAAGAAGCTTGTTTAAAGCTAGTTCAAGTTTGTCTACATCAAACTGCAGGCTGAAGTACAGACATATCCTTAATAGGTGGACAAAGATAAATTCATCTAAAAATGTTTTGCACAGATACTCCTATAGTAAATATGATGGATGAAGTGAACGCAGCATGAGCAGCCAGCAGCCTCATTGTCAGTATTCTCCTTTCTGACTGGCTATAGCTCATACCAAGTAAATAAATCATCTGAGTCAGGTGATCACACACAGAATAATACAAAATTACCTGCCCAACAGAAGGGACAACTCTGTATTCCATTCCAGTCCTGCTGCACCTCTCCAGTAATGTAAATGACCTAAAAACAGCTTGATATGGATGGGAGAATCCCCATGTAGGGTTTGTCTAAAGAGGACCTCCTAACAGCTTTCTATGGGAAGTAAAAGAGCTTAGCACACACTGCTGTAGGGATTCTTTTGTGCTCTCTAGACTGTAGGCTGCTCTGGCAGGTAGTACACTCCCCAGCAGAATCCAGAACAGGGGTGTTCAAGCTGCAACATGCATGCCACAAGTGGCACATGCAGCCTGTGTGTGTGGCATGTAGCAGGTCAAGGAGGGGACAAACACAGCTGCAGCTAGGGCAGCGAGAAGAAAGCAAAGCAACAGATCAGGTAGGGAGCACAGGGTAGGAAGCAGAAAGCCAAGCACAGATCAGGCAGAGGAAAGGAATTGAAGTGGCAGTTGGAGAGGGTGCAGGGCTAATATGTGGCACGCCCACCAAAAAGGTTGGACCCCACTGATATACAATAACACCCCCTTCCTTGCTGTAGGCTTTACCTTTTGTGTGGTTCCACCTCATCCTAGATCATAGTGTGATTTTACTGCTATTCCAAAAGCAGACTTGTATCATAAAGTGCTGACTGCCAATCATGATATGAATATGTTATACCTGTTTCTTTCCAAAGGAGCACAGAGCAATGCATACAGAGCAACTGGTCACCAAACAATGAAATGCTGCAAGCATTACACAGTAGCTAAAATTTGCAATATTGTTGAGGCAAGAGAAGTGAAAAATACTGTATCCAGTTGAAACTACGGCAGGAATCTAGGAAGCCAGAAAGTAGTGACTTAACATGGACATGGACATGGATGCTGAAGCTAACACCCTATAGTGCTGCAAAAAGTGCCATGGCATTTTAAACAACACCATGTGTTATAGGCTTTGGTGTTACAAATCAGCAACAGGTGACAGCTAAAACTTTCTGGCTGCCTAAGAGCCCATTTTTAAAGCTATATAGTCTTCTAAAAATGAATAAAAGACATGTTAAGAGTCTTAAAAGGGCCTAGACACCTAAATTTGAGATAATTTCTCTCTCTCTCTGTGTCCATCTGTATCTTGGATCCATAAGACATGGATACAGTGCTGAGAGAGAAAAAATTATGACTTACTGGGCACGTCAACACGTTCATTAATGCACAATAGTTACTGCACTTTTAATTTAGTACTTGCTTAATGAAGTATTAACTAAATGCACAGTGACTACAGTTACTGCGCAGTACCACTGGTGCATGGTTTTTTAATGATGCTTATTGCTCAGTAGCCTAATACTACCGCACAGGAGTGTATTAGCATGCTTTTTGCCCAGCATGCTACTGCGCAGTGTTATTAGGCTACTGTGCATTATGCGTCTCATGTAGACGTGCCCACTGAGTCACTAACACCATTTCCTGCAATAACTTGATCTCATGTCCTGAAAATGTCCAAGAACACTGAAGGCTAATTTTTTAATGCTTGTAATCTACAGGATGTCCCTGGAAGAAGGCCAGAGTGTTCTTCCTTTCTATAGTAAGGAATCACAGCAATTAGAACCATTACCTGCCCATCGCGGTATCCCCTGACATTACATTACTGCTTTTTGCAGGTCGTTGGTCCATTTGAGCAGGGCTGGAAATAACCAACAGGTCCTGAAAACTAAAGCGGTGATGGTTTGGTTTTTGGAATGCTGTCTGAACATTCTGATATTTTGTTTGCTTCTTGCCTGTAGAGATTCTGCTGCTCAGCTGGGTTCTCCTAAAGAGCATCACACTTTCTGTGTAAACAAAACTCTAATTTACATTTTGAACTCAATGGGTATCCCCAGCTTCTCTTTCTACAGTCCATGGCTGGGTTCCTGAAGCTCAGATACAAAGGAAGAATAGACTGGAGAAGCAAATGTAGAACACCTGCTCTATTACATTTTTAAACTAAGATGGAGCTGAGGATAATACTAGAACTTCCTCTTGTGATCTAATAATCAGAATCAGAGAAAGGACTTAGTAAGTCCATCTGGCTCCTGCTCCAAGGCAAGATCAATTATATTCATCCTAATCAAAATTACATCTAAACATTAGGGCTGTGTGACATTTCAGCAGCCGTTTCATTTCAGAGGTGCTGCAGATCTCTGCTCCCTGTGGAGCCACGTCTTGGCAGTGCTGGTCCCTGCCACATGACCTGGTTCTGCAGGGAGCAGGGATCTGGGGCTGCATGGGGTGGGGAGCGGCAGTGAGGAGACCTTAGCACTGATCTCTGCTCCCTGCAGACCCGAGTTGTGCAACAGGGACCAGCAGGCTTGCTCGCCACTCTGCACTGCTTTCCTACCCCACAACCGAGCGTGACAGAGATCCACGTGGGGGGTCTCCTCACCTGCATGGAGGGCAGTGGCCCTCCCCCTCCCCTGGACGAGCCACCCATGGCCCTGGCCTGCTCCTGGCTAGGGCCTGAAGCCCCCAGCCCCATCCAGCTGGGTAGGGCTGTGCGAAGCTTGCAGCCTGTTCAGAACAGATTTGGGAGATTTGGCCAAAAAGAAACAGGACAGTGATCTGAAACACCAAAACGAATCACTGTCCCCTGAAATGGCCGAATCCGAAACTGAATTGAAACACAGCCGTTTTGCACAGCCCTAACATAATCATATGGTTTTTTTAATATACTATGGGATTATAGTTCTATTTCCATAGAGATGCACCAGGACATTAACCTAGATTTTAAGATGCAAACATATTCTGTGAAAATAGCACTCACGTGTTCTTTTGGTGAGATAAGTGTGGTGATGCTGATGCATAGGGAGTATTACAGCCTTCTCTCCTGGTATGAAATAGAGTTTGCTGAAGAATTTTGACATTAGGACAGGAGTCTTTTCCAGTTCAGTCCGTAAGGGATTTCCTTGGGCTCTGTGGCCTTCTGAGTGTGAAACTAAGTTCCCCTTGAGACGAGGCTGGTGATCTCTCTCAGATCCAAATGGCATCAGATTCTGAATTGCTGCACCTCTATGATAAACTACATCAGTTGCTGTTGTGACTGCAGCTCGAAGTTGTGTCACCATTGCATAAGGTTTTGAAGAATGACCAGATTTATTTGATAATGTGGAAAAATCTGCTGGTGTTTTGAGCTGGGGGGGAAGATTAGAAAATCAAACTGATATGGGGCAGGGCACAGATTGAGCATGGTAGTTCATAGGATCAGCACATTTTTGTGGAATTTGTCCACTGATCATTATTTTAGAAAGTAAAGTCTTGATTCTCTCTCATGCTAAGGCCCCTTGATATCACTCTAGTGGAGTAAAGTGATCGTAAAGGCTGCCAAAACATGAGTTAGAATGGACATAAATTAGAATTATAGACAGCTCTACATACTATGGACCTACCAGTATTCTGTTACTTACCATTAGTCTGATGTTCAGATCTGTTGCGGAATGATGATTATGCTCTGTATGGTCTCTCAGGTCTGGTTTGGAGCCATACTGGTCCTGCATACTACTAGAGTTCTTCTTTATCAAGTCTGGTGCAGAACTATAGTGTCTCACATTTTGCTTTTCATGTGCAGGTGGATCCAGGCTGGACCCACAGTGTTCTTTTTGTGGGATGCTTGATTCCTCACCAACTATCTGCATCTTTGGTGCTTTTTCAAGCAAGGCTCTCTGAAGCAGGAGGAGAGTGCTGTGTCTTTGTTCTGAGTCAAGACCATGCTAAGCACAGGAAAAAAATAAATCCAACATGAATAAGGAGCAGTGAAGTTGCCCCAAGGTGACATTGGACCAGTTTTCCTGACACAGGCAACACAAGGAAGCCAGATTCTGGTTGGGAATGACAAGTAAAGAATTGCCCTTATGGAGGAGAACTCTACTGGTGCAGGCCTAATGGAAGCTGATCCAGTGACAGATAACCTCACTGCCTGTTCTGGTACAGCAAACATGCTGTAGGAGGAATAATGCATATTGGGTGTTTGGCCCAGGATAGCAGAGCTCCACTAGAATAATCCTCCACTGTCCTAAAAGTTAGAGAAAGCCCAAGTTGCACTAAGTAATGCTGTAACCGATTGCCTTGTACTAAGCAGACTTGGCCATAAGGGAAAACCAAGCAGCAATCATCTTGTTTTCAGCAGTGTTTTAATATATGTTTTTTGTGTCCAAATACAGGGGACAAAACGGATATGGTAGCAGCCTGGAGATGCATGTGACTCCAGGTAATGACTGCAAATTAACAGACCAAGGTCCTCACTGGCTTGCAGAGAGAACAATTAATTTTTGTGAGCAAATGTTGTCAGCGGTGCCTTTTTGTGCAGAATGTGCCTACTGCCAAAGATGTAATGATGTGTCTGGGTGCCTGGGGCAGCTGCCACACACAGGAGCAGTGACTTCTGATTGACTCTGTGCCACTGGTGTGATTGTGTGGCTATGGTGCCAGCAGTTTTTTTTCCATCTCTTCCCCAAGACCCCAAGTCAGTGACCAGGCTGGTTGCCACGCCCTGGTTATGCCACTGCCTATCACTGTATTTGAGCTCATTTATTTTCTGGTGGATGTTCTAGGCTTGTAGGCTTCTATTCCCTGCCCCCACACACTGATAGCAGCATTATTAATGAAAACTCAGTTGATTCTTCTTCCTAAAGCATACCTTCCTTAAGCCACGTGCAATAGCTGCTCTAGATATGAGCTTCTTTCTGTAAGGCTTTATTTTCTCACCCGTGGACTCTCCCTGCAGCTCAGCCTTCTTCTCTCTTAACTGTAAAGTTTTCTGCTCCTGCTTCATTCGCAGCTCCTGTAGCTGCTGCCTGTAGGCAAAGTTGCAAATGAGGTTCAAAAATGTTTCTAATAGTATATGGCGTCATCTACAAGTCGCACCTGGCCTTGTCCACTAATTCTGGTTTGAAACAAAACTGGCCAGATCTAAATGCAAAGCAGTTCCATGTGTTTGAGCTCAGGGCTGGATTCAGGAACTTAAATTCTAATCCCATTTTTTGTCATGGACTCATGAGCAAGTCACTCAATTTCCATGGCTACATCCACACGAGCATGGCTGTGTCATACATAGCACCACAGACACATCTGCAATGCCACACACTGCATGTTCAGTTGTTTTCCATGCTGTAAGGGAGCAGTGCAGGCTTTTGTTTTTTGGTGCCTGGATATCCAGGGATCAAAAACACCTTGCAGAAAAAAAGGCAGAGCAGTGCATGTGGAGGCAGTGTGCACTGTTCAAAACTGGAGCCTAGCTGGCCAAAGCCGCAGTGCAGCTGCTGGTCAGGCTTTGCATGGTAGGATCACAGCTGCTGCAGCCCTGGGATGTTCCCAGAACCCCAGGTAAGGCTGCTGGAGCCAGCTCAGTGCTGGTCCCAGCCTCTCCTGCTCCAGCCAGGGAAACTTGCTGTGTGCCAGAGAGCACATGGCACAGGCGTTCCCCAGGGACAATTAGCGGTGGCACGAAGTGTGTCGCTGATAGTTGTCCCCAGGGAACCAAATGTATACGAACGTGTGGATGTGACCCCTGTGTCCATTTCACCACCTGTAAAATTAGGATTGATAACATACACTTACCTATCTGGCAGGGATATCATGAAGTACAGTCACATAACATAAAGTATGATGTGATGGATTTTATTATTACTGAACATTAATTCAGTATGCATAACCTACCCCAGTTAAACAAATTGAAGCTGGAAAATCTTACCTGGAATGTTCTTCTCGTGCCCTGGAAGCAGCAGTTTCTTGAAAGAATGAATTGTTGTGCTGGAAAAATTTATCATATTTGTCTGAATCAGGTTTGGGATAAATTCTGCGAAAACCACCTTTGTTTTTCTCCTCATAGTTCTCAGCTTGTTTCAGCCAAGCAGTCTGGTAGTTCTTGTATTCCTTAGCTCTGATAAAAACACAGGGGCACTATTAACAAGTCCTGTGGGCCCCCAAGAAACTTCTATAGCAGGAATTTTTTTGCATGTCATTTCTTTTTTTGCATTCCTAATCCTGTCTGCTTATTACTAGTGAAATGGAGGAAGGCTGTCTTTTATTTTCCTGCTTAACATAGAACAAGTTCTGCAAAGGAAAAGCATTAAACTTGTGTTCTTTCTGACTTCCATTTGATTAAAAAAAAAGGTCCAACATTTTGCATTTATTTATCTTGTTTTTACAGAAGCAATTCAGCTTCTGTTTCAACTGGAAGGACTGGGAGAACTACCAAAATGATAACATCACAGGAATCAAAAAAAATTAAAGCTGGACTATTAAGAGCAGAAGGAATTTTTAGTCTGAGAAATTCACTCTTTCCATAAAGCTGAAATGTGCTTACAATAAAGTTCCTTTCTATATATGACTGTTGCTTTCCAGTAAAGCCAGAAAAGGCCAAACTTTACTTTTTTGCTGTTTCTAAGGGGAATCCCCACCCCCCAGTAAAAAGTCTATTGAGACTATTCTTATTTATCATACAAATTTACAAATCATATAATTATATGTACACACACACACACATATATGATTTGTGGCTTTTATTATTTATAAAGAATATATATATAATGTTTATAAATTATGCTTATTTAATGTATAAAGTACACACACACACA
The DNA here is from genome assembly GCF_052110815.1 of Crocodylus siamensis. Taxonomy (NCBI): domain Eukaryota; kingdom Metazoa; phylum Chordata; order Crocodylia; family Crocodylidae; genus Crocodylus; species Crocodylus siamensis. Next base: position 161,905,293 of record NC_143398.1, read on the forward strand.
TATGCTCCTTGCAGATTGCATTTATGGCTTGAATAGTTTGAAGAAGCTGAAGGCATGTTTGAGAACACACCTGATCTCCCAAGAATGGCTTTGCTTCAGAAGCCTCTCCTTTCCTCGTCGTTTCTCTTCTAGGATCTTTCTCTTGTTACAGGCTCCCAAGTTTATCAGAACCAAGGTGTCATATAAAAGGTGGTCCTTCACTTCTTTGTCTAACCAGGAATCAGTACTGAAGCTTGGGGAGTGATTCACCTTAAAAGACAAGAAGGAAAATTTGTTTACTGTAGTTAAATCCACTGAAAAATACGGATATTAAACTTACTTTAGAATCTGCATTCTGAGGGTTTCTAGTTATATTCTGTAACTGAGAAAGACCACTGCCAGACTTCAATATATAAAACAGGTTTATCTGATGACTCCATGGGCATATCCAGATGAGCACGTGCAAGTAGTTGTAGTACTGCAAACCACATGCACCAAATGTGCAACTGTGTGCTGCGCTGTAAATTTGCCAAAATTTGATACCAGGACGTCTTAATATCAAAAAAGAATTGCCACAAAAAGCGTTGTGGCACACGTGGCAGCAATGCACACCACATCACCAGAAATGGATCCTGGCCAACCAGAGCCATGCTTTGGCTGCAGTGCAGCCAGGCTCTGTGAGAATGGATTGGTGCTGCTGCTGCCCTGGGAGGCCCCCAGATAAGGCTGCTGATGCCAGTATAGGTGGCCCTACCCTACCCAGGACAATCGGGCACACGCTGGAGTGTGCATGAAAGAGCATGCCCTAGGGCACAAAGCAGCTGCACAAATGTGCTGCTGCTATTTGCGCTACGGGAAACGCACAACCCTGCATGTGGGAACATGCCCCACGGATGCATTCAGACAAGTATGCACATGCAGGGGTTGTTTGCCATGACAAAAACAGCAGTGGCACAATTTGTGTCATTGCTTTTTGCCACTGTGCGTGCCCCTGCATGTGGGGTGTGGTGCAGGGTGAAAAGCCCCACTTCAGGGAAATGGCCATTTCCCCACTTCTCCCAGCTCCCAGCATGATGGAAGAGTCGGGACAACTAGAGGAGAGGAGACACTCTGGCCAGCAGCCAGAGCATTTCCCTGGAGGATCCAGCCTCTGTGTCTGCTGGTGCATGCTCCAGAAACGTTAGCTGCGCTGCTTTTCTTTTGCAGCGGTTTTGACACCAGGACTCCTAGTGTCAAATTTTCGTGCCACACTGCAAATCTGCAGTTCACTGCATGCAGTTTGCAGCACCTCAAACATCTCTGAAGTGCCACAGACTGCGCATGCACACTCATCTAGACGTGCTTCAGTCAAATTCAGAAATGACATTATGGATAGGGCCCTTTTGTCAAAAGAGCAGGTCCAAGTGGAAAAAGTATAGTGGGCAATGAACTTAAGTGGTCAATGGTGGTGCAAGATGAGCAATTTATACTAATCTGATATGCTATGAGTACCATATTCAGCCTCTTCCATTATCATGCGCAGCTTTTGTTGAGGTTAATAGATAACCCTGGAAAACTCCTTCATAGCAAAGAACTGGAGAGAATGACTGTCTGCATGAGTTGACACTCCTACAGCCAGGGACAGATTTGAATGTCAAGACTACAGATCAAGGTGACAGTCTATGGGAATGATTATTATTAGATACACTGTAGTTTAACCCCCTCTGCTGGGCATCCATCAGCTATTCATGTTAATGGAATAGTGCAGAAGACACTACAGGAAGGACCCGAAGAGAAGAAAAAAGGGAAGTCAATGCTAAGGAAGAGGCTGATGATAGCAACTAATTTGACTATGTTCTGACAGGTAAGAAATGGTGAGAGAAGAAACCAGTTTAGGACATGGACATGTTATGGGACCTAAAACAGAATCTTGCTGAGGTTCTTACCTCCAGCAACCAGGGTCTGAGTTTGTGATCCAAAAGAATATCAAATCCCAGTATTTCAAAGCAGGCACTAGGCATAGTGTGGTTGGGGAAGCAAGTATGATAGTTATGTTTGATAACAGGATGTGCTGCTATCAAGGTTTTAATAATGACATCTTCCATATCCAGCCACATCTGGTCGATATCATAGCCATGCTTCTGCATGTACTTATTAAAGGTGGAGAGCTTCCTAGGAACAATAACAACAATGAAAATTGGTAACCCATTTTAATGGCAAATCAATTTTCTTAATTCCAAAATACAGAAGTTTAGCACAGAAATTTGGGGATTATGGATATTCATATATTCACAGAAACAAATAAAGACAAAAAGTTGTTAGTTGAGAGTTTTTCTTATTCTGAGGATTAAAGACAGGGTAGTATACCACTTTCAAATCAGGTATGTCACTAATTAGTGTCAGTGATATACGTTCTCCCGTACTGCTTATGGGAAGGGGATTCCCAAAATGGAAGAGAGCCATTATTCTAGTTAACTTCTCCCTTGTAGGTTGTTTATACACTTAAAACTTTGAAGTACAGCAATGTTAGTTAGGACTGATCTTTTGACAGTACAGCTATACCTAATGTAAATGCAACCATACAGACACCATTATTCCTCTTTCTGCATGGGAACAGCTTCATCACTAGAAAGCATCTTTAACTGCATCTCCAGTAGGGGGGTTGTACTGCATTTGCCATACTAGAGTTAAAACATTTCATCCTTCAAGAGTAGACAAGGCCTGAGGAGGGAAAACTGAACAGAAAAACACCTGCTGCTGGACTCCAGGTAGGTCTGACCAGGCCAATGTTTTGAGAAAAATCATACAACAGGAGCTGCATTTGGCACCAACACAGCACTGCAGATGAGAAGCTGACACTGCCGGAATCCTTGCTGCTATTGGTAAAAAACATTATTGCTAAGAGAAAACTGATATCACTTAAAAGCTACTGACAATGGATAAGGTGTTAGAAGAAACTGCTAGATATGTGGCTTCACTGTATGGAAGAAAACAATAGTGGAAGAGGATCAGGAGAAAAATGTAAGTAGAAAAACTGCCCCCTCACCCCTTGACAATATACTTAAATTTAGTTGTGTAAAATAGTCAATTACAACCACTAAAGAGTAATGTAAATCAGATACAAATGCATTTTATGTTTAATTGAATGAGTGTCTGCTTGTTCATCTCTCGTTTTTGGCCCCTCATTATTACTTATTTGAGGCTGTGTTTTATTGAACTAATGGCACAAAATGCATCATTAACTAGAGAAACAGAAACAAATATTTCCAAGGCCTGAAAATGTACATGAAGATTCAAAAGCAGACTTGTATCATGCTGACTGTGATTATTTTGGAAATGTGCTCTTCTTACCTTTTACTACCAGAATCTTCATTTCGGATAAAATTAGCGCTGTGTTTATTAATGGAATAATTAGTCAAGTGCATGCAGACATCATCCTGTAAACAAGCAAACAGGCTACAGATTATAGACTGATACCTGCCTCTTTCCTCTTTAATGTAGAAAGTCTTTTAATAAAACACAAGATAGTCAATGGTAGTAAGGACAGCCATGATCTCATCAGAACAAATAAGACCCAGTCCTCTCTCAATTTTCTCCCTCTCTGAATTCACCAGTGTTCCAGTTCTATCACTTTTAAGAAACCAACAGCTTCAATGAAAATTATGTTCTAAATATACCTAACACTAAATACATTTACAAATAGCTTTATTTACATGAGTCATGTACAGAAGGAAGGCAGGAGGCATGCAAATGTTTGCAGGGTCAGCCCCTCAATGCCCTGACATTACATAGTAGTTTCACTCTGTGTAATTAAACAGCAGCTATATTCTACCACAAAAGTGATTGCATTTTAGTGGTAGGTGAAATGATGTATAACTTATCCTGGATCCCCTGATGTGTTAAGCTCATATTATTACCAACTATAAAGTGTTTCTGAGATCCTCAGAGGAAGAATGTATTAGAAGTCCAAAATATTATTATCACCCTGTACCACTACATTTCAATAAATAGCTGTTATAAATAGCATTAACAGGCTTCTTTACTCACCAGGTTGTTTTGTGAAGGGTCAGAGTAGGTTGAAGTAGCAAAGCGTGCCAAGCCTTCTTCATAGACAAATATCTTCAGAGGATCACATGATGTCACGAGCACATAAATTCTAAGATCAAACTTAAACTTATCGATAATAAAAGGCTGGGAAACAGAATACAAAGCAGAGTTGCTTACAGTTTTGTTTGAAGTACAAGTAAAATGTTAGTAACTCATTAACTTATAAAACTGAGATCAGGAAAATAGTTGCACAGTCCCACCTACAGCTGAAAAAGAGCCAAACTTTATACTGCATACGTTTCACCTTACTTCTTCAAAGTGTGATGAAGAAATTTATTAAATAATACTTACAGTACACCCTTGTAGATCGATGGAACAGATCATTATCTCTATTTTAATAAGCAGGAAACTAAAGCTGAACATATGCCTATACCAATACACACCAGACTGCTCCACGGTTCAGCGGGTAAGTTCAAGTCATCCTTCCCTGTCCATGCTGTTTCTTGTAATGCGTGCCAAGTCTTGCTTATTCATATCCACACTTTATTTCATACGTGCAAGTACAGCACTAGATTCTGTGAAGGAAGGTGTATTACACAGCGAAGCCCTTGTAGGAATGAATCTGTAGTATATTGTGAGGCAACTAGTTTTTCTAAAATGGCCATGAGGATGGAAGTTATTGCAGGTCACCACTGTACACGACTTTGTTGGGCCAGCATGTTGCTTGATTTTGTGCAGCTCTACTATTATGAAACAATGACAGAATCACCGATGGTGACAAAGACATGAGTCTTTCTGATGAGGAGCAGCTGTGTAGAAATGTGCTGGAAGGCCTTTTGGGATTTACAAGGATGTGCAAGGTCAGAGGATGCAGAGGACTGTTGCACTAAAAAGCCTGAATGAATGGCCAGGCTGCTCCGGCACGATCATGCTAAGCTGTGCGCAATACTGCTGGCTTCTGAGTCAACTTCTGCACCAGGAAGCTGGGGCAAGAAGTGGACGCTCGCGGTCGTAATCGGAAATACGAAATATACACAACCGTACAAGGAGCGAACGCAAGTTCAAAAGGTAATTGGCTAAAACAAAGTAAAACGCCGACACAAGCATTGCCACGTTGGAGAGAAAATGAACGAAATACAGGAACTAAGTGCCACAAGGGCAATCGGACTGATCACCTGAATAGCCGCTCCCCCCTTCTCTCGAGAAGATGTCTCAGAGGCCTCTGTGGAAAACGCTCAGAAATCAATCCCTTGGCTAGTTTGCTTGGTAATGTATTGTGCGTGACTCTGTCAGTAAATTAGTTATATCTGCTTTTTATTAGTTATATCCGCTTTTTAACTGCTAGCTTTATAAATAGTTAACAAACAATATTGCGAATTTATAATCAAATATATGTTTCTCCTGTATTCTGTCAAATGAGCTGCTGACCAGGTCTGAGACTAAGGCCCCACTCAGCCGCCCCAAGGCACCCAATCAGTAGCCTTGAAAGCAATGGAGTGGACCTGAACCTCCTGATCCAGCGGACCTTACCCTTACTTAGTGACCGTAATAAAATCTTTATTTCTCCGAATCCACGACTGGTTTGTGACCCGTCCCCCAAGGCTGTGCATAAAAAAAAACAACCTGAGAGCTCTCCTTGGCTCTTCCACAAGGACATCCAAGAAATGGATATCTGAGAGTAGAAGTGACAGATTTGGATGATATGATGCATGCTGTGATGACACATGCTCTATTCTCTCAAGTGTACTTCATAGTTTCTGAAACAAGAGAAATAACACAGTGCAGTGGGATAATAGTTTGACAAGTGTGGAAGGACAAACAGTGGCTCCAGAACTTGTGCCTGAGAAAGCAGGTCTTTATGGACCTGTGTGATTAGCTTGCCTAACTCTCTGCCATGACAGCATATGATTGAGGGATCCCATATAAGGACAGAAGCACATAGCCAGTCTTAAAACTGGCTACTCTAAACTAGATGATATAGGGCCACACAGAACATTCAATTACACTCTTAGAATGGGAGTCAAATGTGTACTTGGAAACCTGAAGCCAATGTGGCACTTCTCTCATTGGCCCATTAACAGTGGAAGGGGAGAAGGGACATGAAGAGAAGTACCAAACCTTGGTTTTTGTCTGTTGCCTTCCTGTAGAGCTGTTTCATGTTTGATGTACTCAAAACACTGAAATACTGTCTAATTAATGCCTGACTGAGCAAGCTGCTCAAAATTGCATTATAACCATGGATGTTCTTATCTCTTCATTCGAAACTGTGTTGTTTGCTATAGTGTCTCCAGATATTGACTGGGATTCAGTTGTGTTCCTCTACCCAGGTAGCTGCACATCACAAACATGTTGGGACTACAAGAGAAGTTAGCTGCTAGTGTAGGCTAGGCATCCCCAGAAAAGGTTACGGTTGTGCTGCGAGTCTGAAGCAGTCCACAGGGAAAATGAGCATTTAAAAAGCAGAACAAGGAGCTATAAAAAGCCACATGGCTTCCAGGCAGTAGTTGAAGGAGAAAGTGTGCAGAAGTGCTGGAAGACACAGAACCAGAGAATTGTGGGATCGGTAGTGGATCATTTTCTATATTCAAATTCTGGGTCTTTCAACTATTCTGAAACCAGGAACAGGTACTGCCTAAGGTGCATACATACCTGGAAGCTGAGTGCTTGCAGGCTTCAAGCTGTGCTTGCCTGAGGTAAGAAGTAGAGGGGAATGGGAGAAAGTCAGTGAGGATCCTGGGTGGTAGGAACATGAACATTGAGTCCAAGCTTGTGTCTAACTTTCAGTGTCGGTATCCCCCCAAAAAGTTTCCCAATCTGACATGAGAGCATCAGTTCAGCAGTATTTACAAATGGAGCTAGTTGTTTGTTAAGACACTGGAGACCACAGATATAACTTCTCTAGAATTCAGGATTTCAGTGACAACTAGGCCTTCTTTGTACTTCAGTATTAATGGTCTCCTTACTAAAGTTACATAAATTGCCTTAGAAAGCCCAAGGAAAAGCAAGTATTTTCCTCAGTAGTTTAAAATCTAGGTTAAGATTTTTTTATACAAATAAGAGAAATTCCAAATATTAGGTTGGACATGGTTACATTAATAAAAATTAAATAATCAGAACTAGTCATGGACATATAATATATCTGGATTTTTCCTTAATATGATATAGTGATAAAATATCCCACAGAATGGACCTTAATGATGTTTATGGCTCCAACTTCTGGTGTAATGCAAACAACATATAGATGCCCTAGCTTCCTGTATATAACCAGTCCTTATAAATTAAAGTACTGTTTATAAGAGGAAGATAGCTTTAAAAATTGGGGATTTATGGAAGTGCAATAATATATTTTATGTACTGATCACACCAACTGCATAATAATAGTACAACAACTCTTGTAATTCCTTCCATATGCTGAGTTTTGTTAAAATTAGTGAGTTTGTTCAAGAGCCAATGAAATAAATATCTTTTTCCCACATTTAAAAAATGGGGAAACAGATATAGAACAATCTGTACCGTCACACAGTGCATCAATTCCAGAGCCGACAGAGTCCAGCAGTTCTGAAAACCAGTTCCTCAGACAATGCTCAGTCTCTAGAAATGAACCAGTAATAAATAACTAGGGTATTGCACACTTTGTTGCTCCTTTAGGCCAAGCTCATTACACACATCAGGGGCTTTTTTCATCTTTCCATTTTCTCCCACAATTCCCAGTATGCCACTCTCCTTTTCCAGGAACTCCCTGCAATACATACCACCTCCTCCCTCCTATCAGGGTCTCTGAATGTCCCCCTCCCCATCATTATCCACTTCCCTCCCATACAATGACCCCCTATTTATTTTGACTCCAGTCAGCAGGCTCCTTGTGCCCCAGGTCAGTTTTTTATTTCTGCTAAAACCATTGTGAGGGAGTGGGGCGTAGGGGCGGCCGTGAACTCCCTAGCGCCCCCTACCGTCACGTTAGGGTGGACTCAGCACCCTCAGAATCTCGCCCGCCACAACTTTGATGACAAATAAGTTGTATGGGAGGCTGCCTCTGTTCCCCTAGTTGACGGTACCGATGTTCTTGCCCCTACTCTGAAATGGGGTATCTCTATGCGCCCCGCCTTAAGGGCTATGTGTGCCTCCAAACCTCCCCTTCAGCACGCCCCAAGCCTCGCAGCTGTCCCGTGGGACGTTGTACGGTCCCTCGCCCCTCTGGTGCCCTCTTTCTCTCTCTCGGGCACCCTAGGCTCCTCGCCCACCTGGCGCCCCCTTGGGCCGGGCTCCTATCTTCCAGCCTGCTCCCTGCGCCCTGGGCCTGTCTCGCCGGTATCCGACTATCGCTGGCATCCCCTGGGTCCAGCTCACTACCACCACCCCAATACCGGCGCCCTTGGGTCTGGCTCGCTACCGCCGCCCTAATTCCGGCGCCCTTGGGTCTGGCTCGCTCTCTCTCTTGCTCTGCCCCGCTCTGGGGCCTTGCCCTCTCTGGGGCCAACACCGTGCTCCGCACGCTCTTTCTCTGCCCCGCTCTGGGGCCTTGCCCTCTCTGGGGCCGACACCACGCGCCTCGCGCTCCTTCTCTGCCCCGCTCTGGGGCCTTGCCCTCTCTAGGGCCGACACCGCACGCCTCACGCTCCTTCTCTGCCCCGCTCTGGGGCCTTGCCCTCTCTAGGGCCGACACCGCACGCCTCGCGCTCCTTCTCTGCCCCACTCTGGGGCCTTGCCCTCTCTAGGGCCAACACCGAGCGCCTCGCGCTCTCTCTGTGCCCCGCTCTGGGACCTTGCCCTCTCAGGGGCTGCTACAGCGCTCCGCACGCTAGGCGCACAGGCGATCGCCGCCGTGCCTGTCCCCTTGACCCTTCTCTGGGTCCAGTTGCCCCACTGGGCAAAACACCGCCCTTATGGGCTGGGGTCTGCAACCCCGCACACCGCGCCTCCCTGGCGCAATACGGTGCCTCTCCGCCACCGACAATAGTGCCCCGCTGGCACTGTGCCCCTACTGGGCACCGGGAACTCCCAAGCTGCTGGGGAGCCCCTGTGAGGCCTCCTCGCTCCCCTACAGCCTCACCCGGTCCTCCGGTGCAAACTGTAACATAAGCTCAAGCCACCCGGCTGTAACATAAACCACACAGAGTCTCCCTGCTCTGAACATAACACAAGCCCCACCAAGGCTCTCAAGCCTACCTCCCTTTAGGGCGTTCTTGTTCCCCACATCGTCGCAGCCGGTTAGCATGGTAAGGCTGCGACCACTAACTCGGGCCACTCAGCTCAGCCGCAGAGCTCCTGCGGCAGCCAGAAGGGAACTGTGAGGCAGGCTCCGGCCCAAGCTGTTTATAAAGACCCAGCCCTGCCCCCTTCGGGCCATGTGACCCACCTGGTTGCCCCGGTAACTGGCACCTGAGCTGCCCGGGTGATTGGGGCAGAATCACATTCACAGGTGACTCCGTGACAACCATTGATGTCTGGAGCATCCTCTGAAATGTAATTGATCAGATAGTTTTCAAAAGTTATTGAGTTATATCCAGATACAGAAATATCATCGCACTGAGTGTAAAGCAATGCAAACTCAGGCAATAAAAATAAAACATATTCAACAAGCAAGGACAAACCAATGTGAGCCAAACTTCTACTATTTAAGTTACTGACACCTAAAAGATACAAGAGATCCTTTTAGTCTGTACATGGATGTTCAATATGAACAGAGCATCAGGAGAGTGTCAGTGACAGGCAGTCAAAAAGATATATACAGTAAGTTGCAGAGACTGAGAAACAATCCCTTCATTCTCTCTTCCTGCTATCTATGAAAATTTTTTTCCATCTTTGAAATGTAGAAAGGGAATTTCTTTCATCCAGTTAGCTTTACATGAACAGTCTGTCCACCCCGATTAAGACGGGTGAGTTTATCTAAAACACCTTATTTAAAACACTTTGGAATAATAGTTGACACAATGATACAAAAAGCAGGCACTATGTTAATGGTCATACAGGAAGGACAGTGACCAGAGAATGCTAAGCACAGCCAAGCAAAGCTGAGTTGGATACTAATCTCTGGCTCAGTGACAAAACAATAACCTGAGTATATAGAATGGGGGGTAGAGATTACCCTTGAGATGTAGAGCTGGCAGATCATATCCTCTCCAGGCTTTATGTCTTTTACAGATTTGGTGATGAAGATACCTCTCCCCTGACAGCCAGAGTCCGGCTTGCAGATGTATGTCTTATACTTCCTTGATCTGCTATATGCCTGCAAGTCTCCATAACTATAATTAAACAAGGGCTAGTTATTATCATTTTCATTACACTTTTTCAGATCTGAATTTCAAATACAAAAAAAAGTTAAAAGCAGGATTTTCAGAAATATTCATTGTTGGCTGACCTGTGTTTCTACTAAAGTCAGCAGAGGTTTCACTATTATTTTAAATAGAAGCAGTTAGGCCAACACTAGGCACTTTTGAAAATTCTATCCTAACTGATTAATATATGTGTAAAGCAGTCTCATTCATTGTACAAAGCAATAAGGAGTATTCAAGCCAATCAAATAACTTAATTGATTTGTCAAGGATCACCGATAACAAGTCAGTACAGGAAATAAAAATTATACTTGTCCTCAGCCATGTACTTGATATATTCTGTCATGGTAGTGACAACAATAGACTGGTTAGATGGAAGGATATGTCAGAATTTTAAAGTCTCATTCTTCAGTGATCAGGGCAATAGAGAAAATCTATAAACCCCTGGAAAGCAGTGAGTCAGTTTTCTAATGGCACATAGAATTTTTACTGTAGATTTACTGGCCATGATTTGCCATTCTTACAGTAATTTTACCACAGTGTAGCTCCATTGATTACAATGAAGAACACAAATTGAAGGCTAGTAAACTACTGAGGAATCAGGCCCACTTTCTTCAGTATGTTGGATCTTAAAATAAAAAAAAATAGTTTCTGATTGCTCACTTTCCCCTATTTAAAAATCCAACAAGAATTTAGCAATTAAAAAGCTGACCTTCAGATAGCAAAAAGCATGGATCTTTCAGTTTAGCAGTTCATGAAATACTGGTGGTTGAAATCATGCTGGTAAGGAAGCAGGTGGAAATGCAAGACATTAATCAGAATGAAGTGATTTTAAGGTTTGTTGCATGTCTGCTTATCAAGGCTAGGAACATGTTGTCAGACAAAAGACAAATGTTTACAGAATTAGTGACAACCAAAGTACAAAAAAAAATTATCCAGGCAGAGGCAGAAATAAAATCTGTCCTTAATTCTGGGTGCATGTATATCCAAAGGAGTCAATTATGGAGTGAATTATAAATTTATGCAAAAGATTTCCTTTATGATAGAAAGGAGAATTTTAATCTGGTACAGCAGGGCGGTCCAACTGGTGACCTGCAGGCTGCATGCGACTCATGAGGGGTCAAACTGCACACTCTGGGTCCCACCTGGCTGCTACTCACTCCACTGTAGCAGCTGCAGCAGCAGACTGGGGCTCCAGGCTTCTCTTTTGTGTCCCAGGGAGCAAGATGAGGCACTGAAGTGCAGACTGTAGTACTGTGGAAGCCTGTAGCCTGGGATGCTTGAGCAGCATATTGCAATGATGGAGCTCACAGCCAGGGAACAAAGGGTGAGTTGGGGCATGTGGTGTAGCAGGAGAAGTGGAGACCAGCAGCAGTGGGGAGCACAGTGGGAGGGAGACAGCAGATGGCACAAAGCACACTGGGGATGGGGGCATGAGGTCCTTGGGCCATTGTCCCTGCTAATATAGCCCCTATTAATATGGCCCCTACTAGTGTGGCCCTCAGCCGCTTAAAAGATGGATAGCCCTGTGATATAGGAATAACCTCCATTTCCAATAAGGGAAGATTCCTAGGCAGGGCAGTAACAGAGTTCATCTGAAAAAAGGAAAGGATCTTTTTCATGTGCAGTGATAAGCAGATTTACATTACATTGTAAATAAGAGACTCCTGCCTCACTCAGTTTAAAAGAAAACGTCATTCTGTCATTTAATTTACTATGCAAATGTTCCTAGTTTCTTTTACTATGGAAAGAAATGACAAAAAGTTAGTAAGCTTGATTTGCTATTGAAAAAATCACTACTGATTTTCACTTCTCTGCTAAGTGTTCAGATTCACTTAGCTTAGGTTTAGTAGATTTAATTTATGCTGGGAATTAAAGCAGTACAGAATTAGGCCCAAAATAAAGATGTCACTGTAAATGAGAGGGAAAACTCATGGTGAGAAGCAAGCAAGAAGAAATCATTAAAAAAGACTCACTCAGCAGGAAGACACCAAGTCCTGGGAAAGAAATTAAATTCTTTTGGGAAGAGTTTTAGCATCCTGCTCATGTTCCTGGCCAGCAGATCTTTCCTGCAGATTTCACTCATCCCTGGAAAATGGTTGATTTTCTGGGGGTGGGGAGGAAGTCCAGAAAAAAGAGGCACAATAATAAGCAACTGTTCATTTTTTTGCATTAAAAAAAACCTCCACCAGCTCCTAGTGATGAGTACCTGATAACTTTTCATCTCTATTACCCGATCCAGTGACACTGAACAGTCTGTCCAGTATAGGGTCCACTCATCATTATCACCTCCTTCCCGCAGGCCATACTGCTTAGCAGCTCGATGCACTGCATCAGAAGAATAGGAACAACTTAAACCATAGTGTAAAAATTTAGACAATTATTTGGGGGCCCAGAGTGGGAGACAGAGTCATAGTTCAATTAATGCTATTCAACTCAGCCATTAACTTTCAGGGGTAAGTGCCAGTCCTCTGGTCACTCTGAATGTCATTCTGTCTAACAAATTAGGCAATTGATCAACAGTGACTTCTGGGCAAGCTCATCACTCCATAGTGACACTAAAGCTTCACTCTTGTCTAGGAAAAAACTGCTAGAGTGAGTTTTCAGTGCTGTTACAGTCTAACTAGTGGTGAAAAGCAGACCATCTTGAAATATAGTTGTTAACGATACATTTGAAATAGAACTATTTATAGTGGCTCTATGTGTTCCTAACCCAAGATAAGAATCCAAATCTCGAGCTGGCAAAAGCTTGCAGATCTAATGTAGGATTTGAAGCCTTGCCTAACTTCAGTCACGAGAGAGGTATGTATGATGGTCTCAAGCTAGACCATTTAAAAAGTGCAGCATCATTAACGGTTTGGATTTGGCGAGGACAAGAACTAGAATACTAGGAGATGTTCCGGGTCAGCGATGATGAATTCTGATATAGCCACGTAGGTCCAACATGGGGAATAACAGGGTACAGTGTTAACACAGTGCTGCTCAGATTGCCTATTTTTAAAAGACACGGTCAGATGGTCACAGTGATAAAACATTATCAATCATAAACCATTCAAAAATGAAAAAAATGACAAAATATTTTTCTATAACTGGCCTCTTTTTGAGAGCAAGTGAATATCTCCCCAAAAGAGGGAGCCAGGAGGCTCGTTACTTTAAAAGAGTACAGCAGGCTAAAAGTGCAGTGTAGGGCTGCAGCAGCAGGAATGCAGGCTGGCCCTTAAGTAAAAGGGTCTGTGTGTGGCTGGGCAGCCTCATGACCAGGGATCATGGTTTTTTCTGATTTAAAAAAATCCCCAATTTTTGGTCCAAAAAAATCCCAAATCCATATTTCTGTGATTAAAATGAAACATCACTATCTATATTAGTGACGTTTTATTTAAATCACAGAAAAATACGGATTTGGGGTTACTTTTTTCCAACTGAAAATTGGGGATTTTTTTATATCAGAGAAAACCAGAATCTCTGCTCATGAGAGGAAGGAATATAAATCCAGGGACTGAGCCGCAGCAGGCAGTCTGGGCCTGCATGCTGCAGGGAGAGGAGCCCCACAGGGAAGCTGGCTGCAGGAAACAGGCCCATGGACACCCAAGCTATCCATGACAGTGAAGCCAAGACAGCTAAGGGAAAAGTATAGTTTGTGGTATGGTTTTGACTAGGCCTGTGCAAAGCAGCTAATATTCACTTTGGATTCAGCCAACTGGGGGGACCGCGATTTGATCTGGTGATTTGAATCAATGCCCTGAATCGATTCAGCCTAATCTGATTCAGAGATTCAGCTGCTGCCAAATCTCTGAATCACTCAGGCCCATCTCCAACCCGGTCTCCCAGCCTGTCAATGGCTGCCCCACTGGCCCCAGCTCCCAGCACTTTGAAAAAAAACCCAAATCCCAACTCAGCAGATGCTGCCTGGCAGGGGGAGCCATCCCTGCTGACCTCCACTGCCCCACGCCATGTCCCCCCCCTGCTCCCCCAGCCCCATCATGGCTGCCCCACCCATCCCAGCTCTAGCCCTTTAAGAAAAAAACCCCAAAACCCTGAACTCACTTCGCTGGTTCCTGCCCGGCAGGGGTCAATCCCCATTGCCCTCCACTGCCCCATGCCACATGGGGGCCTCTACACCAGCCCCCTGAAGCCCCGAGGCTGTTGCAGGAGGGGGCTGGGGGAACAGGCAGGGGGATGGGGGAGCAGGCAGGGGCTGGGAGCTGGCAGGGATCCCCCCCATGGTCCTGTCTCCTCTTCTCCAGTCCCCCCACTCCCCCACCCCCTACTTAACAGCTCCAAGTCTGGGTCCAGCTCCCTGCTGCAGCGGGTGTGGACTGCTCGAATCATGGAAGCTCTCCGAATCTTTTCTGAAGATTTAGAGAGCTTCAAATCAGTTTAGACCTTTTTACTGGTCCTCTGATTCAATTAGGATTTGGAGATTTCAGCCACCGAATCACCACCCAAAGCTTTGCACAGGCCTAGTATTGACCCAGAATGGGAAAGAACTTTAGTAGATGCAGTTTGCTTATTTTTCTGTTAAGTTTAGGTTTAAAACCAGAGGACTGGATTGTGGCTATGGGGATGGCTTGGAGGCCACTGGTGTGCACCCCTGTGCACGTGCATCCCTTGAGAATGGCAGTGCACCTTCTACAAAAAGGCAGTCACCGCTCACCACCCCACCACCGATGGCATCTATGGGTGGTCCGTGATTCCCACTTGGTCGACTCTCACCCTTGCCCCTTCCCCGCCGATAGCGCCAGTGGCATCTGCAGGAGCTCCCCGCTCACCACCGCCGTGTTCCCGCCACCACTGTGCCCCCTCAGCCCCTGGGGGTATGCACCGTTCATTCAGCAGAGTGCTCCCTGGTGAATGCCAGGGACCCCAGGGGGCAGAGCAGCGTGTAAGCACTTGTGCCAGGTCAGGGACCTTAAGGGCTGCCACATGAGATAGGGGCTAGGGTCACAGAGCACACAAGTGCAACATGGGGCTGAGGCCCAGAAGCTGAGGTCTGGACCTCAGTGGACCTTGGGCTAGGGGGCCCAGCTAGAGGAAAGGGGTGAAGCCAGGAAGGTGGAAGCCCCAAAGGTTTGAGGTGGAAACCCCAAAGCAGGCTTGAAGGGATGAATGCAGAATCAGGGCCAAAGAGCTCCCCTCTAAACACATATGCAAGGTATGGGGGTGACTATGGAGATGACTGAAGGTCACAAGTATTGTCCCTAAGGCACAACTGGGGCTGCCTTAAGGGAAAACCAACCCCGTAGAATTTGGGGCAGAGAAGCCCTGTGGGCTGTACACTGAGAAAATGCACACAGGAAGAAGGTACCCCGGCCTCTGGAGGCAGCCTTGCCAGTTAAAAGACCCTAAGACAGGGGTAGGCAACCCCCAAGCAAAGGCACTTTGTTTGGCATGAGTGCCTCAGGGCAGACAGTAGGGAAGGGGTTGGAGCTGCACTGCCACAACAAGGATCGAGCCCCTCGTGACTCCCCTACTGTCTGCCCCTTGGCATACCAAAATCTTACGAGTCGAGGTTGCAGGTATTTTCAGGACTTTGCCCAAAAACATTGCCAACCCTTCCCCTTAGATCAAGTCATGGCAGGTGTGAGATAGGCAGTCTGGGGAGCGTGGGCAGAAAGGTCTGACGACTAAGTGGCATCAGATACCAGGCGGATCACCTCAGACTGTCACATTCTTCCTCTTGATGGGAATCAACAGAATCACAATGCTTTCGTTCCCTTTCTACATCCAAGAAACAGGATAGACTCACCAGACTCATACTTGCAGTTGGTCAAATTAATCACAGGTCATCTGGAAAAAAAGAAAAGAAAAAGGAGAGACACAGAGGCAGATAGACCAAAACCAGTTCAAACTTTATAATGAAGCCCTGGAAAAACTTTACAGCTGAACTTCCACAAAGTTACCTAAAAGCACTAATACAAATGAACACATTATTAAGCAACATATCATAACCTCAACAGGCTATTCACTAGAAGTTTTTGCTCACTGGTCACATGGAAAATTATTTCCTTGGGGGATAAAAGGGAAAAAAAACTGCACAATTTGTCTTTCCATAGATGAGAAAGGTACCATTAATTAGAATTCTCTGAAGACAACAACAGTGCAAGTCCAGTGTAAATGTTATATCCTGGTTACAAAATCCCTGACACAAAACATCAGCAGAATGAATGTACAAGACTGATTACTTAGCTTTTTTGTAAAATTAATATGAAACATGTTTCTTAGAAACACTTGGTTATATACTTTACTTACCTAACCTCTAACCCTGAAACAGTACACAAACCATAAATAGGACAATGGTGGCCAACAGGTAATGCTAAGTTCAGATGATGTTTAATTTAGAGAATTCTGTTGATTGGTAAATGCTATTTATTTATGCTGAACAAAAATGTTGTTGTATTGCAAGTTCCTCTTGTGAACTCCTGTCAGGAAACACAGCACAAACAAATTAAGCAGCTTAAAAAGCCCACCTATCCTCTTAGAAGCTAAGCTAAAAAGATGAACAGTGAAACCTCATTTATCCAGAAAGCTTGTTTGTTTAAAATGAAGCCATCTCCTCTATTGTGTAAATGCACTGAAAGTTCTCTTGAATTTCCTAATTAATTTAATGTAAATATTTTTTCAGATGAGCTATCAGTGTACTTACTATACGTGGTTTGATCAAAAAGTTTTAAGACTTGATGTTCAGGGTATTGGTCATCAAGAATTTGTACCAAGTGGTAAAACAACCAATCAGGCCTTTTATAAAGAGGTTTTGATTTGATTGAGGGATAAAGTTAGAAGAAACCACCGTGAGCTGTGTGAAAATGGTCAATGGTTTCTGCACCATGACAATGCTCCTTCACACACTGCTGTCTCTATTCAAGAATTTTTGGCTGAAAAAAACATTCCTGTGATACCACACCCTCCGTATTCACCCACCTTGCCCCATGTGCTTTTTTTCTGTTCCCAAAAATCAAAATGAAGCTGAAAGGAAGGAGATTTGATGACATTGCAACCATCCATAAGAATGTGAAACAGAACTTAAAAAACTCACAGTTGAAGACTTCCAGCATTGCTTCCGAAAGTGGCAGGAACGTTGGGACAAGTGCATATAATCTAGGGGAGATTACTTTGAAGGGGACAGCTCATAAAAATGTTTGTACACTATTCTTTAAAATAAAGGCTAAGTCTTAGAACTTTTTGATCACCCCTTGTACATCAAATTAAAAGGAAAAAATATGAAGATAGAATCAGTAAAACACTACTGTGATGAGAGAGAAAGGAAACAAATGAACAGATTTTTTTCGAAGTTAAAATACATCTTCCTAAATAAAATACAGATAAAACATTTTTAAACACAGGCAAGGCATTTTTGCAATTTAGTTTCTAAGTTGTTCAGAGTGAGAACCTTGATTTTTTGTTTGTCTAGTCTGTTATGTATCCCTATGGTGATAATAAATAAGCACAGCAAAATTATGACTGCCCAAAGAGCTTGGTCAACAGTAGTTAATCAAATGGGCATTAACCAGGCAGGAAGTATGCACTGGAGTCAGTTAAGGTAGTCTGGACACTGTGAGCAGGGTAACTATAATAAAAATAACAGAGTGCTTTCTTCCTTCTCATGTCCTCGTGACAGGGTAATTCAGCAGAATTTGCAGATTCATTGAAATCTGACATGGCTGCACCACAAGTGTTTATAGTCTCAAACTTGCAACCTCTGAGCTATCAACCATGTGCCTTAGCAGTACCCATACCACCCCAGAGTACTGATTTGCTCTTATAGGTCCTGGTCTAACCCTGTTGAAGTCAATGAAAAGACCTCTAATGATTTTGAGTGGGCTTTGGATCAGCCCTATAATCCCATTTAGTCATGCAATTAGTCATTTTGTGGGTCTAATTGGGGTTTATAGATGGAGTTTAGACAGTAAGTGACTTGATAACTGGTTCCACTTACTGCAGTTCTAATCTGATATGGATAAACACATGTGAGTGAGCACAGACAAGTAGGGCTGGGGCTAACTAGAAATCACAATTTTCTGGACAAGTTTTATGCACTGAAATTACTTTAGCTGATTTTAATACAACATAATAATGCTAATCTGATGCATTCTAACACAACAACAGAAAGCAAATGAACAAAGGGAAAGAAAAGGAAAAGGAAGAAAGGAGGAATAATGATTGCTAATTTTACCCCTAACATTACAATCCCACTGAGTAAGGATGAAAAGAGGGCACAGCAGTCTCAACAGTTCTGTCATGTAATGGTTCTGAACTACAGTAGTTGATCCTATTAGGAGGCCCAAATATGATCTCAACATCACAGTATAACAGGAAAAAAGGGAACACATTTTAAGTTATAGTTATAGAAAGCTAATATAGCAGTAGGTACTACAGCAAAGATAAAAGAAACTATTCTTTTTCCTTCATGTTTTTTTGTTATGAAGCAACATTTGAGATTCTAATCAGAGAAAAAGATGTGGCAGTACTCAATAAGGCTGAGCCATGTGACACATGCCTATCAGAAAACAATGGATGAAAAAGCACTAGCTAGCCAACATAGGAACAGGCTTCCCCAAAGTTATAAATCAAAGCCTACATCCTGATGTATTAAATGGGGATCCAGAGAATATTCTCCTCCAGTACTACACTATAATAGTAACTCATGCATTTCACACTAGCACCAGAACTCCCCTAAACTATTTTCTTTTCACTGGCACAAGAATATGGTAAAACCATTACATCTATAGTAGTAACATTATATACTAGATTCTTTCTAGATAGTTAAAAAAGTTCATATTCGAAGTCATTCAAAACCTGCAGAACTTAAATATTACCATTCCTTATTTAACATTAGAACAGAATTCCATTATTTCATCTCAGCTGCAAATTCAACACTTGCATAGTCCTCTTCCACTACAAGCATCCCATTCCTTCCCCTTCTCTATAGGAACAGTTTGAATAACCCTGTTTCACAATGCCCCTTCACTACTAACACCCTCCTCTATTTTCAGGAGCCTTGTCATGTCAATACTTGGTTCTAACCTCTTTCTCTTTCTTTTCTTTTTCCTGGATGCATTTGAATCTTGATTTTTTTTCTTTTCTCCATAGTTCACTGTTTCCTGGTCTGGGATACCCAAGACACCTGCTTCTCTTGCCGTTGGTAAAACTTTTGCTTTGGTTCCATTTTTGTCATCCAACTCTTCTGATTTGTACTCATCTCCTTGAAATGATCTGTATTTTTGCAGTATATCTGATGCTTTCATCCTGTGGAAATACACACAACAGACCAAAAGCAAAGTAAATACAGTAGTACAGGGATAAGCAATAATTCTTGCAATTGTTCTGAGACTAGAGATGCTTTCTTCTAACCTAGCTGGTAAAACAGGGACATAACAGCCCCAAGTTAGGAAGGGGTACATTCAACTACTTATTTACAGTATTCCATTTTCCATTATTTTCTTCCCTTTCTAGAAGGATCAGAAGGAATATGTACCCAACTTGTTGATTTTAGCCAATACCTATTCCAATCTGAATGGCACCCCTTACACAGGAAAAGAGGTTTGTTCGACTCTTGAGCTTGTTGCTGACCCTCTACTTTGGTGATAATGATAAAAACACACTATTCAATTGTCCTGGTCCCAGTCTTCAATGTAAAATGGAAGCACCTGCCTATTTTGTCTCTCAAAACCTAGTACCCCTTCAACATCTTGCTTTCCTTCTATGCATTTTGTCCTTCTCAGATTTGAGTATAATGCTGTAGCATTGAAGAACCAGTGCCTAACCTGAAAGCCACCTTAGTGCTGACATCGGATCTGAGGGATGAAAAGACTCAGACTCCATCAAATCTGCAGGTGAAATCCAAGTCTAACAGGTCAGGTTCTCTTGCAAACAGAAAGCTCTGTGGCAGAGTACAGAGAGGTTAAGGAAGAGGAAATCTTTACCAAAGGTTTATTTTCATTATATAGCTTCACATTTTACCTTGCCCTTCTGGCTTGAGTTGATTGAGGGCTCCTAGAAGTAAGGATTCATTTAAAGTACAATAGCAAGTAGTTCAGAAAACAAACTCTCTCAAACCTTTGTGACAAAAGTAGTTTGATTTTCATCTATAATTTCACTAAACAGTATTTTATTTTGCATTTTAAAATCTTCTTGGTATACCAAGAATTCAATTCCTGATCCTAAACTCCACCCCTGGTTTGGTGTACCAGTAACCTTCTCACCCCAGCTCTGTCACAGTATCCCTCTCCCTGCACTCCTTGTTTCTATCTACTCACTCCACCCTCCTACAGTTCAGCTCTAGTTCCAGTTTCATTCCAATAAAGCTGCTTTCTCCTTTGCTTGAGCCCAGAAAGGAGGGTGTCATTGAAAAAAGTGAAGGCATATCTTCCCTACTTTTTTCCCCTGATACCTAGAACTAGAAAAGCCTAAGGCTGAAACACCCAGTGTGGAGCAGAATCCTTGGAAGATGGACTAGCTGTCCCAAGAAGTCTGTACTAAGCAGTGTCTTAAACTTTGTATAGTCACTTACACTTGTGCAGAGTGGGTGCAAGACGCTAGCACCAATGTGAAGAAAAGATCTAATTGCACTTAACATCTGTTTGGCAGACATTTTGCACGGGGGTAACAAGGGATGGTGCAGGTGAAAAAAGGTGAGGATTCAGAAACACTGAATTAAAACTGTTAGAAAATGTTAATGTGTTTATAGCACTGGTCTTTTTGCTTGTGTATATGTATGGTCTGTACCAAATTAAAAAAAACCCTGTATCTGAGTATTTTAATCTACTTCAAAGCCCACTGCAGTCCTACTAATTTCAACAGGCTTTTGAGGAGGCCTTATAACACACTCATCTCTAGGCATATACACATCATTCAGAATGTCTCATATTGGCATATTACTTCTAGTTCCATTCAGTTCTCTTACTGTCCCAAGCCTTAAACATCTGCAAGGTTAATTAAGAATTACCTTCAAATTGTAGATATAGATTAAACTGCAGATACAGTGTGTTCAAGCACTGACTTGTAACTTACATCTTGAAATCTGATAAATCTCATTGCTTAGAAAAGCCTTGAGTACATCTATGACAAGCCAGAAAGTGGGAATATTTAATTTTTCCCTCAACACAGGCAAGCTTGTATGCAGGTAACTCTCGGTATATCATCATATATTGGACCTAGACAGGTTACAGGGGTGGGCGGATGAGAACAGGATGGGTTTCAACACTGCTAAGTGCAAGGTACTGCACCTGGGGAGGAAGAACCAGCAGCATACCTACAGGCTGGGGAACTCCCTTCTCCTCAGTGCAGAGGCAGAAAAGGATCTTGGAGTCATCATTGATGCCAAAATGAACATAGGCCAACAGTGTGGGGATGAGGACAGGAAGGCCAACCACACTGTGTCACGCATCCACAGATGCATCTCAAGCAGGTCCAAGGAAGTGATCCTCCCCCTCTATGCGGCACTGGTCAGGCCACAGTTAGAATACTGCGTCTGCCGCACTTCAGGAGGTATGTGGACATCGATAGGGTCCAGAGGAGGGCCAGCTTCATGATCAGGGGTCAGCACGGCAGACCCTACAAGGAAAGGCTACGGGACCTGAATCTGTTCAGCCTCCACAAGAGGAGGCTGAGGGGGGATCTAGTGGCTGTTTACAAACCAGTCAGGGGGGACCAGCAGGCATTGGGGAAAGTCCCTGTTCCCCTGAGCACTCCCAGGAGTGACAAGAAATAACGATCACAAGCTGGCAGAGGGTAGATTTAGGCTACGCATCAGGAGGCGCTACTTCACTGTCAGGGCGGCTAGGATCTGGTACCAACTTACAAGCAAAGTGGTGCTGGCTTCTAACCTGGCAGAACAGGAGAGGAGGCTGGATGAACACCTTGCTGGGGTCGTTTGACCCCAGTACGCTTTCCTGCCATGGCAGGGGTCGGACTTGATGATCTGCTCAGATCCCTTCCAACCCTACAAACTATGAAACGATCTACAAGGACTTTGCTGTCAGTCACACTGCAACTCCATAAATTATTGCATGATCAACGTTCTCTTTTTCCCTCTACCCATGATCTATGTGCGCATCTCACAGGTAAGAGGAGCGTAAAAATTTGGACAAGAAAATAAGGCTGCACTGAACAGAAAGAGAGCTCTTTGGTTAACATGGCAAGCGCTGGGCTTAAGAAAGGCAATGCACAGTGAGACATTCACTAGTGAATGCAGGAATTTAGACATGTTAAGGTGTGTGAAGTCCTCTGAAAGAAACCCCAGGCTAACAATGGATAGGACATGACCTGGGGAAACAGCGTCTGATGCACCCCTGGTGACTGGCCTGGTCAAAGGATGTTACTTAAAACAGTATTAGACAGACAGATACACAGATGAAATCCCCACTGCCAGCAATGCTCCGTTTGGGCAGTGATACCAAGAGATGGACTCCATTGCCTGCAGGGATTGCTTCAGGCAGCTCTTTTCTCCTTCCCTTCCTTACTCCAGCAGAAGAGGGCCTTATTTTTTTTTGCAAAAATATTTTTATATAGATAAATATAGATCTATAGATATCTCTATATATAAAATTGTCCCTCTAACAAGCTGCCAAGTGACCCCTGTGCTTCACTTGGCAGATCAAAACGCAGTTTGGCTGCAGCAGACGACTCAGACGGGCTCCCTGCGAGGGAAGCGGAGGGAAGGGTGCATTTCCACGTCCTCTCAGTCCTACAGCGCGGGGAGGGAAAGGGACTGTGCAGTCTCTCCCATCCCACTACCCCAGGGAAGGGGGGAGCTCTGCCCCAGCGGACCCCTGCTCTTACCTGCCCCAGCCCCTCGCACTCAGCTATGCCCTACCCCGCCACAGCCGCCCGCACCCCCTACAGCTCTCAACCAACCAACCGCCCCGCCCCGCCCCGCGCCGCGCACCCCACCCTGCGCGCTCGCTGCTAGCCTCCGGATTGGCCAATACACACCGGCTCTCCCGGCCCATCTCAATTAGCCTCTTGCCCTCCCATTGGTCCAAACGATAACTAGGTTGCTAACTGGGGAAGACTGAAGGGTAGGGGGGGAAGGAAGGTGGTTGTCATGGCAACGGCACGACGCTCCGGCCTGGAGCCGCTGTGCTGGGGGGGGGGGTGCACGCGAGGCTGCGCATGTGCACTCCGCTTCTCCGCCCCTTTGTATATCTTGCCCCAGTCCTCCTAGCAGAAGACCAACGGTCACCAACTGTCCCAACTGCACAAGGGCAGGGCCACTTTTGAACCTCTACAGCCAATCACAGCTGGAAGAAGCAGGCGGGATTTAAATACACGTCATGACTTCTGCTCCTCCAGGTTCTTGGAGGCAGCAGTCGGGGGAGGGGGCAGAGAGATGCAGGGAGGGGGGAAGAGACCCGACAGCATGGGATTTTCTCCAGTTCTAGTTGTACCCTGTGATGATGTCATGGTACCATAAACACACCACCGTGACATCAGAGCACTCAGCTTGGCGGTGTGCAGGCATGTTGGGGTGCTGCCAGCTGCCTCCTCTTTAGGGCTGGGATTGGGCTTGTGCTTGGAGGTTCAGGACTTCCCCAAATTGGTGCCTTGCACAGAAGCTCCTCTCCAACTACAACCTGCAGAGCCAGTCCCAGCAGCCTGGTTTTGCTCTTTGATGCCTCTGATGTCATACCCCCGGTGCAAATCTGATCTCTGGTTGATGGGAGCCCTGTGACCCCCCCGCCCCCTTCAGAAACCATGGGTCGGGTCTTCCAGCATTGCCTTCAAATGTGTGAAGCTTAACATTATCACAGCTCATGGCAGAGGTGAGCTGGGTCCTACCGCCGCTGGCCCGAGGGCTGCTCGGTGCGGGGCTGCCCCAGCTGCGCCTGATTAAACGAGCTGGGTACAGCGCGCGCAGCTTCAGCTCTGGCTCCGCCCCTTGCCCTCGGCCAGTGACCAGGGGAGTTGCAGCATGTCCTGCGCCCTGCCTGCATGCGTGGTGGAGGAGGCACGGTTAAGTTCCCCTGCGGAGCTGGAGGCACCTCGGGGCTGGGGCTGGGGCTGGGGCTGGGGCTGGGGCTGGGGCTGGGGCTGGGTCAGGGCCAGGGCCAGGGCCAGGGCTGCAGGGCGTATGATTGCCGAAGCCGGGCCGGAGGAGCCCGGCCCAGAGGCGCTCTACGTCCAGCCACAACTGGGGAACCTAATGCCCAACCCTTATTAACCGTGCGAGCTGCTGGTCTGGTGCATCGTGAGAACTACATTAGATGTGCTTGCAGGCTGCCAGCAATTGAATCACTGGACTCTCATGAGGGTGAGAGGCTGCATGCTCATCCTGTGATACTTTGGTGGGCGAGTGTTGCTTGTGTGGGTGTAGGGGTCTGTATGTGAGGGCAGCATTGGGGTGAAAGGGTCAACAAGGAGTATGTGTGGGGGGGGTCATAGTGATGGGGGGCTGGGAGTGGGTGTAGGGATGAATAGGCGGTGCATATAGGGGAGGGTATAGGGAGCATGTGTGTGTGGGGGGGAAGGAGATGTTGGGGGCACCTGTAGGAATGAGTAGGGAGGTGTGAAGGGAGCACTTATCTTTGAATGGGCTTCCTTAGTGGTCAAGTTTCATGTTGCCATCAATCTCTGTGTAGAAGAGGGCAACTTATTTTAAGACTGGATGATGCTGACAAGCCCTTCTGATGTTGCTATTTAAATTATGGTCAACATTTAAAACCAGGGTTTTATTATGTAACCTTTAGTCATAACTAGTTATTAATTCAATAAAAGTAAATCTTCTGGAAGATTATTCTCAAAAATGCCCATATTTTGTTGCTCTGATTAGTTTCCACTCTGGCTGATATCTTTCCCACATTTGATCTGTCAACTTGCATTATGCTTCTTTCATTCACTGAGAAGTGAGTAGAAGCGAAAGTGTTTATTTTAGTGAAGTGTTTGGTATTATTTCATTCTTTTATATTGGTTTTTATTTTGGATTTTAAACCACATTTCCAGACCCATTTCATTGTCACTTCCTGCAACTTCATTGGTGTCAAAGGTCAAGTGACATCACTTCCTGATGTGATACCACTTCCTGTGAGGTCTTTGAATATGGCTCGCCCGCGCACTGGGTGATAAAAAATTTGATCTGGCCGCACATTCAAAAAGGTTGGACATCCCTGTATTAAGCTAATCACAGTTCTACAAAAAGAGAAGTTTGTTTTGTGGTTTGGTGAAACTGATTTGTTTAACGCAACCTATTGCATTTCCATAGCAACCAGCAGCAGATTTACTAAAATTCTGAGGTAAAAAAAAAAAAAACTCTCTCTCTCGGTTCGTTTTCTTTGGAGGCTCATTGAATAACAAATTCTTAGGCACACATTGTTGGTGAGACAAAAGGTATATATTTGCAAATAGGGTCAGAGGGAGAAGACAAAAGATCAAAACCCTCTGCCCCTGAGTACCATCATTAGCAGGCTTTTATCCCCTCTCTTCTGGCACGTGTACAGAAGCAGGAACTCTTACAACTCATTTCCGGTTCATACAAACATGCATGAGAATACGTCAGATCATGCATCCCATGTGTATTATAATTAACTACTTAAGTATGCGGGGCGGATAGGCTTAATATGTATTAGCTGATTGCGCCTGCTCAGAACGTATTTTAGGTTACCAAAAGTTCAAACCTTCTCTGCCCCAAGGACAGGACCATTAAAAATTGCAATTTACTCTTATCTACATGAGAACGCTAAGGAGTATATGCTTTACTCTAACAAAGAGATAGTAAATTTGCAGAACAAAGAGAGCTCTTAGAGTTTTCCTTCAGTTCCCAACCCCCCCCCTTCCCTCTCTCATTAGGGAGACAAGGAAGGCTGGCAGCCGTACTTAATCAAAGGACAACTATTGATGGGAGCTAACAGCTATTGATAATGCATTTTTAATAATATTTCTAACAATATTCCCCCCTCAAGATGCTTTCTGATCTTTACTTCATTTGGGCATATCAAGATAATTACGAGGGATTCTTCTGAGGACCATGACTTTTGCTACAGTCTGTGCTTTTAGAGGGACTGCTGCAACCTGCATTCCTTCTACTGTGGTGGTTATCAATCTAGTAAGACAAGGAATGAGACAAGGGATAAAAATCAAACCAGTTAGAGCACACAAAAGCACAAACCCTACTTTTTTCCACCAGGGTCCTCCAAATAATTGAAACCACCAGTCCTTATTCCATGTGGTTTCCCACGTTTGTATTGGTACATGGGCTATTTTCCTAATCTCTTTGGCAATCTCTAAGACCACCTTCCCGTTATCATCTATTTGGAGGCAACAATTAGAAAGGTTGAACTTTCCACAGACTCCGCCATCCTCTGCGAGTAAATAGTCTAAAGCCATTCGATTTTGGTATATGGCTTCCCTCATCTGAGAACTTTGTCGAGCCAGCAACTCGAGAGCAGTGGCGGTCTGGTTAGTAATTACTTCCAAGACTGCCTGCAACCGGATGATTCTATTCAGCATATATATTGGTGTCCGGTAGCCCCAACTTCCATCATTAGCCCATGTAGCTGGTCCATAATACTCAATAATCCTCTGAGGAGGCCACTCATCCTCCTTCCACTTTTGGGAGCCACCCTGTGTTAAACTTACATCAATACTTCTCTTGGCCCTGTTCCAATCATCATACAAAGAGACTCCTAGCTTATTTCCACCCTCAGATGGTAACAAAAAGAAAGATGGTACAATTACTCCAATATAGCAGGTTCCCGTCCACCCTCGTGGTAGGACCGTATAGGCACGCTTTCCACAAATCCAATAATGTCCTTTTAGGGCCCTGTGTTCCCCTCCCAAGGCTAGGGGGTCACGGCTGTGGAAAAGAAGGGGATAGTATTTGGTGCCTTTATGCCCTAAAGGGCCAGTGTGATAGTTACTCAGTTTAAACTGACATTTCCATACGCCATCTTTATCCCTATACTCGCACTTGGTTATTTCATTTGTGTCATTTAAGGCACTCCAATATGCATTAAACCTTGCCACTGTGCCATTCAGGTGTGCCCATTGCCACTTATAAATGTAGGTAAATCGTTCGCCTCGGGTCTTTTCATATGCCTGACATCTGGTAGGGTCAGGATCGAAAGGTAATATTCTTGTCCTTTTGAGATTTTGCATCTGTGTGGAGATTGGGAGCCTAACGGCAGCAGAATTCCATTGATCAGCATACCTGCTGCATACTCGGGCCCATTTTAATGTCCATGTACACTGACTATGTCCTAACCTCTTTCCTGTACCATTACTGCTAATACAGTACTCTCCCAAGGCCACTTGGGAAAGATCCGAGCTGTGGTTTTCATTCCATTCTTGACCAGTACTCTTAACATCTGCTTTGTCACTGACTAACCATTTTGGGGCCAAAGGAAAAGCCCTCCAAGGCCACTGTTCTCCGGCCTCTCGGAGCCCCCCACAGGCCCAGCAGTTGGTAAGATTAAAAGTACTTGCAATTCTCTCCATCATATCAACATACAAATTTGTCCCTGGGGGAGTAATTTGGGAAAGCGGGGGCATAGGCCAGTGGCTAAGGCTATGCAATCCTGCTTCTTTCATTATGCAGATAACAACAAGGCACATTATAATTCCCACCATATTTTCCCTTTTACTTTCTGGACTAATTTTCTGAACTTTGATTAAGCCGTCTCAGGCGCACTTGGAGATCACCAGTAGGTTCACAGCTCCACTTGCTGGCTTCTTGTTCCGAAGACGACTCAGCTTCCGGAGTGAGTTCGTCTTGGGAGTTGTTGTCCTCTGACGCTTGTGGATGTCGTTTCACACGGGTATGGTGTATCCAACGGTCATGGCCAGCAATCTTTACAGCGGTGTGGGTTGTTAGAAGTACCTGGAAAGGGCCACTCCACCTCTCAGTCAGAGGTTCCTTTTTCCACCGCTGCACCAAGACCCAGTCTCCCGGGGAGAAGTCATGTACCGGTACGTTTAAAGGCAGGCGCTGAAAGGAGGCTGCATACCTGTGAAGAGAAAACAAGACAGACTGCAAAGCAATAACGTACATATGAAGCTCACTATTACCTAATTCAAAAGTTACATTCTCTTGCATCCTAGGAGGTAAGACTCGAGGCGGCTTGCCAAACATAATTTCATATGGGGTCAATTTAAGGCCCCGTCGGGGAGTGTTTCGAATGCAAGTAAGGGCGAGCGGCAATGCTTGAGGCCACTTAAGACGTGTTTCAATACAGATTTTGGTGAGCAAAGTCTTTAAAGTCCTATTCATACGTTCCACTTGTCCTGAACTTTGTGGTCTCCATGGTGTGTGTAATTTCCAAGTAACCTTGAGAGTTTGCGCGACTCCTTGAACCACTTTTCCCACGAAGTGTTGTCCTTGGTCCGACTCAATGGACTCAGGCAGGGAATACCGTGGAATGATCTCCTGCAACAAATACTTCACTACTGTAGCCGCAGTGGCAGTCCTGGTGGGCCAGGCCTCGACCCAACCAGAGAGCTGGTCTACCATGACAAGTAAAAACCCGTGATGTCCGGATCGTGGGAGCTCGGCAAAATCAATCTGCCATGCCTGTCCAGGGTACGCTGCCCAGGGTCTACCTCCCATTGGCACAGGGGGTTTCCTTCGGGGGTTTACTTTCTGGCATGTGATGCACTTGGTAGCAATGCGCTGAGCTTCTACATATAGCCCTGGAGCTACTGCTTGGCGGATCACTAGATCACCCATGGCCAAGCCTCCCATATGGGTTCTTGCATGGAGCTGTTGCAGCACCTCCCGAAGCAATGGCCTGGGTATCATGACTTTTCCTCCTGGTACCATCCACCACCCCTGTGAGTTCTTTTCTGCACAAGCTCTTTGTGCAAATTTATCTTCTTCAGGGGAATACTGTGGGACTAAATCTTGGATGTCTGGCCATATGGCATGGGACATGGCCTGCTTGGATACCTCCTCCGCTTCTCCCCCAATAAATGCAGCTTCCTTTGCTGCTGAATCAGCCTTTGCATTTCCAAGCTTATGCTTTTCCTCAGCAGCCTTCCCATGGGCCCGCACATGAATGACTGCTACCTCTTTAGGCTGGTGGAGTGCCTCTAGTAGCTTGATAATCTGGGGCCATTAGCAATTTTATTCCCAGAGGCCGTAATAAAACCCCTTTCTTTCCACAATAGTCCGTGTGCATGGACTGTAGAAAAAGCATAGCGAGAGTCAGTGTATATATTAACCCGCTGGTCTGTCCCCAGCTGTAATGCTCGGGTGAGCGCAGTGAGTTCTGCGGCCTGTGCCGACCATGAGCTTGGCAATGACTCCCTCCATACTACCTTATCCAAGGTTACCACTGCACATCCTGTTCGTCTTTTTCCATCGATGACAGAGCTGGAGCCGTCTACGAAGTATTCAACATCTGGGTCCTCAATTGGGTCCTCAGCAAGATCAGGTCGCACCTGTGTGGTTTGATTTAGGACCTCAAGGCAGTCATGCATCGGTTTTCCTGGCTCCGGCAGCAAGGTTGCAGGGTTTAAGGCTGTAGTATGTTTGAAAGTAAGTCCTGGATTAGAGAGCAAAAATATCTCATACCGTGATTGTCTGGAGGGGTTAAGAAATTTCCCTCCCTCAGTCCCTAGGATCTGGGGAACTCCATGAGGAGTGAGTATTTCCATATCCGCACCCATGACTATCTTCTGGGCTTCTTCAACAACCACTGCTGTGGCTGCCACAGCCCGAAGACAGGCTGGCCACCCGAGTGCCACTGGATCTAGAACCTTTGAGTAATATCCCACGGGTCTCCAGGTCGGGCCCGATGGCTGTGTCAGCACCCCTGATGCAACCCCTCGATTCTCATGAACATACAGTCGATATGGCTTTTTACTGTTTGGGATGGCCAGGGCAGGGGGCTGGGTTAATGCTGCTTTAAGCAGATCAAAGGCATGCTGCATTTCTTTATTCCATTTCCATTTAGTGAGACTCTCCTTAGTTAGTGAGTCATATAGTGGTCTAGCCTTCCCACCATAATCTGGTATCCATAGTCGACAGAACCCAGTTAGCCCTAGGAATGCTCGTAGCTCCTTGGGTGACTTAGGTGGGGTTAGACCTTGGATTGCCTGTATGCGATCTGCACTTAGGGCTCTGACTCTTTTTGAGAGCTTATATCCCAAAAATGTGACTTCAGGCTGACATATCTGGGCTTTCTCTCTAGAAACTTTATATCCTTTTTTTCCCAGAGTGTTTAGGAGTGACCTGGTGGCTTCCTCACAGAGCTGCAAGTTTGGGCTTGCAACTAGCAGGTCATCCACATACTGGAGGAGAGTCACTGCGGGGTGTGATCCCTTCCACTCCTCCAAGTCCTTCTGAAGGGCAAGTCCGAAAATATGAGGGGCTGCTACGAATCCTTGTGGGAGAACTGTCCACATGAGTTGGGCTTTATGGAAGGTGTCTGGATCCTCCCATTCAAAAGCAAACAATTTTTGACTGTCTCGGTGAAGGGGAATAGAGAAGAAAGCATCTTTCAAATCTAGCACTGAAAATATTTCAGCTTCCCCCGGTACTTGTGTCAAAATCGTGTGAGGGTTCGGGACTACAGGATGGTCTGAAAGGACCTTCTTATTTACTGCCCGTAAGTCTTGGACCAGTCTGTATGAGACCCCATCTGCCTTCGGCACTCCAAGGATGGGGGTGTTATAGGGTGAAGACCCTTCCACTAGCCATCCGTACCTCTTGTATTTCTCTATTAACGGCTTGAGTCCAGCTCTGGCCGCTCGGCTGAGTGGGTACTGCTTTACCCGAACAGGCCCCTCCCCATCCTTGAGTACGATCCTTACCGGGGAGACGGACTTAGCTCGCGCAGGGGTTCCATCAGCCCATACTGAGGGGTCTACTCCAGTCATGTGATCTTCTGGACTTACTGCAGGGCGTCGGTCCTCCAGGAGAGCCATCTGATAGTTCGAGCTCTGCTTGACAGGTAGCTGGACCACCATCTGATCGTCTCTGAAAAAGATCTCAGCTTGCAATTTTGTGAGTAAGTCCCGCCCAAGGAGTGCAACCGGGCAACTTGGAGAATACACAAAGGAGTGCTCAAGCAAATGATCTCCCACTTTGGTGAGGAGTGGTTTACAAACAGGGAGTCGGGTTTGCACTCCCTCAATCCCTTCTACAAGTACATGCTGTTCACTAGTTCCTGCACAGGGGGGTTTTTCTGGAATCATTGAAAATGTAGCCCCAGTATCCACCAAGGCTTCAAAGTTTTTGCCACCAACCCTAATGGTTACCATGGGATTTTCTCGGGCTCCAACCCGAAGGGTAGTGGTCTTAGATCCCTGTCCCCTTCATTCTGAATCCTCACCCTTGTCTTCTGCCCGCATGAGGTGACCTCTCGGTTCCCTCTCTCTCTTCTCCTTCAACTTCGGGCATTCCCTTTTCCAGTGTCCTTTCTCTTTGCAATAAGCACAAACGTCTGCTCCCACTCTTTCTCCTTTCCCCTTCTGCATCCCAGCCTTTTCAGAGTTCCCTCCAGTTATAGCAGCTGCTAGTGCTGCCATCTGTCGCTGAGCCTTTTTATCCTCCTTGCGCTCCTGCACTTGCTCACGATTCCCATACACCTTATATGCAATTTCCACCAGCTCTGAAATCGGTTTCCCAGCACCTCCCTCAGTTTTCTGTAACTTCTTACGGATATCAGCAGCAGATTGACCAATAAACATAAGATTTACCATGCGCTGGTTATCTGGGGCTTCTGGATCCAGATCCGAAAACCTGCGAAATGCCTCATACAGCCTCCCAAGGAAAGCTGAGGGATCCTCCTCTTTTCCCTGTCTCACTTCATACAACTTAGACAGATTGGTAACCCGAGGCACTGCCTTTCCCATTGCTTCCACTATAATTCCCAGATACCGTGCACTCAGCTCTCTGCCTTCGGCAGTGTGATTATCCCATCTCGGCTCTTCTACAGGGAAGGTATCACGCAGAGTACGACCAGCAGCACCCTCTAACTCAACTCTGGCTGCCGCAATACGCTCTGCTGTCCCCAACACTAATCTCCTCTCCTCCGGGGTTAGGAGGGTCTGGAGCATCATCTGGACATCAGCCCAAGTGGGTCGATGAGTCTGCCCAATGGATCAAAACAAATCCCTCATCTTTTCAGGGTCTTCACGAAAAGAGGGGCTCTGATTCTTCCAGTTAAATAAATCTGAAGTGCTAAATGGGGTGTAGACAAAAGTTGCAGTGCCTCCTTCCCCAATAACCTCTCGCATCGGACAGTTTAGCACCGGCTGTGACTCTACAGGCTTGCGCAAATAATAACCCTTATTTCCTGATTCAGATGAGGCACTTGGCTGAGGCTCACGCTCTAACTCATTAGATATGCCTTGGTACGTCGGTGGTGGTCTCTCTAAGGGAGGGGGCGGTGGTGCAGAAGGACTGGATGCCGAGGAGGCGTCTGACTCATCTTCGCTACCCGACAGGGCAACCGGAGCACGGGTCCGGTACTCAGCCAATTCAGAATTCCCCCCCTCATTAGACTCAGGAAGTACAGGCGCCCCCCCCCGAGTCTTTTTCTTAACAAGCATCACATGAGACTTTACTAAGTAATTCTTAATCCAAGGTGGCTGATTTTGAACCACCCACAACCAACAATCAATATAAGGAAACTGATTCCAATACCCATTTTGCATAACAATTTCATGGATAGCTATCACTTCTTTTAGCACAAAGGATCCTTTCGGGGTCCAGTGGACCCCAAATGTTGGCCACTCGAGTTGACAGAACTTAATTAAATCATCTTTTTTCATTTTTATTCCGTAATCGGCCGGCCTTGCAAATTTATTAAAATGACGTAATAAGCACCTTAGAGGGGTATCCGTGTTTTCTACACGGGAGCTAACCGTACCCATTTTGCCCACAAAAGTGCACCCAAGGCACACCAAATACCAAAAAGTCCCTTACAGCAGATGATTTACCATGAGAACATGCACACCTCCTGCTCCGGACCCAGAACCAAATTGGGCAAAGGGAGTTCGTATACTCACTCAGATACCCCAGAGATCTCGATCCAAAGCCAAAAATGTGTACCTGGAGACTCCAAAAAAAAACAAAATTTGCATAGGAGCTCTTAGTGTTCCGGATGTTCCGGCTCACACCTCAAGCCCCCCCTCAGGGCGAGCCAAAAAGAAAGGCTCGGCGCGCAAACCCCCCAGGGGGGCAGAGACGATGTGCCGACGAACTCCGGAGTTATCCAAAGAATGCCCCACGTTGGGCGCCAAATTGAGGTAAAAAAAAAAAAAACTCTCTCTCTCGGTTCGTTTTCTTTGGAGGCTCATTGAATAACAAATTCTTAGGCACACATTGTTGGTGAGACAAAAGGTATATATTTGCAAATAGGGTCAGAGGGAGAAGACAAAAGATCAAAACCCTCTGCCCCTGAGTACCATCATTAGCAGGCTTTTATCCCCTCTCTTCTGGCACGTGTACAGAAGCAGGAACTCTTACAACTCATTTCCGGTTCATACAAACATGCATGAGAATACGTCAGATCATGCATCCCATGTGTATTATAATTAACTACTTAAGTATGCGGGGCGGATAGGCTTAATATGTATTAGCTGATTGCGCCTGCTCAGAACGTATTTTAGGTTACCAAAAGTTCAAACCTTCTCTGCCCCAAGGACAGGACCATTAAAAATTGCAATTTACTCTTATCTACATGAGAACGCTAAGGAGTATATGCTTTACTCTAACAAAGAGATAGTAAATTTGCAGAACAAAGAGAGCTCTTAGAGTTTTCCTTCAGTTCCCAACCCCCCCCCTTCCCTCTCTCATTAGGGAGACAAGGAAGGCTGGCAGCCGTACTTAATCAAAGGACAACTATTGATGGGAGCTAACAGCTATTGATAATGCATTTTTAATAATATTTCTAACATTCATTTTAAATTTGGAGCCAAAATACATAAATTGTAAGGCTTAGATTTGGCCAATAGTTTCCATTGAACTCAGGATCCAAAAATAATTCTTTAGATCTATTTTAGCAATTGGTAGAGCACCCCTTCATTTAACATCCAAATGATACATACAAATGTCCCTTGCCAACCGCGGGGGTTAGGTTCCTGAAAATTCCCATGGTTGGCAAAACTGTGATTGGTAAGACAAAAGGTTTATGCGAAAATGGGGTTAGGGACTTGAATATGAATAATAAAGGAACATACAGTATATAAAAATCATTTTTATTTACCTTTTAATATAGGGGTTTTCAACTGGGGGTATACGTACCCCTAGGGATACTTAGACAGGTCATAGGGGGTATGTGTGGGCAGAGCACACCTGGGCCACGACAGCAAGGTCTCCCTGGTACATTCGCCTCTTACCCGGGGGAAGGGGAGGGGTGCACCAGGACAGCACACCACATTGCCTCTCCACCCCCACCTGTCTGAATGGCAGGATGCAGGTGTTTTGTGCTTGCCTCCAGCAGCGCACGATTGGCTGGTCAGCAGCCCACGGAGCCATGACCAGCCATAGGAAAGTGGTGCAGCATGTGGTGGCCGCTCCATGCAAGCACTCCCTCCACCCCCAGCACTGCTGCTATGTGCACCCCTGGGAGGGCACGGTTGGTGGGCTGATGCATGGCCAGAAAAAACCTTGGTTACTTAAAACTGTATACCATAGTAGCCAAAATGGTTGACAGAATATTAAGCGTAGATACTTAAAATCATAGTTGGCAAAACTGTGGTTGGCAAGGGAAACCTGTAGATGTACATCTCCCACGCCAAAAACATGTTCTCCTGTAAATTTCTCTTCTGCTGCTTTTAAGTACAGAATTTGGATCCCTATCCAGGAACATGGGTATTTTCATACTGAATCAGACCCTGATCCATCTAGTCCTGTATATTGCTTCCAGAAGACGCCAGCTGCAGAAGATTCAGCACCAGGTGCAAGACATCTCTTCATAAGTTGTTATAAGCCCTGACACATAATTGCTATTCCAAAGTATTTACTGCATTAAGCTCTTTCCCTGAAGGGGAAGAAAAATGGCCCAATATCACCAGAATTTACTCCTTCCTTGTAGAACTATTTGCCACTGTTCTGCAACCAAGCATGCAAATCTTGGATCAGCCTTCTCTGTCATCTAAGGTCATCTATGGACTACCAGTGACTTCCCTATTTACTGGCAGACTGTCATCCTCCTATTGAGGGAAGGATGCCACCACCACCAGCTACATTAAGTTGTATGATTGGGTATTCTTGTTAAAAATGGTCTGACTTAGAATCAAATGGGGGCCTCTGTGGTATAAAGTTTGTAGCAGTTGGAGAGTCTCCATTTTTTATTGCTGTGTTTTAAAGATCACCTTCCATGGGTGATGTAGCAAGAAACCTCTCAGTAAATTAACATCTAGAAACAGCCCTCAAAGAGTTGGTAAAATTATTTTGACAGAATATAAAAGCTGCTTTCTTGAAGGTGTAATATAACCACTAGCCTGGCTCAATGAAGATATTGGTGCCTTCTCATTAACCTTATGAAAACCTTAATCCTTTTTCTTTAACTTTTCTTCAGTCCTGAAAGCACTCACTTTTGGATGATCATGTGATATTACCACTCCAACTAGGGGAACTTCTCCCAGTTTCTGCATACTATCACTTGCTCTTACAAATTCAACAGAAACAGTTGAGACTTGCACCTTGGCCACATTAGAAAGAGTTCATCTCTATAGCACTTCCTGTGCTATATCAGAAAAAAGAAGTGCACCTTATACTGGAGTTATTTTAGTATACGTCTTGTAACAGTTCCACAAATAAAATAAGCTCTACTTATTGGCAAGAAAATTCTTGGATAATTACATCTGTAACTAGGATTTTGTGCCAATATAACAATGTTGTAATGAATCGCATTCGTAACAGACATTATTACACAAGCAGAAGTTTCTAGCAGAGACTTGGCTGGAGAGGCAAGCTGCTGAATACAGTAGACTCTCATTTATCCAGTACAAATAGAATACACATAGTTTATTCAAACAGATTTTGGATAAGCAGAGGGTATTTTCAGTGTAGCAGATGCATGTAGAAGGATGTATTCCAGTTCTGAATATGACTTTCTGAATAAGAACTCTACTGTAAATCTCAGTGCCCTGATCCTAGAAACAAACCCTGACATATGTTTAACTTGATATATGTGAACAGTCTCATCCGCTATATTGGAACTGTTGGCTTGTATAAAATTAAGCATTTGTGTGTGTGTGTTTATAAGATAAAAGGCCTTTTAATATTATTTTAAGGAAAAGAACAGTGAGGTTAAATATTATATTTGGAAAAAAAAGCATATATTCTAAATAGCCTTATTATAGCTTTTAAATGGGCTTTTTTTCTCCCTGCTCATTTTTGCATTTGTCTAATACTGGACCGTGGAAATAGACTATTTATTTTCATTTTTTATTATCACTTAGCCCTTTTCACTCACACATATCCAATGCCATGATTTTTTTTTTTATTGTAAACACAGAATGGTAATATTTCTTTGTTATACTCTTTGTGTTGACATTTAAAAATAGCCATGGAAGCACATTTATTGGAAAGAAGGTTTTTGTGTTTATTTGATTTAACAAAACCTAATTTGTGCACCAATACTGTCCTGGCAATCTCTCTTTAAAAGAGGACTGCCAGCTGTAATGGCTCCGTTAGGACTAGTGTGGATTGTCATGTGCACTGCTGCTACTGACTAATAACTCTCTTGATTAAAAATTTCTATGCCTCTCTGGACCACATACTACACATGTACATCAGCTGCTTTTAAAATTATTGGTTTATAAAACAATCAAAATAAAGTTATTATATCACATTGCTTGCTAAATAACACTTTATTTTTCAATTTAAACTGCTTGTTTATAAGATGCTGTCAACTTTCTTTTTCATTATTATTATTTATTTGTAGTAATGTCTAAATACCTCATTCAGGATCAAAAGCCTGTTAGGGCAAGGACTGGGGAAACAACAGTCTCATCCCCTCTTGTTTTGGTGGGAGGAGACAGGCTGAGTGTGGGACTTATAGAATCTCAACCAGCTGAGGGCTGGAGCTGGTTTGCTCCAAAGCCATCTACTCTCACTGGGAAATTTTCTGTGGGTTACCAACAGGGAGAGTCATTCCAAAGAACCTGGGTATGTTTTTCAGACTAAGACTTTAGGAAACATAAAGGACTCCCAAGATCCTGAGGCTTTTCCCCTTTGAAAAGCTACCCTTTGTCCTCCATCCAAACTCTCTCCTTCTGCTCCCTAACCCTATCCAGGATGAGTGCTAGATCTGAGATCCTTTTATGCCATAAACTTTCTTTGTGACTTTGGCCAAGTTGTTTAGTCTCTCTGTATCTCAGTTTCCACATCCGTAGAATGAGAATAATGTTTTGCTGTCTCATGCTTCGGGACGGAGGTTGAGAGTCCTAATTCATCTATATCTGTAATGCACTTTACAATCCCAAAAAGAAAAGCTTAGAAGAAGCAAGGAAGGAACTAGATGCTAAAGCAGGTATTGCACATTAGGGTCTGTGTTTTGGAGTCTTGATATTGTGCTGGTAATTGTGTGAGAATGCATTTCTAAAAGGCAAAATCCTGGTCATTCTGAAGTCAATGGGAGGTTTATCATAGATACCTCTAATACCATGATGTGGCCCTACATTTACACTAAAAATAATTGGAATTCTTTATGGTGGAATGTCCTGGGAAAAGGAGTCTGTCTTAATAAAAGATGCCTCTTCTGACTAACAGCAGGAGATAAGTTATACAGTACAAATTACAGAAACTCTGCCAAACTAGCTCTGATGCAAAACTCAATGATTAAGGGAGGCACTGAGTTTGTTTAAGATTTACTGCTTCACAGATTAACAGAGTGAAGTGCAAATTGCAGCACATCTGTCTGTTTTCCAGCAGCCTCTCTGGTTATGCTATCCCTATTCTCCAGTCCCCGGGATGAATTGCCCTTCCTCCAGTACAAGCTGAATGGACCAGGTGACTCTGTAACTGGCCACCCAGCAGATGCTTCTGCAGTGCCAACTGTTCTGAATCCCCTGCTACTTCTTTCCCTTTTTTTCTCCTCCTTCCCCTGTGTCCTACCAATCTGAGCTGTCTGGCACATGCTGCCGGCTGCAGTCCCACTGGAGTGATATTGTGATGGAAATGAGGGAGGGCATGCAGGCAGAACTGCATAGATTTACAACACTCAAAGGGTTTCCATTAAAATCCTTGACAACTTGGTATTTATGGAGAGTGCCAATAGCTCTCCTTATAGCCAAGGTCTGGGCACCATTTTGCTACTGTGATGCTGTTTGGACAAACAAATCAGCAGGAAGTTAGAAACCATCTCAGGTAGCAGGACAGCAGATGCTGACAACTGGTTAAAGAAAACAAGAGATTCTGTTTGGGATTGAATCTTGCTTTCACTGACAAACTGCCAGGGCTTGGCCTCTTGTGTTGTCACTGAGATAAGGACAAAGTGAGTGCAAAATGCTCCCATTCTGATGTCATGGTGTTTTACACCCACTACACACACTATATGTTATTAGTTACACCAGTACAACAGAGAAATAGGCTTTCATTGACATGAGTGTGAGCGGGAGCAGGCTGGTTCTTCACAGAACACAAAGATAGACTCAAAAAAGGATGTGTGCTTAGATGACAATAGGAAAAACAAGAACAGCTCTGCATTAGCATTTGTTTGTATTTATTTTCCAAATCTTGTATGCTTCATAAGCATTTATTTTCTTTTCTAACTTGTTTCTGTATGTTTACTTTTCCAAAATGACCCAGTAGTAAAGCAAATGGCTCCTTAGAATAACACCTTCCATTTTCTCCTCAGTATGAAATCTGAGAAAGAAAATATAGGTGCATTTCTATATAGTTAGCACAAATGAGCAGAATGGATATGATCCATGAAATAAGGATGCTTGTTTAGCATTTTATGTCACCCAGTAGGGGAAAGGTGGTGGCCAATTGAGAACCAGGAAGTTGCACATTAACTCCTTGCAGCCTGTATGTGGCCCCCAGGCCACCAGTTGTACAACCTTAGACTAAGCCATAGGGGCCTAAGTCCCATTTTCAAAAGTGATTTAGGCACTTAGAAGTCTAAAATTCCAGGATCCCAACTACATTTTTACCCACCTAAATACTTTTGAAATCCTGGCTCAAGTCAGTTTTGAAAATGAGACTTAGGCAGTTTTGAAATTTTTATCCAAAGACTTTGATTTCTGCTGACCTGTACCTTGCATAGCACCTTAGATATCTGAAGAAAAGTGTAGGAAATTCTGCCATCCTAACTGAATAGCATTTTTATACCCAGTTTCTTGGGAGTAATTCATGATGAGGCAGCTGAGAATCAGTATGCTTGTGTTGGTTTCCCAAGAGTTCAAAATATTTAAGTGCAATTATTTTTATGTAAATGCTGAAGAAAACATGGTATAAACAGTTCACACACATAGCATGCTAAACAAGCACACAGACTCCACATAACTCATTAACGTTCAACTCACCAAGTATATTCATTTAAGAGCTGTCTTTACTTAAATACAGCAGTGCTTAGGCTGTTCTAACTTTCATCAGGACTAGGTCAGTGAGAATCATGGAATTCTAACTGACTTTTCCCTTTCTTCTGCACCAAGAATATTTGGACACAGAAAAAATTCTGGCCCCTCTTAACAGAATTTAAACCACTGGGTATCTGATGCTTTCTGTAATCAAAAGTACTGTGTCCTTATAGTCCTGGACTGTTCAAAAGGCAGCCCATGCTAGGTTAATCTGAAGTCTCTTAGGTCCCACATGCTGACCATGAAAGCTTGGCAGGACCTACACATGAAATTAAAATGACCAAATTACAATAACAATGCGTCTTGCACAAGAATCCATTTCACTAGGTTCAAGTCCCGTTCTTGACTGTAACAAATTGGGAGCTCCTCTGGAATTCTAGTGTAGATTGATGGCAGAAACGCTTGTGAGATTTTGGGTTTGTGTG
Organism: Crocodylus siamensis; assembly: GCF_052110815.1. Taxonomy (NCBI): domain Eukaryota; kingdom Metazoa; phylum Chordata; order Crocodylia; family Crocodylidae; genus Crocodylus; species Crocodylus siamensis. The sequence continues at coordinate 161,945,464 of NC_143398.1, forward strand.
TGTGTTCATTTCTATTGCAAGGTAGTGTTTGGAAAAGAGAGACTGATTGTTTGAGGCTTTGTTCTTGGTTGCTGTTCAGAGCTAGTACTTGGGTAAGGAAATATGGGGTCACTCCTCACACACAAATACAGTCTAAGTATTTAGACCTGAGCGAAAGGGTAGCAACCTACATTCAGAGGCTCTATCTGATCCCCATGGTGGGAGGAGGGTAGGTGTAACTTAAGAAAAAGTTACTAAGGAAGCTGATAAAGACAGCTTTACCATGGCAGCACCAATTGACTCAGTCATGGGGACCATAATTAAGCAATCTATGCAGGAACACAACTTTAATAAATGTCCTTGGGAGGCCTATAGATTCACTGGCCCCTTGGCATGCAGATTTTACCACACCTTCAACTCTCCTATGAAATATGAACTTTCATTTTTACCTAGAAGAACTTTTGCAATCTTTTCTATGCCTGAAGAAGGGTGCCCATGCCCGAAAGGTTTCAAATAGCTAGTTGGTCTAATAAAAGATATTACCTCTACCACAAGTTCTGATTCCTTTTGCCTCTAGATGAATTTGGCTTCTACCTGGATACCCGACATCAACAGATTGCTGCACTCAAGGAGGAGTTAAAAGCCTCACAGGGAACTCTCTCAGCAAGATATCCCAAGGCAATTCAAAATGTTACTTCAGAGATCCCAGAACCTTATCCTCCCCAGTACACTCCAAGTCCTCCAGTCCTCTGCGTGTCCAATTATTACAAATCATAAAACCTCCATGTCACCAGCATCCCTATTCCCATCCATATCCATATTACACACTCCACTCCCCACCCTCAGCTCCTCCTGTAATGGATAGGAATGTGCCTATGGCCCCTGTTCTCATACATACTACACAGAGATACTAACAATACCGTTACTAGCATGCATTCACAAGTGAAAACCTAGCCCTAGTTCGTGCACAAGCAGCTGCTCTCACCAAGACCCTTTGGCCACTGAATAGCTCCTCAGTTTTGGACTGGATTACAACCATCCATAAAATTCCTACCTTTTACTACCAACTTAATTTGCCTGGCTTGTTCAGGGAAACTATGCACCCTGCTGACTATGCTGGGCTCCCTATCTAAATTAAATTTAGAACCAGCACAGAATACACAAGCTTTAAGGCAAAGTATTCAGTATCTCAGCCCAGGAGATAGCATGTTGGGCTTATTTTACTCTGAAAAACAGAACACCCCAAATTCTTCCTTGATAAGAAAAAACTGTTAGGCAAACTATCAGGAGTTTTCCCTAACCCACCTCAGGGACAACAGCGTAATTATGATATCCCTGAGTCTAGAACAGCTGTGTGGCACAGTCTTTAAACAGCAAAATGAAGTTGGTAGCTGTTAGCTTCCCAGATCCAATCCCTCTGGATAACATGCTCACTCAACTTTGTATTGCCTATAATGCAAGCTCTGCACTAATGAATAGAGACCCAGAGGAAAGGTTGCTGGTTATCATAGTAGTCACTGGTGTGGATACAGTCATGCAGCTGACCAAGATCACGAGTTAACACTTTTGATTTGGAAAGGGCTTAGGTATGGGGCCAATTGCTTCTGTTTGAACCCTGAGATGCTACTAATGGATTGCCCACACATGAGCTCCTTCACTGCCTGGCTGGACACTGGGAGCACAGCTTACAAAGCAGTGCCAATGGTGCCCTGCCAAAAATGCCCACTTGCTTTGAATATAGGCTAAACTGGTTTCCATGATTTGTCCCATGACTATCTGTATATCTATAACATATAATCATTGGGGACAGCCTGAGGTTTGGGTTGTCTTAAAAGATCCAATATCCCTGAGGCAACTGAGGCAGCAAATGCTTCTAGATTCAAGTGCATCTATCTTTTAAGCTGTGAGAGACTCCAAACCTCTTAGCTTCAAGGTCCCCAAGTAATAAATCTTGAAGGATTTTATGGCCGTTCTACCACTGCCTGCATTTTTCTGCCCTTGCAATTCTGGGTTCGTGAATCCAATGTCCTATCAGAAAGTACAGCTGAGTTTGCCTTTACCCCACTGGGAGGAGTTGGGATCCTGGGAATGAATGCATTAAGAACCCTTCAGTCCATAATAAATCTTTCTAATTTAGCAATCTATTTTCATCTCAGGGATCCTGAAAACAAACAAAACCCAGAGACTGTATTCATCCATGCTGTGAATTGATATTCCGCCCTTAAGGCACCCAAATCTTTAAAACTACCTGAGTGGCCCGTTGATGTCAGAGATATGGCCAACACTGTCCCAAGGGTCTGGGCTCAATCAAAATTAGATTGTGGACAGATTAATGCCTGGGAAAAGGTAACAAGATTAGATCCATTCCCCCAGAGGCAGTATTGCTTTCCAGTGGCTGCAGAAGCCAACATAGAGGAAACTACTGACAGCCTGCTTAAGGAGTTCTGGTGGAACCAGCCAGCCCTTATAACAGCCCTATCTGGCCAGTCCAAAAAGCAGGTGGGAAAACTTGGCACCTGATTATTGATTATCATGCCCTTAACAAATTTACACATACCTCTGCACCTGTAGTGGCTAAGTACTCTAAAGTTATGGCTTCCGTAGCAGGAGGTGCAACATAGTTCTCTGTATTAGAGTTCTCTAATGCATTTTTCGTAATCCCTTTAGACCCTGACTCCTGGTATAAGTTTGTCTTTCTCTTTAAGGCATGGCAATACACTTTTACCTGTGTTCCCTAAGGTTTCCATAAATCCCCAGTGGTCCGTCATGCCTATGTCACCTGCATGGGGGACCATCTTCTCTCTGAAGACCAGCCCCATGTAATTTCTTATGTTAATGACATTATGATTACTGCACACTCATATGCTTAGTGCTTAAAAAGAACTCAGAAAGTGCTCCAAATTATTCAGGATGCTGGGTTTAAAGTTAATTCCCAAAAGAGTCAGTAAGTCCTGCAGATTCAATATCTTGGCATCTACCTATGTCAGGATGGCAGGAGTCCTGACCAGCAGTGAGTCGAATTTATTAACAAGCTCCCAGTTCCAATTGATGTTTCAACTCTCCACTCCTTTATGGGATTGATAGGGTTTTCCTGTGAGTTCATTGAGAACTATGCCAAATTGGTGTCCCCCTTATATCATTTATGAAAAAGAGGAGGAGAATGGGAATGGGGTCCTGAACAGCAGACAGCTTTTCAGGTACTGTGGCAAGCCTTAACTCAGGCTCCAGCATTAGCATACCCATAGCCTGAACTGCCTTTTGAACTGTGGCTTGCTGCCACTGATCAGAGCCTGGGTGCAATACTCCTGCAGGACCATGGCACAAAGCCCCAGCTAGTGGCTTATGCATCCCAAGTTCTCCAAGCCCCAGAAAAGACACCCACACCCTGTGAAAAAGAAGTGTTTGCTTTAATATGAGCACTTCAGCACTGGAATATCCCATAGGGTCCAGCCCCATAGTACCACAAACCAGCCATGCTCCCATTAAATTTGTTCTGTCTGGAAAAATGAATGAGGGTTATGTTTTCAATCCAAGATTAGCCTACTGGATGTTGACCCTAGTAAACAAAAACACTACTACTGAAAATGTCCCTTACCCATTCCTTGTCCCCTATGCTCTCTTAACTGCATTAGGTTTGAAGCCCATTCTTGACTGTAACCCACCTGGCTGATGCTTCTTTACCTGCAACGGCAGCTTGGGCCTCTGGACTTTCTCTCCTTTATCCATCTTTGCTTTCTGGACTTGTCCTAGGGGGTTGTGTGGCATGGCACAGCCCATGATGCTGGGGGACCTCATGGTGTGGTACAGTAAAGGAGCTGAGGGGGTGGGCTGCACATGTGCATAGTGCAGTGGGGGAAGAAGAGGCTTCCTGCATGCCCAGTGCAGCAGGGAAGGGAGTGCTGCCCATGTAGCTCCAGGCTGGGGAGCTTGGAGCTTGTGGCCCCACCTGCTTAGAATTTGGACAGCCATGTTGTAGTTGGAGTATTTTTATTAAATATAGTTATATTATTTTCAGGAATTACTACACTGGATCAGACCCATAGTCCGTCATTAATAAATGACCTATTCTTTCTAAACCTAGCCATGTCTTAGTCTTAAAATGCCAAAAGACAGTATTTTAGTTTTTTGTTTTGTTATGGGTTCGTTTTGCTTAGCAACGTCTGGGGCATGTGGATCAATAGAGAGTTGAATGGATTTTATTCATAGGGTGAAAATGAATTGTTTTGTGGTAGGAAGAGAGAAGGAAGGGACATTGACATCAGAATCCTGTGGTGACCTAAAAATCACAGAATCATACAAACATAGGGCTGGAAGGGACCTCAGAAGGCCATCTAGTCCAATCCCCTTGCTCAAAGCCGGATCATTCCTATTTAAATCATCTCATCCAAGTATTTTTTCTAGTGTAGTCTTAAAAAACTTCCAAGGATGGAGACTCCACAGCTTCTCTAGTTAAGTCTGTTCCAGTGCTGAACCACACTCTGAGTTTGAAACGATCTCCTCACATTCAGCCTATATTTCCATTGTTGTAATTTAACGATTATTTCTCTTCTTTTCTCCTGTGGCCACAGAGAATAGTTTACCACCAACCTCTTTAAAGCAACCTTTTGTGTATTTCAAAATTTTTATCCAAACCTTTCTTGGTCTTCTCTTCTCCAAGCTAATCCCAGTTCTTCCAACCTTTCCCTGCAAGTCCTTTTCCAGAGGTCAGAGGGTTTGCTCCCCCAATTATTTAAAAATGCTCTTCCCTTTCTGGCTGTGACAGGGGCTACCTGTTGCCAAGGCATACCACTGGCCTACCCCCTGTCTAGGGCAGTCTGCCCTCACTCACCTGCCATGTCTTAATGCCACAAAATGGATGAAAATGTGGGAGGCTGCCCATTTTATTGCCCTGATGCCTAGGGCCAAATACACGGCTCCAAACCTCCCCTAATAATGTGTCCCATGCCTTGCAGACAGCATCCAAATTCACTATTACTGCCCTGGCCCCTTACTGGACCAACACACTCATGCTGCGCAGTCCTTTGGGTCACCTCTCCAGCCCCCATCTACATGGCACTTCAGGCTACCTCTTTCACTCACTCCCCTGGACCTTTCACCCCTTGGGCCTCAGGTCCCACTAGATGGACCTTGGTCCAGACTCAGGCTCTACCCAATGGGCCTGGACCCTGCCTTATGTCCCCCCACCTGGACCTGGGCTCTGTGCTTTTCTGTCAGGGTGTTCTCTCCTAGCCTTTCCCCTCCACGAGGTACCCACAAAGTAGCAGGGGCTGAGGCTTTACAGCACCACATCCTTACCTTTCACTGGGGAGGCACAGGTATGGCATTTCCTAGAGACTGCCCTATCACAGGCAGCCCCACCACACCATCGAATCCCAGTAGGTTATAGTTTCAGGTCTTACCCAGGACCACCAGGACCCTCTTCCATCCCTATAGTTCCTACCCTAACCTCCACATGTTCTGGGAGCTTCTCTCAGGCTGCACAACATTACTTCACTGGCTCCCTAGGTGTAACTGTGGGCTCTGCTCCTAGGGCCCGGGCTTATACTCTGGCTGCCCAGCCCTCATCCAATCAGTTGGCCCGTCAGTTGCTGCTCAGCCTGTATAAAACCTCTTAAAGTGGCAGACAGAGCTTGTGCTCTGCCACGCTGTCATATAACCAAAGATTTGCAGAAAGCACCTGGCCAAATTCTGCACAGATGAAGGTGTGAAACAGGCCATTACTGTAGAAAGCTCTTACTTTCTCTTTCTGGCTTACTCATTTGGGTTATTCATCCATCAGCTACTAATGTAATATTGGAACAGCTCCAAAATTTTTGACATACACATAATGCCTCAAGCAGAGGGTTGAATTAGAGGTTCCTGAGGTTCCTTCCAGACCCACTTTTTTATGAGTCTACATGCTGGTAGAGTTAGTCCTGAATTAAGTGGATGGAATTGAGACAGGTTGTCAACCATGGTTGCCAAATGTCCATAAATTTGCAAATAGTCAGTAAAAAAACTGGTTAAAATGGCTGTCAGTACAATCCATTAATAAATTTGAGCCATCTGTAAAATCACAAAGCTGTAGGTCTGCTTGACTGAAGCTGGACAGCCAGAGCTTGATTGAAGGATAGAGCACAGTAGCACCACGTGGTGTCCAAGCTGGAGTACAGCATCCTGCAGGGATCATTCTCTCAGGGCTTCTAGACACATATTCCTCTAGCCATATTGACTCCAAGATGAACATGGGCCGACAATGCGAGGTCACAGTTGGAAGGGCTAACCGGACCTTGTCGTGCATCCACATGTGCATTTCTAGCAGGGACAAGGAGGTGATCCTCCCCCTCTATGCAACACTGGTCAGGCCACAGCTGGAGTACTGCGTCCAGTTCTGTGCGCCCCACTTCAAGAGAGATGTGGACAACACTGAGAGGGTCCAGAGGAGGGCCACCCACATGATCTGGGGACTACAGGGCAGACCCTACAATGAGAGACTGTGGGACCTGGACCTGTTTAGCCTTCACAAGAGAAGGCTGAGGGGGAACCTGGTCTATAAACTCACTAGGGGGGACCAGAAGGGTTTGGGTGAGACCTTGTTTCCCCTAGCGCCCCCTGCATAACAAGGAATAACGGCCACAAGTTGTTGGAGAGTAGGTTTAGATTAAACATCCGTAAGAACTACTTCACAGTTAGGGCGGCTAGGATCTGGAACCAACTTCCAAGGGAAGTGGTGCTGGCTTCTACCCTGGGGAGGAGGCTTGATGCCTACCTAGCTGGGATCATTTGAGCCCAGTTTTTTTCTCCTGCCCAGGCAGGGGGTCAGACTTGAAGATCTGTAAGGTCCCTTCCAACCCTACTTCTATGATTCTATGATTTTAAGATATGCTGCTGCTATTCTATCAGGTCCTACAATAATGCTGGGGTGCAGATAGTCTTCATTGGGGGTTCATGCCAGGATGGGGGGCAGGGGCAAAGCCAACAGGGTTAAGGCTGGATGGATGTAGACAGTATGGTGCAGGCTCCAGGGTGCAGTCAGTGACATCAGGATAGGGGTAAGTAAGGGACCACTAGAATGTGGGCAGCATGGTCTAAAACCATTGCTGCAGTAAGCAGTGTTGCCAACCCAAGATTTTTTTTTTTACTAAAGGCTTTTTTTCCAACAACCAAACTTTTAAATGTTTTTACTATGCTTGGGGTTAGACCCCTAAATTTGAACCCAGTTCTTCTTAAGGGTCCTGGCAACAGAACAGGACCTGCCAGAAGAGTTTCACTGATATTATGTAAAACATATATCATTAAAAATATGTCAGTTAAAAAAAATGTTTGTCAGTAAAAAGTTAGCAATTGTTGTTTTCTTGGGTTGGCAACCCAGAACTTGAGATAAGAATGAGGTCCTGGGATTCCCTGGTTTAAACTCTGTAGTGACATGAATAGTGGTGTAAGGTACTGGTCAGGTGCAAATTTTATAGAAATGGATACCGTAATGTGCCGGAGGCCAAACTGGTCTTTAGCTGCCTCAGGGTAGTAGTGACAGAGCAAGCTGCATCCTGCCAATCAATATAGCTACAGCTTTGAATCTCTGCTGTTATTAAGACTATTGTTCCTTAAAATACTAATGCAAAATAAGTATCATGAGATTTCTTGCAGTCTAACCCCCTCTACTGGTCACCCACCAGTTATCTGTGGTCCTGGAATGGGGCTACATGATGGATATACACAGGAGGAGACCTGAAAATATTATAACAATAAGGCAAAGGGCGGGGGTGGTGGTGGTAAAAATAGCTAATGTAAAAAGGAGGGAATGGCAAACAAGGAGCTCAGATGAGTAGGATCACAATATTGACAGTTGGATGGACATAAGACAAACTCCTGATATGGATATAATGCCAAAGGACCATAATTTGTGTTTACAAACCAAGATTCTAGGGCAAGTACCAGCAACATATGGCTGTGGAAGCAGATGTGAGAACTACGTTTAATAGTGGGATGTGCTGAGATCTGGGTTTAATACTATGTTTTAGATCCATATACATGGTCTGCAAATCACAGCCATGCATCTGTGAAGGCAGAAGGCTTTCTAGGCAGGAAAATATAATTTGAACCATAGTGACTGGAAAAAAATGGGAAAGGAAAAGTGAGGCAGGCGGGTTTCTTGTTGGAAAATGGGCTGTGGTTAAATCTGAAATTTTCTGCAGGAAAAGAATGATATTGGTGGAATTTTCTCTTGGAAAACTGAAAATAGGCATTTTTTTCAATAATAATGTTATGTTTAATTTTGACAGAAAATATAAACCAGAAATAGTTTGATATTCCCTATTCCAATTTTTGCAACTTTTGTTTGTGTAAAATTTTCCAAAGTTTTCAGACATTTGTCTATATCTGAGACAAACTAACAAGTTAAAGTATCAGGAGTTACCATGTAATAACAAATCCATATTTTGATCAACTCTACTTGGAACCATATCAGAAAGCATTACAAACAACAGGAACATTTCCCTAAGGGGCTGTGTACAAATTAAATTAGAACACAGGGAGTCAAATCCTCAGTTGGTGGAAATGATGCTATAGTGGTTTACATCAGCTAAGCATCTGGTGAAGAGACCTAGACCTTATGAAAATGCCAAATGAAATAAAGTTTAATGATGTAATTCAGGCAGTTATCAGTGCATGAGTGATTAGGGGCTTCTTTGGGCTAGACACTGCACATTGTGACAGTTAAATGAAGCAGTTGCTGCCTAGAAGTGTTTACAGCATAAACATCTGACAAGAGCCAACAGGTGTAGAGAAACAAAACAGGTAAAGCCCTCATTTTAAACAAATATCCTCAGAGGATTGTGTGATATCACCAGCACATATCTTTCTAGGCCAAACTTAAACTCAGAGATAATAAAATAATGGTAAGGAAAGGTGAAACATGTTGCTTCAGAGGTTTGTTTGGACATTAGTTATTCATTAACCAGGAAGCTAAGAAGGTGATAAAAATGGCGTTATGATCCAACCTACAGGCTGGAAGAAGGGAAATCTTGTAAGATTTAGCATTCTCTCCGACTTCTGTGCTATGCAGGCTTTAGTTCTTGCAACATTCTCCAGGCCACTAGGTAACAAAATATCTTTATTACAACTGTAGAGCTGGAGAAACTGAGGCAAAGAGGTTAAGTGACTTCTCAGGCTAAAAACAAACAACCAGTTTAATCCCGTTGATTAGTCAGAAATTTCACTTGCAACAAGACAGGCACCAGGACACTCATTTACACAGAAGATTTAAATGACAATTAACTCAAAATGTTCTGGACAAAGTAAACAGGACTCATAGTAGAGATGATAGCTTTTATTAGATCAACAAGATGTTTGAAAACATTTCTTTAATTGCAAGCTTTCGCAAAAATCTAGTTGGTCTAATAAAAGATATCTTCTCTACTATGAGTCCTGATTGCTTTTTCCTCTAGACCAATAAATACAGCTACAGCCTGGATACCTGAGACAAAGTGTTAATCCAGGCTAAAAATAGATCACCACTTTTGATCTAGATTTGGGAGGAGCAAAGGGGATTTGGCAACAAATCCTAGAATCTCATAGAAGACAAGCCCATTTTCTCACATCAAATACCTGTGAAGTATTTCAGGCTAAAAGCAGACCTGAACATTTCTGTCTGGAAGCAAACTCCAGACTTTAAAGACAGACAAGTCCATTGACCTGCATTAAGTACCTGTGAAGTATTGGAATTACACAAAGCTCTTGGTCAGAGGGGATACCTTTTATTAGACCAACTAAACAGTAGCAAAACATTTATTTTCTTTGCAAGATTTTGGGCACATACACCCTTCATCAGGCTGAGGAGAATTCAAAGACTGTGAAAGTCCTCCTAAGTAGAAAATAAACCCTATTTTGCACAGGGAAGGTAGAGGCTGGAAGTGTATTCCCCTGGGAATCTGAGAGTCTTTTTGTGTTGCTCTATGAACACCTTCAGGGAAGAAGACACATAGCACTGCTGCCCCTCACTCCCAACCCACAGCCCCCTGTCCCTGTTGATACCCCTCACTTCCCCCAGCCCTGCAGCATCTCCCAGTTGCCTCACCTCTGCAAGCATAGGCACAGGCCCTGGTGCGGACAGCCTGACTATGCAGCTCCTCACTGCTCCTGAAGGCCCCCATCTCCTCCCCCCTTGGAGGGGCAGGCACCTTCCCTCTTGCCCTGCTGCAGCCCCAGCATCTAGATAGCTTCCCCCAGTGCCAGCAGGCACCCGCCACCCTCACACACCCCTGCCACACATCCACACATGCCACCCTCTCACCCACACAGACTTACCTGCATGCAGCTGCCAGGGATGATCCCACGACCCTGCCTGGCTGCATGCCATCCATGTGCATGCTCAGATGCAGATCATGCTCCCTGCCCCCCAGGCTCCCTCCATCCCCAAGCAGCTCAAGGAAAGCTGAGAAGTGCTGGGAAAAAACTTGGATGCCAAGCAGAGCAAAATCCTGGACATTGATGATATTTAAAAAAAACCTGCCTGTACGGAGCTGGGGTGACCCAAAAGGAGGATATGTCCAGAAAAACCCAAACACATGGTAACCCTATAGTTGCTGAAATTGCAATACAGCATGTACATGCTTGGCTATTTTTGCTATTACTGCATATCCTCAGTAGGAGGTGGTGGCAGAGGACACTGCACCATGTGTAGAAGCCCAGGGATTTCCCCCACTGCTGCTGTGACATTTGTAGTGAGCTCACACTTGCATTTTATGGTGACTGAATGAAAGCTGACAGCTTGTATTGTTCAGGGAAATGGTTTTATTTGGGGACACAAAGCCTGGGTTTTGCTGATTTACTTCAGATTTGTGGACAGAGGCAAACTAGTTACAACAAAACACAACTTCTTTTGAGCATAGTGTGTATGAGGAGTCTGGAAGGGGACTGGAGATGTCTGAGGATAGATTTTCTGTGTACATACAGTGCCTAGCACAATGGGGTTCTGATCCTTGTTTTGGGCTCCAGTAATGCAAATATATCATAAAAAAGAGCAGGAGATTTTGTAAAGAGAGGTAATGGGGATTTGGTAGCAACTCGAGGGGTAAAGTTTAGAATGTGCTTAGGATAAGGGGAGGGGGTGGGTGACAAAAGGTTTGTGTACAAAGGTCATCTGTTGTGGATGAGAGGAAGGGCCTGGAGCAAGAAATATGTTCCTTTTATGCCGTACACCATCAGTATTTGAAAAGCTTGTCTCAGTGCTGCTGTCTTGGCTGCACTCTGCACAGAATCAACATGATCAGGAGTGTTAATGTAGGAGTCCTAGAGCAAAGATGTTCAGGAACTGGGCTCTACAATGCATCATGGCCTCTTACCCATTGCGATGTCTCAACATGAGAGCTCTTCTCCCTTCAAGGCCTACACACATCCCTGCCTCAGCCTGGCCCTCCCATTCCCACTCTTCCATAATCTTTTCCTATCCTTCCTCTCAACGCCCTAACATCAAGACAGCAGTAGCATACATGTAGGAAGAACAGCCACATTTTAGGAGAGCAATGTTGGGGAGCAAGTGAAAATTGAAGGCCTTGGAAGGGTCAGCAGAGATGTGGAGGTACTAGACCAGGAAGCAGGGATGGGGAATTAATCACCAGAGATAGGCAGACCCTGAAAGAAAGTAAGGATGAGAGGTGGCAATGGCAGAGAGCAAGTGGTGGTGGGGAGAAGAGAAAGTGGATGACATGACGAGCCACCTGTACACTTCAGGCAGCAGGACAACTCTGACACTGTGAGGCTCCAACCTGACAAAACACAGAGCTTTGTTAGAGACAGGAGCTGCCTCAGGAACATACTGCATTTACCCAAATCCAAGATGACTTCGAATTTAAGATGACCCCCCAGTAATTAGATTCTATACATGGAAAATTTATAAATGTATTATAATTTGCCATGGCTAAACTCTAATTATTGGAGAGTCATTATAAATTCATGCCACCAGTATAATAGGACAAGTAGCAGGGCGGCAGGCAGTGGAGAAGTCAAGGGGCTTAACCCCCACACCTTGCCACCTGCTCCCCCTACTTGTCCCTCCTGCTTGATGCCTGTGCCCACCTTGTGCCATGCCTTACAGTGTCTGCACCCCTTGACACCTGCGCCCCCCACTGCTCCTAACCCAGCATTGCTTACCCTCTGTTGCGGTTCCAGTTCCACTTCTGGCTGTACTGTGGTTTGAGGTACAAAGCACATGGTGGCTCTAGCCCCTGCCTGGCCACACAGCAATGGTTGCAATGGTGGTGGCAGCTCTGGCTGTGACCCCAGATTATAGCTGGAGCCAGAGTTGTGATGGAGGGTGGGGGAAACAGGTGCCAGGAAGGTGGCAGAGGTGGCAGTGGGAAGGGATGTGAGGAGGGGAGGGGGGCTGGAGTCAGTGCCACGACAGCCACCTGCCCTTCACCTTGTACTCAAATCCAAAATGAGGGGCTTTTCTCTCCACATTGAATGGGAGGGAACTTCATCTTGGATTTGAAAAAATATGGTAGTTTCATAGTTTCTAGGGTCGGAAGGGACCTGAGTAGATCATCTAGTCCGACCCCCTGCCATGGCAGGAAAGAGTACTGGGGTCAAACAACCCCAGCAAGGTGTTCATCTAACCTCCTCTTGAAAACCCCCAGGGTAGGAACCTGCACCACTTCTCTTGGAAGTTGGTTCCAGATCCTAGCTGCCCTGACTGTGAAGTAGTGTCTCCTGATATCAACCCTAAATCTACCCTCTGCCAGCTTGTGACCGTTATTCCTGGTCACTCCTGGCAGTGCTCGGGGGAACAGGGACTCCCCCAATGCCTGCTGATCCCCCCTGACTAGTTTGTAACAGGCCACTAGATCCCCCCTCAGCTTTCTCTTGTGGAGGCTGAACAGGTTCAGGTCCCGTAGCCTCCTCATAGGGCCTGCCCTGCTGCCCCCGATCATGTGAGTGGCCCTCCTCTGGACCCTCTCCATGCTGTCCACATCCCTCTTGAAGTGTGGCACCCAGAATTGGACGCAGTACTCCAGCTGCAGCCTGACCAGTGCCGCATAGAGGGGGAGGATCACCTCTTTGGACTTGTTCGAGATGCATCTGTGGATGCATGACAAGGTGTGGTTGGCCTTCCTGACTGCCTCCCCACACTGCCGGCCCATGTTCATCTTGGAGTCAATGATGACTCCAAGATCCTTTTCTGCCTCTGTGCTGACAAGAGAGGAGTTCCCCAACCTGTAGGTATGGTGCCGGTTGTTCCTCCCCAGGTGCATCACTTTGCACTTGTCTGTGTTGAAACCCATCCTATTCTCATCCGCCCACCCTTGTAATCTGTCCAGGTCCGATTGTAGCCTGTTGCTTCCTTCTAGTGTGCCCACATCCCCCCACATCTTAGTGTCATCAGCAAATTTGAACAGGGTGCTTTTTACCCCCTCGTCCAAATCACTGATGAAGATGTTGAACAGTGCGGGCCCAAAGACCGAACCCTGGGGGACCCCACTGCCCACGTACTTCCAGGTTGAGAAGGACCCATCCGCTACCACCCTCTGGGTGTGGCCCTCCAGCCAGTTGGCGACCCATTTGACTGTGTGGGTGTTGACACCACAGTCCCCCAGTTTCTTAATGAGAACGGGGTGAGAGACAGTGTCGAAAGCCTTCCGGAAGTCCAGAAAGACTATGTCCACTGCTACCCCTGCATCTAGTGATTTGGTGATCTGATTGTAAAAGGCCACCAGGTTGGTCTGACAGGACCTGCCACTGATGAACCCGTGTTGGTTGCCCCTAAGCATGCATTCCCCTGCAGGCCCCTCGTGGATGTGTGCCAGAATAATTTTCTCAAACAGCTTGCCTAGGATTGAGGTAAGGCTAACTGGCCTATAGTTTCCTGGGTCCTCCTTTTTCCCCTTTTTGAAGATGGGAACCATGTTGGCCCTCTTCCAGTCCTCCGGCACCACACCAGAGCACCATGAGTGCTCGTAAAGCTGTTCCAGGGGTCCTGCAATGACCTCGGCCAATTCCTTTAGAACTCTAGGGTGGAGATCGTCCGGACCGGCTGACTTGGAATACGTCCAGCCCCTCCAGAAGCTCCCTAACTAGTTCCTCACTAACCCTTGGTCCAGGTGTGCCTCCCCAGGGGCCCGAGGGGGGCCCAGCAGGGAGGTGACTGTTCTGGTCCCTACTTAGGAAGACGGAGGCAAAGAAATTGTTAAACATGTTAGCTTTGTCATCTGGTGTGATGACCAAATTCCCCAATATGTCCTGCAGAGGCCCCACATTACCTGGAACCTTCTTTTTACCCCCTATGTATTTGAAGAAGGACTTATTATCCTTAATCTGGGAAGCTAGCCCTAATTCCATCTCTGCCTCGGCCTTCCTGACTGCCTCCCTACATCCCCAAGCAACTGCAGTATAGTTATCCCTGGTAATGGTCCCTTCTTTCCATTGGGTGTACGCCTCCCCTTTAGCAAGGAGACATTCCCGGATGGTTTTGGTGAGCCATGGAGGCTTGTGTGCCCTCCTGCTCCCTTTGATCCTCATTGGGATTACCTTCCTTTGGGTTTGGAGGATCGTCTCCTTAAGGAGTGACCACTCTCCCTGGACACCTGGCTCCCCTCCCCTCTGGGACCTCAGCGCTTCCCCAACTATCCTCCTTAGCTCCTTAGTTGCTAGCTCTGATCCTGACGCACCAATGTATACTGAACTCTGTGTATATAGCAGTGGAGGACAAAGTATTAGCAGTTCTGTTGCCAGTGGTGACCATATAATCTGCCTTCTCTGCCTACACTGACTTCAAATCTGACTCTTCCCCCTTTTGCAATGCTGCATGGCATGGTTTTGCTGCCATTCTGTGTCCCATACTGTTGGTTTTTCCACTCTAGGGTGAGGGGTTGCCCAAATAATACATTTTCACCTCTACTAAACTTACCTTTAAAAAAAATGGAAGTCTTGTGTAATGCTCCTATCTTTGCTGTGAGTAAGCGATTTCTTGGATGGACATTGCAGTGTTGCTTAAAATGGATAAAAGTACTGTAGTGCTTGTTTTAAATTAAGATGATGAAGGCAAAATTATAATGAAGCACATGTTCATCACCAGTCCTTAGAATTCAGTTTTAATCTTGACTTGGCTATTGCTGGGCTATTCCAGAATTGTTGAACTCCTTGCTATATTCCCATTTTCACAAGCAAACCATGAACCAATGAAAGACACATCAAGCTTTCTTCACTTCCAAGATCTTGATTTCTTCACTTCCAAGATCTTCACAAGATGTCCATTCAGTAGCATTTAGTTTCTGCACTAAACAGAACAGGTACCTCTAATTTATGCTCCTGCCCCATGCTGACAACTTAACTGGAGTGCAGGAACTTCTCAGCTACTAGACATATCTAAGTATGAGCCATCAGCTTTGAAGGGTAATCTTGTTGTCTACTATCACTCTGGGATGCATTAGCTGATGTGTCATGAGCAGGACTAAGGAAGTGATACTCTCTCTACTCAGTGTTGGTGAGACCCTCAGCTGGAGTACTGTGTCCAGTTCTGGGCACAGCGCTTCAAAAAGACATGGAGAAACTTGAAAGGGTCCAGAGAATGGCCACAAGAATGATTAAGGACCTGGAAGACAAACCTTATGAGGAAGGACTAAGGGACCTAAGACTGTTCAGCCTGGGGACAAAACTGAGGGGGGACTTGGTGGCCATCTATAAGTATGTAAGGGGTGAATATTGGGAGCTGGGAGAAAAACTGTTCACTAGGGAGCCTCAGGGGAGGACAAGGAGCAATGGCCATAAACGGTTAAAGGATGGCTTCAGGTTGGATGTAAGGAAGAACTTCTATTATAGTAAGGGTGACCAGAATCTGGAATAGACTTCCTGAGGAGGTGGTGCAGTCTCCAAACTTAGAAGTCTTCAAGGGGAGACCCTTCCTCACTGCAGAGGCCTCAGTCTGCCCCCTCCATCTCTTCCCCCTCTCCTTCCACCACAACAGATTTACAAGCTGGACGCAGCTCTGCAAGCTGCCAGGCTGTGCTCCTCACCGCCTATGTGCTGCGCTGTGGCTGTGCACATGCACGGGGCATTTATCAGCCACATTATTGGCCACATCAGGCAAAAAAGCCAATTTCTGAGACAGTCAGTTTTCTTTATATCACTGCTGATCCAATATTGGACCAATGTATCAGTGCACCTCTACTGACTATGGGGTATTCTCTTGACTCCCATTCTTCATCTCCATCTCTCCTCCCTTTCTTTTTTCTGTTCAGTGGTTCCTTGTTCCTCCATTGTTTAATAATTCCTACCAAGTGATTCAGGTTCTATCCCAGCAAAGCACTTGGGGATGGACCTATGCAGAAACTTGTATCAACATAAAATGGATTTTAAGCCCTAATTTTTGTTATCTTGGTGCAAGCTTGTGTGATGATAAAACATATTTTGAAATAAAAGTACCTCACAGGAACATCCACATTTGTACAGCAAGAGGTCCAAATTACAATTGATTTGCTTATCTTGGTGCTGGTCTAGTGTGAAGGCCAGCCACTTATTTATGTGCCTTCCTTGATTTCAGTGGCGTTAACTGACATGTTAAAAGTTAAGCAATGTGCATAAGTGCTTTGCTGGACAGGAAGCAATTGACAGGCTGCAAGATAGCTCTCTTAAAACATCTTCAACTCAGAAGAGTCTCCATCTGTCTCATTTGTTATAATGAGGGTTTATAACAGGGATGTTTCTAGTACAGTTGCTGTTCTTTGCTAGTTTTTTCCACCAGTATTTCTATGTTTCTGTTACATGCTTTTAAAATAGCAGCTAACATAATTAAAAATAAATAAATAAAATACATGACAGCAGACAGAACTGTAATGTTTAACCCTATAGGTTGACTGATAACAAGTTTATTTATGCCACCAGCTTTGAAAAGATTTAAACAACGTTTTAAAGGTTTCCATTATTCTTAATATTCAAGTTAATTTAAACCAAGATGCTATGAAAACCTATTAGCATTTCCCATAGCTTTACATATTCATCAGTAAATTAATGCACACTATGACACAGTTGAATAATAAACGTAATCCTTTTGTACTTGCATAGAAGGAAAAATTGCTTATTGTGTACTGCAACCGAAAATAGAATTCAAAGTGGTGTTTTTTTGCATAGAGTGTCCAGTCATTATAATCACCCTAGGCACTTGACAGTTTTGAACCCACTTTGTTCTGAGAACAGGTTCTTCTTGTCCTAGAGTAAGGTCTGAAGTCAAGATGCTACACACAAATCAGAGAAACAATCCAGGCTCATACATTCTTTTAGAAAATGCTTATGGATGGTTAAATGCATTGCTGAAACAAAATTTTATCTGGGTGGGGACAGAGAATGAAGGAAGAGGAAATAGGTACATTTTTATTAACCATTAGCTCTGCACTCCTAATACTTCAAAGAAGTCAGAAAGTATGAGCTCAAAAGGTATGTACACTTGTTTTAGTCTATGGACTAGTGTCCACAACATTACGCCAAGGAAAAAAAAAAACATTATGGAAGAGACATTTCTTTCCAAGCACAGACAATTCAAAACTGCTATTATAGAGTCTTCATACTCGGCCAAAGCTAAATAATATATCACAGCTATCACTGAATGATTGGTTATAGGGACTGAGCTGTTTCACAGTGTCTAGGCTTGACTCAAGATAACAAGACATAGCTGACAAGCATGGATCTATTTCAGGGCATTGATAGGTGACCCAATTCAGTAAGGGGTCCCTCCACCTGGAACACCAGGGGTCAGCGCTGCAGTATCAGTGCTATGTCCGGTCTTGTTTGGGTGGCCTCACTGGGAGTAGTGCAACCTACAAAACTGATTCTAATCTAGCTGGTGCAGAGAGTTATGAAAGAGCAGCTATGCTGCCTACTCTAGAGAGCAAGAAGAAGAGTTCCAAAATTATTCCAAATTATGACAGAACAAGTGATCATCATACACCTGCTTACTGGACCCGTCAAAGATCTGACTGCAGTAGGGGCACTCCAACAGGTGGCTTTGCACATGGTTTTCATACTGACTTTCTTCAATGTCCTCAGGAAAAGATGCAGTATTCCAGGGGCATTTCTTCAGAGAAGACTGAAAGGTGAATTACAGTGAGGTATATAGCTCTGCTTTAGCACTTAAAGGAGAAAGAAGAGAAGGAGAGGTGGCCAGAAAACATCAGTTACAGTACAGGCCTTTTTGATTTCTAATGGTCCACAGGATTTAAAATGTCTCCATACTTCAGTGACTGGTTCTATCAAAGCTAAATGCTTCTGGGAACTGCTTCTATTTTCCATCCTACACAGCATGTGTCCTGTCTCCATTATGAAATACAGCAGCTGGCAGTTGAATGCTGCTCATTGTGGCTTCAAAGGCTGATGTTGCCAAAGGCTGTTCCTTACATTTTAAAAGATCTAGTAGAATTTCCTCTCTTATTAACAATAGCCATTAATTTCTCAGCTTTTCTAAAATATTCAGGCATCATTTTTTATTCTGCTTGGAAAGATGAAGCCTGCTGCCTTGATCAGAACTAAGAGCTTATTGAGGCAGTTGTTCATGGAGCTTAGAATTCTGACTTTGTGCCATTAACCAAAACCCACAGAAAGTTATACTCACCATGTTCTCAGCACTTGTCTTTGGGGAGGCTGCCAGAAAATAAAAAGCATATTTAACCACAGCGAAAAGTTTAACATCTTGATGGGCTGCTGACTAGCGAAAAGTTTAACATCTTGATGGGCTGCTGACTAGTAATTCTTGATTATTCTTGAAGGATGTGGCTCTCAATCTGGAAGTCCTTCATTTAGAACTATGGAAAACTGGACTCAACCCATAGGCCCAAGCATCTCCCTGCTGAGAAAACTGGCTGGTGGTTTTAATGGCCTGCAGGGTTTTAAATGTCTCCATACTTCAGTGACTGTCTCTTGGCAGAAAAAGAGGAGAGAGCTGATCACTGAAATCAGCTCCAAAACCTGACAGCATTTTGGGGGCTGCTAGATCATCTCCTGCACACAAGAGGCTACAGAGAAGTACTGCTGTGAGCTTCTTTTGTAATGCCTCCAAATCTAGAGGTAAAACAACTTGCTGAAACTCCCCCCAAGAAGTATATAAAGTAATACCCCTGCCAACAACGAGAGAACTGATGAAATCTCTCTTCTCAGCAGAGGATGGAAGGGCAAGTTGTTCACTCTCTGGTCCCAACAGCCAGAAAGAGGTAGGAAAAGGAATGAAAGGGGATCACCAAGAGACAGGGGTTGAAATGTTGGTAGGTCCAGCCTCTGCTCCTTTTTAAATCATCTCTGGTTTTAGCCAAGTTATTTAAATAGGGGGCTCTTTTGCTCAGAACTGGTCAGGGCAAGGACTAGCTATGTTTTAGGCTGTTGATCTCTGGAAGTCTCCAGATAGAATGCCAAGTATCTCACCATATGGATTTCCAAAAACAAGTCCTGTGTCTTCTGGAGGCACCTGAACATACATTGGTGAGGCAGCAGCAAAGGAAGAATAATCTGGAAGTGCAGAAAGACGCCTCAGCAGGTCACTGTTCTCCTGCTTTAATAGCTGCAAAAGGAGAAGATGGGCAAAATGAAATTCTAACAGTTCAGGGAGTCATAGAATTACAGAAAATGAGGGTTGGAAGGGACCTCAGGAAGCCATCTTGTCCAATGCCCTGCTCAAAGCATAGATTCACAGAATGTAGAGCAGGACCATCCCCAACTATATCATCCCTGCCAAGGCTTTGTCTAGCCAGGTCTTAAAAACCTCCAAGAATGGAGAATCCACAGCCTCTCTGGGTAACCTGTTCCAGTACTTTACTACCCTCCTTGTGAAATTTTTTTTTCTAATATCTAACCTAAAATTCCCTTGCTGCAACTTGAGACCATTGCTCCTTGTTCTATTATCTGCCACCACTGAAAACAGTTTAGCTCCATCCTCTTTGGAACTACATTTCAAGTAGCTGAAGGTTGCTATTATATTCCCTTTCAGGTTGCCCTTCTCTAAACTAAATTAGCCCAGTTCCCTCAGCCTCTCCTCATAAGTAATGTACCCCAGTCCCCTAACCATTTTTGTTGCCCTCTGCTGGACACTCTCCAATTTGTCCACAACCCTTCTGTAGTGGGAGACCCAAAACTGGACATAGTACTCCAGATGTGGCTTCATCAGTGCTCAATAGAGAGGAATAATCACTTCCCTTGATCTGTTGGCAATGCTCCTATCAATGCAGCCCAATATGCTCTTAGCCACCTTCAAAACAAGGCCATATTGTTGCTTTATATTCAGTTGTAACTCCCAAGTCCTTTTCTGTAGAGCTCCTGCTTAGCCAGTCAGTTTCCAGCCTTTACGGGTGCATGGGATTGTTCTGTCCTAAGTGCAGGACTTTGTGCTTCTCATGAGATTTCTTTTGGTCCAATCCTCTAATTTGTCTAGGTCTCTCTGAATCCTAGGCATACCCTCCAGCATATATACTACTCCCCACCTGGTTGGTGTCATCTGCAAATTTGCTGAGGTACACTCTATGCCATC
The DNA here is from genome assembly GCF_052110815.1 of Crocodylus siamensis. Taxonomy (NCBI): domain Eukaryota; kingdom Metazoa; phylum Chordata; order Crocodylia; family Crocodylidae; genus Crocodylus; species Crocodylus siamensis. The sequence goes on from NC_143398.1 coordinate 161,965,919, forward strand.
TTCCAGGTCACTGATGAACAGTGATCCTGGTTTTCTCCAATTAAAAAAAATATCTCCAATTTTCAGTTTTTAAAAAGTAACCTAAAATCCCCATTTTTCCATGATTAAAATGAAACACCACTAATATATAGAATGTTGTGGGAAACTATAACCAGGTGTAGGCTTTCAGCCTGGAGCTGTTAGCCAGCCAGTTAGCAGGCTGCCCACCTAAGGGGCTGCAGCTGACTCAGCCAATTAGTAAATGAGGGGAAGTTGACTGGCAGACCCAGAAATAAAAGGGAACAGGCAGACTAAGTCAGAGGGAATTGGTTGTGTGAAAAGGCAAGTCTCCTACATGGAGTAAAGGAGAGTACTGGGCAAGAACTAACCAAGGCTGCTGGGTGTTCATTGTGGACTGTTGGTACTTTGTGTTGTGCTCCGTGATGTAGTTTAACCTGGGGCTTGAACTTGCTATGGGTGGTTATGTTTCTGTGTGCTCTGTGGTGCAGAAGAACCCAGGGCTTTATCGGCTGCATTGTAAATTCCAGAGAAAGACTGTAGTGGGTAATTTGGACCTGGGAGTTTGTTCAAGGGTTCAAAGACTAACTTGAGCCAGGCTAGCTGGCAACTCACTACAGAGACTGTATTAAAAGCCTTGCTAAAATCAAGTTATAGCACATCCACTGGCTTCCCTGCATCCACAGAACCAGTCATCTCCTCATAGAAGGCAATCAAGTTGGTCAGGCATCACATGCCCTTGGTCATGAATGGCACGTGCCTCCAGAGGCTGGGGGGCATGGTGAGCTCCTGCAGGCAGCTGCAGCACTGTCAGCAGCAGGGGTGGGGGGGCTGGGATGGTAAGTGGCAACCAGCAGTCAGCAGCCACCTGCAGACTCTACAAGTAGTGGTGGCGGTGGTGGCCAGTGGCAATTGGGGGCCGCCCACAGAAGGTGGGGGGTGGCAAGCAGTGACCACCTGCAGGTGCCACCAGCAGTGTCAGTGGTGCCTTTTTGCAGTGGGGGGCACCACCAAGCTCAGGCAGTGCATGTGCATGCCCTATGTGCTGCCAATGCCCTTGGTGAATCCATGCCGACTGTTCTTTGTTCTCCTCCAAGTGCTTAGAAAGGGATTCCTTGAGGTTCTGCTCCATGATTTATCCTCCCTGGATCCTCCTTTTTCCCTTAATGATAGGCACTATATTTGCCCTTTTCCAATCATCCAAGACCACTCCCAATCACCATGAGTTTCCAATGATGGCCAGCGGCTCTGCAATCACATTGGCCAAGTCCCTCAGCACCTTTGAGTACATCCTGTCTGGCCCCATGGACTTGTACACATCCGACTTTTCTAAGTAGTCCCTAACCTGTTCTTTGGCCACTGTTGGCTGCTCACTTTCTCCCTAAACTGTGCTGCCAGATGTGGTAGTCTGGGAGCTGACACTGCCTGTGAAGACAGATGAAAGGCATTGAGCACTTCAGCCTTTTCTGCATCCTCTGTCACTAAGTTGTCTCCCCCATTTAGTAAAGGACCCACACTTTCCCTGATCCTCCCCTCCCTGCTGACATACTTGTAGAAACCCTTTTTGTTAACCTTGATGTCCCTGGCTAGCTGCTAGGGCTGTGCAAAACGACTATGTTTTGTTTGAGTTTTGGATTCGGTCATTTTGAAGGACAGTGATTCGTTTTGCATCACATTTCCATTTCAATTCAGCCAAATCTGTTTCGGCGTTTTGGATTGGCTGGGGAAAGGCAGGCACACCTGGGTGGCTGCAGGTTCTCCCGCAGCTCCTCTGGCTGTACCCGATTCTGCCTCTGCCCTGGCAGGGGGAGCTGTGGGAGAAGCCCCCATAGCTGCCCTGCCTAATCACATTCTCCACCCAGCCACAGGCTCCTGGCACTTAAAAAAAAAAAAAAAAAAAAAAAAAAGTCCCACACTTACTGGCTGCTGCAGCAGCAATCGGGGCCTCTGAGGGCTCATGGCAGAGCCCCCTGAGCAGCACAGGGCAGTGGGGATTGCCCTCCCCACTTGGCACCCAGGTGGCAGCTGTCGCATCACACGGGTGCAGTGCACCTCTGTCTGGAGCTGGGATGGCTCCAGCAGTTAGCCAGAGCCCAGCATCGCTCAGCTCCAGCAGCCCCAGCTCCCAGACAGACAGCATGCAGCACCCTGCCGACCCACACCGCACCCATGCCATGGGCAGCTGCTGCATGGGTGCCAGGTGGGGGGTGGGGGTGGCCCTGGCCAGCCCCATCACCTGCCTGGCCCTAGCCTCCCATCACTTTAAAAGGAGGGCTGCGCCGGACTATTCCTGGGGAGGCGCTTCCGAAACATTCCAAAAAATCCAAAACATTTCGGAAGTGTGTTGGATGGGTTCATTTAATTTTGGAGACGTTTCAAGAGCCTTCAGTTTCAGTATTTCAGGCGCCAAAACAGGCCGAAACACCTCCAAAATGAAACGGCTTTCGAAATTTCGTGCAGCCCTACTAGCTGCAACTCCAATTCCACTTTGGCCTTTCTGACTTCATCCATGCATGCCTGAGCAATACTCCTTTACTCCTCCCTAGTTGTTTGTCCAAGTTCCCATTTTTTACATGCTTCCTTTTTGTGTTTTAGTTTAGTGAAGCTGCTAAGCCAAGCTGATCTGCCACACTTGCTAATCTTCCTGTATATCAGGATGGCTTATTCATACACCCTCAGTAAAGTTTCTTTAAAATACTGCCAGCTCTCCTGGACTCCCCTCCCCCTCAGACCTGCCTCCCAGGGGATACTACCCATCAGTCCCCTGAGTGAATCTAAGTCTCATTTTCTGAAGTCCAAGGTCCTTACTCTGATGTTCTCCTTCCTTTGTTTCCTCAGGATCCTGAACTCAATCACTTCATAGTCATTGAAGAGAGAAGCCATTTATTAATAACAAAAGTTTGCAGTGATGTAGCTCTTCACCCCTGAGAATCAGAGTCCTTCAGAACAGTTTTAGTTAGGTCAGTGCTATCTCTGTTTTACAGAATGCTGAAATGGAGACAAAGGATTGAACTGCAACTTATTTTATTCTGCAACTTATTTTAAGACCTGCTTTATGTGGGAAATCTGACCAGATGATCATGACAAATTTGTAGATCTTAAGGACAAAAATTCTCTGCCCCAGTCAAAGATTGCTCTGTCCTGTCCCCAGCATGTAAGTGGTAATGCTCCAAATACAACCCAGGTGCCATTCTTTAGCTGACAACCCCACAAAAAGGCTGTGTGCAGGTAGGACCATTGACTTCAAGGGGAGAGAGTTAGGACAATGCTTAACGTTCTTGAAAATCCTGGCAGGTTACTGTCATTAAGAATTTTATTCAGTCTCTAAGCAAAACTTCTGATTTTTTTGACCAACTTCCCCAACATAGAAATATTCTTAATATCATTTGCAGAACTCTCACTTGTATTCAGTTCCATGGCAAGGGAAGCCCTTTGCCCTGGAAGGCATGTATTAACATATTGAGGGTATATGCATCTGTTAAATTCTAACCTGATTTTCCTCATCAAGTTCATCCTTTTTCCTCTGGAGAATCTGAAATAAATGGTTCTTTTCTTCAAGTTTCTTTGTTAGATCTTGGCTTTGAAACTGTTAAGGAAAACATTAGCTAGTTAACGCTGGGAAATTGCCAAACAGAAAGCAGTTTCAAGTGCTGCTCATATATCAACAGATTCTTGTGTAGGCACTTGAATGTATTTCACCAGTAAATCAACATTAGCTTTCAACAGGGGGTCATAGAAAAATAGGGCTGGAAAGAACCTCAGGAGGTCATTTAGTTCAACCACCTGCTCAAGGCAGGTACACCTCTATGTAAGCCTTCCCATGAGTCTGATCACCTCATACTTTGTTAACCCAAGTTACTTCTACCACCACAGCCTTTGATATAAATCTCTCATGCCCCTTATTACACACATGCTAATATCTCTAATATGTTTGTAGCAGGGTGGGGTGCCAAGGGGTGGCTGTGTTACCCCCAGGTCCTTAACCATGTCAGTCTGGCCCTAAAAGCACCCTTGTTCTCACCTGCCATGTCTTGTTGTTATGATGAATATACGGAGGCTGTCCTTGAGCTTTAGATTTGGACACGGTCTGGCTAGATCCTAATAACCCTGTTGTTTGTAGACCTCTTGATGTCCCGCTTCATTGTAGATGGTTCCTGAGCCTTTCAGCCTTATTGGCCATATGCGCGGCTCCAACTACCACTTTACCATACCCCAAGCCTTGCAGATGATACTGGTGTTGTCTTGCCTAGGCCTCATTATAATTCGGCCCTTTGTCCTCAGTGCTGGGCTCCCTACAGCCCTTGTCATTGTGCCCTCTCTGGTGCTGGGGTCTATCCCCCCAAATGCTGCACCCTCTCTGGCACCAAGGTCCCCATGCTGCAGTGGGCCCCAATAAAGCCTCCTCCTTCCCCAAATAGCCTCACCCAAACCACCGGTGTCATCAGACAGCACACAAACAACAGCCAACCACCACGAGTCGCTGCGCTGTAACATAACACAGAACTCCCGTCATGCTCTGCCCCTTTGAAAGAATAAAACTCCCTCTCTGAGGCTCAGTGCCTAGTAGGCAAGGATACTTTATGGGCTCCTGGTGTCCCCTTTGTTTTAAGGGTAGCCTATCTGCCAGCTACCACATCTCTAGGCCCTTCCCTCCTGGAGGCTCCTTCCCCTTCAGCTGCTGGTAGGGAACCAACCACCTGGTCCCAGCCCTGGGGTTTATATGGGCCTCCTCCAGCCAGCTGACCAGGTGCAGGTGCGGCCAATTCCCCCATTAACTGGTTGTCATGGCAACCTGCACCTAGGTTCTTATCTGGCTTTGTGCTCTCTCCCTGGGCAATCTCTGCTCTAAGAGGAGCAGGCACCTTAGTGCCTTACGACAGCACTCTCTAATACACCCTTTCCTAACTGATAAACAATGGAATAAATTTTAATTATTCATCCCTTTGCCTAGGTTACAGCCATGCAATACACCTGAGCCTGAAGCCTTCAGCACTTAAGAAACGCCAGCTTCAAATATTTCAAACAAAATACTACAGCACATCTCCTCAGTAACACACATGAAGATGTCAGATCTATCTTCCCCTTCCTACGCTGACTTCCCATAGAATATCAAATCTGAAATAAGAGCAAGAAAAAGCCTCGTCAACTTGGGCTTTAAGTGCAAGCCATATTTCTCTGACCTTGCCTTCTCTAACATCAGCATGTAGCAATGTGACTACAGATATAAAATCCAAACCAGAATGCTCCCCAGACACTCCTCCCTCTCTGGCAACCAGATGAGAGAAGAAAGTCCTCACGTGTTAATCATACTGCTTAATGCATCACTAGAAGGCACTCAGATACTCTCATGAAAGGTGCAGTGTAAGCAACTGTACAAAAAAAATGCCCTCATGTTTTTCTTCAGGACACATTGGCAGGACTTTATCAATTACTGGTATGTTTCCTTCAAATTTAAAAAAAAAAACACAATGTACTCTGACATTACACTCCTAAAACTTTGCACTGAATCCTAGCAATGCATGGCCTCTCTCTTATCCCTAATTTTCTATAGCACAGGTTTGCAATATGCTTCTTAGCCATCACTTCCATGGTCACCCAAAGAAACACTAAGCACCTGCACATGCTGAAGACGAAGGAATGTGTTGTTCTCAGTCACATTTGAATTCTCCAGAGTGTGTTCAAGCTTCTTTGCATGCTCCTTCTGCACAGAACCACAAATTTCAGTGCTGGTTGTGTCAGAACAGACCAAGTTGCATACAAATAACAAAGGGTATGTCAGAGAAAAGGAATGCCAGGGAAAGAAATGGGGCAGGCATAAAACTACCAAGTCATCCTCCACAGAGAATGGATATTTCCTTTTAACTGCAGCTTTCTTCTGTCATTTCAACAAAATCTTTTCCATGGGTATCTATTTGTATTCCTGTCTATCCAGTGCCAAAGCTAAGATACTAATGATGAGAAAAGGACAAAATTACAGAGAGGAGCTAAGGACACTAAGAGCAGTAGCAGATATCTAGGGCTTTGCAGATCATCTTCCCCTCGAAGGAGAAATCAGTGATGCAGAATCTGAGCAGAGTCTTACAATAACTGATTCTATTCACATAATAGTGAGTTAGTTGTCTTCCTGCTTGTGAGAGCTACTCTTGAGAAACTGAATCATAAAACCTAATGATACACAAGTTTTTTCCAAAACTAAAACTAGTTGGTAGACAAAGAAAAAGAACTTACAGGCATATATGTAACAGTATTACTTAGGAATGCCTTCCATGATACAGAGTCAGTTTATTTCCTTCTGTAACTGAACTCCTGTGGAGTTTCCCTGTACCTGTTCACCGCCAAGGTTGTTCTTTGTCCACCCATCCCAGGTCTGCAAGCATCAAGATTATCAGGAAAGTCTCTACCTGTTCCACTAAAGTGATGTGTAACTGATGTTTCTCCTTCTCCAAATGTTCCAGCTGCTCAGTTTTGTCTCGGTCTATACGAACCAGGTTTTCAATTTCCTTTTCTTGACTCAGCACCTGTGACTGAGGCAAAACAAGGGTGGTTGGAAAATTAAGAATCAACAGTTAGTGCAGGGAAAAAGAGGAGACAACTTAAAATGCAGGATGAAGAGCTCAGCAAAGTCTCACTAAACCACATTGCTGATTCAAAATACCTTTCTCTTCACATGGCTTTGGAGCTGGGGCTGGGGCTGGGGCGGAGGGTGGGGGGGACTGACATACTTACCCATTAATAAAACCTGCTAACCCAGTGGTTCTCAGCTGGGATACTGTGGCACCCCCTCTAGGGATGCCATGAGACAGATGCTGCCACAGTGGCAGCAGCCATGTAAAACTGCCCTGTGCACAGGACTGCAGCATATGTGCACTTTTATTGTATTAGGGCTCTCTGATAACACTAAAGCAGAAGGCAGGATAGATTTTCACCATACAGACTAACCAAGGTGTATGTGTGTGTGCATATATAATCACAAGCTTCCACGGGTTAAGGCTTACTTCACCAGATGCTGTGAAAGGACATGCAGAAAGCAGAGAATGAGAATGAGAGAGAAATCAGAATACAAAAAACAGGGGGAAGAAGAAGAGGAGGGAGAAGGGAGACACTGCTGGGAGAGACAACCCTAAAGCAGACAGAGCTGGGACAGTTCCACCCATGTACTCCTGTTTCTGGGAGGAGAAGCAGGGAGATCAGACCACAAAGTGATACAAACTGAGCCAGTTTTGTCTGCTTTAGAGTCATCTGAGAGCTCTAATGCAGAAGGAGTGCGTGTATATGCCATAACCCTTCCTGGGCTGGTTGTGCAGCAGGTATGTGGGGAAGTTTTACCTGGAGGCAGCAACACCTGGTTGAGAAGCATAAGGCAAGTTGAGGCAGCAGCAACAGTAGTTCTCAACAAGGGATGCTGCCACATTCAAAAAAGTGCTGGTGGGGTGCTGTGATTCTGAAAAGGTTGAGAGCCACTACACTAGCTCGTCTCAGTGCTGAAACAGATGCCTGGAGCCAACCAGCAGTTTCAGGTGAAACATTCTGGAATACAGAGTAACTTTTGGAAGCTGTCAGAAGCCAGCAGGGAGATCCCATGGTTAAGAAACAAAGCTGGGAGACAAGAACTCTAGGTTCTAGTCTTGGCTCTCCCACTGATGGCTTTATTCAAGTCTCTTAATCTCTCTGTTTCTTAATCTGGACAACAGACCTAATTACACTTACCAGAGCTGGCCGAACAAAAACTTAAAAACCTTTTCCCACCAGAAATGCCAGTTGTTGAAACTGCCATGTTTTAAAGGAATACATTGGTTTTGACAACATTTTCACTGGGAAAATTTCTTGGGCCCAGGATGTTCCAACTGCTCAGTTATGTTGTTGTCCATGCAAGGAAGAGAGGAAGAACAATGAGAGATTCCATAGCATGTTGGTTAGCCCCCAGGCATGGGTCTTCCACATTCTTGGTCTAATCACCATGCTCCAGTCTCTCTCTCTCTTTTTTACTTTCAAAAAGATCTCATTTTCACTCCACCATGGGACAAAGACAAATTTAGAAATCTCAAAATGTTTCACAAAATGGAACTGTTGTTTTCCAACTAGTCCTCTGGTCCGACTACTGCTCTACCTCACGGAGCTTTTGTGAGAGCAAATCCTGTGTAATTTACAAATTTCTTTGAGATGCTTAGATAGAAGCAGCTAGTGAAGAGCAATGTCTTATTTTGGTGAACCTAGCCTGTGTGCAGGCTTATGATATATTCTGGAAGAGAATAAAAAGAAATCTGGAGGGTTCTTTAATGCATCCTCCTCTCAAATACAACATTGTTAGGATTTTCTGGAGCTCAGGTATAATTGTAGGTTTATATTTTCCTAAAAAATAAAGGACATCACCAAGAACACTTGGATACAACTGTAATTTGCAAAAGGCATCTCAGTTTCAACTAACGACAAAGTAAGACAGTCAAGTCCCAAGCAGATTGTAGAAGTAGAGCCAGATGGTGTATTGCCTACCTGCAGCTGGTCCACCTGATCCAGGGTTGCTTTCAGTCTGTTTCCCAGCTGTTCCTTTTCAGATGAGATACTTTGGCTTTGTTCTTTCAGCCTGTTCAGAGCAAACCAAATCATAACATATTCTTAGCTATGTCTCCTGAAAAACCTCTCTCTCCATCTATCCTTGGTGATAACACCAGCAGCTTTCATTTTAAGGCTCATCAAAAACTCAGCTTGAAGTGCAACTTCAAATGAAAAAAATCCTAGAGGTTCTGAGTGTTCTCCAAAGCCCTGCCAGTTTGCTCAAACCTTTCAATATGAAGGTTACCTATAATCTTGGAAATCCAGACCTGTTCCACAGTCCTGTCTGCTCTCTTAGCCCACACAGAAACCTGAGATCCTGAGGTCCCTGGCCTCATTCCAGGAGTCAGTTTTGCTCAGCCACCCTCACATTGGCATTTGTATAAGGTTTTATGAATTCTGAACATAAATCGAAGCTTCAAGGAGCTTCTTATATTCTGACACGCTGGGTTAGTTCACCTGTTGATATGCATTCACTGTCTTTCATCAGCACTAAAGAGGAGGAAACCTACTCCTTTGATCCAAGAATCTTCCAGGAGCAACCATTTTCAGACATACTAGACACATTTACACAAGATGCTGACTGCACGGTAGCCAAATAATACTGCGCAATAATGTGTCACAGCATTAACAGTGCTAATACGCTACTACAAAGTATTATTAGGCTATTGTACAGAAGCAACACTTAAAAGAGTTTGCTGGTGCTACTGCACAGTAACTCTGGTTACTTCACATTTATTTAGTACTTGCTTATATAAGCACTCAATAAATGCACAATACCTACCTGCACAGTAGTGTCTCATGTAGACATGCCCATAGTAAGCATACTCACTGGTGCAGCTCAGCATCTCTGCAGGCATTCTGCTCCTTGAGATGCCTGTTTTCCTCTCTCAGGGAATTCAATTCCAGCTCCAGTTTCTCACTGCTGCCCTTCAGAGAGTCCAGACCACTGCACAGCTCCTGAAAATCAGAGTGGAGGAACCCAAATGAGAATCAAACCACAGGAAACTATTGTATATGCAAGTCCCATCCAATGCAACACTCCCAGAGAACTCTCCTAAATGGAACCTTTTCTTCATGTTCTCTTTTGTTCTGTTTTGTATTTACCATGCACTGAGACCTAGTTTTGTTTATAGCACAGTCCTTAGCAAAAGGAAGATGAGGAGCACAGGACAACGAAAGGAAGGTCAGCCCCAGAGCTAGGTTTGGGATCTTGGAACAGGCCTACAAAACAATTTTTTTGACCATTGCATCTTCTCAAATGTTACCAACTCTGGTTCCAACTTTGTCGCTCTCTAAACCACAGGGCTGACTTACGGGTTTGAGGGAAGGTTAGAAAGATGATTATTTAAGGTCATGACCCCAAACCAATTCTCTTTAAATAAAATGAATGAGTATTTGTGCACTGGTGAAAATCTCATCAATTTCCTGCTACAGAAGTGAAGCCAAGTTGCCTTATTCCTTTGAATCCTAGCAATTACTTTGTGTTTTCAAGGCTCTCTTTAAGGAAAAGAGCTTGAAACTTGTCTTTTTAAATGAACACTCTGTTACTTTGAGTGTTTTTACCCAAACAGAGAAAGCCCATGGTGCCAATATGCTAGGGACCAGGAGCCAACTTTGCTCAGAACCTATTTAGTTGCAGAAAGAAGCTGAATTCAGAGCTCAGTTCAGGTGAAAGGTGCTGGGTTACATTTAGTGTGTGCAGAAGGATAATTGTAAAGAGAGGGGACAGGAGAAGAAGAGATTTATCTTTTATTTGCCATCAGGGACAAACACCAAAGACTCATGAACCCCTCACTGGTTTTAATGGGTATTGCAGCTGCTCAGCCTCTCCCAAATCAAGACATTAGTCTTCATCTTCTCTTCCCCTTTCCTCTTTTTCTGGCTTCCTTTCTTTTCCTCTCTCACCCCATCCCAGTTGCCTTTTTACCTGGTTCTCCTTTCCCAGGTTCGTATTTTTCTCCTTAATGGAAGCCAAATCAATTTGAACAGCATTTAGCTCCACAGCCTGTTGATCCAGAGCACTCTGCAGCTTGAAGCTCTCAGTCTGTAGGAAACAGACTTCTCCCTCTAGCTGCTTCATCTTCTCCTGAAAGCATGCAATGGAACATGACACATATAAGACAGAGTTTTAGAACCCCAGGGCCTCTGATCTACTTCACTATCCTTGGAAATACCTGTGCCTTTCTCAACTCCTCCTGCAGGTCTATGTTCTGTTTCTGGAGACTCTTGCAACTTTCCTTCAGTTGTTGGTTTTCTTTAAGTAAATCCTTGTTCTGTTGCTCAATCTCCTCCACTTCTCCCTAGCAAAGAACATACAGATGTTCAGTAAGAGCACAGAGTTGTATGTAGGTTTCAAATAAATTGTGGGGAGCAGCAAGAAACCATGAGTACTGCAGAAAAGTAGTGAAGGGTTAGCTCCCTACCTCTGCTGACACCGCCACCACCCCTTATTCTCTCTTGGCTTACCAGACATTATCCAATCAGCTCCTCACAATATAAAAACACCAGGCCTCATCCTGTAAGGCACTAGATTTCTCCAGAAGTCAAGGTAGTAGAGGCTTCTTTGCACCATTTAGGACCAAGCCAATGAACTGAAACTCTGGATGATCAGAGCAAACACCATGAGTCCTTGAGGCAAACAAGTTCTTACTGGTTACCCACACAATGAATGCACCCTGTCTGCTTCTGGGCACAATATCACTTGCTACCAGTGCTGTACTTCCCTCCCCAATAACATGGGAAGACAGGTAAGAGCAAGAGCTCAAAGAGTCATAGCTACAAGCCACACAAAGCAGCTGGGAAGTTATAAAACTATTTATCACATACATAGGGCCTTTCATCAAGGTACTCAAAGTACTTTACAAAACTTGGTATTATTAGAACTGTGTGTGCAGAGGAGTAATCTGAGGCACAGTGAGATTAAGTGGTTTGCCCAAAGAATGGACCACAACCCAGCAGTCCTGACTGCCAGTCTGCTGCATTAGGGAACATATTGTGTTGCCTCTCTTTATAAAAGCCTCCCTAATTGAATCTGACAGCAATACTTTCAAGTTTGCAATCTATATGGCAGCTGTGCCCATCAGCCTTAACCATGGACCCAGATCTTCATGTGCTGGGCCAGTGGTGCCCAACCGCTTGGCCGTGCGGGCTAGGTGAATGATGCAGGGTGGGTTCACAGGTTGGAACCAGCTGGTGAGCACACATGCCATATCAGTCCTAGCCCCGGCCCTAGCCCCATGCTGGATCACACCCACTGCCCCAACCCCAGCCCTATGTGCACCCGATTGGGCCCCTCCAACCAAGTTCTGGCTCTGCATGCACCAGAACAGCCCCAGCCCTGCATATACCAGATTGGGCCCCTCTGCCCCAGCTCCTGCTCCCTCTATGATAGCAGGATCTCTTGCACAGGGCCACATCTTTTGGCCTGCAGAGCTTGGAAATTTGGAGAGTGGTGACGATATTAATTGCCACCACTCCCTCCTCGCCACATTTACAAACACTTGGGGAGCACTGCAGGCTGGATCATACAGCTCTGTGGACCAGATCTGGCTTGAGGACTGGGGTTGAACATCCCTGCGCTAGGCACTATAAAAACAAGACAAAAAAGAGAGCCCCTGCCTGAAAGAACTCACAGTCTAAGTAGCGTGTCTGATCCTCCTCTCAATATTAAACTCTTTATTTCACTCCAAGGCAGACTCTTTGCAAAGAGCCCTAAAAAGACTAATTTTGGTCAATCTGAAAGAGGGGCGCTTCATGTTTAAACTTCATATCACCATCAGGAAAAAGTACCAATTCCCAAAATGAGAGTTTCAGCTGCTCGAAACAAACAAGATGCCAGTTTCTAATTTCTTGGTGGCAAGCAGAAAAGACACATCTTGAGTTGTCCACTCTGAGCTCTATTAAACTAGAGTGGAAATGGGGCTGAACAATTTGAGCAAAAGACTAAGAATGCAGACTCCTGAGTTTTATTTCTAGCTCTGCCAGTGAGTTCGAGAGTTCTTTCACAAGTTCCTTCATCCATCCATCCTTCAGTTTACCCATCTATGCAACTGGGGATAATATCAGTTTCCCTCAGAAAGATGTTGTAAAGGAGGATGAATACGTTTTTGCTTAGTGTGCAGGCTCTTTGGATATAAGGTGCTATAGAATTGTACTTTATTATTACAACACACAACAGACCCAGAAACTAGTACTGCTGCAGATGCCCTGCAAATGTACTTGCACATAGTATGAGTCGGCCCCTGTCCTGAAGAGCTTACAACATAAAAAGGTAAGTCAGACAGACAATAAGAGGAAAAACAGGCAGAGAGAAGCAAAATAACTTGACTAAGGTCACCAGAAGGTCAGTAAGAGATCCAGGACTAGAACCCGGGTCTTGTGATCTTCATTCAGTGCCCTCCTTACAGAACCACACTGGAATCTGAATAAAAAGTAAAGACATGAAAAGCAAGGAGAGGGAGAGAAGAAATCTACCTGTGTGGTAACCACCAGGATGTCATCCTCAGCCTCTGCACGGAACTGGAAGGGCACACTGGCTCCACGGACCACCCCATCCTGGTCAACATAACAGAACTGGTAATATTCGTCATCTTTTGGCAGGTAGTAGGCTTAAAACAAACAAACAAACAAAAATTGCACCATGGGGTGTCTCTAATTATTATTGCCTCTTCTTCAGTGAATGGGACAGAAAGCTTAAATCTACAAAAAGCAGAAGTACTGAATTCAAAGCAATATAGCCATTATGGGCTCAGCATTGCCTATTCCTTGTGTGATCTTTTACACCAGTGCAAATTGTGCCAAAAACGCTTCCAAATTACAACCTTGGCATTTTGTGTCACAATACACTCCACAAGCAGCATGGCAGTGATGAACTTGGCCCTATCACTAAAACATTATGAATGGTCACACTCAGGTTACTATGACCTCCAAAGGGGTATTCCCCCTAGGTTGGGTTTGTAGTGCGCTGTTAACACAGGCCTCAGAAGTGGATGTACTGAAAGGATATGTTTCTGTTCTACCAGCAGGGGGCACTCATGCAAGGCTGATCTACACTGACAGCACCAGCAGACTGACAGGCTGGTGGAAGAAACCCTGGGTAGAAATTTGGTGGCTATTATTTTGAGATTGCTTGATAGCCATAGTTCCTGAAATACAGATTGTCTAAACACAGCGTATAACAGGATGAAATATTCAATAGTTCTACAGCCTCAGGCTGTAACATGTAACCTAGCCTTTAGAGAAATTTGGTATGTGATAGTGTGTGTGTGTGTGTGTGTGTGTGTATCTGCACGTGTGCACATGTGTATGGACACCCATCCTTCCCCAGCCAACCTTTAAACTGAACTTCTTGCTGCAGCACTGCATTGCTGTCAAGGCTGCTGGGCAAATGTGCCCACATGAATGTGTAATATTCACGGGTTGTTTTCCATCCCACCTGCAACAGAAAAATAATCACACTGCATAACACACTGGATGTTTATCCTGCGGCAATTTACAGAAGCCTGAATTGTTACACAGTTTATAAACCCCCATGATGCAGTAAGAACCCCCACCATGCCCCTATGCAGGCTACTTAGACCTTGGGCTCAGAAAGGCCTGGAGAAGAAGCATGCTGGGGGAGCTGGGAAGGGGGGATGTGGCTAGAATGCATCACAAGGCAGCTATTCTTCATTGGTCCTGTAATGCACAGTTCAAGCCAGATCAGCCCCAAGACTACTCCAAATACAGGAACAAGGCAGTTGAGAATCACATTCTTTGTCTCTGGACACAACACAGATACTACAATATGTAAGTCCACCATTGAAAAAGAGCTGTTACTCTGCTCTACCAACACCTTAACTCTGCTCTGGGGGATCAAGTGTGACATCTGTGGAAACCTCCATGCCAGGGCACTCACACTTTTCAGTGCATGGAAACTGATGAGTCACAGCGCACACTTACCCTGAAAATGCCCACCCAGTCCTTTCTGCGAGGAGTGATATTCTTTGTGAGGGTATAGTAGCAGGTGACATCTCCTCCAGGCATATAATACTTCTCCACATTAGTAAAGATGACCTGGGAGAAGTGGCAACTGTCCAAGAGGATAGTGGAGGTGGGAGGTTCATCTACATTCTCATCCATGCTGGAGTTCTGCAAAAGGGAAAGAACAAAGCAGAGGGTGAGGCTATGTCCAAACTACACTGCTTCTCCTGGTGAGGGTATGGGCCCAGACTGACATAGCTGTGTTGACATATGCCTGAATTATACAAAAGTAGGACTGAAAGGGATCTCAGGAGGTCACTTAGTCCAATCCCCTGCTTCAAGAAGTTGGAGACAGTTCCACAGGTAAAGCAACAGCTTTCCCCTAAAGGTAAGCGTGTGTTCTCTTCCAGGTTGGTGAACCTCCTTCGGCGGGCTTTAAACTAGGCTCGTCGGGGGAGGGGGAAGATGAGGGCGGAGGAGACGATGAACTACCAGGCCCAGCAACAGCCAGCAAGCCCAGACCAATGGTCAAAAGGGAGAAACAGGTAAGTGATGGGGGACGGGGCATTGCTGAGACTAGGGGGTCAGTGGGCACAACCGTTGGAGGCCTCAAATGCCTCTACACGAATGCTCGAAGTATGGGGAAGAAGCAGGAGGAACTCGCCCTCCTCCTAGCTGTCACCAGCCCTGACATAGTGGGGATCACAGAAACGTGGTGGGACTCATCGCATGACTGGGCGGTGAGTGTCAAGGGCTATAGGCTATACAGGAGGGACAGGATAGGAAGGAAAGGTGGAGGAATAGCACTCTACATCAAGGAGGAATATACTTCCTCGTTAATTAGCAAGGGGGTAGAGGGGGGGCACTCTGAGGTGCTCTGGGTTAGAGTAAAAGGCAGTCCAGGGGATAGAGACTTAACGGTGGGAGTCTACTATAGACCTCCCAACCAGGGAGAAGAGCTCGACCAGGAATTCTTAGGTCAGCTCACAGAGGCAGTGAGGGCTAAGGATGTGGTAGTCATGGGGGACCTGAACTTCCCAGACATCTGCTGGGAAGAGCAGTCAGCCAAGTCTGACTGCTCACATGGGTTCTTAGCCAGAGTGCAGGACCTCCATCTAACCCAGGAGGTGCACAGCCCCACCAGGGGAGACGCCTTGTTGGACCTGGTGCTGGCCACGGGTGACGACCTGGTGAGGGGGCTGCGGGTGATGGGCCACCTGGGAGACAGTGATCATCGCTTGCTGGAATTCACCATCCAGCGTAAGGTGGCAAAGGGCTGCAGCAAGGCAACAGCCCTAGACTTTAGGAGGGCTGACTTCAACAAGCTAAGGAGGATCGTTGGGGAAGCGCTGAGGACCCAGAGGGGAAGGGAGCCAGATGTCCAAGGTGAGTGGTTGCTCCTTAAGGAGACGATCCTCCATGGTCAAAGGGAGCAGGAGGGCACATAAACCCCCATGGCTCACTAGGAGCATCCGGGAATGTCTCCTTGCTAAAAGGGAGGCATACACCCAATGGAGGGATGGGGTCATCACCAAGAAGGACTATGTTACAGTTGCCCGAGGATGTAGGGGGGCAGTCAGGAAGGCCAAGGCAGAGATGGAGCTAGGACTAGCTTCCCGGATTAAGGACAATAAGAAGTCCTTCTTCAAATACATAGGGGGTAAAAAGAGGGTCCCGGGTAATGTGGGGCCCCTGCAGGACACGATGGGCAACTTAGTCGTCACGCCAGATGACAAAGCTAACATATTTAATGATTTCTTTGCCTCTGTCTTCCTAAGTAGGGACCAGTTCAGCCTCCTCCCTGCTGGGCCCCCCTCGGGCCCCGGGAGAGACACGCCTGGGCCAGGGGTTAGCGAGGGGTTAGGGTACTTCTGGAGAGGCTGGACGTGTTCAAGTCCGCTGGTCCGGACGATCTTCACCCTAGGGTTCTACAGGAACTGGCCGAGGTCATTGCGGGACCCCTGGCGCGGCTCTATGAGCACTCGTGGTGCTCTGGTGAGGTGCCGGAGGACTGGAAGAGGGCCAATGTGGTCCCTATCTTCAAAAAGGGAAAAAAAGAGGACCCGGGAAATTACAGGCCAGTTAGTCTTACCTCAATCCCGGGTAAGCTCTTTGAAAAAATTATCCTGGCACACATCCAGGAGGGCCTTGCGGGGGAATGCATGCTCAGGGGCAACCAACATGGGTTCATCAGTGGCAGGTCTTGTCAGACCAACCTGGTGGCCTTTTACGATCAGGTCACCAAATCATTAGATGCAGGGGTTGTTGTGGATGTAGTCTTTCTGGACTTCCAGAAGGCTTTCGACACTGTCTCTCACCCTGTCCTCATCAAAAAGCTGGGAGACTGTGGTGTCAATGCCCACACAGTCAAATGGGTCGCTAACTGGTTGGAGGGCCGCACCCAGAGGGTGGTAGTGGATGGGTTCTTCTCGACCTGGAAGGATGCGGGCAGTGGGGTTCCGCAGGGCTCGGTCCTCGGGCCCGCACTGTTCAACATCTTCATCAGTGACTTGGATGAGGGGGTAGAAAGCACCCTGTTCAAGTTTGCTGATGACACTAAGATGTGGGGGGATGTGGGTGCACTAGAAGGGTGCAATAGGCTACAAGCTGACCTTGACAGGTTGCAACGGTGGGCGGATGAGAATAGGATGGGGTTTAACACTGATAAGTGCAAGGTGTTGCACATGGGGAGGAAGAACCGGCACCACACTTACAGGTTGGGGAACTCCCCTCTTGCCAGCACGGAGACGGAAAAGGATCTTGGAGTCGTCATTGACTCCACGATGAACATGGGCCAGCAGTGTGGGGAGGCAGTCAAGAAGGCCAACCGTACCCTGTCATGCATCCACAGATGCATCTCGAGCAGGTCCAGGGAGGTGATCCTCCCCCTCTATGCGGCACTGGTCAGGCTGCAGCTGGAGTACTGCGTCCAGTTCTGGGCGCCACACTTCAAGAGGGACGTGGACGATATGGAAAGAGTCCAGAGGAGGACCACTCGTATGATCAGGGGTCAGCAGGGCAGGCCTTATGAGGAGAGGCTACGGGACCTGAACCTGTTTAGCCTCCACAAGAGAAGGTTAAGGGGGGACCTTGTGGCCTGCTACAAACTGGTCAGGGGGGATCAGCAGGTATTGGGGGAGTCCCTGTTCCCCCGTGCGCCGCCAGGAGTGACCAGGAATAACGGAGGGAAGGTTTAGATTAGCTATTAGGAGGCGCTACTTCACAGTCAGGGCGGCTAGGGCCTGGAACCGGCTTCCAGGGGAAGTGGTGCAGACTCCTAGCCTGGGGATTTTTAAAAGGAAGTTAGATGAGCACCTTGCCAGGGTCATCTGACCCCGGTGCTCTTTCCTGCCAAGGCAGGGGGTCGGACTAGATGATCTACCTAGGTCCCTTCCGACTCTAGCTACTATGAAACTATGAAACAGGATGAGAGGTTAAGGACATTGTCAACATTCTTCCATTGCAATGACAGGAGGTAGTTACTAAATACACTCAAGAGATCCAGGGAAGAGGACAATGGTCCCCACTACAGAAGAAGGCAACTCCCCTCCCCCCTCCCCCCATAGACCATGCCAGATGTGACCGTGGGGTAAAATTCTGTCCTGATCCCAAATGCAGCGACTGGTCTGGTCTTGAGTGGAGAAGTAAGACCCTTCTAGCCAGGAACCTCTGAATGTTTTAATCCCACCAGGCACATTGACACAACCCAGCCAAAATCTTCTGCCTTGGCTGCAGTTAATAATTAATGCTTCTAAGGATGGTAAAAAAAACCCTAAGGCTCATAGCAGTAGGAGCGGAAAAAAGTCCTTCCTGGCCCCATGTGGCAACCAGTAAAGCCCAGAATCATGGGATAACCAAAGCCTGTCCACCCAGCACTGCAACCTGGGGGCCACAAGCACAACTTCATGAATCACATATCCTAACTGGAGAGCAGGAACACCCCTTTCTATCATCTTATCCCCCCTAAAAACTTAACCCAACTACTTTAATCTTTTTTCATATCCAAGCCAGTTGCACAGCTCCACTTCCTGCTGCTGAGCATGGTCCTCTCCAATTTCAACCTGTTTTGGGCTGCAGAGCTCTTCTCATGATCTCTGGGCAATGTGTGTGTGAGGATCTCCTGGGCTTCCAACTGTTGCTCTTCACAGCCTGCTCTTGGCATTATTACTCCTAAATCAACCCTGACCCATGCTTATCCAACCTCTTTTTGAAAACTTCCAATGATGGAGGGTCCACAATTTCCCCAGGCAGCCTATTCCACTTCCTCATTGTTCTAACAGCAACAAGATTTTTCCTGATATCCAATCTAAATTTACAAGACATTGTAACTTTAAGATATTGCTATGTTTCTTAATTTGCAGAGAGGGAGAAAAGGTGTTTTCCCTCTTCTTCACGGGAGCCCTCCCCACTTACTTGCCTTTTCTGCAAGCTAAAAATGCTTGGTTCTCTCAGCTTCTTCTTGTATGGGTCAGCCTTTGGGCCCTCTCTAACTTTTCCACATCCATTTTTAAGACGTGGAGCCCAGAACTGCACACAATAGGTCAGGGCTGTCCAACTTCTGGGTGCCAAAGGCCTGCATACTGCACAGACTGTAGACTCCTGGGTGCACAAGGTATGGGCCACACACCACAAAGGAAGGCCTCTCAGGGTCGCCCCCCTGCTGCACAGGCAGCCGGCTCCCTCTCTTATCCCACACGCAGCATGGGCAGCTGGCTCCTCCTGATGTGTGCGCAGCACGGCTCCTTTCCTGGTCACACATACAGCTTGACCCTCCCACCCCACACTCACATTAGGGCAGCACAGCCAACTGGGACCCCCCCTACTCCCCTCCCTCACCCTGTTGATATGGTCCCCAAGTCCTCCCCAGCTCAGTCCCACAGCGCTTGTCCCAGAGCTCCCTCTCACCATGTTGCTCTGTTCCCAGGGACACAGAAGCAGGAAGCAGAAGCCAGGGGAGAGAGGAGGAGCCTTAAGCCTCTGACTGCAGTGGTCGGATGGGAGCCTGCAGGCTTTATCTTAATTCTTCACAGGTTGTATGCAGCCCATAAGCTACTAGTTGGACAGCGCTGCTCTAGATGAGGCCTAACAAGCACCAAATGGAGTGGCACTGTTTTCTCTCATGTCTTACACCTAATAGTCCCATTGACACAGTCCAAAACTGCATTTGCCTTTTTGGCAGCTTTATCACACTGCTGTCTCATGTTAAGTCCATCATTCACCAAAACCACAAGATCCTTCTCTGCAGTACTACCATCCAACAAGTTATCACCCATTTCTTATTTGTGCTTTTAATTATTCTTCCCTAGGTGTAGCACCTTGCATTTATCAGCACTGAACTTCATCCTGTTGTCTCTAGCCCAGCTGTTGTCCCTTTCCAGTCTGTTAAGATCCTTCTGAATTCTCCTGTCCTTTGGCATGTTGGCAGTCCTTCCCAGTTTCATGCCATCTGCATGTAGACTCAGTTCACAGATTTCATAGACATTAGGGCTGGAAGGGACCTCGGAAGATCATCGAGTCTAGCCCCCTGCCCCAGGGGCAGGAAGTCAGCAGGGATCATAGGATACCAACAAGATAAACATCCAATTGTCTCTTGAAGGTGTTCAAAGTGGGTGCTTGCACCACCTCTGGTGACAGTCTATTCCAAACCTCGAGGGCTTAGAGAGTAAAAAAGTTCTTCCTTATGTCCAGCCTGAAATAGTCATGGAGGAGCCTGTGACCGTTTGACCTTGTCATCCCATGGGGTGCTCTGGTGATCAGACATTCCCCCAGGTCCTGGTGAGCACCCCTGATAAACTTATAGGTGGCCACCAGGTCACCCCTAAGCCTGCACTTTTCCAGGCTGAAGAGTCCCATGGCTCTCAGCCTGTCATTGTAAGGTCTGTTTTTCTGACCTGATCATGCACATGGCTCTCCCCTGCACTCACTCAAGCTTTTCCACATCCTTTTTGAATTGTGGAGCCCAAAACTGGATGCAGTACTCCAGCTGTGGCCTCACCAAGGCCGAGTACAATGGGAAAATGACGTTCCGGGATTTGCTTGAGAAGCAACTATGGATGCAAGCCAGCATTTTGCTCACTTTACTAGCCGCAGCATCACATTGAAAGCTCATGTTTATCTTGTGGTCAATCATGACCCCCAAGTTCCTTTCATCCGTAGTGCTAGCCAGCTTAGCACTGCCGAGCCTATAAGCATGCTGCAGGTTTTTCCACCACAGGAATATAGGTGTTAAGCATGCTTACAGGTTGCATTTTTCGGTGTTAAACACAATCAGGTTCTCATCTGCCCATTTCCTGAGCCTGTCAAAGTCTGCCTGGATCACCCTCCTGTCCTCACATGTGGCTGCTTTACGCCAGAGTTTGGTGTCGTTGGTGAACTTGTCCAGTCCGCTTCTGACACCAATGTCCACATCATTGATGACGATGTTAAATAGTATAGGCCCTAGGACAGAGCCTTGAAGGACCCCACTGGTCACAGTGCACCAAGACAATTGGCTCCCATTGACCACCACCTTCTGGGTCTTACCACAGAGCCAATTCCCCAGCCAATGGATCGTGGTGGACCCAAGGCCACAGTTGGCCAGTTTTGCCAAGAGGTGATCATGGGATACCGGATCCAAAGCTTTTTTAAAGTCAAGATATATGACATCAATCTCTTCTCCCTTGTCCAGGTGATAGGTCACCTGGTTGTAAAAGGAAATAAGATTGGTTAAGCAAGACCTAACTGCAACAAACCCATGCTGACTATCCCTCGGGATGTTGCCGTCAGCCAGTCTGTTAAGAATGTCCTCTTTGATAATCTTTTCCAAGACCTTCCCCAGGATAGAGGTCAGGCTGATGGGCCTGTAGTTTGCCAGATCCACTTCCCTCCCTTTCTTGAAGATAGGCACCATATTGACCTTCTTCCAATCTTCGGGCACTTCACCAGAGTGCCAGGAGTTCTCAAAGACCTGTGCCAGGGGCTGAGCTATGATGCCTGACAGCTCCTTGAGTACCCTGGGGTATAAACTGTCAGGGCCGGCTGATTTGAAACTGCCAGGGCCAGCTGACAAAACTGTGCTTGTGTGGTTAGAGCGTTTCACTGGAGTAGGTGGTTGGATTCACTTTTCTGGTACAGTGACCCTTTTCCTATATAGCAGGGGTGTCAAACTCACTTCAGGCCCCACCCTGGGTTCAAACTGTGTGGCTTGTCACAGGCCAGATCCAGCCATGGGAATGCAGGTGGCTGCTGTGGCCACTGGGGCAGTGGTAGCAGAAGGTTTGGCAGCAGTGATGCAGGGCTTGGGGGCAGGAGGGGTCTAAACTTGCAGCTGATAGCCATGGCTAGCAGGGCCAAAGCACCCCAAATTCTGTGACAGGCCATACTCCCTCAAAACTTCAGGTGGCCTACCAATAGCCCAGCAAGCCAGATAGAGCAGGACTGTGGGCTGGATCTGGCCCATGGGCTATATGTTTGACATCCCTGCAACAAATTGGTATTCCTATAGGAAAACAGGGAAACGCTTCTAATATAGATATGACCTGCAACTAAATCAACAGCTTGTACTACCAGGACATCGAAGAATGCTGACATCCTACTCGGATACAAACCACAGTCATGACACTATGAAGCAAATTCAGCAGCCTTCCTGGGTTTTTTTGATCAGTTCCACTACAGTGATTTAGCAACCCAGATCCATAACGTTCCTGATTATCTTCAGCTTTCTAGCTCAAAAGAAAGATCAATACCATGCTGTGCAAACATCCCAGGGAAGAGTGCATGCAGAAGAAAGACTTGCTAGGAGGGCTGAAGCATTTTTCTCTTAAGGGTCAGTATCCTGAGATTATTGTAACAGACACCACTGTAGTGAAATTGTCAAAGGGCTCTCAGCATTACATTTACTGGGTTGCCTAGTTGCAGCATCAACACATAGTATCAGAACATTCATGTGCTTATTTATTCAGGAAACTTTTCAACACCCTCTGATAAGTTAAAACACAACAATATGTGGAATGAGCAGCACAAAGCTACTGACGCAGCTGTTAATAAAACAGAAACCAAACTGACAGGAACAGAAGCACCACTGAAGACAGAGAGAGAGAAACACACAGGAAATAAAATTTCTGCCTTGTCAGTGCTCTACAGCAGCCAGACTCAGGCAGAAAGCCAAAGGGGAGGAGTCCTTGCTGAGAAAATCCTGTTTCTAGTTGACAGTTCAGTTCCAGGAAGCAGAAGCAGAAGCCTCCCATTTGATTTGAACTGCAATAAGGGTGAGTCATGTTCTCAAAAGTTCCAGACTGGACAAGAGTCTAAAGGAAGTGAACAGGAAGTGGAGTACTGGTTTTATGCAATATCTTATAAGGACATCAGTAGCATTCAGTGCCAGCCACAGAGTCCAGGTAGTTTCCAGGGACAATGAGCCTAGCCTGAAAATGCCATGGGTGTAGATAGCTGTTGGGAGGGCCACAATTAGACTTACAATCTTTTGGCCAGCAATGAAAAAAGGGGGACATTATGGATCCTTACTTGGGTATCCAGGAACAGGGATAAATTCAGTAGGATTCCAGGCTGCAAATCTATTCAGCAAAAGATACATATATACAATCTGTAGGTTATGCTGGCGAGTTTTCTACGGACTTCTCCCTAATATGTGCATATGTTGTGCCATAAAGATGGAAGAGCTAAACTCAAATTCTGTAACAAGTCACGTACACTCCATTGCATACAGCAAAAGAAGTGATTAGAGATATCTGCTACTTTATCTCCATTATTACCCAGTCTCCATGTTTAACTGGGTGATGCTGGCATTCCCGCTCCCTGAATAAGCATTATGCTTGGCAGTGTTATTTCAGAATGGGATCTTGGTTGTGCTTTGAACTGCCCATGTTCAATGTGCCCTAAATCACATTACAAAGCAACAACTCAGATGCCAGAATAGCAGGGACTGCGTGGACAAACAAAGCGACTGTTCTGCACACCACAGTTCAGGCCAGCATTGAACCTTAGAAAATGGAAAGCTTTAGCCAGGTCTTTGGGAAACACTTTGCCATCTTCTTGATAATGCCAATGGACCCCTAGCAGCCACCTGAGAAAGGCAGAAAGTGACTTTGGCTTAATCTAACTGTAGGACCTCAGTTATTGTCACAGAGCAGCATCAGCATTAGACCTGAGCCCAAACTGTTGCAAAACTTCAAAGAAAGAAAATAAAATGCCTGGCTGCAATGAAATAATGAGTTCTGTGGAAAAAATGTCCAGTTCTGTGGGGATGTGGAATGATGCCAAATTCAATGCTCATACAATCCCAGAATCCATAAAGCCCTAGGTAAGAAAACCAGGACATTTCATATCCCTCAAAGCCATCAGTTCAGGCTCTTTGCAAACGCAAGCATTGGTTTATACTGATTAACAATGCAGAGCTTATTTTAACAACCATTAGGGGTAGAAATTATTTTTTTAATGAAAGCTGAGATTCCGAAGCACAATTCTGTAGCATAGGGAAATCTCTTTAAATGCAGAAAACATGTCCCTGCTTATGTTTTGGAATTAGCCACACCTTGCCTTTTCCTGTGTCTTCCAGCCAAGGATCTGAAAGTGCCTTATAAACATTAACAAATTAAGCTTTACAGTCCTTCACTGTGATAAGCAGTATTAGCCCCATTTTACAGAGAGGGAAACTGTAAACTTGTATATTTCAGTTGATTGAGCTTCAGGTTCTTAATATTGCTGGCCAGGGTTCAAGTACCTGTTCAGGTGGTGCTTGTGTTTACAGATGGGAAAAGAGTATCTCGGGTCAGTGATGTAACCAGGAAAAGCCCCATTCCTAGTCTCCTACCCTCTTTCGAAGCTGTCACTTGTGCGTCACAGATATAACAGTATTTGTCAATAAAGCAACAATGAATCGAGAAAAGGATAATGGCAGGGAAAGGAACGGGTGCTGTTTTAATAATGTCCAAATTCTGCAAGTCATTATCTGAGCTCTTTATAAGTAATTGGCAAAGAGGGGAGAAAATGAGCCACCTGGGGTTGCTGCCTCTGAAGGACTCAGTGGCAGTTGCACCTTACACAATATTAATGAGAAACTCAGTGCCACACAGACTGTGCCATAAGGTAATGAGGTATAATTACACGATGCACCCAGCCAGGGAGAAATAAATAATCCATCACGGGCTTCCCCTTATCTGCAGTCTAGCTTCTGGACTTGGAGTTGTTTTAATTTTGGAAGAGACCATTTTTGGTTCTATTATATAAGGATCGAAGAGACTAAGATAGTTCTCACCTGTTACCCATCTGCTAACTATGCATGAAGCCTTAGATTCTGCTTGCCAAGTCACAGATAGAAAGGCTATAACTGACCTTGCTCCTTGTAGGTTCTAGTCAACAAAACAGTTATTTGAGGAGAGTTGGGTCCTTCAGGAATGTTCTCATTCAGGAATCACTGGGAATCCAGTAAACAGCAAGAAACCAAATTCAAGCTTAGGAGGGGGATGCACTGGTTTGGGGTCTAGAGGTCAGGATTCAATTTCTCTTCCTGCAATAGGCTTCTGTGCAACTTTAGGAGTCAGTTAATATTGTTGTGACTCAATATCTTGTTGCAAGACAAAATCTTATCCAGGGGTCATATCAGTATTCAAACAAAAGTAAAGGACAGTTTATATAAGCCCCCAAATTTGCCTTTCACAGGTCCCTTTGCCTAGTACGGAGAATAGCTGAAAAAGTGAAACTGTTAGGCCAGTGGTTACTAATCAATAAATATAGCAGAGTGATAAGCAGGGGGTTCAGAACCAGAAGGAAAGAGAAGTAAAAAAAAATCATTCTATCTATACATGCAGAGCCCAGCACATCCCTCTCATTCCCTCTGATGTCCAAAAGCTTTGTAAAGCCTTCTGAGATCCTTGAATGAAAGGAGCAATGGAAGTACCATTGCTGTGACCTTCAAGCCCACTATTTTTCCCTTTGTCATTAGAGTCCCCAATTCAGTGATTTCTGTCCTATAATACCATTCGGATACATCAGTCCCTTTCTCTCTCCTCTCTCTTCTGACAGATGATCCATTATTTATTTTTAAGGGTTATTACTAAAGAAATGTTATCATCAAAGAAGGTTTGCTGGATGGCTCAAGGGACAGAGAGAAGCAAAAAGCTCAACCAGAAACACTCCTTTGCCAGCAGGGGTAGCAGCAATTCTGCAGTGGCTGGCTTCTGGCTAACAATGAGGGGCAATTTATTTATTTTATTTCATGACTTGCTGCTCCCACAGTGTCATTTTCCCTTTCTTCCACTTGAATCCTGCACATTCTCCTTTGGCTTCATATTCTGTCTTCCTTGTCACCATCAAAGCTACTCATACCGCTACCCCAGCACTATTTCACTACTATCCCCCCACATGCCCTTCATTACTCCCCTGCTCATGCAGCCAAATACATGCTGATGCAAGGGGGTGGGGCAGATTTAACTCCTCTGCACTCCCCTCCTTCCCTAACACACATATGCTGTTAAAACCCTTATAGATGTTGCAACAGCCTAGGATGCTTAGGCTTGGCTTGACTCAGCCCCAGCATGCCCTCTGTTGGGAAATGATGAATTGGGCCCATTGAACTCCAGTCTGCCACACAACATGCACCTGGTCTCCTTTCCCCATAAGCAGCTTAAAGCCTTTTCCATATCAACCCATATTTCCCTAATCCTGGGTGCTAGGCAACTTAATTCTCCTTCAAATCCCTCAAGACCCATTTTGTTCAGCTCAGCCACTAACACTTCCTCCTTTCCAGCACTCATAGGAAATGCCATACAACAGCAGACCAATGGCCCATCTGGTTTCTGACATTCACCAGTATCAGATGCTTCATGCAGAATATTGAGAAACTCCATTATGGACAATTATGAACTAAACTGCCATCTGGGAAATTTCTTCCTAATCCCAGGCATTAGCATGTGATTTATACCATGAAGCAGGGAAATTATATCACTCATATTTTTCCTACCTACTGTAACAATAGTTGTTCTTTTTATATAAGTGAGCTGTCATCTTTGGAATCCTGCTAAATTCTTGATCTCAGTAGCAGCTTGTGCCAATGAGTTCCCCAAGTTGATTGTGTATTTAAAAAATTAAATCTTATTTCCTTACATCTGTTTGAAGTGTGTTGCCTGTCAGTGCTGTCAGAAGTTCCCATATTCTAGAATTAATAATCAAAGCAAAGAGCTGCTGTTTTATCTTATCTACATGGACCTTTGTTTTGTACACTGCTTTTAAGCTCTGTTGCTTATTCAGCCCATGCGTATACATCCCTCCACACAAACCCCTCAATGCCAACTGGAGGCAAGGACTGCAGAATTGTCACTTGACAGAATTCACCCAGCTCAACCAGCAGGAAGTTGCATTGGCACTATGCTTAGTGACACCTTGCCTCGCTGCCCTCCTAGCAGCATGCTGTGGGGCCAGGACGTGGTGCAGCAGAGGCAACAGAAGATCAAAAGGCATCTGCGTGAGATCCCTGGAGGCAGGGGTGACTGGTGCCTCCTGAGTCTTGGGGGGGGCACAATTTGTGGGTGGGCTCGGGAGCAGGCCAAAAGCCCCATATCCACTCCTATACTTCTGTGCCACAGCTTAATGCTCACCCCCTCCCCCCTGCCCCAACACACCGCCAGCCCACGCAGCAAATAACTGCCCCATCCTGACCGGTACCAAGTCAGGGGTCAATCTTGGGACTGGAGGGAGGGAGGGCATGTATGCCTGGAGGCAAAAGGGGAACAGCTCCAGAACCACCAGGGAGGGAGATCCTGGTGCAAGACCCAGCTCTTTCAGCAGGGTTGGAGGCAGGGGGGTTGGAGGATGGGTCATGGGAGGGCAGGAGGAAGCAGAGGGGCTGGCAAAGGAGGGTGAGGGAAAGGTGAGACAACTGAAGGGATGCAGGGGCAAATCCTGGCATCAGGCTGGGGCAACACCTGATAGCAACACTCTGCAGGGGGCAGATTTGCAAAGCAGGGTCCTCCTGGAAGCAACACCCTGAGTAGCAGGCCTCAGGGGTGTTGCCCTGCTGTCCCCATCCCCACTTTCTTTCCCTCCATCCCGTTAAGTGTGTGGGGGAAGGGGGGTTACCCCCCCCAAGCCATGGACTCCGAGTCCCCGAGTGGGACATTCTCTTCCACCACCATGTGCCCCCCACCATTAAGGAAGTGAAAGTGAAAGTGTTCAGGACCCAGAGAGCAGAAGCAGCGACAGCTCCCCGGTGCTCCCCCAAAACCGCTCCCCCGCAACACACACACACCACCGCCTCCTAAAGGAGGCCAGACACCACCCGTCGCGGCAGCGAAGCCAAACTCCTCCTCTGGTAACTCACTCACCAAAGGAGACAACTCGAAGCCTCTCGGACTGCGACTGAGGAGGAGGAGCCCGGGAAGGGCGGAACCCTTCGCCCCGCCCCCTCCGCCCCACCCGGAATATTTCTGAGGGCACCGCCCCCGCGGGGGATGCTGGGAGTTGTAGTTCCCGGGGGGGGGGCCTGAAGGCGCTGCCTGCTGGCGCCGGAGGAGAGTGGTCAGCACACACCGAGAGCCCGTGTGGGAACAGTGTCTGCACCACCCAGGGAGGCTGAGGGATGCTTACAAGTCCCTGGAAGAAAGGAGATGCTGGTGATCTGCAGGAAGACATGCAAAAAGCTCGGGCACATTGGAAGAGGCTGCAGGGACCAAAAGGATCCATGGCATCATACCCCATACTGACCTGTGAGATCATACCTCTGATACTGACCAGCGACGTCACACCCCGGATACTGATCCAGGCCAACATACCTCTACTCATCCATGACATCATACCTCTGAAACTGAAGGGAGATCCACATCCCTCCCTCTTTTTCTCACATCTTGTGCACTGAAGGGGAGATAGTCCACCCCCATCTTCAAGGAGGTGAGAGGAGACATACAGCCCTGGCAAAGTGATTGGGGTATGGAGAAACTTCTTTCATGCTGTCTGGTTCTTGGGGTCACATGGTGACAGGAGACTCTCCACTTGCTTTTTTCTTTTTAAACAAAAGATTCTAGCTTTAACTGTGGAGGAAGCTTGGGGAGGTGAACCTTAAAGCCTTAAAAAGAAAGAGAAAACAAAATGCAAATAGATCATTTTATAATGTTATAGTTTTAAAGTTCTGACTGTCATGTGTCGTGTGTGTGTGTGTGTGTGTGTGTGTGTAGGAGTTAATGCTTGGGACTGGCAATACAGGCAGTCCTTGGACTTAGGACACAATTGGTTCCTGAAAACCACATCTTAAATCAAAACATTGTAACTCAGAACCAATTTTCCCATAGGAACAATATTATAAATGGGGGATTAATTCCTGAACCAAGGCCCAATACCCCATTTTCACCAAAAACAACCCAGAATTTTGTACTCAATCAATTATAGATGAGTTTTACATGAACACCTTAAGCCTCCTGAGGCTGGGGGGGCATGGTGACTGCCAACTGGCAGTGGTGTCAGCGGCAGTGAGTGAGGACCGCCTGCAGGCAGCTGCGGAGGTGTCAGCGGCAGTGGGGAGGAGCGGTGTGGCAACCACCCACAGACACCGCTAGCCGCGTTGGCAGTAGGGGGCGGGGGAGTGGTGAACAGTGACCACCCACACATGCTGTTGGCAGCGATGATGGCCAGTCTCAGGGAGTTCATGGACAATCTCAGGAAGTGCATGTGCAGCTGCATGCACCCCCTACACATTGCCAATGGATGAGTAATATAGCTACATTAATGTATTTATATTGTAAATAGCAATCATATTGATTTGGAAGGACTTCTCTGAGGTGACTTTGCTGGACTTTTTGAAGGGTTCTTGACTGGAGTCTTCTCAGGAGTCTTGGCTATAGGTTTTTCTGGAGTCTTGTCTGCTTCCTCAAAGAAAGTGTCCAAGGAAGTTTGGACAGATGTTCTCCAAGAAGATGGGAGACACAGCAAACTTGTTCACTGGCATGGCATCGCATCAGATCAAATGTCATAAAGTCAAAACTGACATCAGAAAGTTGAAACAGGGTGCCAATTTATAAACACCGTAAGTGCCGTTCGTTGCAACTTAAAATGTCTTAAGTCAAGGACTGCCTGTATTGAAGCTTAGGATTGGCAATATTGAATCTGTTCAAAGCACTGGGAATGGAATGTAAAGGCAGAACACTGTTGGATGAAGGTAAGACAAAGTGGGGAGGATATACTGGAATGTGAAGCAACAAGCCATGGAGAAGGCTGATTGATACCCTGTTGTATTTATTGATTGAAGCCAGGAGCAAACTGGTTCAACTTGCCCAAGAAAACAAAGACCGGACTTGCTGATGACTATATTTCAGAGCCCTGAAAGGGGAGGTAGGGAATATAACAAAAAAACTGAGGGAAAAGCAAAAGGATTTGATGACAAGTGACATAGTATGAGAAGGAAAATGGTATCTTCTGTAGGATTGGCCCAGAGGCCTTTCTCTCATACACATGTTGGAATGAGCATGGATATCCAAAGTGTAGGGGCTCATAAAGCCTGCATTCTTGCATTAGCAAATGTGTGCAATCATTAGTACAAGGACACTTTGTGGATCAACAGATGCCAGGACAAGGGAGAGAACCGATGACAGGGCTCCTCATTCCATTGGAAGGGTGGAGATGGCTCTCTTATAGTTTAGGCAGCTGACTCCATCTGCTGGTGAGTCTTTGGATTGACAGACAGATGCCTGATTTTAGTTGATATGAAATATGGTACGGAGTGGGGAGAAACTGCTCCAGGGGCAGAGGTGTTTTATATCTATACGCAGAATCTTGACTCCTCTCCTTTCTTTCATTATCATGCTGTGATGGTTGAGCAAAGATAGTAATGAACCTTCCCAGATCTTTCTCCTGTAACTGAGCCATTTCCTTTTGGCAATCTAGTGCAGGAAGAAAAAAGGTCAAGGTCAAAAGGCTTCATAGCAGGACATGAAAGGCCTTTGACAGTGTCTCCATTAACTTGCGTCTGCAGGATCTAGACCATTCTGTCTTTAAAAAAGCTTCTGCCGACTTTTGTTTTCACCTTAGAAGTATCGGGAAATTTGAGATTCGTCTTCCTTGGGGGTTTCTAAGGAATATGCAGATATGGTTTAGAAATTGTCTCAGGCTTTAGTTCTAAGAACTGTGATGGTGCATTTCCCATCCAAAAAACAGAGGCACATATATGGAAGAGGGCCAGAACAACAATTGTGGAAGCAGCTAGTTGCTCATACATTACTAGCCAGTCAGTTTCCATTTCACATAACATTAGCCAGAGTCCTACTACCATATTTCTGCACATTGTGTTAAGTGCATCCCAAGTGTATCCTCTGGAAGGGCACATTCCCCATGGCAGTGTACACTCCTCTGTGGGACTTTACATACAGGGCTGCCTCAAGATTTCCCCTCGGCTCTCCATAAACCTATCAAGGCTGCTGCACAGAGAATATTTTATTTGGCTGTCCCCCCCCCCCCGGTGTTTAAACAGGTGTATTAATAAAACAGAAAAAAACATTAAATTTAAACCAGTCTATTTTTTCAAAACAAAAAGTTACATGATGAGGGGACAAAAAGTGTGTGGGGGGGTAGGGGGGCTGGTTTTTTCCATGTGATTATATGAGGGAAGTATTTGCAAGTGCTTCTCTGGGCTGGGATTCCAAAGTACAGGAGAACTTTGCAGAATGCTGACATTGCAACCCCCGGAAACGAAACCTGATTGCTTTTCAGTTCACTTTTATAACCCCTTTGCTCTGTTGTTTGGTGGTGTCAACACCTGCTTAACCCCAAAACGCTCTGGGGCTTAAACACCCCAGGCTTGCTGAGGATCCAAGGCACCTGGGCATCCTTCAGTGAAGGACTGAGAAACTCCCAGGGCCCACTTCCCAAGGATCCGATCCATGGAGCTTCAGCAAACCACAAGGGAAGCTGGACACTGCTCGGGGGGGCAAAGCAAGCACCAAGCCATCAGGATGATAAACCGGGGCTCGGCTCCGCAGCGCAAGGGCCTGGAATCCAGCAGGGAGCCGAGCCCCCGACCTGCACGTAGAGCAGCCGCCAGCGGGATCCCCGCTATAGACCCAACCCGGGGGAGCTCCCACGTGCCTGAACGGGTGAGCCAGTCAACCCCGCCCCTCCAGTCGCCCCACGTGACACCCCCCCGCCAAGGAGCCGCTCGGCAGCCATGTTGCGTTCCATAACAAGCTCTCCCACCCGAGAGGTGAGGCGGAACCGCCGCTCTACCCAACCCTTTTTGGACCGGCTGTAAACTCCTGCTCAGGACCGCCGGGCAGACAGCCAATCAGAGACCAAGGGAGGGCCACCATCCCTCCAATCAGAACGCGGGGAGGTGCCTACGTCCTCTTCCTCCTCCCTCCCCTCTCTCATTCAAGATTAAGGTCCCGGATGTGGAAGGCGGGGACTGCTCCGTGGGAGCCAATGGGAGAGAGCCGGCCGGCTCCCAGGAGTCAATGCGGCGGCGCGGCGTGAGTCGCGCTAGCCAATGAGAGTGGAGGACGCGAAGGTACATGGCAAGGTGAGCGGCGGTGGGTGGGCCCTTGTCTGCCTGTTGCGGGTGCTCCAGCTCCAGCTCCAGCTCCAGCTCAGGCGCTGCCTGCCGGTGAGCGGCCGTCGGTCCCGCGTGTCATCGCTCCGCCCCGCCCCATGCCGGGGCTGGAGCTGCGTGTCCTTGGGCTGCGGTGCTGGGGAAGAGGGGAGGCCTGGGTGCTTCCCTCCCGCAGCTCAGAGCCGTGGATCCCGGCACCGCGCCTCCCCGCCTTTGCTTAGGTTTGCTTTGCCTTGTTCTCCCCAGGTCCGCGAAGATGCAGACCCCCGTGGCTCTCCTCACCTCTCCGGCTCTGGTAAGCAGTGCCCAGCTGCGGTGGCAGGGGCGGGTGGTGTTGTCCTCGATACCATGCTTTTCATGGGAAGGCGGGCTTTGGTGGAGAGCTGTGCTGCAGGCCTGGGGCTGGTGGAGCAAGGTCACCTTTGGTGTTTGGGCAAGGGGTGGGAGGGTATTT
Organism: Crocodylus siamensis; assembly: GCF_052110815.1. NCBI lineage: Eukaryota > Metazoa > Chordata > Crocodylia > Crocodylidae > Crocodylus > Crocodylus siamensis. The sequence continues at coordinate 161,998,405 of NC_143398.1, forward strand.
TTGCTCCTGTTGGGGTTACCTAAAGAGGTGGTGGACTCTGTCCTTGGAGGTTCTTAAGACCCAGCTAGACAAAGATTTGGCTGGGATGATCTAGCTGGGGTTGGTCCTGCTTTGAGCAGGCGGTTGGACTAGATGACCTCTGGAGGTCCCTTCCAGCCGTCATTTTCTATGACTCTGCTGTCAAGCAGAACTGGGGTGGGTGAGACAAGGTGCCAATGTGCAATGAATGAGAGCAGGTAACACTATCTTCTTTCTCCAGAGGTTTTGTTCCTGGGTACAAGCCCCTTTTGAAGTAAGTGGTGGTGGCATGTCGTCCTGAAATAGTGTCTCGCCGTAGATTAAAGGAGGGTGTTAATCGGTTGGGTTAAGTCCTTGAAACTGAAAAGTGGATGCATTAGTGAAGTTGGTGAGAGACTTCAGCTCTCTTGTTTCACTTGCAACCTGTTCAAGGACATCTGATAAACAAATGCCTGCTCTTGCGTACGTTGTGAACTGCCTTCCTCTCTGAGGATCATGAGGGTTTCTCATCATGGGTTGAATGTCTGTCTTCTACTTCAGCTCCGCTGCTGTTCCAGGGCTCTGGCCAGGCCAGTTTCTGTGTCTGTATTCAGCAGGCCTGAGATTCAGACGGTACAGGTAAGGCAAGATGGTTCTTACTTGCTGTAGCAGGGTCTGTCCTTAAAAAACTTTGCAATGAAATGTTTCCTTGTCTGGGCTAGCTTTAGTCTGCATCACTAGTTTGGTGCATATGTGTTTGGGCAGTGGAAATGCTGTCTTGGAGTCTTTGATACCTAATGCAAGTTACTGGCTTGAATTTGTACAGACAAACTAAGTCTGTATGTTGACCTCTCTAAAATATCCAGCATGCTCTTTCAGCTCGACATATTTTGGTGCCTTTGCTGTGCCTACAATAGGGGCTAGCGTGGAAGCAGACCTTTGTTAAATGCATTAAACTACAACTGCATTATGCTTGGGGTTTCTCCTGCTTCCTCTAGGCCTCTGGTGCTTCCCATCTACAGCTGGCCCACCGAGAGTTCCAAACCAGCACCACTTTCAGGGATATTGATACTGCTGCTAAATTCATTGGTGCTGGTGCTGCCACAGTCGGAGTGGCTGGTTCAGGAGCAGGTATTGGAACAGTGTTTGGCAGCTTGATCATTGGCTATGCCAGGTAAGTAAAATATTTCTTCTATTTTAGTTGTTGGTTGGTTTTGTTTTGTTTTTTGTTTTTAAGTGGTCTATAGTAGACTCTTGCCCCCACCTCTGTTTCCCTTATGCTTGGTCTAGGAGGCTTTCTGGGACACTTAAGAGAGGAGAGGAGAAAGGGGCCACTTAAAGAGCATCTCAGACTGCATAGTACTACTCATTCATTTGCAATTGCTCAACTCATTGATAAGTGCTAAGGAATCACTTTGTCCATCTGTAAAATGACACCACATGTAGGATGGAGAGTAAGGTGGGATGGACTGCACATACATGGTAGTTTTGGAGGAGAAGTAAAGAGAAATGTCACTTCTTCACTATTTCTAAGTACTTTTGATAGCTCTGCAGAATTTGACCTGCTGCTAAATAATAATGCTTGGGGATTGCTGCCCAGTACAGTAATGATTTGATTAGGGACAAGCCTTTTTAAGGTCTAAACTTGTTTCTGGTCAATCCACTAAAAATCTAAAGAAATGTCGTACCCTTTTCTCTGTTTCTTCTCTCAGCTTCATTCTTGTGTGTGCTATGCTGGACCTTGCTATATTCCCACTCAGTCCCCACTGTTTATGGTCTTTTCTTCCTAAGGCTTAAGTGCAGTTGAATCTCTTCCTTGTGTGTGGCCGTCCTCAGCTTTTTGTGGAATAGCTATGTTGTTTTTATGCAGTATTTGTCACTTCCTGCATACCCACACATACTTACCAATTTCTTCTTGCCTCTTACAGGAATCCATCTCTCAAGCAGCAACTTTTCTCTTATGCCATCCTGGGTTTTGCCCTGTCTGAGGCTATGGGGCTCTTCTGTTTGATGGTGGCATTCCTCATCCTGTTTGCTATGTGACAGCTTCTGAGCCTGATTGTGGCTCTGTGTCTTCTGCAGTCTGAATCCACCTCCTTTACCAGAGGGTTCCAAGATTTATGATTAAACAAAATCTTTCTCTAAACCAAACGACTTTGGATTGTTCCTTCCTTGCATTCTTTAAGATGAAAGAATCTGCTAGCATATAGAGGTATCTAAAGCTGAAACAGAACTGCACCCGTGTGGGGTAAGGGAGAAAAGTAGCTATTGTAAACTGGCAGCGAGTCCAGCGACGATCGCTTGTTGATTTGATCCTGCAGTATCATGCCATGATAAGAGCTTGAAGAAAGAACCATTAGTGCTATTTACACTCACAAATAGAAGGGTTCTTGTGCAAATCTACCTTTCATTGCCATACTACAGCAGATAATGGTGTTTAAATTGACATGAGGTATTGCTGTCTCCCTTTTATAAGAAAAGCATGATAGAATAATCTGAAAGATGGTACATAGAGGCTACCATTTAGGTGTTTGCTTTAGTAGAGCTTGGATGGGTACAATATCTGTAAACCAACTGAAGTAGCATGAGTGCACTCACGTTGATGCCCCATTTGAGAGAGATGGGTGGATTCAAGATCAAATTTTAACAAGGGTTGTCAGTAGCCAGCCTTCCCCTATGCTGGCTAGAAGCTGATGTGCAATCCTGATTTGTGCGGGGTGTTATCAATGAACTCTCTTCTGTTTCCTTTTTGCAGCAGATGTATATTAGATCACCCAGACATACAGCTAATGATCTAAGGCAGTGGCTGGTATTCAAAAGCCTTTGAATCTGGCTGTGGCGTTTTCTGCTGCGTGTATTTGAAAAGGACTATAATAGTAACTGCAGTGCTTCCTAACTACTGTTACCACTCTCCCAATGCAATGAATAGTAACATTTAGAAGAAATAAAAATACCTTTCCAAAAACTACTAGCTTTCTCTTAAAGCAGTTGAATGTGATTTGTGTGTGTGTGTGTTTTAAAGGAAGATGGGGAAAAATTGATATGCTCCTAACTACAGAGTTCTAGGACAAGTATGTAGACACTTCAGTGCATTTCTGCTGTGCAGTTGGTCCTACTGTGTATGTCATACTGCAGTATAGCTAGACTCGGCTGCTGTATGTTACCTAGGCAACAGCTGTATTAGGTCAGTTGAACCAAGTCTATTTTACACAAACCTCGTATTTTATGCTTATGAGACATGCGATTTTGTGCTAATGTGGTTTTTGCCCTAGCTAAACATTCCTATTTTCTTGGAGAAAGGACAAGCTCTTTTCATGCAAGATCCTAAGATGGAAGGATGCTAAGCCCTTTTTTTGAGGATGTTGCCTTGGGGATCTCCATAAGGGAAGCATGATCAAACTGCTTCTTAATATGGGAAGAAAAGGCTTTGAGTGGCTTAGAAGTGATTTTTTTAAACCCCAAGAAATCAGCACATCTGCCTGATATTAAAAATACAGGGAACAAGCCTGGCAGACTACCACCATCCTGCATAAACAAAGCAGCTTCTAGGCTAACCCTGTTTCTCTTGAGTGTGTGGAAAGATGGGAGTGGTATTAACATGCTGCTGAAGTCCTCCCCACACTTGGTGTTTGGATGCTTCCATCTACCTTGCCAGACAGTTACAGCAAGTGTACAATCGGAAGGTCAGTCCTATTTTCCCTGCCAACAGTCAGACTGATCCTCACTTTCATCATTGCATCTCTTTAATGTATTGGCATGTTTTCTTCACCTTCCAATCAGTAAAAATAACTGAGACCACTTGGGTCTAAGTGTGAAGAAGCCAGCTGCCTCCAACAAATGAAACCACTGAAATATCTGTCTGCTTCCACAGTTGCCTCCTTCACTTTACATTCTTAACACTGCCCCAAAGTACAACAGACACTGTAGTCAATACTATGAAAGTAGGGCTGAAATAGGGAAGGGACTTTCTTAGGGTGATGCTTATGGTTGTGATGAGATTTACATCTTAATTACCCCTTAGAGTGTCAGATAGACAGACATATACTTCACATTAGGCTTTGGGCTTAGGTGGAGCCTCTGTGGTAAGTGAGATGGCAAATCTCATGAAAAGTTTAATGTGTGTTAGAATCTTAGCCAGACCCTAAGCCTTCCTTTGTATTGATAGAAACAAACGGAAGTCATTTTTTTTAGGTGTTTTGTATGGCTATTCACTCACAGGCTGGATTTGTCTGAGGGAGTGCAAGCTGTTAGTGACTCCAGAAGTGCTGAAATGTGGGCTGGAATCCCCCAGCAGCTGATCGGATTGTATGATATTGCCTATTTGAAATTCAGATTCCAAGGTGACACTAGGCACCTACATACTGTGGGTAGGTGGGGAGAGAGAAGTGTATTCTTCAAGATCTACCATGGCCACATATTAGGAGCCCTAAAGGTATATATAGAACATACAAAACACAGAGAAGCACCTTTATCTTCAATGTTTAATGTGGACAATAGCTACTGCACATGACTTAATGGTAAGTGAGAGCACTAATTGCTAGTTGGTATCGTCTCTGTGAATAATATCTCTTAGACTTGAGCAGTTAGAGAATGTGCTTTGGCTTTACCTAGCCACTGTGAATCCCCATATTTAAGTTCAAGTTGCCTCAGTAAGTTGGGGCTAGTAACTTTATTTTTTCAAACTTTTTTTTGGCGGGGAGGTCAGGGTTCATACCCCTTTTTAAGTTTGTTATGCTGCTATATATTTCTTTGATTCTATTATGGAAAATAAAGAAATAATGCTTTGTATCTCTACACCCATGCTGTTATTTCTCCAGGATCTAAGATATTGTAAAGTTGTTCTTAACTATTTCTGTGTTTTTCTCTACTGTTGTCTCCCTTTTCCTTCTGCTTCCTGTTCCTTCCTCTAACATGCTGTCTCAAAGGGCATTACATACCACCCAAGTATCTATATATACCAGCTTCAGAAACCCTTCTGTAGATCACTATTTCTTATTTCTGCGTCCTCAGCAAAAGAAATGTGACCTTGAATTAGGACTAAGGAATTGTGAGGTGGTTACAGCTTTGTGCATGTGTTATGGGAGGATAGGACTAAATACCCTCTTTCTTCCCATCATACAATCATGCAGTTGCAAAAGATAGACACTTGAGATGGTCTGGGCTTGAAGGTCTCTAGGTTCACGGAAGGAAATGGCTACATTTTAGCAGGTCCTGGCACAAAACTTCATAGAATCATAGAAAAACAAGGTTGAAGGGGTCCTCCATAGGTCCTCTAGTCCAACCCCCTGCCTCAGGCAGGATCATGCCTATCTAAACCATTCTCTGCAATCCATAATCTCAACTCTACATAAGACCACCATCAACACTGATACAACACAGACCTAACCTGCTACAAGGGAACCATGGCAGTGGCTACCCTGCTTCCATGAAGTGTTGTCAATATATGTTCAAGAGATCTTCTGTAGTCCAAGCTTTGCCACAGTTGTGCTGCTGACCTCATGGGCAGTTGACTTAGGTCCTGAGCCTCCATTGTCCATTACTGCAAACTGAAGTTGCCCATGCTTCATATACCTGAGATGCTTTTCTTGATTCATTCAGCTTTGGTGGACTAATATAAAGGGATTAAAAGAGGCATGTCCTCTCTCAAAGGCAATGGCGGTCTGCCACAGTGCAGCAGAAGGGGTGCGGGCATGCTGCCTGAGGCCAGCAGTAGAAGCATGGCCTGGAATCACTGCACCCTGCTATAAAGAGGCTTCATGCTGCTGTGAACCCTGAGCTTGGCATCCCAAGGGCATCCCAGTTGGGGCAGCTCCCTTCTACCCAACCGCCATGTGACAACCCTGCAGTTGCAGGCCATGACGCCTCGGCAGTACCCTCGCTGCAAGGAGCCTGCCACCAGGTCCCATGTTGTGCCTCAAGGACACGGGGCGCTCCTATCACATAGACTAGCTGGGAGGTCAAATGGGCCGTCATTGTACTGAGCGAGGCGACACTCTCCTGTGGAGAGCCACTCTCTTGGAGGTGGAAGGAAGTATCTCATTGGGTTGGGTGGACGCTCTGGTGTGAGGGGACTCTATGGTGGACCCCCAGTTGGCCGAACGGCCGCTCCGGGGGTGGACTCGATGGTGGGTCAGCCGAATGGCGACGCTCTGGAGGTGGGAGGGGACTCTATGGTTTCCGCGAGAGCTCGTGGCGGCGTAAGGGAGCGGGGGGCGGGTCCCTGCGGCAGACGCTCTGGCCCGGATTCTGTGGTGGAGGAGCAAGGCGGCAGCCGCTCTGGCCGGCCGACTCGGTGGTGTGGAGTCCCGGAAGCGCAGCTCTCCCAGGCCGGGCGGCGGAATGGCGGAGAGCCCGGCAGCGGCGGCGGCGGCGGTGGAGGTGGAGGAGGCAGCGGTCCCGGTCCCGGGCCCGGCCGGCGGCGGGGGCAGCTCCGGTGTGTTCATCCCGGCCGAGCTGTGGGCGGCGGCGGCGGGGATCGGGGCGCCCCCCCCTGGCTCCGCCGCCCCCCCCGCCGGCGGCGCGGCCCCCATGGCGGGGCTGCCAGCCGCGGGCGCCGCGCTGCTCTCGCACTCCGCCTTCTGGGACCCCACGGTCAGCGGCGACTGGGACGGCGAGCGGCCGAGCGCGGCCTGCCTGCTCCGCATCAAGCGGTGGGTGACGCCGCGGCCCCCGCCCCGGGCAGCCAGGCCGGCCTCCGCGCAGCCGGGCCGCTCCGCGGGGGAAGGGGTGGCCTGGCTCTGGCTCTCCTCACTGAACGTCCTCCCCTGCGGCAGCCGGGCCCGGCCCCTGGATGCAGCCTCCCTGCCCCCCCAGCCCTGCTGGGCCTGCTCTTCCCCGCAGCACTTCGAGGCCAAGGCACCTGCTCCAGTGTCGCGGCTGGGTCTCAGGCTGCATGTGCTGGGGAGGCCATTTGCCCTGCGTGGGGAGGGGACCTAATACCCACCTCCCCCTGCCTAGCAAGTGTTGTCCTTGTGTTGTCCTGGACTCTGCCCTGAAGCTGCCACTTGAGTCATGTCCCAGGTTCCTGGGTGTGTTTGTTAACCCTTAACCTTTCCCAGGACAGCCTGGCTCCTCGCCTTAGTGTTCTTAACCCCGGCCAACCCTGCTGGCAAAGATGGCAGCCTCTCCAGGCTTGGGTGGATTCGCCTGCGTTCAGGTGCTTGCCCTGCCTCTGCGCTCTGTATTCCCTCTGGCCTCATTGACAGTGGACTTTCCTTGGTTTCCTGCTGGTGCTCTAGAGCTGGCATACTAATGCTACTTTCTATTTATAAAGCACTTTGCATCTGGAAGGCTCGCTAAGCGCTTTGCAAGCTGTACAACTTTGGCTGAGGGTGTACCTACCTCTAGGGCAAGGCAGCTGTTTTGCAGGCAGCGATGCTGTGCACCACAGGAAGCAAAGCATCCCTTAGCAACTTGAAATGTCTGTGGAAATGTAATAAACTATGCTGTTCTTTTCCTGGAGTTTGGCCAAGCACACTGGGGTCAGCAATTTCTAGCAAAACTCCCCCACCAGTTACTGCAGCAACCACACTTCCTTCATCTGAAAGAAGGATTACTAGACAGTCTTGTGCCCTCTCCACCTGGTTTAACACCTCTCATTGCTACCAGTGATTCAGAATTTTTTTTTTTTTTTCCTGCCTGGTGTAATGCTAACTTTCCTCCTCCCATCTGGAAAAATTTCAATGTCCTTCATGGATGCGGAGTTTCACAACTGGGCACCTGTGGTTTACAGGTGCATGATAGCCAGGCAAGGTGACTGATCAGAGGCTAATGGTGATGGTGACACAAAGGAGCAGTTCTGGTCTCAAGACTGTTGCGTGTTTTGACTTGGAACTTTTTCTCTGCATGACCAAAAACTGCCGCTTTTCTGCTCCTCATTTACCTACACAACAGCTGTTTATCAATTCAAAATCCAGCAACAATACAATTTGGGAGCTTTGGGTTAAAATGTCAGAGGCAGAAGGGTGTGGGGAGAGCTTTCTCTCTTGTTCCCAGTGGAGAGGCTGACTAAACTTTATAAGGTATTAGAACTTAGTCCATCCCTACCCTTGTTCTTTCATTTCCTGCCTAGAGCCTATTACACTTGGGCTGCTCCCCGTCTAACTGCAATGTTAGAGGCTACACACACAAAAATTGTTAACAGTAGATCTGACATGCTGATAACCTCCAGAATAACGAGCAATATGTTCTTACATTGTTAGAAATCCTGGCATTATTTCAATAGGTTTCTCCTTTGCTCTCATCACAAATATTGCCGCTTGCCAGATTACGTGAGCATCCATGTTCTACCACTTCTGAGACCTCTGCTTACCTTCTTCAGAAAGTGATACAAAGTCTCTGGGTGGTTTCTGATCCAAGTGACTGAAAGCACTGGCTTTGTAGGAAAACAACGTTCTTCCCTCACTTCCTAATTGTCTCACCCACTCATTCTTACTAATGAAACTCCAGCTGAACTCAATTCTCTTTACAAACAGGAAGGCTGTTTTAAAAAACAAAACAAAAACTCCACCAGTAGTTTGATTTGACTCTTGTTGACACTGGGAGGAGCTCTTTGGCTGTGACCATGCTTGCACTCCATCTCTGTTCCTAAGCCGCACTGAGTCGTACCTGATTACAGCTCTATTTTTTAATATAGGGAGAGCCTGTGAGCACGCTGTATCTTTCACAGTTATTCTTTCAAGTAGGCAGGAAGAGTTCAGCTGGAAAACAGTGGAACAGCACACCCCCCTGCCCCCTTTCCCCACAGTCCATTTTCAGTGTTTCTTTTTAAAAATACTTCTGACGTATTATGCTGTGGTGTCTTGTGTTTTCTCTCTCTCATACATGCACACAGACACACAAGTCCTGTTCTATAATGAATGTTATTGTCCTAGGAGTGAGAGGGATGCTGAGGGAGGTATTGGCTAATTCCTGTTTCCTTGTGTTCAGGGATATCATGTCCATTTATAAGGAGCCACCCCCTGGAATGTTCGTTGTGCCTGATCCCCATGATATGACTAAGGTAAGTGAATATCCAGAGCTAATCCAGCTTCTCTGTGTTTCTGTTTCTTTGATGGTTAAGTATTAGCAGGATGAGCTATTGGGCAGGAGCTGGGGCTGTGGACTGCAGTGTGTCCTCACTAGAGTACCTTTGTTAAAAGAATAGATGAAATTCTGCAGGGGAAAATGGGAAGGCTTTTTTATGGAAATAAGAGGGAGGCTAACAAAGAACCTGACTTTGTGAAGGGATAAAGCCGCAGGACTCTAAGCAGCTTCTGCAGCTAAATCCAGCACAGGCTTGGTGGCTATAGGGATGGTAAAGCACCACTCCAGCTGGCTTTATCCTGTCAGCACTTGAAAATTATCACTAGAATGTTTGTGCATGGGAGTTCAATATCTATTGGAGCAGCAGATGACTCTGCTGAAAGCTGGAGGGTGAAGACCTCTTTTCTAACGGTCAGGGAATGTTACATGATCCTATTTGGGACTGATGCCTCTTTCTCCCCCCCAGTGCCCCCCTCCTTAGCATAGTCAGGGCACCTGCGCTCTTTCTGAAAGAACTTTAAATTGACAACTGATGTGGGCATGATTTACCCAGGCTGAGGCAAGAAGATGCATTTTGCATGGTTCCCTGTTCCCCAGTTAAAGTATTCTTCCTGAGGGAGGGCAGGCAGTCATTTGTGAATGCCAGACCATAGGGTTTTTGCCAAGGAGGACTGCCCCAAGTAGTTGCAAGGACTCCTGAGCAGCCTCTAGATCCAGTGTATCCCCAGCTTTCTCTGGCCATGCTCAACCTTTGGTTTGCACCAGCTTTTGGAGGTTGGGGCCTGTTGATGAAGATGTTCCCTCCCCTTTCCTCTGTTGCCATCCATTTCTCCCACCTTCCCAACTAACCTGCCACTCCAGATTCCACCAGTTCAAACTTTTGCCTGAATTCAGGGCCTCTGAGCTTTAAAGAGGTGCTACAAGGGAATGTTCCTTTGGAGAAAATTCCAGCCTGAAGGAATAGTTCAACCTTTTAATTAGCTCTTTGGCCTAAGAAGTTGGCAGCCATAAATTCATCTAAGACCACGTCATCAAACAGTGCCCTGAAACATCTCAGGGGTGACATGTGACTAAAAATCCCAGCAATCCAGGTGGTCATATGTGATAAAGCACAGGAAGGAGTCTTGTACAGTTAATAGCCCAACAGATTGTGCACATCAGGGATATTCAGGTGCCACTTTTGTGGGGAGATAATAGATTGGGGTCTAGACAGTGATCAGGAGCTGATCACTCCTGTTCAGTTTCATTGAGTACAAATTAGCAGAGTATTGGCCAACCAAGAAAAATCCTCTTTTGGTTAGAAGTACAGGAAGTACATGAAGGGGGTGCAGTGGAATCAGTGAAAGGTTGTGACTGTCTTTTTCTTTAACTCTTTAAAATCGGAGCTCCTGTGACAAATGTTGCTTCATTTGTGCTTGTTTATGCAAGTGTGCCCAAAAGTGCATGCAGGTGTTGCTGTACAGGCATGCACTATACACATGCGTGGCTATTGGGGGAGAGATGTGCAGCAGTTGCTTAGACTCCAGGAGTTTTGCATGAGGTGTGGGGGTAGCAGCCTGTGAGCATGGCACTGGCAGGAGAGGCCTTGTTAGCTCTGCCCATGCTGAGATTTCTCGTCTTTGTCGGGTCTTGTTCGAGAAGTTGACGGTGCTGCACAATTTTGAAGTGGTGCGCAAGATGGGCTTTTGTTTTCCAGATTCATGCATTGATCACAGGCCCATTTGACACGCCTTATGAAGGGGGTTTCTTCTTGTTCCTGTTTCGCTGTCCTCCAGATTATCCCATCCACCCACCAAGGGTCAAACTGATGACAACAGGAAATAACACAGTGAGGTTTAACCCCAACTTCTACCGCAATGGGAAAGTCTGCCTGAGTATTCTGGGGTAAGAGGAGACTTCCAGTATATCAAGGTGAAACTGAGAGGTTGCTTCAGGCTGTTTTTTTGTAACATGCATTGTTCTTTGCATGTTCTAGGCCCCAATTCTGTTGCTGCATCTGTCCATGCAGCCTCTGGCTTGCAGTCACCTGTGGGACACACAAGCTGCCAAAAAAAATCTTAGGTTTTTGCTAATGAGATGGTCTGATTTTCTTCAAAACCACAAAAATCAGGATATGGAGAGTGAAGGCGGAAACTCAGAGCTCCTTTCTTTGAGACTGGCTGTCACTGCTCTTGTCCTATCTCCCCCTGATGCACTGAAGGTCTCAATCTGAACTCTGCAATTCTTCTGCTTTTATGACTTGAATTATGTCCCTCAGTGTTGCTCAGATGTATGTTTTTTGTGGTTTTAATTTCCTCTGTGTGCATGTTGGTTTTTAAATGGAAATTAAAAGCCACTAAGCACTTCCTTGAAAGCCGTTTAACTGCTTCCACCTGCACTCAGGGATAATGATGTAGAACTCACAGCTGTAGTACTTTGTCTTGCATCCAGGCTCCCACACTGCAAACACTAAAGCAGTGCCTATTTGGTTTTAAGACCAGGCACCATGGCACCAACGGGACTGGTGTACTTAAAGAATATCTGTGCCTGCAGGATTAGGGTCCAATATCTTCCCTGTTCAGAAGCACTATTAGAAAAAGGCCTGATTCTGAGTGGTGCCAGGCACCAGCAACTTAGAGTGAAATGAATGCAAGTTGTAGGGGTCTTACTGTCTCCAAGTGTGGCAAGGGTAAGATCTTGCTGGTGAGCATGGTGAGAAGATGGTTTGAACATGTGGGAAATCACATTAGAGGGTACCAAACTGAAAGCAGGGAGCTGTAAAGGGAAAGTGTTTGGGGAGCAGTGCCAGGTGCCAGATGCATTCTCTGCTTCAGCTGGGGGAAAGGTCTGTAGCAAACCATTCATGGCTGCTGGGAGACTGCTAAATTTTTTCCAATAGTGTCCTACCTTAGGGGTAGGATATATATGAAGTAGGGACACACTGTGTGTGTCTACATGTCGCCTTATGTCACTGTAGTGGTGTGCTAAGGCAATGTAGCGATTATGTAAGTCTACACATGACCAGCAGCTACTTTGACGTAGCAGCGTGCTCCCCTATTTTAGCATCCAGCTACAGCAAAGTAGTGGCTAAGACTAACCATACCCTGTGTGTACTGTTCAGTATGGGTGTACAAAAGGAAGTACTATAGCACGGCGCGCTAACCGCGTTGCCATAGGACATGTAGATGTGCCCGCAGTGTGTCAGCTGAAATTTTCAGTTATAAGCCTACTGTTGAACAAGTCATAAAAGTATTACCATCAAAGCCAACAAGTCACTTAAACTTGAAAGTCAGGTTTAAGTCTAAAAATAATTATTTTGGCCTCTCCCATCGAGAGGGGAATTCCTTTTATTTTGGGGTCTTCTCTGAGCCAGTGCCAAAGCCAGGTAAGATGCATTGTTATTATTTTAGTCTCTTAAAGAACCTGGGCCCTTGACTGTGATGTGTCTTGCTTTTCCTGAGCTCTCTTTTATCTCTAAGGGACTTGACCTACTGTCAGCAAAACGACACTTACAAGAGTTTCAGATATAGGTTCAGAGCTGGGCAAGAAGAAACACACTAGTTCCAACCCATGAACATACAGCTTGTTATAGGCCAGCCAGAGCTTTTGGTAGGTTTTGTTCATTGGCATATTTTTACCTTAGCAGGTGTCTTCACCTGATGGTTTTCCAATTTCCAAACTTGGCCTTTGTATGATTCAGTATGGTGACTATGAAAAGGACTGGGTGGCAGGGGGTGGATGCTGTATGATGTTTTTGCTGTGGTATTTAAATAATGCTTCTGTGTTTTGATGTCTCAGCACTTGGACTGGACCTGCTTGGAGCCCAGCACAGAGCATCTCTTCAGTGCTCATCTCCATACAGTCTTTGATGACTGAGAACCCCTATCACAATGAACCTGGCTTTGAGCAGGTAATTGCTTTGAATGCAAAATAACACAAGACCAGATTTTCAGAGACAGGGCAGTATCTTTTATTGGATAAACTGTATAGGTGGGAGGGAGCCCCAACAAGCTTTTGGGCAGGAAATGGCAGTGTCTCAACTATGCTTGTATTTACTCACAAATCTTGTTTGTGGCTGAAGAATACTGTATTTTCTCACATACCCCACACCCCCAATAAGATGCATGCCTTATTTTTGGAGGGCAGAATGTAGGAATTTTTTTTCTTCCAGAATCATGGACTAGAACTGGCTCTTTCATGAAGACACTATGCTTTAAGATGGCTGCCAGCTTCTGTCCCTGCTGGCAAGCAGGAGAGGTGCAGTCCAGTGTTAATTCTTCCACAGCTGCTGTCAAATTGGAAGCAGTCCAAAATTGGTTCCAATCTGAGTGACTGTGAAAGAGTTAATACTGCACTGTGCCCCTCCTGCTTGCTGGCAGGGAGGGAGAAGCTGGCAGCTATTTTGAAGGATGGTGCTTTTACTCCTTGATGCTTTTACTTTGGCAAAAAGCAGCTTCTCTTCAGTTTTGGAAAGCTGATTGTTAGGAAAAGGGTACATGTAGTATGCAAATAAGTAAGGTATTTGATGCGGAAAGGGAGGGGTATCTAGTTGAGTTGCAGATTGAGAAATGTCCTGCTTTTTATTCCATGGTCTGGTACTGACCTGTTGCAACCATGGGTGAATCTGTCAACAGCTCTGTATAGTAGAACTTGAGATAGTTTGCAAGCTTAGGTTCCTTAGCCCCTTGCAAAGATGAGGGTTTGTGAACTATCCAGGGCTATTTGGTGCTGTAGCAAACAGCCATGCTGGCCAACTTAGGTGCTCCAACTGTTTGCTCTGGATTTTACTTTGAAGGGTGCTGCTTCTTCCATCAGCTGGAATTCAGTGACAGTCCCACCCACCGGATCAGAGAAGTGATACCCTTTGAAGTACAAGCCACAGTAATCAGTTGAGCAGCTCATCCTTAATGAGGAAGTCCACTGCAAACATCCAGGCTTTACTGTACAGCATTGTCTACCTTTGCAGAAATGGGGCAGACAGGCAAGTGCTCAGTCTTCTCTGAGATCCTGAGAAGGAGCAGCTTGTCTGCCCTAATGGTCTCCTTGCTTAACTGTAGAGTGTGGTTTAAAGTATTCACACTCATGCCATTGAGCCAGTTCCTTAAATCTGAGGAAGCTTGCATCCTAAGTATGCAAATAAGCAAAATGCAGAGAAGTTCTTTGTCTCTGCAGATCACTGGTATGTGACTTCTGAAAGTTAATGGCTTCCTTAGGATATACTACTGTCATCTAGCAGTGCACCAATAAAGATTTTTGGGGCCAATACCAATAGCCGATTTTTATGGAGGCGTATCGGCTAATATTGGAAATTGAATCGGTACCAGCCTGGCAGCTTGAACAGCTGCGCACAGCTGGTAAGTCTGTTGTGGTGGAAGGGGTGTGTGGGGGGAGGGGGAGGCAGATCAAGGCCCCTGTGGTAAGGGAGGAGTGGGGCTGGGTCAAGCACTGCCCAGCTGGGGCAGGGCAGGCATGAGATGGAGCTGTGATTCATCATGGGGGAGGAGAAGTGGGGGCAGGTGGCTCCCACTGCTGTGTGCCACTTGTCCAGTGGCTCCTGCTCTTAGTCCCAGATGGCATGTGTGGGGGTCTTGTGCCTCTGGATTTGAGCAGGGTGGGGTAAGCTCTTTCCGGTGTGTGTGGGCTGTGCTTGGGATGGGTGGCAGTGGCACTGGGAGGGGGAGATGGAGGGGGCTACAGTGAATTTTGGGATGACTGTAGCCCCTGTCCCATAGCTCCCCTTCAAGCCCCTTTAGATGAACATCTTGCTGGGGTCGTTTGACCCCAGTATTCTTTCCTGCCATGGCAGGGGGTCAGACTAGATGATCTCAGGTCCCTTCCGACCCTAGAAACTATGAAACTAAGTGCCACTGCCACCCACCCTGAGCACAGCCCCCACATGCTGGAAAGAATCCATCCCACCCCGCACAGACCCGGGAGCACATGCCCCACCATGACCTCCCAGATGAATGATGGGAGCAGCAGCAGGAGCCGCCAGATGAGTGGTGCGAGCTGTCCCCACCCTCCCTCCCCCTAGATGAGCTGTGGTTCCGTCCTGTGCCTGCCCCACCCTGGCTGGGCAGCCCCTGCCCCAGCCCCATTCACTGTGGGGGGCCTTGATCTGCCCCCCCCCACCCCACACACACACACTCCTTCCCTCCCCTTCCACCACGCCAGTCTTACCAGCTGGACACAGTTCTCTAAGCTGCTGGGCTGTGCTCATCACCTACATGCTACACTGCAGCTGCATGCATGCACAGGTCATTTATCAGCCGAATTATTGGCTGTAGCAAGCCAATTTTCGATGCAGACAATCTTCTTTATAGTGGTGCCAATTTGATATCAGATGGATGTATTGGCCCACCTCTACTGTCATCCCTGAACCAAATGCCCAGGTCATCCTTGTTGTCAGGGCCCCGAAAGGGGAAAATAAGGAGCCAGACTGCTGTGCTGACTGCCATAGACTTGACCTGTCTTTTGACTGCCCGAGTCCAGTATTGTGGGCACAAACGAAATCTCTTTGCAGCTTTCCAGCCTCACCATAAATGAGCTGACTGTACCTCAAGCAGCCAGACCTAAGCTGCTTGGTGAAATTTACACGGTTTAGGAGAGAAGGGAGAAGGCCATTCATGTATCATAGGTTCAGAGGAGTGATTTTTATATTTGCAGGAGAGGCACCCTGGAGATAGCAAAAATTATAACGAATGCATTCGGCATGAGACCATCCGAGTAGCTGTGTGCGACATGCTGGAAGGAAAGTGCCTTTGTCCTGAGCCTTTACGGTAGGTAATGGGGATGGGAGCTCCACCTCAGCCTGAAGGTCTTAGTTTGTCTTCACTTAAAGCATCCTGTGCACTTGCTGAGATACTTGTGTGGGGCTGAATCCTTTGGGAAGTCAGTATGATAGTGTTCCTTGTACTCAGACCTCTTGTCATTCCTGAGGGTCCAGTCCTAGCCCTACCGATGCCTTGCTACATTACCTGGTGCTGGTCACTTAATCTCCCCTGTCCTTGTTTCCAGTGTCATTTCCTCATCTCCCAAGGGTAGGAGATAACCGTATCCTGCTCTAAAGATGGCTGTCAGCTCTAATATTCATATAGCAACTTAGTTTCCTCTGAAGTGGTTTATTTCATTGGTCATCTGGTGAGTTCAGTGACCTCTTTCTCTCTTGATAGTCTTGTTACCAATGCTGTGTCCCTTAATCAGAATATGGACACAAGTGAACTCAAACTTTTTGACACCTAAGGTTGCTCTGAGCAGTGAAATAGTTACTGTGGCTGACTGGGCAGACCTCAACTTGTATGGATCATCCATGCACATTTTTAAGGCATGTGGGCTGTTGTGGATTTCATAAACCCTAAGTTTGCTTAATGGAGGCATATGTGCCCACCGGGTAATAAGCCCATTTCTGTAATGCTCAGTCTGGCAGGACTTAACCATGTGCTCTTCTGTTGTGTTCCAGGGGAGTAATGGAGAAGTCCTTCATGGAGTACTATGACTTCTATGAAGGAGTGTGCAAAGAAAGGCTTTACCTCCAAGGACAAACAATGCAGGTAATTATTATTCTCTCCAGACGTGTGCTCTGATTACATAGCACCCATGAGACATTCCAGTGGGTATTACTGCACTGTCCTTCTCTTTAACATGTATCTTCTTGATTTAAATAAATGCTGGTTAGCCTCATCAGAGAGTGTTTCTTCCAAGAACTAAAAGTCAGAGAAGATGCACAAGCTGAAATGCAATAGGATTTTCTCTTCTGGTGTGTTCCTTCACTCATTCTTGAATAGAAAACTGATGCCAGCTGCTTGGTCAGCACTTGTGTTCTGATACAGCTGTTCCTATCTATAATTTAGTTAGCTGGTATCTTTCTGCTGGCTTCAGCTGTGCTGGTTATTTCATAGGAAATCATACAAGTCCTGGGCCACTCCTAATTCCACAGAGCATGTTTCTTTGCTGGTGGTAATGTGCAATGCAATCCTTCTGAATCTGAGGGGCAGAGGGAGTTCCTGATTAGTCATCAAAACTGATTTACTTCTTAAAATTATCTTTATACAATTATCCTTATATGTAAAAATTAAAATTACAAGAATAAATCAGTGATAACAATACACATGTAAAATCAAAGATACTTTGCCACAACCCAGTCTTGCTGCCTTCCATATCCATTGACTTTACAGACCCCATACAACGCTTTCTAGGTTGCCGAGCTTATTCTAGCAGTGAGTCACCCACTAAGAAAAATTCTGCTTTTCACTGTTACCACTTGCCAAGATTTTTACATCTGAACAGAAGATTCATCCTTCTAATCAGCTGCCTCCTGTCTTGACTCATTAAGAGCTGCTACCACTGTGAAAGAGGGGAAGTTAATTTTACAAACCAGTATCTACATGTGCCCTTTATTCTGTCAGTATTTGGCTCTACAGTCAGTGCAATTAATGCACCCACAATGTATGACTAAAGCAAAAGAGCTTTTGTTTAGACTGATAAGCTCTGAGGTAAGATTGTGCCTGACTCGCACGCCCACAGGAATCTTTGGCAGAGTGTCTGGAGGCTGTATTGTAAAACCACATAACCGGAAGGGAGTATTATGGGGTGGTACCAGTCACTTTTACATTTACAATTGCTCTCCCTGCAAGGAGAAGGAATTCTGTATGGTTATAATTTATTATTATTATCTTCAGGAGAAGAAAAAAGCAAGAGTTAACCTCCATTGCCTCTCTGCCACTGAGCAGCTGTGCAGCCACAAACTAATTGGATTATACCTGTGTTTTAGCTACACCATGTGTAAAATGAGGATAATAATTCCTTCCCTTCTCAAGAATATAATCGACTAAAGAGGCATTGTATGTTTGGTCCTTGGTCTCTCCTGCTGAACTAGTAGCTCATAGTGTGTCTGCCCTGGCAATGGGTCTGAAACTAGTCCTTGGAACCCCCGATTCATATGCAGCCAGTGTTCCATCAGCTCTTCCTTCCTTAAGCTAAGATCCAGGCAATTTTTATTTACATGAGGGCTTTCACTTGAGGGCTTTTGAAAGAGACAAGGTTCCATTAATGCCATGTTGATGTTGAAGAGTCTCATAGCATTCCTGGTAATCATCGAGGATTTAATCTTTAGCTTTGACCAGCTTTCTACCATAAAGTTCTCTCTCCTTGGATTTCATAACACCTGTAAAGCACTAACATGTTGATGTGTGTTTTAAATGTCTTTACCATGTCTTTGAATTCAGGATCCTTTTGGTGAGAAAAGAGGCCACTTTGACTACCAATCCCTCTTAATCCGTTTGCAAGGAATTCGGCTGAAAGTGCAAGAGAAACACCAGCAGGAGAATGCAGAAATAGACTCTGAGAGCAGCTCCTCCGAGACAGAGACAGATGCTCATGGGTGCTCCAAGGCTTAGAGCTGTGTAGATAATTGAGAAACCCAGACCTGGAGATGTTCAAATTCTAGGATACACCCGATGGACTTCAACCAAACCAATCCCGGAGTGGACAGAACTGAGGGAGCTCGTCAGTCTCCTTTTGAACACTCTGATGGATATAGTTGAAAGAGAAGACTTCATGCTAGACAAAGCCAAGCTTGAGACAGGCTACTTTTAAAGGTACTTACTATGCTAGAAAGCTGGAGCATGTGGCATCAGGTTATTTTTGGAAACTCCTACACTGGGTTGTTTTTTGTTTTCTTTACTCAATTAAAGAGATCTAGAATGCGACTCCTTTTTACAGCTTTTCTGTACTTAAATATACAGCATGCCCTTCCCTGGTGCTACGCTGAACTCTTAAGGACCAGAGCTGTAGGAGCACTTTGGAGTCTATTACTATGAAGCCCTCGCTGCTTGTCCAGGTGTGACTTCCCAATTGAGGAGTGGTGGGTGTAACTCATGCTTCATTCAAGCCTGCATACTGCTGATGTCACTGTTCTAGACAGACCAAAGATAAAGAACAGTGGTAGAATCTGGGCTTCTTTCAGAAAGCGTTTATCCACATCCCTAGGTGGTTTTCTTTGGCTGGACTTCAGGGAGAAGGGGGAGAGTAGTACATTTAATCAATCAAGTACAGGTGTATTTACCCTGAAATTCGGGGGAGAAAAAAAAAATCATTGGTTCTTAAAAACACTTAGAAGTCTAGCTAATCTTTTTTGAGGTTATAATCTGCAGGGAATGTTATATTCCAGCTCTTCAGAAACAGAAACATTCTTTTCAGTTGTTGTTTTGCTTTTCAGTCCCCATAGTCAGTGTTTTTCTTTCTGCTAATGTTTTGATCCAGCAAAACTTTAAAATGCTAGGAAGCCATTTCCAGGCAGGAAGCCAGGATGGAGTTCTTTGGAGAAATAAGCCTCATTAGTAACAGAATATTCCCCTTGCCAAACCTGGCCAGTAGCAATGAGTAAGTATGGCTTATGTTTTAATGCTTTGACAGTTTTGTTTTAAGAGCAGATTTTGAGCAATTCAGACCTCTTGGGAGAGGTGTGTACTAGCTTTGAGTGCCACTGCATAAATGATATATATTCAGAGTAACTTGCATGGAGATGAAACACCCTGTTCAACCAGAGAAGCCTGATGGGCAAATAAGATGGGAAGATAGTGTACTGATAATGGGCTTAATCTTGAGGAATGGGGCAAGGGGTTCATGAGAGCATTTACTGAAAGTTAAGCATGTAGTTGCACACTATCATGTCCAAAAAAAATCCCTTTGTGGAAATCCCCTCTGTGGTATCGTCATACTATCCAGTCCAGTCAACTGTGTTCAAAAGAAATTGCCTTTCTGTAGATCAAACTGCACAGTTTCTCAGTGTCCCCTGTGTTGGTGAGTATTTTCAATAAAGATGGTTTATGTAGCTATCACTATTACATGCTTTAGAAGCCTGCATATACTGGTTTGAGAAGCTGAAAGATGGAAACATTCCTGAATTAAGGTGCCACCTAACACTTAGGAACTTTTTCCTTTTGAAAAAAAACTCCCCAGGGTGTGTCATTGATATGGAATAGAACTAAAACAGTTTTCCCTTAAGGGAAAAGTTAACTTACTTAGGACTCACTTGACATGCACACCCAATGGAAGTAAAGCTGTGTATACCTGACTGCAAGGTTTTATGGAGGCAAAGGAGCCTTCTCGGAAGTAGTGAGCTGTGTGCTACATTTAACGCCTCTTTAATCCCATTGTAAATCTCATGTTTTCTCCATTCAGTGTCATGCTGACTTTACACTGAGGTAGAGCTGGGACTCTGATGCCTTCACAAGGCAGATCTGGGTCAGAAGTCTCTTATGTGGTGCATGTGGCATTACCATCTACACAAAAAAGATGAAACAAGAAAATGCCTTATTGTGACACCTTTCACACAATTAGCATGTGGCTGTAAATGAGAAGTATTCGTTTTATAGCTCTAATGTTGTCTGTCCTACCATTTCTGAATGTTTCCATTTCAACATGACAATCCTCAATGACTGCTCTAGGCAGAGATGTTTTAGTAACAGACTTTTTGACCTAACAAGTTGAAGATATATGCACAAGAGTCACTATAAGATACCTTGTTTATATACAATTGTACATAAGATTTTTTTGTGCAATAAAGTTTGTTTTGGCAGAATCTAAGCTGTTGTACTTCCATGGGACTAGCAACTCAGTTATGAAGCAAGGTAGTTTAAAAAAGCTGCTGTGTAAATACTTCAGCAAAGCAGGGGCATTGCTTGCTTGTGTCTCCAGAAACTGAA
Organism: Crocodylus siamensis; assembly: GCF_052110815.1. NCBI lineage: Eukaryota > Metazoa > Chordata > Crocodylia > Crocodylidae > Crocodylus > Crocodylus siamensis. The sequence goes on from NC_143398.1 coordinate 162,019,110, forward strand.
CTTCATTCCTATACTAACACTAGAGCTATACTTTTGCATCTCTTGATCTTCCACTTTAGAAGAGCAGCCCAAGAAGTCAGATTCATTTTCCTGTGAAAGTCAGTGTCCTTGCTGGTATGATTGAAAATGTATCAATGACAATTTAAGAGTTAAAGCAGGTACAAATCTGACCTATTAACTGACATAAATCTGGATAGCTTTTTAAATAGTTTATTTTTGCAAGTCAACTGTCCCCCTACTTCAGATAATACACAGACAATGCTGTAGGGAAAGTAAGCAGCACAAGTTCTGAGAGCTCACTGTTTTCTGCTCAGGAGTCAAGGTATTGCCTCCTTGGCTTCCTCTGGTGTGATTTCCTGAGAGTAGAGCTCTGTAAAGAGAGCTGGTAACCAGTACTGAGATTCTTCTGGGGCTTGTGCGTCAAGCCAGGCCATGCCTTCTTTCAGCAAGTGTTCCTGTCAAAATAGATTGTATGTAAGTTGTTCCCAGGAGCTGCCACTGAACTTCACAAAACGTGCAAATATCACTTGTGGTAGAGATTGGGCTCCACGTTTATCTTGGGAAGGGTCAAGTGACTGAACCTACCACTACACTTAATCTAAGATGCACTTTAGTGGCCTCATTTGGCAGTCAAAAATAGTCCATGGGGTAGGCAGTTAATCCTTCTAATCCATCTCAACCACTGTCAGAGCCCTGTTATTAGCAACCATGAAACTGGCTATTCCTGTTAATTTCAAGGCTGCTACTAGAAGCAAGACTCCCAGAGTAGTCATTTAAGGAGCCTTAATGAGGTGTGAACAGCTGAGCGGAGGTTCTGGGTAACAGTATAAGTGAGCATTAATGAGGTGTGAAAAGCTTGAAGCAGACTACTCCTGAAAAAGTTAGCAGCCATACTTATTAGCACCCTTAATATTAAAATCAATAGGATTTAGCAAGTAGCTAGTGCTATTTGCATGATTTAAGTGCCTGCCTAACACCTTAAACAGCTCCTACAGTATCTTTCTTCATCCAATTCAGGCTGGTGTAACATGGTTCCAAGAACTGACCACCTGTATCCAACTGTGGCAAGCTAAATACCAAAACTGCTATACTGCCTGCTGAATCACTTGGATACAGAAGCCTCCAACTTGCCAAATACATCAAATAATTCATGTTTATTTAAGAGTTTTGTAGTAATATTTTAAGCAGGAACCTTCCTTCATGAGTAAATTTATACCTGTTTTAGCTCTATACTCAAAATACAGCCCACTATATTTGATCCTAGACATCCAGAATAAGTAGGGAGGCCAGCAGCAAGAAGGAAGAGTGTAAATAATTCACAATAGCCCCTGCTAGTTTCTTTTACGGCCATGGTTTACATACCATCTTCCACAGAACCCTGGGATTCTACAAAGAGGTTGGAGCACTGGCAGAGCAGATTAGGAAGTGGTGTGCTGCCATTGCTAGGCTTGGTTGCTTGGCTCAATGTCAGTCTTTAGGATAGGGGGCTTCCAAAGCAGAAGCACAACCAGATTTACACATAGGCAAACTAGGGAGCTGCAGGGGGCCCCAATCCTTCCCTCTGTGGCAGTGGCATGAATGGCCCTGTCCACTTCCCTTCCTTTTTCTTTTCCTTCCTTCTGCTAGCCTCGCTGCTGCAGCTACTTCCTAGCTGCAGCTGTGAGCCCCACAGGTGGCAGCACAGGGGTGAGGAGAGGAGTCTTGACTGGCCCATGGCCCAAGAGTTTGTTTGCCTAGGGCCCACTAAAAGGTTCATCCGGCCCTGGGCAGAAGTGATATGAAAGGGTTCTGTGACTTCAGGAAGTTTGAAAACCGCTGCTCTAAGGAAAGGTAAGGGGTGCATAAGGCATCTCATGGATGTGTAGATGTAAATTCAAGGCTTGCACCAAAGGTGGCCTGTTATACACCCAACACTAATGCATATCTAATAACTACGGCTGTGCAAATCTCGGTCCCTGATTTGATTCCACGGAGATTCAGCCCAATTTGGTGGCTGAATCTCTGAATCCAAATTGAATTAAGAGACCCTCTAATCTATCTGAATTGAACTGAAACCGTCCAAATCTATTCAGAGAGATTCAGACATAGACACAGCTTTAAATGTTTTTTCTACATACCTCTAGGTAGCCGGCAGCTTGTGAATGCTGCGATGGTGGGGCAGATGAAGCATTCCACAGGAGCACAGAGGGCTCCCCAGTGTGCTCAGCAGCAGACCCAGAAGTGGATCAGAAGCACTTCCGGTTTGTTTCCAGGTCCGCTGGGGAGCACACTAGGGCCCCCTCCCCGCACTCTCCCCAGGTTGGTGACTGGGTCTGGGGGGCACCCTGGGTCCCCCCACCCCATGGCTGATTGCTGAGCTGGGGGGGTGAGGGGTGCGGCATGATAAGCCCGGAAGTGGACCAGAAGTACTTCCAGTCTACTTCCGGGTTTGCTGCTAAGCATGTGGGGTGGGCCCCCCTGCCCCCATGGGATGCTTCATCCACCCCAGCATTCACAAGCCATGCCTGGTACCTCGAAGTATGTAGAAAAAACATTTAAAAGCTGTGTCTATGGCTGAATTGCTGATTCTCTGAATCGGCATCAAATCGTCAGATTTGGATTCGGCTGAATTGAATCTGACAGTGATCTGAATCAAGTCAGTCTCTGATTCAGGCTGAATCAGAATTGAATAGGGGGCGTTTCACACACCCCTACTAGTTACTCAGGCTAGGGACTCAAGGATGGCTGAAAAGACCCTACCCACATCACTTTTGTGCAGCACTGGCTTCTGAAACTAGTGTGGCTTTAATCACTCTAAAGCAACATGTACCTAAGCTCAGGGAAACCTTGAGTCTTGTCTGCAGTGTTGATCCTACTGGAGTGAAGAATTCACCTCCTTTATGCCTGTTTCAATCTTGCAGCAAAGGTGGGACTACACTAGCTTTATCTTTCTGCCATTGTGGAAGATCTATTTCTGATCTAGGTGTTGTCTGCAGCATTGGGGGGGGAAGAAGGGGGTAGGTGTCAACCTTTTTGGCAGGGGTGCCATGAATTAGCTTTGTACCTACCCCAAATGCTACTCTGCCCTCTTTCCCCTGCCTGATCTGCTTCTCTTTCTACTCCCTGACCAATCTGCCACTCTTTCTGCCTTGTACTCCCTGCCTGATCCAATGATAGGTTTTCTGCTCCTTTCTGTATCTGTCACTTGTGCTGCCTGTCCCCTCTCTGATTTGATGCATACCACTTGTACTTCTCTACTTGGCTACCTCTAGTTCAAGGCTCATATAAAGATATCCAAGATAGCTTTAATTTACCCCATTTGTAATGACAGGAGTTAAACTATCATAGCACTTCAGTATATATCCAGGGCCTGGGTTTTTTCAGCCTGCATGGCTACCCTGCTACCGGTGCCCCTGCTGGCTCATCTACATCTGCTTGTGCTGTAGCAGCACCCTGTGATTGCAGTCACCCTGCATTGTCACTTGACCGAACAGTGCACAAATAAATGTCTACACACTTACCAGCACCTGTTTGGCTCGTTCCACCTCCCATTTCAAACTGGATCTGATCTCACTGACTGTTACATACCCCTTTTTCTGAAATAAAGGAGAGAAAGAGTCAGAGCCTGTTCATGTCAAGGCAACTGTTTAAAGACAGAACAAGCTCCTCACTATCTGCTAATGATCAGGACTTCAGAGTCCATAGTTGGAGATACTGACTATATATTTAAATGCTCTTTATTTTTCACACATGTTGAAACCTTGATTTTTGTTCAGGTTATAGTTTAGATTCTTCATACATCTGTTTCCTGTCAAGGGAACAATATGACCTTATAGGAGGTTTCTACTAAAGAATCCCTTGCCCCCAATACCTCTGCCAGCTGCAGAACCACTGTATGATCCATGTTCAGTTCAGCTGGCACAGACTGGATTAGGTATGTTCCTCCAACAGGAATAATCCCAAAGCCACTGCCCAGAATTTTCAGTTTCTTGATTGCACGAATGAGATCATCCCTGAGAACAGGGAAGAGAAAATAAGATTTGAAAAAAAGCCTTTTGCTCTTCAGCTGAGCTCAATGCCAATATAACATATTTACTCAAATATAAGATGACCCCTCTCCCCATCATAAGATTTGCCTTGAATTTGTCTCCCTCCCATTGCAACAACAAAGAAAATAAATTGTGGGGGTAGTACCCCTTGGCCTCTGCCTCCCCATCTCTCCCCCGCAACTTTTCCCCTGCAGTCCCTTCCCTCCCTCTGTGTCGTCATATCCTGCTCTCCTTGAGCACATGAAAGTGAGGAACAAATCTAAAAACACCAGCTTTGAAATAAACAGCTGTAGCAATTTGCATGTAGTGTACCCACAGGTTTAGTTTCTCCAGAATTGATGCATGTTGCCTTTTTTGAAACTGCTACAAATGTTATCACAGATACTCTATAAACAAACTTTTAAGAAACACTTTGGAATATATATATTCCCATATATATTGCAGTACTTCAACTGACCTGTCCTGTGGCTGCTATGCTTCACCTGACAGTCCAAAGCACATCATTGCCATTACATTGTAAACATTCCTGTCACAGTATCTGCAGTGTACCCACAGTCCTGCGTGTCCACACACCTGTGTGACCACCACCAACTCTGCATAAGTCCAAAGCCAAAGGGCTCATGATTTAACCATATAGGTCATTGAGCTGGGCCCCAGCAGAGTCAACAGCATTTCAAGCCCTGGTAATCCCAGAGCCCAGCACCGCTCAGTGTGTGTGCGCTCTAGATACCCTCCCCACAAAGGATATATGTGTGAATTAGCCCCACACTCATGATTGGAACTGGGTGTTCTTGTCATAAATCCTGGAATCCTCCAAAAAATTACATGCAGACAAGGTGCAAGGCAACCTGGTCCAGCTGCACCTCATGGAGGGTAGGGCCACACTTATCAGGCTGAGAGAAGAGGCAACATAGGGATTCTGGGTGAACTGTTTGGGGCCCCCTTTGGTGATGTTTGCCAGGCATTTAAGGCTAGTGAAGAAACAAGAATCACTGGAAATGGGTAAGAAAGGTGCAGCTCAGCTGTGGGAGTGAAAAGGAAGTCAAAACGTATGCAGTACAGTGGCTCAACATGACTTGAAAAAGTCAGTGATGAGGGGGGATTGCACTCACTTGGTACCACCACGCACATACTACTCAAATGGACCACACTAACTTACCATTGTAGTAGGATGCCTGCCATGGATTTGAGAGTACCTGAAGCCCCAGGATACTTGGTGGTAGTGCCACACAGACTTGAATGAGTGAGCTCTGCTCAGTCAAGACAATTTGGAAACAATTTGGCCCGAGAGTTTTTAAATTCCGTAAGTGTTAAGTGCCCATCAGCATGTTTAGCACTAGGGGAGGGTGTCAGGCCTTGCTCTGGCCTCTCAAGAGTGCTGGTCTGGTACTGCAGTACCTCTAGGTCTGGTACTCATTCCCCCTTGGGGAAGCAACTACCTGTTTTGTTTTAAGAGCTACAAAAAATGCCTATTGTTTCTCAGCCTTTTGAGCTAAGATCAAGTGAGACTGGGGGCATGTGAAACGCAAAGTCTCTGGAGCTGGGGCTTGCACACAGAATGCCTGCCTGGATTTGAGGAGTATCCCATTGGTGTGGGAGGGAGAATACTTGCCCAGTGGTAGAGCCATGAATTAGAGCCATAGACTTGAAGACTAGACTTCATAGTTGGTTTTTACTACTTTGCACAAGCTACTTGTGGCAGCAGTTTAATAGATAATGGTTTTAATGAAGTTTCCTTGTGTATGAATATTAGGTGAGGAGCTTTTTTCCTCCATGCTGAGTGGAGGGGGAAAACCCTGTCCTATATTTGAGTAAATACAGTATTCTTCTTGTTTACTAGAAACAGCTGCAAGCATGAACATAAACTCTAAAATGCATGTCATCCATGAACACACGTTCCTAGGAAATTATCTTGACTGTCCCTTTAAACAGCTACCAGTGAACACATAGAACATAAAAGAGCTAAAAATAGTTCCCTAAAGTGATTTTTGTTTAAAAAAGAAATATCAGCTGTGTTGCCTGTGATTGAGTGCACTTATGTTATCCACAAATACTGATTCTCTTCAACAGTTCAAGTGGTCATGCAAATCTATTTTGATATCACAATCCTGAGAGAAGGGGAAATGGGCAGGAATGCTGTTGGGTTCCTCCTTACAGCCCCAGATGCCCTGGCAAAAGCAAGAGTCCAGTGGTGGAAGACCTAAAGCGACAAACAGAGGGGTCTCTGCAGCTAGGTATTTGTCCTGAGTTAATCAAACCCAAGACATTGAGCCCCTATGGCTGAAGCCCAGGCATTGACAAAGCTTGCATGAAGGGGGTAGAGGAGAGAGATTAAACTTTTAACTGCAGGAGACATGAGTTACAAACTAGGCATTGCTTGCAATGGAGCTGCTTTTTGTGGCTCCACTTCACAAGTCTAAGTCAGTTTAGGGATTCCATTAAGAGCAGAACTTTTAGGTTCCTACTAAGAGAAGCTCTAGGGGGATCTATACTCACTGGCTGACATCCTGAGCAAACTTCCCCCTTCCCTTCAGCACTTGCTGATGAAGCTCTTCCAGTGTTATGAGACCTAGACAGAACAAGGGAGGTGATGTTACTACACAGCAAAGGAAGGTTCCTCCCATAGGCAGTCCTATTACTTGAATTTCCTTTCTGTGTTTGCCATTAGACTGCACATCCCTTGTATTTTACATCATCATTTTAATCTATAGCTCCATGTGTTTTTCACTGCATTCAAATTCTCAGTTCTGGGTAGATCTGAATTCCTAGAATGCAAGTGCTTGGAGAGTTCACCACTACCTTCTCTCACTGAGGTATGAGACTCACTTTTATTACAGCGCATATATATTTCTCATCAATATTGGATGGTACTATCTATAAACGTTTTGGGGTAGGCACCGTCTTTTGACAGGGCCTGGCATGCTGGTGTCCTGGTCCAGAACCCACTAGGGGTGCATTACAATCAACAGATACCACACCCAGGATATTAATTTCCAATAATACCCTCATAATAAGACCCTCACTCCATAAGTATTTCTATATCAAACCCTCCTTATTAATGATATCCTGAGCAATAGGAAAGTTTTTAAAAGCAAGGGTTCTGTCAGGTTGTTAGATACAGTACCCCCAAAATATCTGAGTACTTTTATATACCCAATAACAAGAGAGTCCTCTGTCTAAAAAGTCAATTACAGATCCCTTGCTATGAAACACAGTATTGGTACAGATTCACCAAAGTATGACTGGCTTTCCTGTGGCACCAGCAGGCATTGTCTTCACTGCCAAAATAGGAAAGAAATGATCAATTGGCTCACAATTTTTATAGTAAGACAGCTGATGCACACTGGTGGTTTCACTAATCCCAAGAGACATGGCACAGGGGTCTGTTACTGCACTGTAGGGAGACAAGGTCAACATCTTCTACCACACCTACTTACATCAAGAGTAGTCTCCAACAGACTGTAGCTAACCCATGTTATCTTGCTAGAAAAAGGCATTTTACAGCAGTGAATATAACAGCTTCTAAAAGAGCCGCTACCCGGCGCTTTTGAAAGCCTCATACAGAGCCATTAGAAGGTAGCCAAGAGCAAGTTTCAAGAAATGAAGCCAACTCCTGTAACCATCCACCTAGTGGAAACCAGTATTTGCTCAGTGCAGGGTAGGGTCCTCACCTCCATTTCTGTGCTTTAGAGCTAGACAGACCTCAATAATCTGAACGCCCAACTCATAGTAAAAGTCTCCAACTCCCAGCATCTCTGACCAGAAGCCTTTTCCAGCTGTTAAGGAAGATGGGGGGAGGGAAGGGGGGGATGAAAGAAAGGATCAGATTAATTGTCTCCATTAATACCCTTCATAGAGAATTAATTATATGAGTATAGCTACTAAGTCCTAAACACCACACCCTGAATTGTTTCAGGGCTGGGCCTTGTGACAAGGTAAAGGAGCAGCCCAGACAGGGGTAAGAGATCCATAAGACCTATCACTTGGCTGGACATTATAGGTGAGGTAAGGGAAGATGAACCCAAGGGGAAAGGAGTTTTTCTATTTTCCACTGGCTGCTGGTAGCCAGAAAGAAGCCCCTAAGAAAGGACATGGCAATATTTTCCTTCAGGGAGGCCAAAATGACCCAACTTGGGTTGGAGGCAGAAGGGCTAATGCCCTGGACCTAGGTACCACTGCCATTTCTCCCTTCTACTCAGCTACTATCCAGCAAAAGCAGAAGCCACCTGTTCTCCACTGCAGCTGCTCAAGTGTGGTGTGGCAGGAGCCCCAGGCTGACTGCAGCTTGGGAAGAGTTTGGGGACTCTCTCATAGGGAGAGTTTCCTACCACCAAAGCCACAGCTTTGCAGGCCAAATCCAACAGTTACTGACCCCTGCTCTAAGGAAGCTAAGATCTGTCAATTAACTTTAATTCGGTTTACTTAGTATAATTTTGTGTGAAAGACAAGAGCCACTCCAAGGGCAAGCAAGGCAACTATGGCATTTCCTTCCTTGAATTTATGTAACAGCCTGACAACTTATGAACCCACGAATCCCTTCTGTCACCCCTCCTCTGGCACAACCCCCAGCAGCTCCAAGGAGGTTTTTACTGGGCACGTCTACATGAGCAGTAGTCTAATAACACAGTGAAGTAGCATGCCTGTCAAAAACCAAGCTAATACACAACTGTGCAGTGTTATTAGGCTACTGCACAATAAGCATCACTAAAAAGCCATGTGTCAGTACTACTGCACAGTAGTGCGAGTTACTGCACATTGAATTAGTACTTGGTTAATCAAATACTAAACTTAACGCACAGTAACTAGGGCACATTAATGAATGTGTAGATGTCCCTGGAAAAGTGGTTGGTCCCTAAACCAAAGGGTGTTCTGGACTGAATCCCTGCACAACCTAATCCTTACATGCCAATGGATCCACACCAATCGTTGCACACATGTCCTGGAACTGGACTCGAAACTGGGGATTTTTACGAATCTCTTGCTTGTGTTTGCTAGCGAACTCTTCTAAGTTAGTCTTAAACATGTCCAGTTGTTTAGACATCTGTAAAAGACAAGTAAACAGTATGACCAGATAATCACTTTCTATACATATGTACACACACACCCCCACACAACCATCACAATGCCTTATTTAGGCAATTTACCACAGGGGTCTTAAACAGGGTGACCATACATCGTAATTTACTGGGTCAGTCATGGATTTCAGAGGCCAGTCCTGGCCAGCTGCTGAGAATGAGAATGGGCATCCTGGACTGTAGGGCTGCAGGTCACAGCCTGGCCAGGAGTTGCACTGGTGCAGAGTTCCTTGCAGGCAGGGGGGTGGTGGTGGTGGTAGGGGGTGGAAATCAGATTAATTTGTCACAATTAATACCCTTCATGGAGTATTGCTGATTAGGGATCGGTACAGCAGGTACAGGCACTGCTGCCTGCCAAGCATACCACCCTGCCCCCACTGACTTGTGAGAGTGTGAGGGGAAGGGGGCAAGAGTCCCAGATGAGCGTCCTGGACTTCTTTATGGTCAGCCCCATCTTAAATGAAGGACATGACCATAGCAAACTACTCGGGAGAGAAACACAACCAGAAGTCAGGGAATATGTTACTTGGTGATGTGCAGGGCAGAAGGAAGCCATTTTAGGCACAGAAGATGCTAAAAAAGGTCCTGAGCAAGAGGAGGATTTGCCATCAGCAACTCATAGATTTCCACTCTAGGAGCTGGTGAAGCTGACAAGTACGATGACCAGACCCCCCCCTCCCCCTGCCATCACCAACCCAAGCCCCAACCAGAGATCCCCCCACCTGGCACAGCCCACCTCCTCCAAGCAACATCCCCCCCCCACACACACACAGCAGGGTCTCACCTGTGCCAGCTGGTCTTCCGCCAGAACCGTCCCACGCTCCTTGTATTTGGCCTGGAAGAGAACAAAGACGATCTGGAGTAAGGGTTATTTAATCGAGACGGTTCACTGCCCGGAGATCCGCTGGCATGGAGCAGGCTGTTCACCTGCAGGAGCTCCCCCTGCCCCGCCCCACCCCATCCCTGTTTTACTCTAGACGGCTCATTTTGCCCGCTTGCCAGGGGCCACCGAGGACGCTTCGGGGGCTCGAGGAGCGGCTGGGAGGGGGCAGAGCAGGGCCGGGCGCTGCGCTCTGAGCTGTGACTTTAGGCGGTGAAGAGCGGGGGAGCCCCGGTAGGCCTGGGGCGGCTCCAGGGGTCAAGGAGGGGCCGCTGCTCCCACCTCCGCTAGCTTCTTCTTGGCGATAGCACCTGCGCCCACCCCGCGCCTGTGCATCCCGGCGGCTCGCAGCACTGACGTCATCTCCACGCGACGGAAGTGGCAGTAAACCTCCAGAAGCCTCGAGGGGCGGGGCCAGTGCGCTCTCCCTCAGGCGGGGGCGGGGCCAGTGCTCCCCTCCCCCAGTTTTTCTGAGAGGGTGGTCTGGGCAGCCACCCCATCGCAGCCTCTGCAGGTGGGGGGTTCCAGTCGCGTCCCCAAAACCCTGGGAGACGGCTCCCCCAGCTGTAGAGTGGGGGTGACCATTACAGGAGCCCCTCTGCTGCAGCTGCCCTGCGGCCCCTTCCCTTGCCCCTGAGCCCCTCTGCTTTGCTTTGCCCCATGCGGCCTGCTCTCCCTCAGCCCTTCGGTCTAGGGTGGCCATCATAGAGGACAGTCCAATTGTCCTCTGTCCTCTGTTGATACGAAACCAGGTGCCTTTATGTCCTCTGTTTTTCTGTTGAAGTGCAAAATAGAGGACATAAAAGTCGTCAGGTTTCATATCAACAGAGGACAGAGGAGCAGAAAACTGGAACATCTTTTATGATGGCCACCCTGCTTGGGTTCCCATGCCTGGGGAAGGAGGGAGCCCCCCCACATCCCAAAGGGCTGGGTCTCTGCATGCGCCCAGCCGCAGATGTCTCCCCACCCCTCTTTCAAATCAGCGCCTGCTCAGTAAAGATGCAATTCCTCCATGCATCCAGCCATGAGCACTGGGTAGTGCTTTCAAAGTCACCAGGTCTGGCCATCTGGTTGCCCCTGTGACACCGCCCTTTAGTGATGAAAGGGGACAGGAGGGAGTGGGGTCAGAGAAGATGAGATTCTGCCACTGATGCTTTTTATTCCAAAGAATGTTAGGATTTTATGCAGTGGATTCACCGTAATCTGAAGCTGCTCCACTCTCATCTCAGCACATGCAAAACTTACAAATTGTTCAGGCCTCATGGAGAGATTTGTGGCCTTTGTGGGAGAGTCCCTGCCTGCTAAATTTTAAAACTAAGACCTTCGCAAGCTTTATGCATCCAACCACTGCTACTCTGTACAGGGGCCGCACTCCAAACCACCCAGGGCTCCCTCTCATTCAGCAAGGTGGGAGGGACAGCACCCAAACACTTGTTTGCAAAGCTATAGCAGAGAATTGCATATTAAAGGTATGAGGGGAACAGGACACACCTGGGTTTCTAGGCATATACATCCAGACTTGCCAAGCCTGGCCGCAAACATCCACACTGCAGAGTCACAAGTGACTTATAACCATGTAGCTGCATCAGCAATGGTATTGCAGTTACCTGGGTTTGGTGCTAAGATTTCCAGGGGCGTATCCAGGGCTGTTAGGACCTCAGTAATTTTCACAGTCTAAGTATTAGTTCACAATCTGTTGGGTGGCTCCAGCTTGAGGTTGGGCTGATGTTATTGCAGCAATATAGAGACCAAAATTCTGGGAGACAGTGGAAAGTATTTCGATGGCCATTTTATACCCCAAAACGCAGTGGCAGATCTTAGAGCTGGAGGGGGTTAATTCACACTTGATGGTAATCTGTAGGGTAGAGACATCAGGGGCAGAATTTCTATATTTATTTCAATGGACAACCAAAGGGCAGATTGTGCCCACCTCTGATTTACCCAACTAAAGCATAGAAACAATTTTGTTGCCCCATCTGGGTGTGTGTCACTATTATAGGAATAGGATTGCCCTCCAGACATGCAGATGCCTTCTTATCTCCATAATGCACCCAGAAAAGGTAACAGAATCTCTCCTACAGTTTAGTCAGGTAAGGAAGAGGTGTTTGCAGGCTGCACTTTGGTTGTTCACTAGGTGAAATAAAATTCTTCCCCTAATGCTTACAGTAATCACTGATGAATCAGTGCAGGACAATGAGCTGAGTGGTGAAATCAGAACAGCATGGGGACACAGGGTGACCAGCAGTGGCTTTAGAACCTGCACCTGGTGAAGTAAGTCTTCATGGAAGGCTGTCTGAAGAGTTTACCCCAACCATTCAATGTCAGGACACTCAAATGAGGGAGGGAGGCTGTGTCAGTTGAGAAGCAAGTTGCTACTGCTATCTTGGAGCTGGTTGCCATGGAATGCTATTGGTCCATGTTTAAGCAGTCCCATTAGTTATTCTCAGTCAGGAAGCCATGGCACCCTGTGGTGTTTTGAGATCCTTTCAAGGGTGCAGTGGAGTGCCACACAATGTTAGCACTGTTAGGTATGTACATGTGAATCATGAGATAAACACAGAGATTTCAAATAGGAATCCAGAATGGTAAAAACATTCAGACCTGTTGTGGTCTTTCTGCATTCTTTGCAACAGAAAAAACTGCTCTACTATTTTTTTTTGTAGTCAGAGAGCATGAAAACTAAGAGCTAGTATTTTCTAGGGGTGCCTTGAATTTATCGAGGGGTGCATTAAGTCTAAAAACGTTGAGAACCACTGGTCTGGTGCAACAAGTCAAGAGTTACATTTTATGGGTGTACTGCTTGGAAGGGATTAATAATGTGCTTTGCCCAGGGGAGAGTGAACATAACTAATGTGCCTGAAAGAAATGCTAGGCTTGCGAGAATGAGCTTCCCAAACTGTGCTGGGGCTATCAATAGCACTGACATGCCTAGAGTTTGCCTAGTGCAAGGAGCACAGGTATGTGTCAGCTGTAAAGGAGACCCATTGATAAGAGACTTTATTGAAACAAGTGGTTTCAGGCATCTCATTATCACACCATTCACTGAGACTGCAAGCGTGTTCTGGGAATAGAGCATGTGAGTGCTATAGGGCAAAGTCTAACACTTCCCTTTACTAAGGCAAATTCAGGTGTAGGTCAGGCAGATAACATAATAGTTACCTATGCTTGCCCTGAATCCTCACAAATACCACTCAGGCAACCCTGGATATGCCAGCTATTGCCACCCTGTCACCAGTGGCCTGAGTTCCTTCTGGGACACTACCTTCACTCATCCCCACTAAGCTGCAGAGTCCGCTGCTTTGTAGACTGCTGACAATTCCCACACCAAGAACTGTGCCCCCACCTTCCATGCACAAATACTGACACAGCTTGCAGAATACAGTGCTGAAATGAGGCATTGTTGATCCATAAAGGTACACTGCATCTCTTTGCATACCATGGCCAAGTGCTGCCAGGCCACCAAAATCTAATCCTTTCAACTATACCACCTAACTCCATTTACACAGAATAAAGACAGCTAAGAGCACATCAATAGATGCTGGAATCTCTCTCTGTAGGTGTGCCGTAGTTGCTGCACATTATGTTTAGTACCTGTAATAGTACGTACTAACTCAATGTGCAGTAACAAGCGCTACTGTGCAGTAGTGCCAATGCACGTCTTTTTAATGTCACTAATGCATAGTAGACAGATTATGCTGCACATTAGCTCCTTAGCACAACTTTTGCTGTGATGTGCTAAAACGCTGTGGAATTAGTCTACTGCACATTTAGCATCTTATGTAGATGCACCCTATGGGACACAAAACAAACAAGGGCATGTTCTCCCTGGCTGTCCTCAGATCTGCTTTTTGTAGATTAATGCTTCAAGGCCAAGTAGATCTTTTAGTCTGCATAGTACAGGCCAGAGACTTTTACCTACTTACTTACCACGCCCAGTCACAGAAATGCATCAAGTCTTGACCTGAAGAATTCAACAGATGGAGAATCAATCACTTCCTCCAGTAGGTTATTACTGTCATCTTTGCAACACCTTTCCCAAACCATTTTTATTGGATTTTGCCTGCTCTAAGGAGGGCATAATTCAGTTACGTTCTGAGGATGGCATTACCTTGATTCTTCATACCCTGAAAACATGAATAAGTAATAGGCAGGGCAATAGTGTCTTTTCATGGTATTAAATAAGCACTAGACTGAACACAGAGCTGGTTAAAGGGACCATTCCTTTGGATCTACAGTCAGATAAGGGGGTGGCCCCTGGAAGAAACTCAGTTGATGGGAGTAAGAACCAAACTGTGCAGAGAGACTAAATACAAATGGAGTTCTTCTGGTGCTGTGGGATAAATAAAAAATGCCGGGAGATTCAACATGATAGAGGGGTATGAAACAAGACAGCCAATGGAGACAGCAGAAAGTGAATCCTGCGGCATGCATACTGATCCTGTAAGAACAAATACGTATCACTGGAGTCCCTGGGAACTTCAGGCATCAGTTTAACCACAGAACAACACAGAGAACAGAGTTACGTGAGCTGTTTACACCTTGTAGCAGGTTGTTCCAGGGACACACTGTAAGCTACTTCTTTAGGACTGACAAGGCCATTCTGTGTCTTGTCAGTCCCAGACCTTTCTTCTAAGTCTCCCAGCAAAGGCAAAAATGAACACTGGGGTATTGTTTGTTTGCCTGCTTCAAAAATATGCTGTGAACACACATTAACTGCGAAATGACCTAAGGTCATGTTATCCAGGCCACACATCTGCCAGCAGACATGTATAATGAAGACATCTTTCCAAGCTGCACTTCATGCCCTTTAGAGGGGCTGGATTCTGGGTCTAACTTCATGGGGTAATTGCATTAACTTAAGCAAAGTTCCACTTGGTGATGTTCATTACTTTTTGTATCAACTCCCCCTCTTGTGGTGAGCTAAAATCCTGAAATGACTAAGGCATGAATTCAGCAAAGCACTTAAGCCTGGGGCTTACGTTCTTTGCTGAATCAGGGCCTAGACAGTTGCAGACAACAGCTTTTTATTCTGCAATGAACTTTAAAAAAACCACCAGGGTTTATTTTTTGATGGACTTTTCACCTTGGCACTATCTGGCTATAAATGTCAGGATAATATGCAATGTATTTTGAGTGTGTGTGTATGAGAAAGTCCTAGAACACAGGCAAAACAGACAGTTTTGTGATTAAGGTGCAGGACTGAATATAGGGAAGACCTTTGTTCTATTTTTTTGACTCTCCCCTGGATTTGCTTAGTGAATCTTCTTACAGTCAGATTATGGAGTAAGGTCAGCAATCACCACCAGGGCTTGATTTTCAGAAGAATTTGGTTGCCAAGCACTTCTGAAAATCTGGTTCTTAAATCTGAGCTCTTTAAAAAAATAAATCATCCCCTGATTGTGGATGCTAATAGCTTGAAATTTCTGGCTCCTATGTCTTTAGGTCATAGCTGGCCCATGAAAATTAAGCAAAAATTAATCAATACCCATAAAAATGTATGGACTGGAAAGAGACACTGTGTTATTTCATAATATAGCTCATGAAAAAAGCTCAGTTGCCTTTCAGCTTCAGACTAAATTCTTTATTGCTCACAGCAGCAAAGATCACAATGTGCACAGAGTAGAATGAACACCAAGCGAGGTGACAAGCAAATTCCCCTTCCTCATTCACATCTCAAGGGTAAGTAGGCGCAGGCAGCTCCTTCGTAGGGTTATTGAGTTCTGGCAAAACAGAGAATGGGAAGAAGGAACAACTGAAACCTTTGTGTCACTATATTTAAGCCGTGCATTTGGCAGGAATAATTCCCTCTGAGCTCCATTCAAATTTGGAGAGGAGTCACCTCTGCTGATCATCCTCAGTTGGGTTCCATGTTGGGATCTCTTGGGTGACACCTTAGAGAAAACTGGAGGTTGTATTTTACACAGCTGTTAAAAATCTTGTGTTTTCAGCTTTCTTTCTATGGCTTTTCTAAGTGTTGTATCCTTAAACATTTGACTTTACATAAGGATAGGCATCAATCCTATTGTTCTTGGCTATTCAGTACCCACAGGTGTATGCTCCTGTAAAGGGCAGTGGACCCCAAGGGTTTGATTCAAAGCTCACTGAAGTCAAAGAGAAGGTTTCTTCCTTTCCCTAGATTCATAGAAAAATAGAACCGGAAGCGCCCTCAGGAGGCCATCTAGTCCCATCCCCTGCTCAAGGCAGGATGATCTCTGTCAAAACCATTCCAGAGAACTGTTTGACTTAGAAAAATTGCAAAGATGGAGATTCCACAACCTAGACTCTAGGTAACCTGCTCCAGTGCTTAACCACCCTCAAAGAGAAACATTTTCTTAATATCCAGCAGAAATATCCCTTGGTGTAGTGTAAGACCATTACTCCTTGTCCTGTCCTCTGTAGCTACAGAGAATAGTTTATTACTACCATCTGCTTAAAAAAAAACAACAGTCATCCTCTTAATATTTGAAGACTGTTATCAAATTCCCTCTTCAGTCTTTGCTTCTTTAGACAAAATTATCCCAGCCTTTCCACTCCTCTCATAAGTCCTGTTTCACAGATACTTAAATCATTGCTATCAGTTAGATTCTTTCTAATTTGTCCATTTCTTTCTTGACACGAAGGGCCCAAAACTGGACACAGGAGATGGATGAGGCCTCACCAGTGCTGAACAGAGTGGAAGAAATCACTTCCCTTGACTTAGAAGACATTCCTGTTAATAAAGCTAGGGTGCTCTTGAGTTTCTTTCTCCTTTATCTTTTTTTCTGCAACAAGAACACACCATTGGATCATATTCTGCTTAGGGTCCACCATTCTTGATGACTTACTCCACGATCTTTCCAGATACTAAGGTCAGACTGACTGGTCTGTAATTCCCTGGATCCTCTTGCTCTTTAAGATGGGCTCTATATTTGCCCTTTTCTATTTGTCTAGGATCTCACCCAACCTCCATGAATTCTCAGGCAGAATAACCAATGACTCTGAAGTTACCTCACCCAAATCCATGAGTACTCTAGGATGCTTCCTGTCTGGCCCTGATGACTTGAAAACACCTACCTAAGTAATCTCTAATTTGTTCTTTCCCTTTGCTAGGCTCCTGATCTCCCCCACACCCACCCATCTTTGCTGCCAAATGTGTTAATTTAATAGCTGAAGTCTTTCATTAAGACTCAAGTAAAAAAGGCATGACATTCTTCAGTATTCCCTACATCATCCCTGACTAGATTGCCCTCTGCATTCAGTAAGGGACCTACACTTTCCTTGGCCTTCCTCTTACTTTTGCCTTACATATAGAATGCTTTTTTGTTGCCTTTTATATCCCTTGCTAGCTGTTTCTCAAATTGTTGCTTGGCCTTCCTGATTTTCTCCCTGCATGCCCATGTAATATTCATCCTTAGTAACATTGCCAAGTTTCCACTTTTTGTAGGATTCTTTTTTTGAGTGGAAGAGTTTGCTGTTTAGTTAAACTGATCTCTTGCTGCATTTCCCAGCCTTTCTTTGCATCAGCATAGCCTGCTCTTATACCCTTAATGTGGCTTCCCTAGAGTACAATCATCTCTCCTGGACTCCTTTTCCCCTCAGACTTGTCTTCCATAGAATTCTGCCTACCAGTTGCCTGAGTTTGTTGAAGTCTGCTTTTCTGAAGGCCACTGTCTTTATTCTGCTGCTGCTCTCCTCCTCCTTTCCTTAGGCTATCATTTCATGGTCACTGTTGCCAAAGTTGCCTTTCACCTTCCCATAGTTAACTAAATTCTCCCTGTCTGAGCACCAAGTGGAGAAGAACTTCCTTCTACTTTATACCAAAAAGTTATCCTCAACATACTCCAAAAACTTGCTGGCCTGCTTGTGCACTGCTGTATTACCTTCCCAGCAGATGTTATGGTAATTGAAGTCTCCCATAATCGCCAAGTCCTGGTATCTGGATACTTCTGCTAGTTTGGAAAAAAACTCATCCATCTCCCCCCCATGGTTTGGTTGGTGATCTATAAACAGATGCTCACCATAACATCATCCTTGCTGTCTTTCCATCTTATCTTGACCCAGACACTTGCAGTATCCCTACCACTTTGTACCATACCTTGGGACTAGTGCATGTCTCATATATAGAGAACAAGGCCACCTCCTTTCTCTCCCACCTGCCTTTTCCCCTACTCCTTAGAGTGGTTCTAAGTCACATAGTGGCTCCCAGGCTGGTGTTGAATTTATGAGGCATGAACTCCCAGACTGGATCACACCCAGTTGAGCTATTGTCTTTGATAGGAGTGCCCTTTAGAGGAGGTCTAAGGATAGTGAAGCAGACAGAAATGGGATATTAGATCTCATTCTAATTTCTAACTGTTAGAGCAGTGATGTCAAATTGTGGCCCATGTCTGATTTGCTCTATGCGATGCTGGTCAGGCCACAGCTGGAGTACTGCGTCCAGTTCTGTTTGCCCCATTTCAGGAGGGATGTGGGCAACACTGAAAGGGTCCAGAGGAGGGCCACCCGCATGATCCAGGGACTACAGGGCAGACCCTACATTGAAAGACTGCAGGACCTAAACCTGTTCAGCCTTCACAAGAGAAGGCTGAGGAGGAACCTGGTGACTGTCTATAAACTCACTAGGGGGGACCAGAAAGGTTTAGGGGAGACACTGTTTCCCCTAGCGCCCCTGGCATGACAAGGAACAAAGGACACAAATTATTACAGAGTAGATTTAGATTAGACATCCGCAAGAACTACTTCACAGTTAGGGTGGCTAGGAGCTGGAACCAACTTCCTAGGGAAGTGGTGCTGGCTCCTACCCTGGGGATCTTTAAGAAGAGGCTTGATGCCTACCTGGCTGGACTCATTTGAGTCCAGTCTTTTCTCCCGCCCAGGCAGGGGGTCGGACTTGAAGATCTACAAGGTCCCTTCCGACCCTACTTCTGTGATTCTATGATTCTATGGTCTATGGAGCTGTATCACGTGACCTATGAGGATGGTAGTGAAGCTGGGAACTTGGGGAAGAGGCAAACAGGGGTAGGGCCTGCTACCAGAATCCAGGGCATGCTTGCCCCACTGGTAACATGTCAGTAACAGGGGGCAAGCAACAGTTATGTTAATTTGTGCCACTACTACTCACCCTATTGTGGCTAGTAGTCCCCCTGCCAGATCTGGCCTGGGGGGTGGGGTGAATTAGACACCTCTGCATTAGGAGTGGACTTAGCTCTGAAACAGAAGGCTTAATATCTGCCATCATTGATGATGGTAACTTTGCATAGCCTTAATATTCCTTTGAGTGGCTTGTCCCTTTTTGGAAAGGAATATATGACTGGGAAGGACTCTATAGACTTGAGTCCAGTCCTTTGCTCTTGAGAGCACCAGATCATATATATCCCTTTCATAAAGTGATCAAGCTCTATCTTAAAAACCAGGGAGGCTTAAAAATCAGGTAGTGGGGGCAACTGCTCTTGTGATCAAGAAGCTGTTCTACAACCTCACTGCTCTAAAGGTCAGAACATTTTTTTCTAATCTTCACTTTCCATTTATTCCTTCCCAGTTTATCCCCATTTTATTTTTGTGATAATATTATCCTTTTGCTCAAATCTCTCCACTTCCTTGCTGGAGTTTATCCCCAGCTCTGTTTTTTCTAGACAGTGATCAGATGTCTCTTCCACTTGTGTTTTGCTGAGAAAAACAAGACAGGCTCTTCTAGTTTCCTCTTGTAAGACAGATTCTCCATTTTCCACGATCATCCGAGTCTCCTTTCTCTGCACCTGTCCCCTTTTGAGTTCCTGGTAAGTTCTTGGTCTCAGTAACTTCTAATCATTTAATCATACAATGTGTGAAAAAGTATTTCCTTTTATCAGTCTTGAATTTCCCACCTTCTGATTTCCTGGAACACCCCTAACTTTTGAGCTAAGAGGCAGGGAGACCAGATGTTCCCAATCTCTCTTCTCAAGGCCTGTCATTCTCCTGTCCCTCTTCTTAAGGTGGCACAAACATACCTTTGCAGGCACCACCTCTGGCTGTGCCCCCAAGCCTGGCACTCGGGTGGCACAGCTCAGCATCCGACCCTGAATATTAGGTTAAGAAATCTGAACTCTGCGGCTAGAGTAGCACAGTGTTGCAACTATTTGTACAAAGGCAAGAAAGAGAACTGAAGAGAAGCATTAAAAACCATGGGAATAGGAACAACAACTCCTCACCTTGGTCTGAGGGGATCAGCAGAAATCAGCCATGCCAATAACTCCTGGCTCAGAGCATCCTTTGGGACATCAGAATCTTCTGGAAAAGCAAAACTGTAACAAAGGCACTTCAGAGTTAAATTCAACTAACGTTCAGTTTTCAACCAGCTGTTTCTACAACTTGTTCACAATGGCTTTCTGTTTGCTTCCTGTTGCAAATGTTTTTGCTCTGTTTCAGGCAACTAAGAGGCATCAGGTTGAAAGACTTGGAGAACAGAGCCAGCCTGGAATATAAACAGAGCAAGCCATTTCTCCCCACATGCCACAGTGCTTTTCTACAGTCTTGGTTCTGTCTTCACCAGACAATTCTGTCACGTAGCACTTAGGATCAGCCCTCTTGTCTGCACAGAGGAGAGGTCTGGAAGTGAGAATATCACTTCCAACGTCAAATGGAAAAGACTTTGCCAGACTGGCAGTGATTGGCTTATAAGGGAGCAATGGCAAGAGAACTTCATAGATTTCATAGAAGTTAGGGTTAGAAGGGAAGGGACCTCTCAAGATCATCGGGTGCAGTCCCCCCACCCAAGGGGCAGGAAGTCTGCTGGGGTCAAATGATCCCATCAAGATAATTATCCAAACGTGCCTTGAAGGTGCTTGCACCATTTCTGTAGGGAGTGTGTTCCAGACTTTGGGAACTCAGACAGTAAAGAAGTTTTTCCTTATGTCCAGTCTAAAATGGTCTTCCTGGAGTTTGAGACCCTTAGATCTCGTCTTCCCTTTGGGTGCCCTTGTGAACAGATGTTCTCCCAGTTCCTGGTGGACACCCCTAAAATATTTATAGGCTGCCACCAAGTCCCTGCTGAGCCTCTGCTTTTCCAGGCTGAAGAGTCCCATGTCTCTCAGCCTTTTCTCATAAGACTTGTTCTCTTGTCCTCTGATCATGTGTGTGGCCCTCCTCTTGACTCTCTCAAACTTCTCAGCATCCTCCCCAAAGTGCAGAGACCAGAACTGGATGCAGTACCTCTTGTCCTTCACTGTCTCTAAATAAGAGCTGGATGCAATTTGAAGCCCTGGATCTCAGTGGGAAAGTTTGGACCCTGATTTGAATTGTGTACCTCTGGCTCTTGTATAAATTCATCTGTTCTCTGGCTGCAACTGCTTCATTTCTCCCCAGGCAGGAGCATATCATCTAGCTCCCCTCTCCAGCTACAACTATCTTATGCTACATTATTCTTTGTTAGCTGTATCACTCCATGCTCTAGATCTCTATAGTTTTGAAACATCTTCTTTCTGCTCCCCAAACTCCTAGATAACTCCTAATCTGGACCAGAAGTAGCTAAACCCCCATGGATTCACGGTTCTCTATCTTTTCCAGTCTCTTTCCTCAAGGTACTGCTTTAAGCCTTGGTTATTGCAGCAGCCAAGGCAATTCTCCAGTTGTTTCCTTCTTAATAGAAGCCCTTATGTTGATGTCTGAGCATCCCAGCAGAACCATAAGCAGTGACAGACAGTTTAAATTCAAGGGCATTTTGATCTTAATAACTGGCTTCCCTTTTGTGAAATAAAAGCTTCAGGAAAGAAGAGGGAATGAAGTGGACATCTCAATGGCTGGGGGTGTTCCTCCTGACTGTAACAAGAAAAGAAACATAAGCAATTTAACCCCTTTCCAGAATGACAAGCCCTTTGCATTAACACAAAAATCAGCTCTCCTCTTTGTAGTCCTGCTAGCAAATATGGGCAAGATTCTACTCCTCCTGTTAGGTGCAGAAGTGGACTTAGTGCCCAAGTATGATCCTATTCTATCCTGTTCAACCCCCTGAAAAACAGTTAATGCAAAAGGTGGGCAGCTCCTCTTTCTCACTGCTTTTCTGTGAGTCTGGCTTAATGGTCTGATGCCAGTAGGTTACAAAGGTAGATGCATAAATAGATTTTTCAGGGGCTTGAACAGGGTGGAATAGGATCATAGTGAGGTGCCCAAGTCTACTTGGATGCCTAATTGATGGAACAGAATCTGGTGCAGCATCTGTATATAGACAGGATTTAAGGAGTTCCATGAACTCTGACACCCCAGAGCTTGATCCTTAAACTACTTCTTATAAATGGAGCACTACAGGTGGAATGAATTGACATTTGTGTTCAGAATTCACAAGCGGCGCACTGTTTTTCAGCAGGACTTTCAGTAGTGTCAGGTTTTTCTCACCGACCTGAACAAGAATCTAATTAGAGACACGGGCAAATATTTTCCAATGTGACTAGTGACTCTGGGTTTCTTGGTGGTTGAGTGCTTGAGATGCCCCTGTGCTGGCTGGTGAGCTCGCAAAGTAGAGCCATAGCCATACCCATTCTCCTCCATGTTCTCTTCCTTCTCAATTATTTGGTCATGACTCAAGGGCCATGTACAGCAAAGATGCTAGTAAACTTATAAGAGCAGTGTAATGAGTGTTTATTTCCCTGGGACACTGCATTAGGGCTAGTTAAAATCTACCCTATTAGAGACCTTGTAAAAATCATCTTCTTACAATAATCATAACAATAATCATAATAACATTTACCACTACTATCAATATAAAATAAAATCACTGTCTCCATAATTTTTTTAAAACACAAAAGTTTGTCATTGCTGGCCTTCTAAAATGTGAAACTGGCAATTGACAGACTATGCAACCAACTAGGTTGTTTTCATTGTCCAAGTTGACTCAAGTACAAAAAAGCCAATTAAAGGGCATAAACCAGAAAAAGTTAGACATAAAAAGTCTTGTTAGATCAGCCAGGCGACTCCATTGTGTAATTCCATGGACACTAGATAGCATCCCTTTCTCTCATAATATTATTAGCTTTTATTAGTAAGCAAGACCTTGTATTTTATAGAGCTAGTTCAAAAGAAAACAAAAACCAAAAAACCAAGGAAAAAAAACAGTGGAATATTTTCCCCAACAGAAGATGATGATCTGATTAAATCAGAACATTTTTCAGGAATTTTTGCATCAGTTTTATTTAGAAAAAATTTAAACATTTCATTCTGATAAAATCTAAATATTTTACTCTGATAAAGCTGAAGTGCCTCTTTTAAACTTGTTTCAACTACTGTTATCTTATGCCACACTGCCCTGTATTATAAAAATGAACTTTATTAGAATGAATATTTCAATTAGGGATTTTTGTTATTTCTAAAATCGTTTTTGCAGAATTTCTTTAACGGGAAATTTCAGAATGTCAGGGATTAAAGTTCAGGATTAAAGAAAATAATGAAAGATGGAGTTTCATGTAGAATAGAAATTCCAGGTTTTGACCAGGTCTAATTTTTAATGCTGCTTTATCATCTGGAAGGGTGCTTCAAGAGACTCAAGCACAGGGATCTTGCCCTTCAGTTGGGAGACTCTTCCACAATTCAGTAGCTCTTTACATTGTATATCTTACCTCTGCTTTCTTTTGTTTTTTAGAAGCCAGACAAAGAAGTCCTTAGCTTGCTGGGAGCCCAGCTCCAAGCCATAGCTGTTTATTTGGGGTTCAGCTTCCCTCTTGTAGGGATCAATTGCGTTACTGAAAAGGCAAAATTCAGAGGAAGTGACCATTGGACTCCACTAGGGGGGGCTAAAATGCTTCTCTTTCCTAAGATCTGACTCCCTTCCACCGCATCCCCCATGCCACCTACCAGCAGTACTACAACCTCACATAAGAAGCCTTGGGTACTGACAGTGGCGAGACTCTTGCTGTCTGGCCATTGGATAGAGACACTTCCTGGCATTCACAAAATGAGCCCATGGCTCATCACTGGTGTCTATCCCAGCCTCTACATCATCTTTAGGTTTCAGTAGCCTCAAGCTTGGTTAATAGAAGCATGAAAAAGTCTACACACTCACTCATTTTTCATCTCTCTCCTGGCCAGCAACCATTCCACAAAGTTCTTCTTGATCATGTTGTCTATGGTACGGCTATAATCGCTAGCCAAAATGGCCTCAGAATAACGTCTCTGCAAAACTCTGCTGCTGGGACTCTTCATGTTTCCACTGGGAAAAAGAAGGGAGATGGAGTTAGCAATGGACAGAGAGAGAGAATGTTTCAAAGGCTCTTGCTTGTGATTTGAGATGGCTGTCCCATTTGGTCACTGTCATTAGAGATATTTCAATTGATTATTGATCTGGTTCAATAACTTGATAGGCACAAGGTGCTTAGTGGCTGCCTTGTTCCTTCTTTCCTTCCCTCTCACCAGGATACAGTAACTCCTACTAACTTATATGGGATTCATACATATTGGGGGAGAGGAGGCAGTATCACAGTCTTAAAGAGGTCAGGGGCTACATACATTATACTCACCCACTTTATGTAACTGCTCTATAGTTTCAAAGTGTCAGATTGTTGAATTCCTATTAGCTTCTCATCCAGAGGAAGGAAATCTCCATTTTGTTCCTGACCAGCCTCTGTTCTCTTCCTGGTTCACTTGCAGCTCATTCCCCTCAGACCAGTACAATGAGATTTCTAGTGAGGTCTTGATACTTGGCTACCATCTCTAGTCTGGCATTCCCCCTTACAACTGATATGTACAAGCTCTCATTGACACTCTTATCTCAGGTGCATTGGAAGACTATGAGTCTGACGTGGAAGTGATATGTCCAGAGAAGTCAATGAAACTCTCCTTGATCTCAGGGAGGAGCTGGAACACTGTACTGAAAACACTTACCTGGTGCGGTTCTCCTCTGTCAGAACGAGGCTCAGAGAGGCAAGGAGGAGGGGGAGAACTTTCAAGGCCAGCATTTTTCTGACTTGTTTTCTCTAATCAAAGACAGAAAGCAACACAGAAGGCTAATTCTTTTCATGCACAGCAGGAAGGAAGTAGTATGACAACAGGAATAGTGGGCCAAAAGGTGAAGTGGGTTTGTGCACATGTACATATGTGACTGTCACACAAGTATCCGTGTCTCTGCTTTTCCCCTTTTGAGGTATGGTGTGATCCCTACTACTTTTGCTTCCAGGAGTTTTGCTTCTAATGCTGATTACTTCCCTAGGGCTGACAGTAATACACTTCTTTCATTCACAATATGACCATCTTATTCACTGGAGAGTGCAAATCCCTGGAGGCACATATACTGGCTTTCTGCAGATTAGCAAAAGGGTTCTGTACACATAGGCAGATTAATGTATGAGCCAACTGGGCCCAGGCCCAGGGGCCCATGCTTGGTGCAGATGAAACCAGTGACCACAAAGGGCGGCAGGCCATAGCTGCCAGGTGCTATTTGCTGGGTGCCACTTCAACCAGACTGAGCCACTGAAGGGCGAGGGGCCAACCCTGGAGCTCAGCCTGCACTACATGTACCTGGCCAGGAGCGGCTCCTCACCCCAGTGCAGCTGCGGGGGCAGGGTAAGCGTTGAGGTTCCTGAGACAGGGGAATACAGGGGAAGGGTAGGCCCAGGGCTCCAGCGAATCTTAATCCATCCCTGTCTGTACACCTTCAACACTTTAGGGACTGATCCATGTCTCAGTGAAGCAGTGGGAGTATTTCTGTTGCCTTCAATAACTCTGGATCAGGCACTTATAATGGTATCTTGACCGGGCCAATCCAAGGGTAGTTGGCGCCTTAGGCAAACTGTGTACCTCGGCTCCAATATATCTTTAAGGATGACGTTGCCAGCAGTATGCTCTTGTCATAAGTCCGCTTGAGCATTGAAAAGGTAGGAATCACGAGGGGAGTAAGAGAGCTGTGAGGTGCACTTAAAGCCATGTCTGATCCCTTGATGTAGCTGTGTGGAGGTAACCAGGAGCTGTAGCTGTGATGCTGTAGCTGTGATGCTGGTTGATTCTATCCTCAGAGATCTTTTCAGAGGTCTTTCTCCCCTTACAAAACCAAAGGTCTTAGTCCAAGGTGCAGCCATAGCCAGCCAGGGCTGTTATTTAAAACGATGCTCCTGTTATTTTGTTCTGCATATAATTTTGGTACCCACCAAATTCTGGCACCCTAGGCGACCACCTAAATCGCCTAATGGTTGGACCGGCCCTTTATCTCGATATTCACATAACACTTCTGCAGAGATTTAAGAACCTGATCTGATTTCTGTTTAAGTCAATGGAATGTTTTTATTGAGTATGATCAGACTTTAAATAAGGACATGAGCCAAACTTCACTGAAGTTAGTGGAAAGGCTTCATTACTGAGCCTCCAACAGATTACTCCGTTAATGGGATCCAGCTCTGGATCCTTCCCCAAGATGTTTTCACCTTAGATTGCTTTTTTAGGTCATGTGACCTTGTCCCTATTTGAATTCACTACCCCTCACACACTGGACCCCTTTGAATGACTCACTTAGCTCTGCAAACACTTTTCAAGAACATTCTTGCTTTTTCACTATACAGACAACCAAACACATTCCAAAATAGATTTGGTTGTACAATATTTCATTTTCTTTTTAAATATTTTTAGAATTTTTGCAATGCTGAGTTTTCATATCAATAGCCACAGTAGTAAGAAAGACAAAATAAATATCAGGATGGAAAAGGTATGTCAGAATTTAGTTGCTCAGTCCTGCAATCATTTATGCATGGGCATATCTTTACTCCATAAGAATAATGACTCACTATTCTTATATTTTCACAAGATTAGAGGCTTCACTGTGGTTTACAAAAATTGTGGAAATCAAAGATGCTTTTTAGATGTTTTTGTAATTCACACAGTGTTCACTTCTAGGAAATCAGGACATCTAAAAATATTTCTTGCAGTCCTTTTAGTAAGAAATACATTTGATGTAAGACCTCTGCATTTATCACCATCAACTTAGCAGCGTTTAAATCAAAGGTGTTGTGCTCACTGAAGATGGACAACCACCCTAAAATGTTTGCATCCAAAACAGTACGGCAAATAAGGATGTGCAAGCTAGAGAAGTAAATGGCAGTAAACTCTTAAAGCTTTTTGAATTAGAGGGAGCGAGAGAGGGTTTAAGTAACAGTGACTATTCCCTCTTTCAAACACTTTGATTGCACATATTGGGATGTTAATGGATTTGAAAATAGTTAAATTGGTGGAAGAAAATTTGTGTACCTGAAAGGAATCTTTTGTCTAGAGAAAATAGAAATAGAATTTTAGAATTGATGGGGGGGGGGGAAGAGAGGGAACGTGTTAAAGTATTCTTAAATGATGCTGAATTTACTCAAGCAAGGAAAAAAAGTTCTAAGCTTAAGAGGCATATGAAAATAAGCATTGATGTTAACATAATTATTTTAACAATATGGCAAGATTGGTCCTTTCCATCTTGGGTCTCAAGTCACTGGAGGATCTCAGGCTCTGAATCTGAAAGCTTTCAATGCTACCATGCATTGCACAGGGCATGAACAGGACTCCATCATCCCCATGCAGCATACCATTTGCCAGACTATCTTCCCAGCTGTATGTCTATAGCTAAGCCTTCCCATATGGGTAGGTGGTGGCCCTCCAAGAAGGAGTACCAGTGGACTATGTGCCATTTGGACCAGACCCATTGACCTGTGTGACTTGAGTGAACACTTTCCTTCTCAACTCTCTCTGGCAGAGCAATTTGGACCTGTTACACGGTAATTTTGGGCAGCTCCTGAGTTCTTAGCCCTTATCTGCACATTAATACCTTAAAGTAGCTTAAAGCACTCATTATGTAGCTCAAAGTTATGCCACTCCAGGGCAGGATTATCTCTGATCTGCACAAGCCAGCTCCTGTTCTATTAACACGTGGCTATTCCACACTGATGTGCCATTCAAGTTGAAGTTCTCCAGTATCTCAGGATGCAGTGGTCTCTCCCCCACCCTCCTGTTCTTTGTGGACAAACTTTCCATCCCCGGAACTCCTACAGCTCCTACTCCTGCCCCTAGTCACCAGGTCTCTAGTGGCAAGTCACAGCCGTGCAGGTTGGGGACAATCAGAGAAGGTTTCTAGACCAAAGGTGTGACTGCTCCAGACTCCAAGCTAGCACTAAATTGATCAATATTTGTGTGGCTCGGAGCATAAGGTATAATATACCCTTAAATGCCATGGCCAAAGTCACATAGGACTGCTCTGGTGACATACAGAAGCCATAAATAGCATATAAAAGAATGACAGAGAATTCCCCCACAACACTGGCCCTCCATAGCCCTCAGTTGCAAGCCTTCTGGAGGTACACTAAGGGAAGAAACTTATCATGGGAAGAAGTAAGGCCATGATGTATTCTAGCTGTTACCACAAACCATAGGCAGCACTGGGGAGACTCATAATTTGCATACCCCTCCTCCCAGGCTGCCTCATTACACATGAGCATGTTTTGGCACCCCAAACAGTTAAAAACTGGAAGGACACACAAGATGATAGTCTCCCAGGCTTCACCATCTCCTCTTTCCCCTCCCAGTCCCTTTGACTGTCTCTTCTGTGCTGAACCGCTTGAAGGTATAAAATCCAACCCCAGATTTCTTGAGTGACAGCTCCTAACCTGAATCAATCTTATGTTCCCTTTTCAAAATTGTAAGGACCTAGCTGATTTTTTTCCAGTTCAGTCAGAGCAATTTTAGCATTGCTTCTGCTGCGACAAGGAACGTGCTCGTAGCTCTTCAGCCACATCAAGAGATGGTTAACCATGGGTACAACCTCCTTTTTAAAACTCCTTTCACCTGCAATACTCACATTACCTTCCCTGCCTCCACACTATTAATTTAGAGAAGAGTTTCAAAGAAAAAAAGAGAGAGAGAGAAAGAGGGAGATTGGAATCATACTTCTTACCTTCCTGACCCTCTGATTTCCGTAGGTCCTGGTGTCAAATTGAGGCTCTTCGGACTCTTTATATTCCACAGGTACAATGTACCAACTCTATTTCCATGAAATAAGCAGGAAATTAGTCACCTAATCAGAGTAAATCAAACCCACTTAGATCAGCTCCATTAGGTCCATTGACCTACTGAGCAGGAAAATAACCTTTTAACGGGTGTTTACATTAATGGTAATTAAGCGCTGCAATATCACAGCATTAAGAATTAACTCACATTAGGGCTATAATATGAATGTCATAAACTATGTGATCTTAAATTCTGCATGGTACCACCTTTCACCTGCCAGAACTGAGACACTGAGGCAAATGCAAATGGTAGCTGGTGATGATTCTACAGGCAGTGGGTCTGATTCTCCTCTCTTTTCCACTGGGGTAAAGTAGAAGTCATTTCACTAAAGCCAATTGTGAGTGCCTAAGGCCCCCTCCAAATGTTAATTAAATACCATAATTAGGATCTGACAAATTTTAACTCCCCAAAAATATCACATCCATGGCAGAATGAATGATTGTTTGACTCTATGATAACAGTCAGATACCAATCACGTCTGTCAGAGCATGCAGCTGGCTGTACTCTTTCACCTGAGTAGGAAGCTGGAGATTGGAGACCTCCTGGATACCCAGTTGCCCACGCCCAACAGGTGTAGGCCATTGCATGTAAGCTGGTAAAAATTTGTGGTGCCTTTAATGGGAGATCCTTAACCCATAGTACATTTGCAGCTGGCTGCACATGTGCCAAGGTGCAGGTAGCTGTGGATTGGGAAGTTCCCCAAGCCCCAGAAGCCATAGTTGTTTGAAGGTCTGCAGCATGGGTGGCTGTGAATTGGGGAGCCCATTGATACAGAGCTGCCTGCACCTTGCATCTTGAAATGGTACATGTACAACCTGTGGCAAGTAGGCTGTGGATTGGGGAGCTCATTGATCCACAGCTTGCATGCAGCTGGCAGCATGAATGCCCATGATAGCTTGGCACCACAGATATCTATGAATGGTGGAGCTAGGAAGGTACCAGCATGCATGCTGACAGCTTTATGCACACCAGGCTGTGGACAGCTGGGGAATTGAGGATGTCTCTGTGCATGGAGAACCAATCGACTCCCCTGCATGGGGACCTTTAAAGCTCCATATCATGTGCACCCCCTGCAAAAAGTGCTGCCGATGCTGCCAGTGGCACCTGCGGGAGGTTGCCACTCGCCACTCCCCTCCACCTCTGACAACAGCACCGGTGGTGTCTGTGGGCAGTCCCTGGTTGCCACTGCCTGCCACCACTGCTGGTGGCATCTGCAGGTGGTCACTGACCAGTGGTTGATGCTCACCACTGCCCCCTTCCCCCTCCCCCACTGCTGACACCACAGTGGCTGCCTACGAGAGCTCCCCACTCACTGCCAACACATCCCCATTGCTGACACCGCCACCGCTGCCTGTGGACAGTCACTGTTCCTCACCAGCCTCTGGGGGCACACAGAATTCATGCTCCACAGTACATCCCAGCATTAGTCTGCACAGCTTAGCTTTAAATGTCTCTGAGCAGGGGGAACTATATTGGGCTTCCCCTGCACCAACAAGATTAAACTCCACCATGCACCCAGCATCAGGCTGCATGGTAGAACTTTAATGTGTCATGCATTCAGATTAGACTGAGATACAAACCACAAACAAAGATGTTCCACATAAAATTGTGCATTAAAAATACTCATTGAATGTGGAACAACTTTGTTGCTGGTTTGCCATTTTTATTGCAGGATAACTTGTCTGAATATGTGGCATGTTACCAAAAAGTTGCAGGACACTCGTTCTTAACCTGCAACAAATGTAATATCTGGAAGGAGCCTAAGAATCCCATTTACAAAATGCTGTGCAAGCTCTGGGTAAAAAACTAGTCCCTGTCCCAAAGAGCTTACAATCTAAGACAGGAGACAGAAAAGTTCAAACAGATGATCCCTGTTAAAATGACAGGTAGGCATCACCAACACACTGGCAGCCTAGACATTTTTTTTTGTATTGCATCACAGCAAAGAAGAGTTCTAAGGAGGGATATGAAAGAGAACAATGGAGTGACTGTGCAGCTGTTTATGGGAAGCAAAAGGGGCAATGTGGAAGAAAGCATGAAGGCAGGTGGTTGAAAATTTAACAAGGATGGAGGCTTGTGTCATGGATCTAATAGAGCTAGAACTTACCCTCTCAGCATTGAATGGGGAAGAGTAAGGGTAGGCTGTGAAGGGCCACAAAAGTAAGGATAAATGGCTTGTGTTTGATGTGATAGATAGGGGAGAGCCAGTGACAGGGCACAAAGAGAGGGGTGACCTGGTCAAAGGAGCAGGCTCAGAGAATGTTCCCCAGAGCCATGTTCTAAATGGATCCAAGCGGTGCAGGATTACATTCAAAATGACCAGAGAAAAGGATATTGTTGCAATCCAAATATGAGACAGGGAGAGCCTGGGCAAGTTTTAGCTCTGGAAAGACAGAGCTGTATCAGAAATGTTTTTTCCTCGCAGAAAGAATTATTTCAGGTTATGTCTGGTTGTCTCTCTCTCCTTTACACTTGCATTAAAAAGTTCTTCATCCAGCACAAAGATGCTGCAGGATGCCCTAATCTGCCTTCCTGTGCAGCCCTGTATATTGAGAAGAGCCCCTGTGGCCCCAGGGAGAGACATAGGTGTAGCTGGAGTGTTTTGTGCTGCAGCTATTCTTGGCCAGTAGGCAGTTATACAAGAGCTCCATAACTTAGAGCAGCCTCTAGGTTACTTACAAGCTCTTATGTGGGTTCAGTTACACTGTGCAGGAAAGGAGTAAGCTATACTGGGATAAGCAATATTTACACTAGTCTGTGTTCATACTATGGGCTGTACTAGTTTAACTGCACCAATATAAAGTCACACTCCACATCAACATCATTACTGTATGAAAGGCTGTGTAGACCAGACCTAAGGGAAGAAATAGGGATTTGTCTTGACATTTAAATGTTCGTTACTAAGCAGTTGGGTGATTGTTTGGGGTCTCTGCAGGCTAGGTTGCCTATGTGATGAGACTGTTGCTGCTTTTACTGTGCCAGTTAAAATACTAGAGACCCTTGTTGTAGCTATAGGCGGTTATATCATCTCCCTGGATGACAGAAATCCCAGGTATGGAAATACATATTTTTATTTTAAAATACCATACTGGTCACATTTTCTTGAGTTTGTCTTGGCTGCCATAAGAGAAATTCAGGCCCTGCCTCAGCTTGAAGGGGATTGTTGTTGTGGCTATAGCAGCAGATCCTGCTAGGCTGTGTCTACATTGCTCATACATACTGACAGGGCTCTGTCAGGCAAGGGTGCAAAGTTGTGTGATCCCGGATCAGCACAGCTGTGTTAGCTGAAGCAATTACACTGGTGAAACTGCTCAATTACCAGTGATAGAAGCATAGAAAAGTAGGACTGGAAGGAACCTCTACAGGTCATTTAACCAATCGGTGGGCAAAATATGGCCCGTGGGCTGATTTTACACAGCCCACAGCTGCTCCTGTGAAGGAGAATTGTAGCCCGCACACAGCTGCCCTGGCTTTATGTGCCTCTCACCCTTCTCCCTTCCCCATGTCAACCAGCAGCAACAACAACCACAACCACTCTCCTCCCCAGCTGCCTGTCCTGCCCCCCAGGCCCCAGTGTAAGCTCCAAGGCAAGGGGTGCTGAGCTCCTGGCCAGGTTTCTGCCCGTTGGGGCTGTCTGCTCACTGCTCCAACCCTATGCCCAGCACGTTAAAGCTCAGGTAAGATTCTCCCTGCTGGTAGGAGAGGGAGTGCAGGGGGGAAAGGGCCAGAAGCCATGGGTTATCTGGGTTCTGCCAGGCTGGGACCTGGTAGGGGTATGGGCACTGGTGCCATGCTGTGTCCCCATGCACTACTTCAGGCTGCACCACGTGGGCACAGCTGGAGTGGCTGGCACAGCCTCTACACGACCCTGACTCTGACACACAGCTGGGTTGGGCAGGAGCTGTACCAGTTGCACCCACATGGCCTAAAACAGCACACAGGAACACAGTATGGCACCAACCTGGCTGCATGCCAGGGACTCAGGGAAGGGGTGCAGGAAGAAGGGGGGAACAGTGCAGCACTGGCTTGGCCAGGTCCAGATAACCTTCAGCTCCCTCCTCCCTGCACCCCTTCCCGCCTCCCCTCCTTCTCCTGCCCCCCAAGTCCCCGGCACATGGCTGGGCCAGGTCAGTGCTGCACAGTATTCCCACGCACCACCTTGGACCACATGGGTGCAGCTGGCACAGCTCCTGCCTGACCCGACTGCCTGCCGGAGACTTGAGGCAAGGTGCATAGAGAATGGAGCTGGGAGCCATGGGTAATTTGGGCCCAGATGGGCCAGTGTTGCTCTCTGTTTCCTCCCTTCCCCCTGTCCTCTCTCTCCAACCCTGAGTCCTTGGCACACAGCCAGACTGGGCAGGAGCCATGCCAGCTGTACCCATG
Organism: Crocodylus siamensis; assembly: GCF_052110815.1. Classification (NCBI taxonomy): domain Eukaryota; kingdom Metazoa; phylum Chordata; order Crocodylia; family Crocodylidae; genus Crocodylus; species Crocodylus siamensis. Next base: position 162,052,442 of record NC_143398.1, read on the forward strand.
TGGTCCAAGGTGGTACACGGTAACACATTGCGGCACTGGCCTGGCTGTGTGCTGGAGACTTGGGGTGCGGCTGCAAGGAGAAAGGGAGAACAAAGGTTAGATTCCCCTAACCTCTCCTTAAGTGGCTGGAGGGACACTTAGGGAGTTTGGGTGAGCTGTTGCCAGGGGAGGGGGTCCTGACTTAGCCCATGACAGCTCACCCAAACTCCCTAAGTGGTCCTCTGGCCAAAATAATTGTCCACTTCTGATGTAGTGCAGTCCCCTACCTATCCAATCCATCCCATACAAATCCATTGTCTAATCTAATAGCAAAACTACAGTCAAACCCTAACACAGCCACAAGACAAAATACCCTAAACTGCCATAGGTAAAGAAAGGGGACAATGGGGGCCAATGTCCTGCTGCTGGGATGGTTGCTAAAGTATTCTTGAAAGACACAAGGAAGAGGGTCATGTCCCCACTACAAAGAAAGGCAAAAACCTCCACTGTCCGTACCAATATGATCATAGGATAAAATTCCTTCCTGACCCCAAATATAGCAATCAGTCTGACCCTGAATAGAGGCACAGGATCTTCTAGCCAGGAACCTCTGTGTTTAAGTCTCACCAGCAGCATTGCTATCCCCCACTTAAAATCCCCAACCCTGGCTGCAGCCAATACCCAGTGCTTCTGAGAAAGCGAAAAAAACAAACAAAAAACCCTGACACGTAAAAGCAGGAGAGGAAAAAAATATTTTTCCTGGCCCCATGTGGCAGTCAGCAAGACCCAGAAGCATGGGATAGCTTGGTGTGTTCATAGGAATGGTTTTATTTTCTGGGTGCAGACAGCAGCTTTCTTGGCATAGTTGCCTCCAAGCTAGAGACACTTTGTTAGTACAATACCCTAGTGTTCCTTTACCAGTAAAGCCCCTTCACAACACTAGCGTAAATGTGGCTTAGCTGCAAGAACGCTTCTCTCCCTCCTTTTTTTTTTTAAGTGACATCACTTCAAGTCCACTGGGACCTTTTGTTAGTATAATGACATCATAAAGGAATCACACTCCTACATGACATAACTTTGCTGGCAGCAGTGTCTACGGTAAACCAGGCTCTACTCTGTTTTTAAGAGAAAGACTTTGCAATACAAGCTGGTAGCTTAGATGGATAGTGGTACAACATACTGGAATATACCCACTCTTGCTAATCCCTGCTATTCTAGTCTTTAATTTTCTAATACTGAACCTAGGTGAGCCCTACTATAGATATAGTATAATAAAGTATTAGTATAAGTTAGGGGGTTAAAACCCACCCTAGCAAGCCAATGGGCATGTATTTTGTCTTACATTTCTTTTTCAAATACCTTGTTTGCGCTTATAATTCCATATCGTGACTTGCTATATCAGGTTTTGCAACCTGCCTGGCAATTCCATATTGCACCATGCAAAGGCCTGCTTTTGGCCTTCAGAGTATTCGAAAGTCGGTAGTGGTGGAAAGGGTAAGAAAAAAGCAGTGCTGGCTCCCAGGATTCCAATCTCCTGGGTTCTTTCTTTAGGCCATGCCACCAACTTACTGTTTGAACTTCTTTAAGTCATTTCACTTCTCTTTGTTCCAGTTTCCCTACTTCAAGAGGGTCCTGAGGTCTTGATGTTTAGTGTGTCTGAGAACCTTAGACAGACTGTGTAAGGAGGGCAAATTGTTAATTAGCCAAATGGTAACAATTTGTCCTCTCTGCACATCTGGCCTGGAGTTGAACCAATGATCCACAGATTAAAAGTTTGCATACAAGGAAATAACCTATAGTTATTCCTCCATAGCTCCTTGTGTTCTCATTTTATTCCACACTAAGGGCTTCTCTACACAAGGACAATTAGGAAAATTAATATGAATTAACTGAAGGTGTGAATTTTTCAATTAGCTAAACTGCCCTGCACCCCTGTGTAAGCACTCACAGTCAGAACTGAAGTGGGTTTAATTCACTTTCACTTAATGCATTCTGGAAATAAAGTTAGCTAAATTGAATTAGGACCACTTTAATCTTCAATAAAAGTGATATAGTCATGCAATCTAACTAATCGGCTTTAAAAGTTAATTCAGATTAACTTTTCTAAGAATGCCTTTATGTGGATTAGTTTAGTCCACTTAGGAAGCAGCAAAAACTAACCTGGAAAAGGGCATAATTCTTTTTACTAACAGCTACTCAAGAAAGCCAGTCCCCTTTATTGCCTTAAGCTGGGCAACCACCTTAATCATCATATTAATTATGCAATGGAGTGCTAAATAGCTACAAATAACCAATTTGCTGTACAAGTTTGGTTGCCAATCAATAAACTACAATAGTTTATCCCAATGTCTTTATTAGTGTATTTTGAGTACCAGACTCCTAGCCAACTCAGATATCTTGTTTCTCCAAAGTGCAGCACATTTGTTTTCCCTTCATTAAGTGGCTCTGTAGGATCTAAAGTTAATAGGGTGAAATAAATATCCAGCAACATTAAATGCTGACCTGCTGTTCTGAGCTATGGCTATTTTAGAGTATGTACCTGTGATCCAGTTTGAATTGTTGTGCTGCTCTGAAATGTTTCTTCCTTCCTTTACTAAAAAAATAAAATACATGTTAAACAAAACCTTAATGTGTGTTATTTGCTTTGTTTTCCACTCTGTGCAGTTTTATCATTTTAACAGTTCATTTTATATAGGAACTCAAGCCCTGATTCAGAGTCACTTAAATGTGTGGTTATAAAGTGAAAGAGTACCTGTTGGAGATCAAGCATCGTTCTTAATATTTTGTATGCTCTGATAACAGAATGTCACACCTCCATACCATAGGATTTTAGATCACCTTAAAAAATTCATTATGCAAACCCCAGGATAACTCCATAAAGTAGGTAAATATAGTAAGAGATAAGAAGCACTAGAACAGGACTCAGGATGTCTTGGCTGAATTTCCTGCTCTGCTACAGGTGCTTTGTGTGACTTTGGGCAAGTCACTGAAACCTGGATTTGCAGAAAAGATCAGCTTGGATCCCCCAGCCTACTTGGGAACCCTTTAACTTGAGTGGTTAATTGGTTTGCATTTAGAATTTGTATTTGCCCAGGAAAAAAATAAGACACTTATTAGAAGAATAGAGAGACCAATGGGGTAATCTATGTGGAAATGGAGGGTAGTTTCTAGTGGGAAGATTTATGCCTTGTAAAATATTCATGCCTTGTAAAATATTCCTGATCTGCCTCTTGGATGGTAACAACCAGTCCATAATCCAGACATCCAGCTATTTAAGCATTCAACTGTTAAAGCAGAAACTCAGGTAAAACTCTGGTGCAAAACAGGCCAGAGGTATCTTTTCTTTATTTTCTGGCCAAGGTTTCTTCCTACAACTGGAAGAAGAATCATGACTGACAAGTGGTGCCCACAATGGCTCCCTATCCCTCCTTGGTATGGTGTTGGCAACGGTTTTACCTGTTGGTTTAGCCACCTGAATTTTTTAGCTATTCTAGCAAAGTGTACTAGTAGGCATCATGTTCTATTAGGCACCCAGCAACCTGTATGATGCAGGTTACAGCCTAGTATGGCAGTAAGGGGAGTGAATGGATACCATTTCCGACACCCTGCATCAGCCCAGCTCAGTTTTCTTGTTTTCTGGACACCTTATTCTGCTTTCCAGTCATCACTCGTAGAACCATACACCACACAGCCAAGGTCATGCAGCAAATCTTTCACCTGCCATCCTGGGTCGGGATGTGCCCCTTAGCATTCTGATGGGGCAAACAGCCACAGCCTTAAATACACATTTGAATTAGCAGATAAACAGAAGCTTTCTCCAAAGATAGGAGGCAATGGAGATGCTGAGCTGCTGGGAAATGGCCCCACCACCATGTCGCCCCTGACTAATTCCACCTGAGTCCTGGACTCATTGCTCCTCCTCATAGAATTCAGTTGCGCCTCTCCTCCTCATTGCTTATAGATGAAGGCTGTCAACTTTCTGCAGACAAGGTTCTTTGGGTAAATCTGATATCTTCCATTAGACCAACTAATAACTAAATAATAAAGTAAAGTTGGTCTAATAAAAGATATTGAATTTACCTAAAGAACCTTGTCTAGCTATGTCCTTAGACCAACCCAGCTACAACCTATACCCCTGTTAACTTTCTGCAGCACTCCACAGTCAGATGGATATGCTCCAGCACCTGTTTAAAGGTTTGAGACTTTAGGAAGGTGAAGTGACCTAGGATCACCCAACAGAAGCCTGGAAGTGGCGCATTTCATATAAAAAGGGCTAGTCTATAAGAAGAGAGACCTAAGATAAGAAAAGGGGCTGGCTGAACCAGCCAGCCAAAAGATCTGGTGGTGAGTACCCACAGGAAGCAGCAGCAGAAGGCTTAATAGAAGAAGGAACCTGTAGGAACCAGGCAGCAGGACCTAACTATCAGAAAATCATTTGTGAAGATTTGAAGTGAATTGCTATTGAATGCTGAAGTTATTTTAATAAACCAGCCTCCAAGAAGAGGCAGTTTTGCCTCATGAGTGCCTCTATGCAGTTACTGGGGAACCTGCAAAGAGGACAATCTAACTAGAGGCTGCCCCTGAGACAGTAGGATCTTTGGGATTCCAGGCTCCATGAGCAGAGAGTCTGAATGCAATGAGAAGCTGGAGATGATGCAGTTCACAACTGATGCTAGTACTGAGATGCCTGGAATGGACAAGCACCCCCTCCCTTCCATGCCCCGTGGTCTGACGGGTGGTGTGCCACAGCCCCTTTAGGAAATCCTGAATCTGCTCATGGCTGGGTTCGCACATAGGGGTTTAAGACAAATGTTCCAAATCTGGTTCAAACCCCTGACCCCGAAGCTTGGAAAAACAAATTTTAACTGGGGGCTCTAAAGTGAACAAACTTCCCCACTTACAACCCAAAACAGTTAAGTTTCAGCTACTAGAAAACTAACCCGGGGCAGCTAGAACCTAGCCCAGAAAGGGATATTATTCACCAGTGGCTGCCATGTGGTGGCTCTACCACCTATGCCAGCCAGTAGTGGCAGGTATGGAGGCCCGCCCCAGAGGACCCTGGTCCTTCTCACTGACAGGGGTTGCTGCTCTGGCTCCAGGGCCTCTCCTATCTGTGCCAGCCAAAGTAGTAGGTGCTGGGTAGGGAGGCCTGCACACAAGTTGCTGCCACTCTGCTGCTGTGGAGCACTGCTAGGGTTTGCTGCTCTGGCCAGTGGCATATGGTGTTCATTGCTCACCTGGGATGGGGGGGTAAGGGGTGAAGCAGATCCTGTTGTACATAAATTTTGGGTATAGGGCTATGTCTGCTCTGGCAATGGCTCCCCAAGGGGGAAGAGGCACAGAGGAGCACAATTCTTTTTAGTCCACATGCCCTTCACCCTCCAGATACACTGTTTGGTGCAGTGCTGCCCTACACAGCTCTTATGGTTGGGCAGGGACAGTGTAGGGTTGCCCCTATCATGGCAAAGACTCCCAGCCAGGACGATCCTGGCATTCCCTCATAGTCGGCACTTGAGGCAGCCCCCCCTTGGCTGCACTGTAGTTATGTGACAGGCTCTGGTTAATGACGGATGTCAAACACCATTCCTTCACCACCACTACCAAGGGTCACTCATTGGTCCTCTACATGTTGCCTAAAACATAGGCTTGAGGTTTTCAGATTTGTTACCTATGGCTACCAAGTTTCTATATGCACCCTCTATAGAAACTTGAGTTTGCAAGCACTTTCTTCTTCAGAGGTTGTTGAGCCAGAAAAAAGATTCCTGTTTGGAATTTCTCCTCCTACTTAGACATTGACTCTGCACTAAAACTGAGGGTGACCCCATTGCAGAGCGCTGAACAGCTAACAGTAAGTGCTGACCTTTCTCTGACCTTTGCATAGCTTTGCATTAGCAATATGCTGGGTGCCTTCACAGTTTTGGGAGGGAGGGTCAGGGGATACAAAATGTGATCCACTCACCTTTTACAATTGTGCACTTTAACCCTAAGTGGTATATCCAGACCCACTACCAGTGAAAACAGGTGTGAGTAGCCACCAAACCTCTGAACATGAAAGTTAATGGAGGTATGCAGAGAAAGAAGAATACACTATTTATTGGCCATTATAGACCAGAAGCATAGCTGAACAACATATATTTTTAATAATACAAGTGGGAAACATGGGTGGCTCCCTAGGGTGCTGTGATCCGGGGGGTGCCACACAGACGCGCACATACACATGCACTCGCGCGTGTAAGCAACCTGTGCTCACAGCAATACTCTCCCCACACCCTGGCCAATCCCCGCCCCAGGGAGGAGGAGCAGTGCCTAGCCCACCCCCCGCCTCCAGCTGCTGCTCAGAAGGAACCGGCCTGGGCACATGCAGGTGGGGTGGCACCTGCACCACTCTGCCCACCTTACTCCCGCACAAGAGCAGCTCTGTTTTCCCGTGGGTAAGCAAGTCTCCTGATCCAGCCCAGCAGCTATCCATGGGGCTTTATTTCTGAAACTTTCACTAATACCACTACATACTTAAGCTCAAAAAAAGTGTGCCAAAATACAAGCTCATCCAGGGTGCCATTTTCCCTAAGGGCACCATTTTCCCTAAGGCTACTTACCTAAGTGTTACACCAGACTCAGCCTCACAAGTGAAAGCAAGGTGCCTCACCTTGTAAATGGTGAAAGCAAGATGTCTCAGCTTGCATCTACATATGCACACATTAAAGTGCATTAATGCTGTGTGTGCAGACTGATTTGGGACTAAAGTTAGTCTCAAGTCAGTCCATACACAGCGTTAATGTGCCTTAACGTGTGCTTTAGTTATTTGTCCCTAAATTTGAAATATGCTTTTGTAGGTATCAAATTTAGGCACAAATAACCTAAAATCACCATTTTTAAGGTGCATTAAGGGCACACACATGTAGACACATGCCCTTAATGTGCCTTAAATTGGGCTAAAGCACCTAAAATCAGATGCACCCTGAGAGTCTAGTACATCCTGCCCACAAGAAGCGCAGGCTCAGAATGCTGGGACAAGCTCCGTGTGAGAATTTGTATTTCTTGCTCATTACTTGATTGAGTATCTGATATCAGGGCACACCAGCCGTTACTCTGTTTATATCTCACAAAGGACCAGCCGTTTAACCTCCCCCTAAATGTCCCCATAAAGGAATACGCTTTGGTGGAATGATGTGGCCCAATTTTTTTCAGCTTGATCAAGCCAAGGTATATGCAGATACAAAGAGTTACTTACATGAATGTGAAGCAAACAGATTCCACCTCCAAAAAGCGCTTAAAATAACAGTGAAGAGGGAGAAAAAACAAAGGCACTGGGCCAGGAGATGGGACCTGTGAGTTCTATTCCCAGCTCTGCTGCTGATTCCACCAATATCAGGCCTGAAGGCAACCTAGCAGGGCCTACTCAGGGCAGAGTAGTCAGCACTGTTGTGTGACAAGGCCAGTTAGCCTACACACAAGCTCATCAGCATAGCTGTGTGGTTCTGGATACAGTGCTGCTTGCTTTGAAAATAGCTTGTCCAGAGAAGTGCACTGGGCATAAAGGCACTAGTGCTGAGAACAGTAGATTTAACATGTGGGCAATGTTGAATGGTGGTGGAAAGAAATCAGGGCCATCTGCAGTGTAGCTTTGGACCTGCCCCACAAGGATCTGGCAGTGAGTCCAGATTGACTTTTATTAGTAGATGTTTTGGATGGGGAATCCAGGAAAAAGATGACAAAGCTGAGATGGAAATACAAAGCGCCCGAGCGAGGGACTAACAATCGAGGGATGGGGGAGAGGAGGGGAATGCGACTAGGTTACATACTGTACAATGTTAGCCAACTAAGCCCGGGGGTGGGGGGATGTGGAAGGGTGAAGGGGATGGGGGGGTCGTGACACTGAGAGGGAAAGGAGATAGATACACACATACCCGTTAGAGTGGTCCGCAATGTTGGAGGAAGTGGCTCGGAGAGAGCGTCTCAGTCCATAAAGTCCGATCACGGGGGTCCTCTTCGGGTGGGGCGGGGTCATCCGTGGCGGCGAAGTCCTCTTGACGCGAAGCGAAGCGAAGCGGGGGGGCGGTTCAGGCAGCGGCATCCTCTGGGTCTGGTCCGCCGGCGGCTCGTCTGGAGGGGTCGGTGTACTGGCGGTGGCCCGTGATGTGCTCCACGCAGATGTCGCAGGACCAACGGATAGTGTCGGACACCATGAGGCAACGCATCAGCTTGGCGTAGCGGCGGGAAATGCGGCAGGCACGGAGGAGGCTCTCATTGCTGAGGTCCCAGGCTCCGAGCGTCCCCACAATGAGCGCGTCCACTATCACGTTGTAGCCACGGCCCCTCAGGGTGTCGGCCAGCGGGGCGTATTTCTCCCGCTTGTGAGCCCGGGCCTCGGTGAAGGCTTGGCGCCGGTTCTTGAAGGGGATGGTGACGTCCACCATCACGATCTTCTTGGCCTTGTGGTCCGTGACGACGATGTTGGGGCGCAGCTGGCTCTCGCAGCCCGGGATGGTGCGGTTCACGGAGATCTCCCCCGCCCCGGCTGGGATGGCCCGCACCAGGCGGTCCTGGACGGCGTTGTGGCGCAGCTGCCAGGCTCTGGCGTGCGGCTTGCAGCTGCACAGCACGTGGGGGAGGGTCTCCGCCGCGTAGCCGCACCGTTGGCACCTCTTGTCCCGGTGGCCAAAGAGCACGGCCCCATTCAGAGGCAGGCAGTTGAGGCGGGTGCAGTGGAGGTAGTGCCAGTCCGCGAAGCGCATGAAGTTCCTGCTGGGCATGGAGTGGTTGCTAGCGTCCCACTTCGAGGTGACGTCGAAGACCTTGCCTTGGTCGGGTTTGGCCTTCAGGTCGCTGGCGTACTTGTTGTGGACGGCGTCCTTCAGGAACCTCTCCAGGAAGGTCCTCGTGGGGGGCGTCACGGTGATGCAGTCGGCGTGCGGGGCTGGGTGCATGACTTGAATGCCATGGGATTTAGATCGATCAGTGCTTTAATAACAGGGGCATAGCTAGCTATTTTGGAACCATGGGCAGAGCAGGAATGAAAAGGGGTGCGGGGCACAGCGTCTTGTTTGCTACTGCAGAAGCTCACTGCTCTCTGGTGCTGTGGCATGGGCTTGGGCTGTTGCACCTGTGAGACAGATTCCTGCAGCAGCCCCCCTGCCATGAGAGTTCCCTGGGGGCTGCTATTTAGTGTCTCCTCTAAATCAGTGCTTGGGTCTGGTGCCCCACTTGCCAACCCCTAGTTACACTACTGCTTGGAGAATCAGAGTCCTAATGTTCATGAAGCACTTTGAAATCCTGAGATAAAAGTGGCTGTTTCATGGCAAATATTTATTAAATGGTGCTATCAGTAGCTCTCAAAGCACTTTACAGAGTGGGGTCAAAATCATTATCCCTATTTCTTGGGGAAACTGAGGTATAGAACCCTGAAGTGACTTCCCCAAGGTCAGCTAGGATACTATTGCCAGGGCTGGGAATATAACCCAAATATTCTGAGTCCCAGGCCAGACCACTACCCACTAGGTGCATCTACACGTGCAATTACCCCAACTGAACATACTCTAGCACAGTTTGCACCAGAGTCAGATGCTCCCAGGTACAGTGTTTATACAAACAGGATCACAGCAATTCAAACTGGGGCAGAGCAGCCCTGGGCTGGCAGAGGCTCCAGTGGGTCAGCCCCAGGGTCTGGGTGGCGGTGGCGGGTAGTGTCAGGGCTGACTGTGGCATGAGGGTGTTGCTGTGTGGGGCTAGCCAGCAGGCAACCCCCACACTGTAGCACCCTCATGCCTCAGCCAGCCCCGGTCACCATCTACACATGTGTTTTGGTGCACTAAATGACTCTGCTGTAGGATAGTACTTGTTCCAGACAGTACTATCCTACAGTGGAGTTAATTAATTTACTTTGCCCTAATATGGGTACATGTATAGATGGTGACACTTTACTGTGGAGCTAATTAGTCAGCTCTACAGTAAAGAACACATGTAGGTAAACCCACTAAGTGCAAAGTATACCTGTTAATCAGCACCAGCTGTACGATACCTGAAAGTATTTTTTCTGCCTGTGTGAGTATATTTTAAATTTGTGCTATGGTTGGAGGCTTCAGATATCGGTTATTAAAAGAAAAAAAGATTTGTGGAGGAAAAAAATAATGGGAATACAAATTGCTTCATTAATTTTTTACTATTTCTGTTTAAACAATGGTAAAACATCAACAACTGCCAACCATACAGCTCTAGGTAGCCTGACATTTAATTAATCTTACAGCATCTTAATAGTGATGACTCAGTAGCATTAAGGAGTCATATATAATAACAAATTAACTCTGGCAGATGGTAAATCATAGCAATAGAAAAGCCCTGTTCACCCCTTTTCCAAATATCCCACTAATATAGTAGTAGTAGTAGTAGGAACTTCAGATGAGGCTCCAGTTGTGCTGAGTACTGTACAAATACATTAAAAAAAAGATTATACCTGCCGTAAGAACTTCCAATCTAAGTATAAGGTAAGAGCATGAGGATACAGGCAGACTGAGAGGGCAACAGGAGCAGAGAATGAGAACATAGCTTCTTGGAGAAGACAGTCATCTCTCCCCTTTAAACCGTTATTTGGTAGCATGCTTATAAGTAATAAAGTCCAGGGTGCTTCTGACTTAAGCGGGAGGCTAATACCAACCTTGTATGACACAAGACTTTTAAGACAGTCTCATGCCATACTAGGAACTCAACCATTTTATAGAACCTTAGAAAAATAGGGCTGAAAGAGCCCTCAGAAACGTAAGAAGTGCCACAATGGGTAATACCAATAGTCCATCTAGCCCATTACCTGTCTCCAACAGTGGTAAGTAGTAGATACTTTAGAGGGAGAGTATGTGAACAGGACATGCTTAAAGTGATCTATCCCCCTGACTCTCCTTGGCATCAACCATCACTGGTTTATGGATGTCAAAGGATACATTCCTGACCATTCTATTTAATGTGTCCCAGTGGACCTGTCCTCCATTCATTTGTCTAATCCCTTTTTGAATTTGGTTATACTATCTGCCTCTACAATCTCCTGTGGCAACAAATACCACAAGTTGTAAAAACAGTACTTCTTTTGGTTTGTTTTAATCTTGCCTTCTGCTAATATCGGTGGGTTTCCCTGTGTTTTTTTATTCTGGAACCTGGTGAATCACAGTTCGGCATTCACTGTATCTACACCCTGCAGAATTTTATGGACCTCTAGCATATCCTCCCTTAGCCTTCTCCTTTCCAAACTGAAGAGTCTTGGCCCTTTTAGTCTTTCCTGGCATAGCAGATACTCCCTACCATTGATCATTTTATTGGCTTTTTGTGTTGCCACTGTTTTTAGGGACTGATCCAGAATGACTCCAAGGTCTCTTTCCTGAGTTGCAATGGCCAGTTCAGAGTCCAGCACTGTATATGTATAGCTGAGGTTAGTTTTCCTCACATGAGCTATTTTGCATTTGTTAACGTTGAAGTTCATCTGTCATTTTTTGTCCCCTCAGTCAGGTTTGGGAGATCTTTCTACAGCTCCTCACCATCTGCTTGGGATCTGAGGACACAGAATAATTTAATATTGTCTTTGGGAACTTTGGGATTTAAAGTGCATTCCCCTTTCTAGGTCATATGTAAAAAATGTTGAACAAAACTGGGCTCAGCACAGATGCCTAAGGGATCTCACGATTGACCTTTCTCCATCCTGAAAAATGCCCATTTAGCCCAACCTTTTGTTTTTTATCTTTTAACCAGCTGTCAATCCACAACATGTACCTTCCCTCTAATCCCATGGCAAATCACTGTTTTTAAAAAATCTTTGTTCAGGGCTTTTATCAAAAACTTTTAAAACATCCCAGTAAATGATATCACTTGAATCTCCCTTGTCCGTGTATTCGTTAACATCCTCAAGACATACAAAAAATTAGAACTCTTGGTTCCAAAATGATGCCTTTTATTAGACCAACTGAAAAACTGCAAGAAAATTATCTTTTGTCTCAGACCAACATGGCTACCAAGTACACCCCTGTTAACATCCTCAAAGAACTCCAGCAGATTCATAAGACAGGATTTGCCTTTACAAAAACCATGCTGACTCTTCCCAAACATATCATATTTATCCATCTAGGTTATCTTGTTTCCTGCTCCAGGCAGAGCCATCCCTATCTAAACCAACCCAAACAAATTTTGTTTATCACTTAAACAACTTCCAGAGATGGAGATTCCACACCCTCTCTAAGGTAAGGTAAAGGTTGGCAACATTTGTCCTGTGGGCTGGATCCATTCTGCAGAGCTATTTTACCTAGCCCCTGGAACTGGGCTGGGGAGATTGAGGGGGAATTGTGCTGAGTTTCAGCAGCAAGGATCTTCTCCTATGTGGCATTCAGGCAGTGAGGAGAAGTAGTGGTGGCAGCAGCTTCCACTGGCTCCAGCACCACTGCAGGCGGAGTTGGAAGCAACTCTGTGCTTAGAGCTAAGATCCATTAAAATGGCCCTTTGCTGCAAAAACACTGCTGTGCCCTGCTCTAGGGAATCTATTCTAGTGTTTCTTCCTAACATGAATTCCTCGGGTTGCAATTTAAGCCCAAGACTTCTCATCCTATCTGCAGATAAAGAATAGCTGATTTCCTTTCTCTTTATAACAAGTCTATTTGTATTTGGAAATTGTTAGCAAGTTTCCCCCATAGTTTTCTCTTTTCTACACTAAATAATCCCTGTTCTTCTAACCTTTCTTCATTTGTCACATTTCCTAGATCTCTGATCATTGTTGTTAACCAACAGAAATGTGAAATGGAGCTCATGGGCTAACCATATCCCAGTGGATATCATGAACTAACTCCTCTGCTTTTCTCAACCACATAGAGCCCCTCTCTTCTTTACATAATGACTGATAAAACATGCCTACAGCACCTTTACTGCACTTGATCAGGCAATAATATAATACAAGGAAAGCACTTAATATGTTTTCAGCATCTCAGAAAGCATTTTAGCAGTTGGAATAAGCAGGATTTTTGCAAAGCAGGTCTGGTGTTATGTTAAAAAGCAAAAAGTATTCAGGTGGAGGGAGACAACATTTGGAAATCATGGGAGAGAAAATCTCTTTTTTGCTGCATTTGTGCAGCTCTTCCAGCTTGGGGTCCCAATCTAAGTCTGGGATTTCAAAGTACTATCACAAAACAAATGATAAATAAATGTATCAGTTCAGTGAAATGCACACTGTTGGATGTAACCATCTTCCTTCATTTAAGGATGTAAGGAGCCATAAAACTTCTTGATGGAAGCAAATCACAAAAATAATTGCAGTCTTCAAACCAGTAAATACAAATACATATCTAGCCCCAGAACAAAGACAAAGGCAGAAGCAGGAAGGAACTTTGAGTGGTGATTTAGTCAAGGAGTATGTGTCAGAGGATAGAAGACACAGTTCAGGTTGATAAGCAGGGGGACACAGATACAAAGAAGGCGGCTCCAACACACTTGAACAAGCATAGTAGTGTGACCCTGGGTACAGGCCAGAGACAGAGAAGCCCTGGTTTGTGCTGGCTGGAAGGAAAGGTTTGGAGCTGGGAGCAGGAAAATGGTCTTTGGTGCCAGGATCCCTCTTGTGTTCTAGGAAGCAGGACTTTGTACGTCCCTGTAAATAAACAGAATTGTTTTGAAGATACACAACTGCATCATCTCTTTCTCCTCCTCACAGGATTAACCTTCAAGACCCTGCATTTTTGGCCAGATGTTTGGGTCAACCATGATAATAGTAATAATGGTTATAGGAAGTAAACTTTTCTCCCCAGCAGGCCAGGAATTATCAGTTCTTCCTCATGGTTGGAGACCAGTGTTTCTTCTCAGACATCTTGTCCATCTTTGTGAATGTGGATTATGGCAGGCTTCTCATACACACTTCTAAGGGCAGACAGCTAACCAGAAACCCCTTTGGACTGCAAGTCTAGTAGGTCACCTACTCTTGTTTTGATGTTTCCTACCACCAGCAGTGTGTGGAGGGCTGCATCAAAGACTCTAGCTATTGTTAGAATGGTAGATCAGTGCATCATGGGTAAAAGGTACATTCTCTGTTCATGCAGGATATCATAGGAGCCTCACCTCTTAGGCATATAGCAAGCAGACACACTCCAACGCTGACTAGCAATGCACATCAAGAACTGTGATGTATCAGTCCCCGAAATGTAGGAGTTGATATTTGCTGATGGAAAAACAAGTTAGAGCTTTTATATCATCCATCCAAAATAAATATACTCTCCAGAGAGGAAAAAAGGGAAAAATGTAAGGCTGGGGTTTGTAAAGGAGCTTACAGGCTTTGCATGCCCAAGAAAATAGCAATGGTACCTAACTCTTTACAAATCTTTTCAACATAGTAGAGAGGAAGAGCCAGGGGTGGCTGCTTATTGTAGAGATAGCTGTTAACAGGAAGTTTCTTTTGCCAAGGTCAGATGTCTTTCATAGTCTCCTTTCATTACAATGGATGGTGGCAGGATGACACATAAACCTCCTCTCTAGTGTGGTGTCTACCCTTCTTCCACTGGTGGCTATGGTAGCTGAGTGCTACAATCCCTATAACAAGATGTTGGATCTAAAATGGTGAGCCAGAAACTGTTGAGTGTCTTAATACAGTGGTCCTCAACACTTTTAGACTCAAGCCATCCAAAATGTCAGCTCTTAGCTTTCACTTGTTTTTCACAGCTGGTGCTAGATTTTTAAAGGTATTTTGGTACCTAAATCCTACTGGTTTCAGTATGACCCACACACATTTACAATGCACCCATCCCAGCATGACAGGTTCATAAAGGTTTACCAGCTCCTAGCTCCCACTGTGACCAATAGGATTTAGGTACAAAAATACCTTTAAAATCTAGCCTGGGGTGCCCCTGGTCAGACCTCGACATGTCCTTAATTCAACCTCCCTGCTAGTAAACCAGATATGGAAATTCCAGGCTTCTGTTCTCCTCCCTTACCTACAAGGCAATTAATGTCTTAAGTCAATGGGGCCAAACTGTAGATTTCCAATAAAAAAAATCCTGAGTGTGGGCATTTACTTCCACTCATCCTACCTGATTTTGACAGCAGCACTATGCATGTATGTCTACAGTGGCTCATTTTGCCACCCCTGAGTGCATGTAACCCACATCCACTCAGTGGTCTCCTTCTAGTGGCAACCAAGTCATATTTCCAGGTTGCCAAGTCTGCCACAGTTTTAGCAAATATTGCTTGAACTTTTAGCTCTGGCAAGCAAGATTCATGCTTTAGGATCCTGAATTTGCTCCTTCAGTTCCTCCTGCCAATTATTTACTAAGGAACTTGGTACTGCATATATGCCACCATGGAGGGTATCAGATTGTGGTGGTATCTGCCAGCATTCTGAGCCTGAAACCTGTGCTGGAAACTTTTTTAGAATTTCCCCATGTTTGTTTGGGGGTTTTTTTGATCACCTACTCATGCCTGCTTGACTGCTTCAGGTCTTTCTTGCATGAAAATTCAACCACAACAAAAAATCCTGGATCAGACCAAAAAGGTGGAGAAATACTTTGCACAGGAGGATGGAGGAGTCTTTGTACTCCATTCTCTAGCTGTCCCCCTACTTTCCCCTGTCTTAGCCTTAGCATACAAGTTCTTTGGGGCAGGGAATTATCCCTGGTCTGTGATTGTAACTCTGATGCTCTATGGCAATACAAACAGTAATAATAAAGGTTATAGCTTCAGTGCAAAAAAGATAGATGTGTTTTTATATCAAGTGTCCTATCTGAATGTAACATCTTATG